>NC_143023.1:65351366-65978241 GCF_057628025.1 Oncorhynchus mykiss | reverse complement strand
CTTTATGGTAGAGTGGCCAGACGGAAGCCACTCCTAAGTAAAAGGCACATGACAGCCTGCTTGGAGTTTGCCAACAGGCACCAAATGGCTCTCAGACCATGAGAAACAAGATTCTCTGGTCTGATAAATCCAAGATTTAACTCTTTGGCCTGAATGCCAAGCATCGTGTCTGGAGGAAACCTGGCACCATCCCTACGGTGAAGCATGATGGTGGCAGCATCATGCTGTGGGGATGTTTTTCAATGGCAGGGAATGGGAGACTAGTCAATATCGAGGCGAAGATGAACGGAGCAAAGTACATAGAGATCCTTGATGAACACCTGCTCCAGAATGCTCAGGACCGCAGACTGGAACGAAGGTTCACCTTCCAACAGGACAACAACCCTAAGCACACAGTCAAGACACAGGCAAGTCTCGGAATGTCCTTGAGTGGCCCAGTCAGAGCCCGGACTTGAATCCGATCAAAAATCTCTGAAGAGACGTGAAAATGGCTGTGCAGCAACACTCCCCATCCAACCTGACAGAGCTTGAGAGGATCTGCAGAAAAAATGGGAGAAACTCCCCAAATACACGTGTGCCAAGCTTGTCGCGCCAATACCCAAGAAGACACAGGCTGTAATCACTGCCAAAGGTGCTTCAACTAAGCACTGAGTAAAGGGTCTGAATACTTATGTGTGATATATATTTTTTCTTCTTTCTTTAAAAAAATAAATAAATTTGCAAACATTTCTAAAAACCTGTTTTTTCTTTTACCATTATGGGGTATTGTGTGTAGATTGAGGGGGGGAAAACTATTTAATACATTTTAAAATAAGGCTGTAATCTAACAAAATGTGGAAAAAGTCAAGGGGTCTGAATACTTTCCGAAGGCATTGTGTCTCTAGACCACAGATATCCTATTACTACTGGATTCTATGGTCTGGTCTCTGTGACTTAGTTGTCTTCTGATGGAGCCTGAGTCAGTGTGATGTAGTATTTCCACAGGTTACCTGGGTGGTTGTGTACAGTATCACTTAATGAATATTCATTAGTTCAGCATGCTCTTATCCTGGTCCACTAAGCAGGTGCTGGTGTAATCTACTTATTAGGTCTTAGTGACAGAGTGCCAGCTGAGCGAGGCAGCTAGCTCACTGAGGCCCACTGCCATTATACTGCCATGCAGCCCTGTTATGATAACACAGCACAACACAACACAGCAGGGTTGGGGTCAACTCCATTTACATTCAGGCAATTCAGAAAGTAAATTGAATTTCCAATGTAAGAATTTCAAACTGCCCTTAGAAGATAAATGACACCTGGAAGATTGGAGTGATTGGACAGAATACAAATGAGGTTGACCCCAGCCTTGCAGCTCTGCGGAACACTGCAAGGCGTGACATGTGCGTGTGAAAGAAGAGCTTAGAGATATGATACTCCATTATATCCCTCTTTCTGCACAGATGCAGGTTTGTGGATAATGCTGAGTAGCTCTGAGAAAGAGATGTCCCTTCTGTACTGAGAAAAGAGATTACCTTAGTCCATGGGGACGTGAGTCATAAACTCCTTTTTATAGCACACTGTGTATCACTCATACACCTATGTTGCAATATACAAACAAATGTACAACCACTTATTAAATATTTGTACAGGGTGTACTGGTATTTTATAGGTGGGTACTGTATGAAGCTATGAATGGATCCCAAGGGCCATTAAACTGAGTGCAGCATGACTGTGGTCATATGATGAGGCAGAGAAAATCAGAGGCCTGTGTGTTCACAGCCACGCAGCAGTACCAGACCCAGGGCGATGGGACAGTGGCCTGTTCTGTGTCTAACACATGGCTGCTATACTGCATAAGCCAAACAAAGCAGTGTGGAGAAGAACAGTCAGATACCATCTCAGGTCTTGTCTTGTGTCCAGGGCTATTTAAGTAGAACTTGTCTGTCTCTACCTGGGTTGTGCCTAAACGGACAGTCATGGCATACTCAAAAGCAGAGGAAATCTACATGTAGAGTTGGGGAGAGTTAGTAGCAGGCCAGTTGGCGCTCATTAATATGCAACTTTGAGGTAGAGTTAAGGAGAGTTGTAGCAGGTCAGTTGGCTCTCATTAATATACAACTTTGAGGTAGAGTTAAGGAGAGTTGTAGCAGGCCAGTTGGCGCTCATTAATATACAACTTTGAGGTAGAGTTAAGGAGAGTTGTAGCAGGTAATGCTTGTGATTATGTGCTTTCAGATAAACTATTTTCATTCATCAGTCTAAAGTGGGTGTAGTTTCCTTTCTATGATTCACTCTTACCCCATTCCATGAGGCGTCACTACATGGTGATTCAGTGGTTTAGTATGATCCTCTCGTTCAGTCCGAGTGTGACAGATTTAGGGAGAGAGGAACAGATTGGGTGAGGTAGAGGGCTCTCATTATTTACTCTAGGACAGAGCATTTACTCTGAGAGAGGGACTGAACACCATCTGGTAGGATATTTGACAGAACAGAGAGAGAGACCAGGAGAACTAGCTCTCCACACACACACACACACGCCGTTTTGCAAACTCCAGGCATTTACATTTTTTTGTTGAGGACATGAAAATACAGCTCTTTGGCCACGCACACCAGTGATGGGTTTGGTGTCAAAATGAGAACACATGAGCAGAAAAAAAAGCCATATCTACTTTAAAATATGGTGGATCTTTGATGTTATGGGGCTATTTTGCTTCCACTGGTCCTGGGGCCCTTAAGGTTAACAGCATCATGAAGTTTACCCAGTACCAGGACGTTTTTGCCAAAAACCTGGTTGCCTCTGTCAGGAGTTGATCTTCCAGCAAGACCATAACCCCAAGAACACGTCAAAATCCACAAAGAAATGGTTTATTGGCCACAAAATTATTTTGCAATGGCCAGCTTAGTCACTAGACATTGAAAAACTGTGGTTTGAATTGAAGAGGGTAGTCCATAAGGTCCCGAGTGGCGCAGTGGTCTAAGGCACTGCATCTCAGTGCAAGAAACTACATTTTCTTGGCATTTCATTACTTTATTACTTTCATTACATTTCCTAAAATGTCCAACATGGTTACATTTAATAAAAATGTTGGTAATGTTCTAGTAATGTTCTCCAACTGGTTTGACATTGGGAATGTTCTCGAATAGTTCAGAGAACGTTAAGAAACGACATTCTTCTGTGGGAATTTCAGTACTTCATCATATCGTTTCCTCATGGTTCTATTTACAGTAATGTTCTCAAATTGTTCCAAGAACATTAAGCAAGTTTCCCATAAAAACCACAAGAATGTTATTTAAAAACATACATTCCGTTATCAGCATCAACAAAACTAAAAACATTGAATCAATTTTTATTAGTCTCATACACATATTTAGCAGATATTATTGCGGGTGTAGCAAAATGCTTGTTTTCCTAGTTCTAACAGTGCAGTTGCATATAACAATACACAAATCTAAAAGTAAAAGAATGGAATTAAGAAATATGTAAATATTAGGACGAGCAATGTTGGAGTGGCATTGACTAAAATACAGAATATACACATGAGTAAAGCAGTATGGAAACATTATTAAAGTGACTAGTGTTCCATTATTAAAATGGCCAGTGATTCCATGTCTATGTATATAGGGCACCAACCTCTAAAGTGCAGGGTTGAGTAACCGGGTGGTAGCCGACTAGTGATGGCTATTTAACAGTCTAATGGCCTTGAGATAGAAGCTGTTTTTCAGTCTCTCGTCCCAGCTTTGATGAACCTCTACTGACCTCGCCTTCTGGATGATAACAGGGTGAACAGGCCATGGCTCGGGTGGTTGATGTTCTTGATGATCTTTTTGGCCTTCCTGTAACATGAGGTGCTGTATGTGTCCTGGAGGGCAGGCAATGTGACCCCGGTCATGCGTTGGGCAGACTGCACCACCCTCTGGAGAGCCCTGTGGTTGCAGGTGGTGCAGTTGCCGTACCAAGAGGTGATACAGCCCTACAGGATACTCTCAGTTGTGCATCGTCAAAGGTTTGTGATGGTCTTAGGGGCCAAGCCAAATTTCTTAAGCCTCCTGAGGTTGAAGAGGCTCTGTTGCACCCTCTTGACCACACCATCTGTGTGGGTGGACCATTTCAGATTGTCAGTGATGTGTACGCCGAGGAACTTTCCACCTTCTCCACTGCGGTCCCGTTGATGTGGATAGGGGCGTATTCCCTCTGCTGTTTCCTGAAGTCCAGGATCAGTTCCTTCGTTTCGTTGAGGGAGAGGTTATTTTCCTGGCACCACTCCGCCAGGGCCCTCGCCTCCTCCCTGTAGGCTCTCGTCATTGTTGGTAATCAGGCCTACTACTGTTGTGTCGAACTTGATGATTGAGTTGTAGGCATGCGTGGCCACACAGTCATGGGTGAACAGGAAGTACAGGAGAGGGCTGAGTACACACCCTTGTGGGGCCCCTGTGTTGAGGATCAGTGACGTGGAGGTGTTGTTTCCTACCTTCACCACCTGGGGGTGGTCTGTCAAGAAGTCCAGGACCCAGTTGCACAGGACAGGGTTCAGACCCAGGGCCCTGAGCTTAATGATGAGCTTAGAGGATACCATGGTGTTGAAGGCTGAGCTATAGTCAATGAGCAGCATTCTGTTGTAGGTATTCCTTTTGTCCAGCTGGGATAAGGCAGTGGTGTAGTGCGATGGCATCGTCTGTGGCTCTACAGTATTGGGGTTAGTAAGCAAATTGAAGTAGGTCTTGGGTGTCAGGTAAAGTAGAGGTGATATGATCCTTAACTAGCCTCTCAAAGCACTTCATGATGACAGAAGTACAGATAGTCATTTAGTTCAGTTACCTTTGCTTTCTTGGGTACAGGAACAGTGGTGGACATCTTGAAGCAAGTTGGGACAGCAGACTGGGATAGGGAGAGATTGAATATGTCCGTAAACACTCCAGCCAGCTGGTCTGCGCATGCTCTGAGGATGCGGCTAGGGATGCCGCATGGGCCGGCAGCCTTCCGAGGGTTAACACGCTTAAATGTCTTGCTCAAGTCGGCCACGGAGAACGAGAGCCCACAGTCCTTGGGAGCGGGCCGCGTCGGTGGCAATGTGTTATCCTCAAAGAGGGCGAAGTAGGTGTTTAGCTTGTCTGGGAGCAAGACGTCGGTGTCTGACGTGGCTGGTTTTCCCTTTGTAATCTGTGATTGTCTGTAGACCCTGCCACATACGTCTTGTGTCTAAGCCGTTGAATTGCGATTCAACTTTGTCTCTGTACTGACGTTTTTCCTGTTTGATTGGCTTACTGAGGCAATAACTACAATGTTTGTATTCAACCATATTCCAAGTCACCTTGCAATGGTTAAATGCAGTGGTTCACGCTTATAGTTTTGAGCGAATGCTGTCATCTATTCACTGTTTCAGGTTTGTGTAGGTTTTAATAGTCACCGTGGGAACAACATTCCCTATGCACTTCCTGATGAACTCAGTCACCTTGTCCGTGTATAGGTCAATGTTATTCTCAGAGGCTATCCGGAACATATCCCAGTCCGTGTGATCAAAACCATCTTGAAGCGTGGATTCCGATTGAACAGACCAGCGTTGAATAGTCCTTAGCACGGGTACTTCCTGTTTTGAGTTTCTGCCATATAGGAAGGTAGGACCAAATGGAGTTGTGATCTAATTTGCCGAAGGGAGGGCAGGGGAGGGCCTTGTAGGCATCTCGAAAAAGTGAGATGCCTACGTCTTGTTAAACTTCTTGATGCACCCATCCCGTTAGCGGGATCATTTTCGTCAACATCCGCTGAATTGCAGAGCGCCAAATTCAAATTAAATTACGAAAAATATAACATTTTCATGAAATCACAAGTGCAATATAGCAAAACACATCTTAGCTTATTGTAAATCCACCTGGCGTGTCAGATTTCAATAAAGCTTTTTGGCGAAAGCATACCAAGCGTTTATTTAAGGAGATCGCTCTCAGTAGACAAAATATTACAAACAGCTAGCAGCCAAGTAGATTGGTCTCGAAAGTCAGAAAAGCAATAAATTAAATTGCTTACCTTTGATGATCTTCGGATGTTTGCACTCACGAGACTCCCAGTTACATAATAAATGTTCCTTTTGTTCCATAAAGATTATTTTTATATCCAAAATACCTCCATTTGTTTGGCGCGTTAGGTTCAGTAATCCACAGGCTCGAGCGGTCACGACATCGCAGACGAAAATTCCAAATAGTATCTGTAATGTTCGTAGAAACATGTCAAACGTTTTTTATAATCAATCCTCAGGTTGTTTTTACAATATATAATCAATAATATTTCAACCGGGACTGTACCTTCTTCAATAGGAGAGAGAGAGAAATGTCTGCTCCAAGCTGGTGCGCATGCAAAACGCTGCTGGCACCCAGCCATACAATGACGCGATGTGATCTTTCTCGCTCATTTTTCAAAATAAAAGCCTGAAACTATGTCTAAAGACTGTTCACACCATGGGGAAGCCATAGGAAAAGGAATCTGGTTGATATCCCTTTAAATGGAGCGTGGAACAGAGAGCTTTCAGGAAAAACAACACTTCCGGGTTGGATTTTCCTCAGGTTTTTGCCTGCAATATCAGTTCTGTTATACCCACAGATAATATTTTGACTTTAGAGTGTTTTCTATCCCAATCCGACAATTCTATGCATATTCTAGATTCTGGGCCTGAGAAATAGGCAGTTTCATTCCACTGTCGTGGAAATTTCCTCTATTTACCAAATCATGAGCGCAAACCACACACAAGTCAGAGTTAGTTATCAAAGTCCATCTTTAATTATATCACCTCTATCACAACCCTGTGACTCTCAGGCAATTCAGTGTCTAACCATGAATTCTCTGAGAGCCCCCTCTGCATTGCAACTGCCATCCTTTAATAGCAAAGAACACACATAGTCAGACAGCATAGACATAATAAATCGTTCAGCTTTGTCTCCTTACTCAAACTCAGAACCATAAACCAATCCTCCATATCAACAGGCATATATCAAATTGTCATTTAGATAGAACCAACTCTAAATACAACCAATCCTATCTTGACAAGATCACAGAGACACACTGACTGGCACACAGACATTGTGGAACCAAGAGATACACGCTTGACCTCTCCCCTCTCTCTAGCCCAAACAACTTAGTCTTGACATAGAACAGATACTGCAAACCCTGCCACAGTATTATACAAAAATAACATTCTTGATGAGAAGTAACTTACAAACATATGATGAATATAAAACATCTTACATATGTTACCAAAAAATTCTGATTATTCCACGACAGTACGTTTCTCATCCAAACAAAATACTGCCCCCTACACTCAAGAGGTTAAATCAAATCAAACTTTGTCACATGCGCCGAATATAAGAAGTGTAGACCTTCCTGTGAAATGCTTACTTACAAGCCCTTAACCAACAGTGCAGTTCAAAAAGAGTTAAGAAAATATTTACCAAATAAACTAAAAGTAAAAAATAATAAAAAGTAACACAATAACATAACAAGGCTATATACATGGGGTACCGGTACCGAGTCAATGTGTGGGGGTACAGGTTAAAGTAGTTTGTACATGTAGGTAGGGGTGAAGTAAATATGCATAGCTAATAAATAGCGAGTAGCAGCAGTGTACAAAATAAATGTTTGGTGGGGTGGGTCATGTAATAGTCTGGTGGCCATTTGATTAATTGTTCAGCAGTTTTATGGCTTGGGGGTAGAAGGTGTTGAGGAGCCTTTTAATCCTATACTTGGCGCTCGGGTACCTCTTGCCGTGCGGTAGCAGAGAAAACAGTCTATGACTTGGGTGACTGAAGTCTCTGACAATTTTTGGGCTTTCCTCTGACATGCCTAGTATTTTGGTCCTGGATGGCAGGAAGCTTGGCCTCAGGGATGTACTGGGCCGTATGCATTACCCTCTGCATTATATGCATGCTTTAGCCTTACGGTCAGATGCCAATTAGTTGCCATACCAGGCGGTAATACAACCGGTCTAGATGTGCTCGATGGTGTAGCTGTAGAACTTTGAGGATCTGGGGACCCATGCAAATTCTTTTCAGTCTCCTGAGTGGGAAAAAGTTTTGTCGTGCCCTCTTCACGACTGTCTTGGTGTGTTTGGACCATGATAGTTTGTTGGTGATGTGGACACTCGACCCGCTCCTCCACAGCCCCGTCGATGTTAATGGGGGCTGTTCGGCCCGCCTTTCCTGTAGTCCACGATCAGCTCCTTTGTCTTGCTCACATTGAGGGAGAGGTTGTTGTCCTAACACCACACTGCCAGTTCTCAGACCTCCTGGAGTTGTGTTTGGCCACGCAGTCGTGGGTGAACAGGGAGTACAGGAGGAGACTAAGTACACACCCCTGATGGGCCCCAGTGTGGAGGTACAGCTTGGCAGATGTGTTGCTGCCTACCCTTACCACCTGGGGGTGGTCCATCAGGAAGTCCAGGATCCAGTTGCAGAGGGAGGTGTTTAGCTCCGGGGTCCTTAGCTTAGTGATGAACTTTGTGGGCACTATGGTGTTAAATGCTAAGCTTTAGTCAATGAACATATTCTCACATAGGTGTTCCTTTTGTCTAGGTGGGAAAGGGCAGTGTGGAGTGCGATTGAGATTGCGTCATCTGTGGATCTGTTGGGGCAGTATGCGAATTAGAGTGGGTCTAGGGTATCCGGGAGGATGCTGTTGAGGTTAGCCATGACCAGCCTTTCAAAGCACTTCATCGTTACTGATGTGAGTGCTACGGGGCGGTAAGCATTTAGGCACGTTACCTTCGCTTCCTTGGGCACAGGGACTATGGTGGTCTGCTTGAAACATGTAGCTATTACAGACTCAGTCAGGGAGAGGTTGAAAATGTCAGTGAAGATGCACTGTATTGTGCATTGTATTGCGAAAGTATTCGGCCCCCTTGAACTTTGCGACCTTTTGCCACATTTCAGGCTTCAAACATAAAGATATAAAACTGTATTTTTTTGTGAAGAATCCACAACAAGTGGGACACAATCATGAAGTGGAATGACATTTATTGGATATTTCAAACGTTTTTAACAATTCAAAAACTGAAAAATTGGGCGTGCAAAATTATTCAGCCCCCTTAAGTTAATACTTTGTAGCACCACCTTTTGCTGCGATTACAGCTGTAAGTCGCTTGGGGTATGTCTCTATCAGTTTTGCACATCGAGAGACTGACATTTTTTCCCATTCCTCCTTGCAAAACAGCTTGAGCTCAGTGAGGTTGGATGGAGAGCATTTGTGAACAGCAGTTTTCAGTTCTTTCCACAGATTCTCAATTGGATTCAGGTCTGGACTTTGACTTGGCCATTCTAACACCTGGATATGTTTATTTTTGAACCATTCCATTGTAGATTTTGCTTTACGTTTTGGATCATTGTCTTGTTGGAAGACAAATCTCCGTCCCAGTCTCAGGTCTTTTGCAGACTCCATCAGGTTTTCTTCCAGAATGGTCCTGTATTTGGTTCCATCCATCTTCCCATCAATTTTAACCATCTTCCCTGTCCCTGCTGAAGAAAAGCAGGCCCAAACCATGATGCTGCCACCACCATGTTTGACAGTGGGGATGGTGTGTTCAGGGTGATGAGCTGTGTTGCTTTTACGCCAAACATAACGTCTTGCATTGTTGCCAAAAAGTTCAATTTTGGTTTCATCTGACCAGAGCACCTTCTTCCACATGTTTGGTGTGTCTCCCAGGTGGCTTGTGGCAAACTTTAAACGACACTTTTTATGGATATCTTTAAGAAATGGCTTTCTTCTTGCCACTCTTCCATAAAGGCCAGATTTGTGCAATATAAGACTGATTGTTGTCCTATGGACAGAGTCTCCCACCTCAGCTGTAGATCTCTGCAGTTCATCCAGAGTGATCATGGGCCTCTTGGCTGCATCTCTGATCAGTCTTCTCCTTGTATGAGCTGAAAGTTTAGAGGGACGGCCAGGTCTTGGTAGATTTGCAGTGGTCTGATACTCCTTCCATTTCAATATTATCGCTTGCACAGTGCTCCTTGGGATGTTTAAAGCTTGGGAAATCTTTTTGTATCCAAATCCGGCTTTAAACTTCTTCACAACAGTATCTCGGACCTACCTGGTGTGTTCCTTGTTCTTCATGATGCTCTCTGCGCTTTTAACGGACCTCTGAGACTATCACAGTGCAGGTGAATTTATACGGAGACTTGATTACACACAGGTCGATTGTATTTATCATCATTAGTCATTTAGGTCAACATTGGATCCTTCAGAGATCCTCACTGAACTTCTGGAGAGAGTTTGCTGCACTGAAAGTAAAGGGGCTGAATAATTTAGCACGCCCAATTTTTCAGTTTTTGATTTGTTAAAAAAGTTTGAAATATCCAATACATGTCGTTCTACTTCATGATTGTGTCCCACTTGTTGTTGATTCTTCACAAAAAAATACAGTTTTATATCTTTATGTTTGAAGCCTGAAATGTGGCAAAAGGTCGCAAAGTTCAAGGGGGCCGAATACTTTCGCAATGCACTGTAGTTTTCAAGCCCTGCCACATCCGACGAGCATCAGAGCCGGTTTAGTAGGATACAATCTTGATCCTATATTGATACTTTGCTTGTTTGATGGTTCGTCTGAGGGCATAGCAGAATTTCTTTTTGGCATCCGGATTAGTGTCCCGCTTCTTGAAAGCTGTAGCTCTAGCCTTTAGCTCAATGTGGCTGTTGCCTGTTATCCATGGCTTCAAGTAGGGATATATACGTATGGTCACTTTGGGGTCGATGCCGTCAATGCACTTATTGATGAAGCCGATGATTGAGGTGGTATACTCCTCAATGCCGGAACATATTCCAGTCTGTGCTAGCAAACAGTCCTGTAGCTTAGCATCCGCGTCATCAGTATTGAGCGAGTCACTGGTAATTCCTGCTTTAGTTTTTGTTTGTAAGCAGGAATCAGGAGGATAGAATTATGGTCAGATTGGCCAAATAGAGGGCAGGGAAGAGCTTTGTATGCATCTTTGTGTGTGGAGTACAGGTGGTTTAGAGTTTTTTTTCCCTCTGGTTGCACATGTGACATGGTGGTAAAACTGATTTAAGTTTGCCTGCATTAAAGTTCTCGGCCTCTAGGAGCGCCACTTCTGAGTGTGATTTTTCTTGTTTGCTTATTGGCTTATAGAGTTGGTTGAGTGCGGTCTTAGTGCCAGAATCGGTCTGTGGTGCTAAATAGATGGCTACGAATAATATAGATGAGAACTCTCTTGGTAGATAATGTGGTCTACAGCTTATCATAAGGTACTCAACCTCAGGCGAGAAATACCTGTAGGCTTCTTTAATATTAGACATCGCGCACCAGCTGTTATTGACAAAAAGACACCCCCACCCCTCATCTTACCAGACGTAGCTTCTCTGTTCTGCCGGTGCATTTAAAATCCCCCCAGCACTATATTATCTGTGTTGTCATTCAGCCACGACTCGGTGAAACACAAGATATTACAGTTCTTAATGTCCCGTTGGTAGGATTATTGTAGGTCATCAATTTTATTTTCAATGATTGCATGTTAGCATGTAGAATTGATGGCAGTGGGAGTTTACTCGCTGGCCTACAGATTCTCAAAAGGCAGCCCATTCTGCGTCCTCTTTTCCTCCGTCTTTTCTTCACGCAAATGATGAGGATCTGGGCCTGTTCCCGGGAGAGCAGTATATCTTTCTCATCGGACTCGTTAACGGAAAAGAAGTCCAGAAGTCCAGAAGTTATTTTCGGTCATAAAGACGGTAGCAGCAACATTACGTACAAAATAAGTTTAAACAAAATAAGTTACAAACGACTCAAAAAAAATAAGAAAATAGCACAATTGGTTACGGGCATGTAAAACGTCAGCCATCCTCTTCGGTGCCATCTTACTTCATTTAAGTGTGTTCAGGTGTGTTGGCCGCCCCCACTAATTGGCCACACCTAATTGGCCACACCTGATATTAATGAATGCTTGTTTTGTTTGAAATGGGGTCTGTTTGAATAGACTAAAATGAACAGCTTTGTATGCAGAAAAACAAACAAACAAGGCATTTAAGCTCCATCTTGGTGGCACAGTGGACTAATTCCATGGATAAAGAACAGAAGATTATAGTTTGTAATCTCATTGATGCTGTGTAATAATAAGACAAGTGTTTGCATGGTTCATGCCTGAGGAAATACATTTTCATGTATTCTATCTGTGCTTGGAATCCAAAAAAGTTAACCCAAAATAAGCTAGCAGTGTCATCAAAAGTCTGTATAGGTAAAAATAAATAAAAATAATCACTGAAAGTTGTAAGGAAGTTATTCAAAAACCTCCAAATAAATGATAATTTCCTTCTCAGAGCATTTATTAATAAAACCTCCCAGGAAAATGTTCAAGCAACCAGAGAAAAAAAACGTTCTCAAATCCTCCCTGCAACCTAAAAATAAACTTTTCCAGAACAGGCAACATTTTCACTTCTGTTCTCAGAATGTTTTAAAAAGGTTATGTCATACCGGTCAGGAAACGTATGGCTTCTTTAATTTCTTTTGTGAAACCAACTTCCACGAAACCAAATGTTAGCAGTATTTGAATTATTTATTTTATACAGTCATTTCTGCTCATCTTTATCAACGGTGTCAATAATTTCTGACCCCACTGTTTATAGATAGAGATTGCAGGAAGAGAACAGAACAGGAGAATAATCACAGGGATTCCACATGGGTAACCTTTGCCCTCATACAGCAATCAGTGCCATGGGGCATTCTGGCTGTCGGATGTCATTAGCTGAACCTTAACTTAAAAAGGCCAGCTATTCATGTTCTACCCTTTGAACACACATTATTATGTGCATGTCTCTCAGTGTTCAGGAGTCATCAGCAGAGAAAAGGCTAACTCCAGTTAATATGTTACGTAGTGGGAACACATACATACGATTTATTGGACTGAGCTTGATTAAATATGGCAGCTCAGCCAAGGAAAGGTTATTTGCTTTACGATCGAATGCTCTGTGCTCATGGTTGATTTTCACTTTTCAACTTCTGTTTACTTTCCCTGGGCTCAGAGACGAGTGATGACGATAATTGTGCTTTTGACAGGGTAAAGGGTGAAGACAGTGTTTGTGCTTGTTTAGCAGCGAGTGATGTGTGTTTTGAGTGCAGCACTGCAGATCTGTCAGATCTAATGTGTGGTAAGAATATGTGGAAATCCCCAGTGGAATGAGAGAGGGAGCGTCGCATTTTGAATTTGCTGCCGTTGTATAACTGAGGTGGAGAGGGTTGTGTGTGTGTGTGTGTCTGTGTGTGTGCGCGCGTTCATGAGAGTATTTCTGTGTGAATGTTTATATATGTGGGATAGATATGGTAACGAGGCAGAAAGAGAGTGAGGGTTATTGTTTTCATTGTCAAGAGCCCTCTGGGACAATGGTAACATGCACTCAGCAGGCATCATAATCTCCTCTGTCCCAGCATACAGCTGTGATGACGCCCACTGTCCTGTCCCATGAGGCTGTTCTGTCCAGGCTGAGTCGTCTGACTGTCAGTCAGGGGAATGTCTCTGCTTAGACCAGCACGCACTCCTCTTCTCTGGAACAATGTACAATGAACTACATTGTTTTCTACATGTGCCCGACCGGTTCGATTCGTTTTTATGTAGCAAAATTTGAAATTGTGTTTTTTACATTGGATGAAAGCAAAGACTCAGAGCTAGAAAATGGTATATAATACACTGCAGTTGAGGAACAATGGGAAAGTAATTCAGCTTTGAAAGTTGATAAACTTGTAACCCCACTTTTGAGAGAATGTCCTTGAATGTTTTGGTATACCTACTCTTCTTTGTCTACACCCATTCAGCATCGTTCATACCCTCTTAAGCCTTAGCCCCACCCATCTTTTTAAGGATTCACGTGAGGCCATGTGCTAAACAGATTAAGATAGGTTGTATACTACACTATGTTAAAGTGTTGAAAGTGGTATAAAAAATACACTATCTAGTCCTTGGCCTATATCCTTAACTGACATTGTTGCAGGTCATGTTCTTCACATTACCGTCTCTGGTAAACACTGTATCAATTAAAATCAAAGTTTATTTCTCATAGCTAACATTAGGCTAAAACTAGCAATGCAAATGGCTTTCTGAGATACGAATAAGAGTACTACACAGATCACGTAACGTTAGCTAGCGAGTCAGCCAGCTAGCGTAAGCTAGCAATTTGAGTTTGATATTCACAAGAAGAAGTGCCTGATGTGAACCATACCTCAAACAAAAGAGATCCAAGAAGACAGAAGATTGACTTGCATACAGCTGGAAAGGGTTACAAAAGTATCTCTAAAAGCCTTGATGTTCATCAGTCCACAGGAAGACAAATTGTCTATAAATGGAGAAAGTTCAGCACTGTTGCTACTCTCCCTAGGAGTGGCCATCCTGCAAAGATGACTGCATGAGCACAGCGCAGAATTCTCAATGTTAAGAAGAATCCTAGTGTGTCAGCTAAAGACTTACAGAAATCTCTGGAACATGCTAACATCATCACTGTTGACGAGTCTACAATATGCTAAACATTAAACAAGAATGGTGTTCATGGGAGGACACCACAGACGATGCTACTGCTGTCCAAAAAAAACTATGCTGCATGTCTGAAATTTGCAAAAGAGCACCTGGATGTTCCACAGCGCTTCTGGCAAAATATTCTGTAGACAGATGAAACTACAGTTGAGTTGTTTGGAAGGAACACACAACACTATGTGAGATGAAAAAAGCACAGCACACTAACATCAAAACCTCACCCCAACTGTAAAGTATGGTGGATGGAGCATCATGGTTTGGGGCTGCTTGGCTGCCTCAGGGCCTGGACAGTGTGCTATCATTGACGGAAAAATTAATTCCCAAGTTTATCAAGACATTTTGTAGCTCAACAGAAGTTGGGTGATGCAACAGGACAACCACCCAAAATACAGAACTAAATCAACAACAGAATGGCTTCAACAGAAGAAAATACACCTTCTGGAGTGGCCCAGTCAGAGTCTTGACCTCAAACAGATTTTGAGAGCGGTTCACACCAGACATCCCAAAAATATTGCTGAACTGAAACAGTTTTGTAAAGAGGAATGGTCTATAATTCCAGATATGGGGAAGGGTACAAAACATTTCTGCAGCATTGAAGGTCCCAAGAGTACAGTGGCCTCCATCATTCTTGAATGCCAAGCGTCACATCTGGAGGAAACCTGGCACCATCCCTACGGTGAAGCATGGTGGTGGCAGCATCATGCTATGGGGATTTTTCTTCAGTGGTAGGGACTGAGAGACTACTCAGGATTAAGGGAAAGATGAGCGGAGCAAAGTACAGAGAGCTCTTTGATGATAACCTGCTCAAGAGCGCTCCAGACCCCAGACTGGTGCGAAGGTTTACCTTCCAACAGTGCAACAACCCCAAGCACACAGCCAAGACAACGCAGGAGTGGCTTCGGGACAAGTCTCTGAATGTCCTTGAGTGGCCCAGCCAGAGCCTGGACTTGAACCTGATTGAACATTTCTGGAGAGACCTGAAAATAGCTCCCCATCCAACCTGACAGAGCTTGAGAGGATCTGCAGAGAAGAACGGCAGAAACTCCCCAGATACAGGTGTGCGAAGCTTGTAGCGTCATACCTAAGAAGACTTGAGGCAGTAATCGCTGCCAAAGGTGCTTCAACAAAGTACTGAGTGAAAGTTATGAAATGTATGTAAATGTGATTTTTCCATCTTAAAAAAATATATATACATTTGCTAAATGTTCTAAAAAACTGTTTTTGCTTTGTCAGTAAGGGGTATTGTGTGTAGATGGAAGAGAGGGGGAACTATTTAGGGATAGGGGGCAGCATTTTCACTTTTGGATAAATAGCGTGCCCAAATCCAACTTCCTGATACTCATCCCCAGAATATAAGATATGCTATTATTAGTAGATTTGGACAGAAAACACTCTGAAGTTTATAAAACTGTTTGAATCATGTCTGGGAGTATAACAGAACTTAAGTAGCAGGCAAAACCCAGAGGACAAAACATTCAGATGTTGTTGTTTTTTAAGTCACTGTCTATTCAATGATTTTTCATTGTTTGCAGTTCTTACCACTTCCACTGGATGTCACCAGTCTTTAGAAATTGGTTGAGGTTATTCCTTTGTGTAATGAAGAAGTACGGCCATCTTGAATCAGTGTCATTTGAAGTGTACTTTTTGAGAGAGGAGCATGACTTGAAAAGAAGCGTGAGTTTGTTGTCTTCCTGTATTGAACACAGATTGTCCCGTATTCAAATTGATCGATTATTAACATTTTAAAAATACCTAAAGTTGTATTACAAAAGTAGTTTGAAATGTTTTGGCAAAGTTTACAGGTAACTTTTGAGAAATGTTGTAGTGACGTTGCGCAAGTTGGAAGCTGTGTTTTTCTGGATTAAACGCGCCAAATAAATGGACATTTTGGATATATATCGACGGAATTAATCGAACAAAAGGACCAATTTTGATATTTATGGGACATATTGGAGAGCAAACAAAAGAAGCTCGTCAAAGGTAAGGCATAATTTATATTTTATTTCTGTGTTTTGTGTTGCGCCTGCAGCGTTGAAATATGCTACTCTCTCTGTTTACTGTTGTGCTATCATCAGATAATAGCTTCTTATGCTTTCGCCAAAAAGCCTTTTTGAAATCTGACATGTTGGCTGGATTCACAACGAGTGTAACTTTAATTTGGTATCTTACATGTGTGATTTAAAGAAAGTTAGATTTTTATAGTATTTTATTTGAATTTGGCGCTCTACATTTTCCCTGGCTATTGGCCAAGTGGGACGCAAGCGTCCCGCCTATCCCAGAGAGATGGATACTCTAATTGTAACTCACTCTGGGTAAGATGCCGTCATTTTAAATAAGATTTTTTCTTACCTGACTTGCCCAGTTTTTTTTGTTGTTGTTGTTGTTTTTTTTATTTAAATTTTACCCCTTTTTCTCCCCAATTTCGTGGAATCCAATTGTTTTAGTAGCTACTATCTTGTCTCATCGCTACAACTCCCGTACGGGCTCGGGAGAGACGAAGGTTGAAAGTCATGCGTCCTCCGATACACAACCCAGCCAGCCGTACTGCTTCTTAACACAGCACGCCTCCAACCCGGAAGCCAGCCGCACCAATGTGTCGGAGGCTACACCGTGCACCTGGCAACCTTGGTTAGCGCGCACTGCGCCCGGCCCGCCACAGGAGTCGCTGGTGCGCGATGAGACAAGGATTTCCTTACCGGCCAAACCCTCCCTAACCCGGACGACGCTAGGCCAATTGTGCGTCGACCCACAGACCTCCCGGTCGCGGCCGGTTACGACAGAGCCTGAGTCTCTGGTGGCACAGCTGGCGCTGCAGTACAGCGCCCTTAACCACTGCGCCACCCGGGAGGCCCCTGATTTGCCCAGTTAAATAAAGGTTAATAAACAACATGCAAATAAAGATTGTCTTGTATGTATGGTATTTGAATCAGCCCCTTTTCAGGGAATTGGGTTACATATTCGATTCGCCATCTCTCTCACGTACTCTCTCCAGTGCTCCTTTTTCTATGCACATGACTGAGAAGGAGGGAGGTTTATTTTCCTGGAGAGATATCTTGGAATGGAACCATCCCGAAAAAGATGAGTTCTCTGTGGCCAGCCCCCATGTTCCACAGCTGCTCTCTACTTGTGACAGGTCACACACTGTTCTGAGTTGTTCTGGGTGCAGGATGTTCTGAAAGCGCTTCCAGAGACCTTGCGTTACTCCGGCCCTGAGGAAGGGGAGAGGGGAGGAGACAGGAAGGGCGTGCACCGTGCACGCTGAAGAATGTCACTCAATAAGAGCAGAGACAAATAGAAGGCTCTGAGCAGGGCCTGTGTCAGTGTGGGTGAGAGGTTGCCTCACTGTCTTTTAGGGCAAGCAATCATAGGGCAACTTACAGTGTGGGTGAGAGGTTGACAATGAGTGTCTCAAGGCCTGTCTGCTCACTCCAGGTTTCAGACTCCAGACCCAGTCTGCCTGGAGGAGGGAGAGTTATGTACTCACACAGCTGTCTGGGACAAATGCCTGGCTCTGTAAACAACATCATATACTTCAGCTACTGAAACCAGCCTATTGAGGAACAAGTTATACTGTAGATGGTTGTTTGTTGGTTTGTTTGAGTGCTTGTTTTCTGTTAGGAAAATATGTTTTCATGATCTTGTGACCTGACCATACAAATCTCTAGGCCCTTAGTGATCATATAGTATGTGTGTGCGTACTCACTTTACTCAAGTGTGACAGGGTGTTTCTGTATTGTATCATATGATGACTGTATGCATGGTGTTTGTGTTACAGATATCTGGTCGTTGGGGGTGATCCTGTACATGCTGGTGTGTGGACAGCCCCCTTTCCAGGAGACCAATGACAGTGAGACGCTCACCATGATCATGGACTGTCACTACACCGTCCCAGCCCACGTCTCCTCAGACTGCAAAGAGTGAGTACCACCCATCACCTACAGAGATAGGCCCCCAGCTCTCTCTCTCACACATCCACGCATTGACCTTAACACAGTAAGAATATGTCAAATGGTTTTATTATTCGGTCAGATACTGTGGTTATATGACAAAAATACACACAATAATCATGATGCCAGTCAGTTGTCAGCTCTCCGTGTTTATGAATACAATGCGCCAAATTGTCCTACCCCAGCCTACACTGCCCCAGCCTAGCCTGCCTGGCCCCAGCCTACACTGCCCCAGCCTACACTGCCCCAGCCTACACTGCCCTAGCCTGCCCGGCCCCAGCCTACACTGTCCCAGCCTACACTGCCCTAGCCTACACTGCCCCAGCCTACACTGCCCTAGCCTACACTGTCCCAGCCTACACTGCCCTAGCCTACACTGCCCCAGCCTACACTGCCCCAGCCTACACTGCCCCAGCCTGCCCGGCCCCAGCCTACACTGCCCCAGCCTACACTGCTCCAGTCTACACTGCCCCAGCCTACACTGCCCCAGCCTACACTGCCTTAGCCTGCCCGGCCCCAGCCTACACTGCCCCAGCCTACACTGCCCTAGCCTGCCCGGCCCCAGTCTACACTGCCCCAGCCTACACTGCCTTAGCCTACCCCGCCCCAGCCTACACTGCCCCAGCCTACACTGCCCTAGATCATGCCCAGAATGATAAACCAGTGTCTCCTATCGACCAAACTCTAAACCTCACACCTATCTGACAACCTTGTACAAACAGACTTCTAGACACAGTGTACCCTGTGATCATTGGCTGTTTTTGTCAATGGGGGCAAGCCAATCACTGAATAGGGAATACAATACTGAGTGTTGATTTGAGGGGGCAAGCCAACCAGTGGGTAGAATAAAGAGCTGACTAAAGGGAAAGTTCATGTCAGGCGTTATAGGAGATTGAGTGAATTGGCTACAACCCATGCTGTATTGGATTGGCATGGGTGTGATCAATCCCTGCATAGCTAGTCCATTCCATATCGGACCCCAGATCTCACCCCAGCTCTGGTATATATTAAAGATCAATCTTGACAAAGCTGTATTTGTTTTAAAAGTTGTGTTAGCTGAGCCCCTTGGTACCAGTGCTATTTGTGGTTGAGACTGAAGAACACCCCTGCAGCCCATGAACCTCAGACCAGAGATCTGGCAGATGTTGTGGTTCCGAAGCAGATGACTCTGCCTCAGACATCTGGATGACTGGCTCAAGAACAGTTCCAAACATAGAACATGGGCCACATGACCAGGGCCCTGATGAAAGCTCCTTTAATGGGAATATGATTTCTTGCTAAACAGTTTAGTCCTGCGGGCAACAATCAACTGAATGAAAGCAGAGACCTCCTCTCCCCACCCTTCATCTCTTTCATTTTCTCTCTCTCGTTGCTCAGCTATTTATTTCTCTCTCCTCTGTTGCTCTCTCTCTCTCTCTCTCTCTCTCTCTCTCTCTCTCTCTCTCTCTCTCTCTCTCTCTCTCTCTCTCTCTCTAAAACAACTCTTAATTTGTATTTAGTGCTTTACTCTACAGTAGTGTTGTGAGATATGCATGGGTCAGTTAGGATGGTATGTAAATAATTAATTTCTATAAATATTTAAGTAGTTGTATGAATAGGATATACCAAACACCAACAGCATTATTGGAGGTTCAGAGAAGCATGGGTACTTGAACAGTATAGATGGATTTAAGGGCAAATAGAACATTTCTGAAAAGTGCATAGGCTGATTTGGTGATCCTGGTCTTACATGGTTAAACCACGTAAAGACACACACGCAGACAGACAAAACATTAGGAACACCTAATATAATAGAAGCATGGAACACCGTGCTTCTACACCTGCAATGCTTGCTGTTTGGGGTTTTAGGCTGGGTTTCTGTACAGCACTTTGAGATATCAGCTGATGTACGAAGGGCTATATAAATTGATTTGATTTAATGTTGAGTTGCACCCCCTTTGCCTTCAGAACAGCCTAAATATCGTCAGGGCATGGACTACAAGGTGTCGAAAGCGTTTCACAGGGATGCTGGCCCATGTTGACTCCAATGCTTCCCACAGTTATGTCAAGTTGGCTGGATGTCCTTTGGGTGGTGGACTATTCTTGATACAGACAGGAAACTGTTGAGTGTGAAAAACCCAGCAGAGTTGCAGTTCTTTACACACTCAAACCGGTGTACCTGGCACCTACTACCATGGCACTCATACACAATCCATGCCCCATTTGTCTCGCGGCTTTAAAATCCTTATTTAACCTGTCCCCTCCCCTTCATCTGCACTGATTGAAGTGGAATTAACAAGTGACATCAATAAGGGATCATAGCTTTCACCTGGATTCACCTGGCCAGTCATGTCATGGAAAGAGCTTAGTGTACACACACACACTAAGCTCCTGACTTGGGCTCCCGAGTTGGCGCAGTGGTCTAAGGCATTGCATCTCAGTGCTAGAGGCGTCACTACAGACCCTGGTTCAATTCCAGGCTATACCACAACCGGCCGTGATTGGGAGTCCCATAGGGTGGCGCACAATTGGCCCAGTGTCGTTAAGTTTTGGCTGGCCGGGGTAGGCCGTCATTGTAAATAAGAATTTTAACTTAACTTGCCTAATTAAATAAATAAATACATGTGACACGGAGGGCGCAGTGGCACCCCCTGCTGGTAATTCAAATGAGCTTGTAGAGGCCGCTCAGCCTTTCACTGCAGTGCAATAAAACAGTCGCATGAACAAATAGTCTGATGCAGACTTTGCATACCTCTATGCACACACATATAGGAGAGAAATACAAAGTCCCCATCCTGTCTCAGAGCCTGCATGATGATGCCAAGAGTCAGACTATGCCATGCTTCTCAGCAAATTATCTGCCTGGCCCTGCATGGGTGCACCTAAAGACTGTCTGAGGTCTGCAGGCACTCATAAATATTGATTAACTATGAGATAGACAGTTTGATCTCATTCCCTCTCCTATCATAGATATATGGGGTTATGTGCTTTGCCTGTCAATTACTGAATCAGTGTACATGAGAACTTCACTCACTTGTACCGGTGTTCCAAAAGGAGATATTTATATATAGTATCTGGTCCATAGAAGATTAATTCTCTCTCTCTCACTCTCTCAGTCTGATCTCCCATATGCTGCAGAGGGATCCATCTAGCCGTGCCTCCCTGCAGGAGATCGAGAACCACCCCTGGCTGCTAGGGGTCGACCCCTCGCCCGCGGGACACAGTGCCGCCCCCCTCACCTCCCACCGTAGCCTGTCCCCAGAGGAACACGAGGTCATCCTCCAGGCCATGACCAGTGGCAACATTGCAGACCGCGACGCCATCCAAGAGTGAGGACATCTCTACATCTCCCTCTCCTTCCCATATTCTCTCTCTCTCAATCCCTATCCTCTTCCTTTGTACCCTGCCACAGATCTGTAAGTTTTTCAAGCAAGGGAGCTTGGTGATATGTGTTATGGATGTAGTTGATTTTGATAGTTAATTATTTTATTTTAAGTGTATACCAATCATTGTGTTGCACCCAGGGCTCTAGAGGCAGACCGATACAACCACATCACAGCCACGTATTACCTGCTGGGGGAGCGCATCCTGAGAGACAAGCAGGAGCAGCCCAGCGAGATGCCCAAAGTCGACAGCGCATGGGCTGAGCCACCACAACTCCAGTAAGACCTATTCACGTCCCTGACAGTCACCATACATACTAGGCCACTAACGGATCATGAACACTACTAATGTCCCTCTCTCTTCTACAGGAGGCCACTGTCTGAGCCTCTGGATCTGGAGCAGAGGGTGCTCCATGGACTGCTGCCTGGCTGTCCCCGCCGAGGGGTGTCAGAGTCTGGGGACTTCCTGGCCCACAGGCCCCTTTTGCTCCAGCCACAGCCAAGTCGCACAGAGAGCCCCTTCCCTGAGTACAGCACAGGGCCCTGCCCGGGGCTCACCCTGCACCCCCCACCCCCTGATGAACCCCTGCAGGTCAAAAGCCTGGGAGCCCTGCAGCTGATCTGCGAAGAGGATGAGGAAGAAGAAGAGGAGGAGGAAGAGGCAAGCAAACCACATGTTGGACTTCATAATATTCAAGCACTGCCTCACATAGTAGGCTTGGTATCAACCACTGGGTCTACAGAACAGTCAAGTCCCATGTTCTCAGCTCCAGAGGCTCCACAGAGGCACCCAGTCAGAGTAGTGCCAGGTCAGGGAGAGGAAACAGGCCTGTTGGGCACCTCAGTGAAGGAAGCACTGGACACAAAGAGGAGGGAGGGGGACAGGGAACAGCAGGACAAGGTTTCCAGCCACAACAAAGATACGGAGTCTGACGAGGTAGCAGCCAGACAGGAACAGGGTACAGTGGAGTCAGAGGAGAAGCCCATGGAGGAAGAGGATATGTCATGTGACCCACTGAGGCTAGGTAGTCATGCGACTGCAGACCAGCCAATCAATGGTTTAGAAAACCTGATTCAGACAGTGGTAGATAGTCAACTCACTCCGAAAGCTCATCCTCCATGCCTGTCTCGCCTAGGGCGGGTGCAGTGTTGTCGGGGGCAACGAGAGCCTCCTACCCCATACATCATGGAAGGGGAGGAAGACACTATGCTTGAAAACAACAACAACACCACAGAGTCCAAGTCTAAGCTCCTGGTGCAGGGTGGGGGTTCCACTCCAAGCGCTTCACCTCGCTCTCTGCCACGTAACCACTGTGTGGACCTGGGTCCTGACGGAGTGGAGACGACACGCAAGGTGGGTGGGCCTGGAGGAGAGTCTGAGGGAGAAATGCCGGAGGAGCTCCAGTTGGAGAGATCCCATATTGCACCACAGGGCCCTCTTGGGCTCAGAGAGGCGGGGACCGACCCTGCAGTCAGACTGGATCCTGGGAAGGGGAAGAACGTGAACTTGCGAGACCGCCTACTGCAGTTCCCCCTCTGTGAGAAGGCCTTGTCCTTCAACATCCAGCCCACCTCCAAGGAGAAACTCCTGCCCTTCGCCCAGTACAACTGCTGCCACGTGTTGTAGGCGGGGCCACCTGTAGCTTTACCTCCCTATACCTCCCACATCACTCACTCACTTTATAGCCTGGCCACGGGGCACAAACTAGGGGTCCTCAGGCCCCTCAAGACAGCCTCACACCAGGCCAGAGCCTGTCACCGATCCATCTAGTTCAACACAAAACACCAGAGCAGTCTGGGTCCTGCCTGAACTAGAAGTCTGCATCCTACCTGAACTAGAAGTCTGCAGCCGACCTGAACTGAACTATCTTACTGTGACCTCAGACATTTTGTAGACAATTCTTGTTAGATCTGTGTAGCCCTTACCTCGTTATACTTAGCATCTACTGCTGCTTCCTTTGTGAGAAAATAACTCAACTTATTGTGCTGCCACGTACTGAAGTTTATTAACTGCTTTTTGTGTAGTCTTCTTAGACTATCACTATATAGTATATAGCTTTGCATTGATTGCTATTATAAAATCCCTTATATCGTAGCTCTTCATTTTGCACTAGCTTATCTCGAACTGAGCCCATTTCAGTGTATGGTATGTTGTCACTCTGAGGCCTGCTAGGACAGTGCTATAATTGTAATGTCTAGCATGAAGATGATGCATGCTGTAGAGGGGACAGCTATACTCCCTGCCTCAGCCGCCCGTCTACATTAGCTCAGCTAGCGGAATGATGAAAGGGTTGATGCTATTGACAATGTAGCTGGAAGCATGGTATCATTTAATGCTGGGGGTTGGATACGTCAGTGGTAATCTGAAAGGTGTAAGGTTTGGGACCTAAACTGACTAATGCAGAGAGAGCAAAATCTGTGAACAATTGTTGGACAGGGTTTAATACAAGAGACTTTTGAAAATGGATATGATATCGACTACGGAAATGCAGGTCTTCCAGATTGTTTGTGTGTATATGTACTTTATTTAAAAATCTTTCATCGTTATTCTTACAAATGCTATTGAACCCTTTTATTTTGTCGGACAACAGTTTCTTTGTCGTAGGACATATCCACAGGTGCGTGATAATAACTATTATTTTGTGGTATCTAAGTGTGACAGAATGAATCAGTCTCGAGAGTGATGACAGATACTGTACATTAAATCCCTGTATTTAAATCTGTATTATTTACCACATATGCCTCAGTGTACTCTGGGCCGTTAAACAAACAAACCGTGGCTCTGCATATTGTTGTTGGACTTGCCTGGGGATTTGTGTATATATGTATTCTGTCTGTCTATGGTTCTGAGAGTACACCTATACATACTATTAAGAGATACCACTTGATCAAATCAGAAATCCTAATCTAGATGCGAACTAGCTATTATGCAAAGAAGAAATCTTATAGAACGAGAGTCCTCAGAAAGCTGTGTTCTTTCTCATCAGTGGAATCCCCAGAGGACTGTATGAGAGCAGAATTAATGGCATACTTTTATCCCCCTCGTTGTGGAAGAGAAGAGTGTAGTGATGGACACAGAGCACTAACTTCAGCTGTCACACATTCATATGATATGGACACTTCAACCTCCCCTGTCTCCTTTCCTCTTCTGTCATTGGAGGGGGGGGGGGGGTCTCCATTCCACTCCGCCAACCAGCTGTCTCCTCCACACCTAGCCTGGAGTCACCTTACCTGGGAAGTGTCTGTCTGTCTGTCGGCCCATTGAACCTGATTTAAACTATGACTATAGGGCTGGATTCAATTTGTAGTGCAGAAGATCAGTGTTGTAGCACGGTTTAAATTTGTAAGTCATTTTCGATTGAGCCGACATATGAAGTGTTTACCGCGGAAGCATTGCATTTAAAACGGCAATTTGTGAGTGCTAGGTCCATTTTTGGACTTTTAAATTGGTGGTATACCCACTCATTCTTGAAGAATATAACTTATAAATGCTTAGTTCAACTGTTGTACCCCATCACAATACATATTTGAACCTTTTACACCTCTTTGTTTGTAAACAAACATTGTATAGCCTCCAAACATGGTTAAAACTATCATTTTAATCTCAGAGCTGGTCAGTCCTTGCACCCATAGTTCAGTCTATGAATTTGAGAGCGCTTACATTTCTCCAGCCCCATCCCTCCTCTGTTTACCAAATCAGTGGTGGGTGGCCTTTGTTGTTTGAATGGCAGATTTCACCTTTAAACGCTGATTTTAGGCGCTACGGATTCAATCCAATTCTAGGTCTCAATGAGATTTCTTTATTTTTGTATTTATTTATTAAAATGGATTAAACCAGAGATATGGTGTGTGATGTGATTTAATGGGGTATATGTACTATAGTAAGGATAAACCAATGTATAATTACTCCTCTGAAACGGCCATGGAACATTGTCTTTTTTTTAGCAGGTCAGATGAAAGTCCAAGTGGATTTCAGTACATTTTGACAAGAGCATACTGTACAAATCATTTTGATGGCAAAGTAAACTATACTAAATCAAGTACAACCATCAGCCTTGCTATCTACATTCATCCAACACTGCATCAGTTCTGAAATCTTCATTTTTAAAAGATACTGATAATACATATGTAATAGATAGGCCTACAAATATTCCAACAACAAGCTCATCAATCCAAATGTTTAAAATATAGTCAACTTCAAGTAGAAGTGCACAGATATACTGTATTATGTGATATCAAGTACTCTCGTTGTGTTTGTGATGTGCCTATTAGAAGTTAAGCGTACAATGTAACACTGATAATGGGGAATTACATGGAGCACACTGTGGGAACATTTTACAAAATTATATGCAACATGAAAAAAAAAGTATGCTAATGCTATATTAACACAATGAACTTAGCTCTTCTTCTTTGTGTTTCCCTTTAGTCCCTGGCCTTCTCTCTAGTATCTCCCATGACATGAGAGACCACTCTAGTTATGACTGAAGCAGTCCTCCAGAGGGAGATACTGACAGAGTTTCTTGGGGCGGAGAGCAGGCTCTCATGGCTCAGCTCCCAGACTTGTCTGTGGATCATCACCATCTTCGTCGTGGCAGCTGGTTCTAATGAGCACCCAGGTCCAGAGTCTCCAGACCAGCACTGGATGGGAAACACGAACACCCTCAGGGGTTCCACAACCTTCAAAGTTTCTGCAGGAGTCAAAGGGAGATGTTTGTCATTGAGCTGATTGTTCCATAAGATTCAGGGATTTTCTATATCATTAACGATTAAACTAAATCTGATCACTCTCAGCTGCTGCTCAAGACCTTTTGCAGAGAGTGGATCTCAATCTGTTCCCTCTTTATTCTCACACAGTCTTGCTTGTCTTGGATCATAAAGGCTAGAATCATCTTGACCAGGATCTGGACAATATCATATTGATCAATTTGGGACAAAAGCATGAAAATTGGCACACTTGTATAATTTTTCACGCTGAAGAAAACCTGATGAAATGTAATTTAATCAAAGTCCCGGTTCGACCTGTAGCGCCTCCTATAGGTCAATGGTGAAAATGCATTTACCTGTATTGATGTTTTGGGTCATGGCTTCCACTGTGTTGGGTCTATATAGTCCCAGGGGGCACTACATGCTTACACAGGGCTTTGCTGAAATGGCACTATATCAGGTTTTGTACAGCGTGAAAAATTATACAAGTGTGTCAATTTTCACGCTTTTGTCCCAAATCGATCAATATGGCATTGTCCTGATATACATGCGTTCCAAATTTCCCTCTTCTATACCAAACTGAAAAAAATTTTAAACTACTGGATTTATGCTGACAAACACACACACTTATGTCAGTTGGGCAGATGATGAACAGTAACAACATACTGTACCTCCACCAGGATGGCTCCCCAAACCTAACTCCCCTCCCTCATACTGTACCTCCACCAGGAAGGCTCCCCAAACCCAACTCCCCTCCCTCATACTGTACCTCCACCAGGATGGCTCCCCAAACCTAACTCCCCTCCCTCATACTGTACCTCGACCAGGATGGCTCCACAAACCCAACTCCCCTCCCTCATACTGTACCTCCACCAGGATGGCTCCCCAAACCCAACTTCCCTCCCTCATACTGTACCTCCACCAGGAAGGCTCCCCAAACCCAACTTCCCTCCCTCATACTGTACCTCCACCAGGATGGCTCCCAAAACCCAACTTCCCTCCCTCATACTGTACCTCGACCAGGAAGGCTCCCCAAACCTAACTCCTCTCCCTCATACTGTACCTCCACCAGGAAGGCTCCCCAAACCTAACTCCCCTCCCTCATACTGTACCTCCACCAGGAAGGTGAAGAGTATGATGTTCTTGCCGCTGATCCCTCCC
This sequence comes from Oncorhynchus mykiss, assembly GCF_057628025.1. NCBI lineage: Eukaryota > Metazoa > Chordata > Actinopteri > Salmoniformes > Salmonidae > Oncorhynchus > Oncorhynchus mykiss. The sequence continues at coordinate 65,950,586 of NC_143023.1, read as the reverse complement.
TCCAGACAGAACTGCCTAACCCGAGGAGGCAGCAGCCAGCAGTTAGACATGACTGAGACAAAGCCCAGAACCTCAAACGCTGTCTGAAACATACACACAGGCATACAGTAATATGGTTACAGGTACATACAAGGACAGGAGCAAATAGAGACATGTGCATAGGGACATAGATGGGCATTGATTAGGAAATAACATTGACCACTGCACGTTGCTCACATCTATTTATTTACCAGATTTATCTACATAGATCATTTGCAGTAGAATTCCCTCTCTGTTCACATCTTCGCTTAATACTACCTGGCCTGCCACACTCTCATGTTGTACACGGGCTAAGAAGTTTTTTCTGGAAGAGTTTACAAATGTTGTACGCATCTGCTCTGATCTCTGTGATGTTGTTAAGGACATCACAAAATGACATCACAAAATAAAAACCAAAATGACGTTAGTTTTATGTAGATCATCTCTGACCATTCCCCACATTCTTATGTTAGAAATATGGTTCCAGTATTCGCTTTTGAACGCGTTAGAGTTTCGGCGGGAAAACTGTCTGTGAAACAAAGGTACATTCCTATGCACATATAAAGAGGGAGGGAGTGAGTCTTCTTCTACCTTAATTTACGACAGGGCGTGAGGTGTCAAAACCCACCCACACCAGTTCCCTCCACTCTGTGGGTGAGAGGGGGTCTGGTGGAAGTTTATTAATTACAAACCTGATCTGCCCATTTGGATCACACAAGGACAGTCGTGACAACAGTGTGTATTTAATGATGGTGTTAAATCAGGTTTTCTGGACATAACAAAGCTCTGGTCTGGTTCTTTACACTGTTTACATTAACAATATTGGTTTATCTGTAAAAAAAAACTTTCACCTGTATGGAGATGACACTGTTGTGTTTGATATTTCCCCCACAGCTGACCAGCCTCTGTCAGAGCTCCAATCTGCCTTTATTGCCCTGCAGAAAGCCTTTGTTGAACTGAAATAAGGTGGTAACTAAAAGCATGTGAACCCTTTGGAATTACCTGGATTTCTGCATGAATTGGTCATCAAATTTGATCTGATTTTTATCAGTCACAACAATAGACAAACATAGTGTACTTAAACTAATAACACATAAATTATTGTGTTTTTGTTGTCTATATTGAATACATAATTTAAACATTCACAGTGCAGGTTGGAAAAAGTATGTGAACCCCTAGGCTAATGACTTCTCTTAAAGCTAATTGGAGTCAGGAGTCAGCTAACCTGGAGTCCAATCAATGAGAAAAGATTGGAGATGTTGGTTAGAGCTGCCCTTCCCTATAAAAACATTCACAGAATTTGAGTTTGCTATTCACAAGAAGCATTGCCTGATGTGAACCCTGCCTCAAACAAAAGAGATCTCAAAAGACCTAAGGTTAAGAATTGTTGACTTGCATGAAGCTGGAAAGGGTTACAGAAGTATCTCTTAAAACCTTGATGTTCATCAGTCCACAGTGCAAGAGCACAGAGCAGAATGTTCAATGAGGTTAAGAAGAATCCTAGAGTGTCAGCTAAAGACTTACAGAAATCTCTGGAACATGCTAACATCTCTGTTGAAGAATCTACGATACGTAAAACACTAAACAAGAATGGTGTTCATGGGAGGACACCACAGACAATGCCACTGCTGTCCAAATAAAACTATGCTGCACGTCTGAAATTCGCAATAGTGCACCTTGATTGTTCCACAGTGCTACTGGCAAAATATTCTGTAGACAGATGAAACTACAGTTGAATTGTTTGGTAGAAACACACAACACTATGTGTGGAGAAAAAAAGGCACAGCACACTAACATCAAAACCTCACCCCAACTGTAAAGTATGGTGGAGGGAGCATCATGGTTTGGGGCTGCTTGGCTGCCTCAGGGCCTGGACAGCTTGCTATCATCGACAGAAAAATGAATTACCAAGTTTATCAAGACATTTTGCAGGAGGCTATCTGTCCACCAATTGAAGCGCAACAGAAGTTGGGTGATGCAACAGGACTACCACCCAAAACACAGAACTAAATCAACAACAGAATGGCTTCAACAGAATAAATTACACCTTCTGGAGTGGCCCAGTCAGAGTCCTGACCTCAACCCAATTGAGATGCTGTGGCATGACCTCAAGAGACCAGTTCACACCAGACATCCCAAGAATATTGCTGAACTGAAACAGTTTTGTAAAGAGGAATAGTCCAAAAATCCTCCTGACCGTTGTGCAGGTCTGATCCGTAAATACAGAAAACGCTTGGTTGAGGTTACTGCTGCCAAAGGAGGGTCAACCATTTATTAAATCCAAGGGTTCACATACTTTCCCCACCCTGCACTGTGAATGTTTACACAGTGTGTTCAATAAAGACATGAAAATGTGTAATTGTTTGTGTGTTATTAGTTTAAGCAGACTGTGTTTGTCTATTGTTGTGAACTAGATGAAGATCCGATCAAATTTTATGATCAATTTATGCAGAAATCCAGGTATATGCCAAAGGGTCACATACTTTTTCTTGTCACTGTAGGTACTTAATGCAAGTAAAACCAAGTATACTGTATGTTATTTTCCAAATCACGTAAAAATATATCTGATGATTTATGCATACGTACTTTCGATAGTGCCCTCATTGATCGTGTCCCACCAGCTAAATCCATGATGTTAAAATGCCTATTTACTCGGTTCCATTTGACTGTGTAATCCACTGTCTCATCAGCCCAGCCAGGCAATTCATAAACTTGATATCCACTATAAAAAGCATCTAGACATTATCTCACATTTCTTTTAGACTAACATTTAGTTTTCAACAGCGGAGATTTGTATAAACCTTAATGTCTGGCTATCCGACATTTGCAACATTGTTTCAATATTCAAATTCGATCTCCAGCTGTCGGGACGAGACAGACAGGCAGGCAGCTTTTCTCAGCCAGTCGTTATCATGAATCAGCTGGTATCATTTTTATGGATATATACAAAGAAAGGTGAATTGAAAAAAAGTCAAACGAAAAACAAAGTGCAGCTAGTTTGCAATCTGTACTGCTTAATTTTGAAGTGATTGTGTTGTAGTGACTGTGTTGTTGGTTAGCTCCTCTGAACAAACAGTGTCCTGACGAGTGAGCACATTTTCTATGCCATCGAGGCGCGTGTATCCAAATAAATGTCACTAGAAAACAGCTTAAACAAACGCAAATGCAGCTACTTTGCTGTTATTCTGCACTTTTTGACATTACTGTAAGTTAGCCGTACAGTAGTTGGCTAGCTAGCAAGCAAGGGATGAGAACGTTGCCAACCATAATGGCAATAGGACATTTAGAACAAATGTCCATAGATACAGATCAAATAGACTGAAGGACTGGGTCGTGTCTCTGTCAAACAAACTGACAGAACGACTGACCAGCTGGCTTGGGTAGCAACCCTAGATTTGTGCTGGTACTATATCTTGCAGAAGGATGGAATAGGATGAATAAATTCATCAAAATAATGTTTTTAATTTCAGTTATTATTTGAATATGTTGATAAGCCGGCCTTCGACTTTATCTCGGGCCTAACAACACCCGTGCCAATATATCCTCCAAACACGTGCTTCTCTGGCATTATCACTTACATATTTTATCACAGAACTGGCAAATCATGTTTAACCAACTCTCTGAACAAAATGTCGGACCTTTGTCCCGTCAAAGTGAAGGTTCATGTCCATTCTAGTATTCTAATTCCTAATTCTAGGATGCTGAACACAGCCTGTAACATGTGACCGCTGACAGGGTCCGTCATCTTCCCCCGCCTGCTCCGTCACCACTCCACCACCTGAACCACCTCCAGCAGAAGAAAGGTCAGGACCAGGCCTAGGAAGCCAGGACTCAGGTGTAGAAGTCTCAAAAACTGAAGTAAAACGGTAAGGTGCCTGCAAAATAAGACTGGATTGCGTCTTCACATGAAGAGAGAGATCCTTAGTAGGGCAAAGGAGTAAATGTTTGTGTGTGTGTGTTTGTGTTTACTGCATGTTGTTGTTGTTGTTTAGCGACAGGCTGTCTCCATATCGGCTTCCTAGAGTACCATCCGATGTCATTCAGTCTCTGCTGGTCATGCAGAGGGAAGGTGTACTTTATCACTCACAAATGCAGATCACAGAGAGTGAGAGAAGACAAGAGAGAACACTGAAATGATCAGCCAGAGGTGGTGCTCTGCTATGCTGCAGAACAGATTAGCTAAGCAAGATCATGACAGAGAGGACAGAAAATGCTGAGGTAAACAGAATACAGTACAACACAAACAAACAGTACGTCGGTGTCATATGAAGCTTTACCACTTGCTCTGTAATATGAGTAGTATTTTGATTTTAACAACACATTTCTTACATACATTTATGAATATTGAAAAATATAAACATGAATATTGAACATATAAAATATTTCTATACATTGTTGAACATAACTCTACAGGGCAAATCAAAGATCCAGAGTGGGATCTGTGCAACAGAGTGAGAGTTCAGAGTGGGATCTGTGCAACAGAGTGAGAGTTCAGAGTGGGATCTGTGCAACAGAGTGAGATTTCAGAGTGGGATCTGTGCAACATTTCAACAGGCGTAGCTCATGTGAATAAAGCAGTCACTAGATGTGTGTTAACTACTTTGAAACTAGAGACATCAAGCCCAGGTGAATCAGCTAAATCAGATTTGGTTAATACTTAATAGTACTGAGTTGGAACGAAACAAACAATTGAACAACAATTGAACAACAGTCAGACCTCTGCCCTGGTGCTGATCCTAGCTAACCTGACCTCTCACCTCCGTCTCGCTCGGATGCCTCGATCAGGGAGATGAGCCACCTCTTGGTAACAGGCTGGACGTTGTTTGACAGCTGGATGAGGACCAGGGACTCCACCCACTCAGAAACACAACAGGGACAGCTGACTTGTGTCCAGGAGGCCAACCTAGGAGGGCAGCAGCATATAGATATAGCATCAACAGAAACCAGGGGCCAGGCCGTCTGCAATACAGACTTGTTTGTGCTTGGCTCCAAGTGCTTCACCTCAGTATCGATAACTAACCGCAGAGTTGCTGGCTGTGTGGTTGCAGTGTCTGAGCAGACAAGCAACTTCCTCTAGGCTCTGCCTCTGAATACAGAGATACAACATGTAACATCAAGGCAGAGAGAAAGAAAGCGAAAGCTATAGGTTCATGGTTCCACCTTTCACCAGAGGGAGGCAGAGACCGTACTAGTGACATTAACGTCACTCAGGTGTGTCCTATTTACTCATTATGATTTCCCTGTTAAAAGAGGTGTGTTTTCTGTTGTAATTTGCAGAACCTTGAATTGTTTACTGTGTGTGTTCGTTTCCTGTGTGAGTTTTTGAGACTTACTGTTTGTTGTTTTTCAAGTGTACTGAGATCCTGCGGCTACCGTTTCTCAGTACAGTATTATGTTTATCCTTAACTATTGATTCCTCGTCTGATCTCTTCTCTGCACCTGGGTCCAACCTCACCACGTCACAGCAAGCTTCTGTCTCAACATGGACCCAGCGGAGATCACCCAGATCCAGAATGCTATAATCCACCAAGGAGCACTGCTTGGGCGGCAGCAAGAACAATTCTCCGGGCACTTACCGATTCCCTCCAACCATGACCCAACCCCAACCCAGGAGGAGCCAATGCCCAAGTCTCATCACCCCAGTGCTACAGGCATTACCGTAGTTCCTCCAGGGAACCTGCACCAGGAACCCAAGATCCTAGCCCCCGAGCGGTATGACGGCCACTCGGGAGGATGCAATGGGTTACTCTGTCCGAGCTACAGTCCTCCTCGTTCCACACCGATCGGGCCATGCTCGCCTACATCAGGTATTCCCAAACTGGGGTACGCTTACCCCCAGGGTTAGGTTAAATGTGATTCACATTTTTAAAAACAGTTTTACAAAAATACAAAAATAATAATTCACATTTTCAAACAGTCCTTTAGTAAGGCCCGCGTCCATAGAGACACATACCAGCTCTACTTGTAGTACTGCTACTACCAACAGTACTATACCTGTACCTGTCAAAGACACAAGTTGTTCTGCTTTCACGAGCACATCCAATGCTAGCATCAGTAACTCTACATTTGTTGTTAGCCCAGCTAGCATGGACACTGACAGTTGTGAATCTGATGCAGCCAAAGAGCTACTGCCCCCTACAACAGACAGGGATGTTGGACCATCGAGGAGGTACACACATGATGAGAACTACATTGAGAGCCATGCGTCCTCCGAAACACGACCCAACCAAGCCGCACTGCTTCTTGACACAATGCCCGTTTAACCCGGAAGCCAGCCACACCAATGTGTCGGAGGAAACACCGTACACCTGGTGACCATGTCAGCGTGCATGTGCCCGGCCCGCCAAATTGAATCGCTAGAGTGCGATGGGACAAGGACATCCCTGCCTGCCAAACCTTCCCCCTAACCAGGACGACGCTGGACCAATTGTGCGCCACCCCATGAGTTTCCCCGTCGCAGCCGTCTGGCAATTTTTACAGGCGTTTTACACACAACTTTGGTGCTGTGGCAGCACCTCTCACAGCACCTCTCACTGTCCGATTTACAGTAGTGATTACAATGAAAGCATGCCATGCGATTGTTTGAGGATGGCGCCCCACAAATATTTTTCCACCTGCACAGGTTTCATAAATTCACAAAAAGCGATTAAATATTCACTTACTTTTTGAAAATCTTCCTCTGGCTTGTCTTCCAAAGGGTCCCAGCCATAACATATAGTGTCGTTTTGTTAGATAAAATCCTTCTTTATATCCCAAAAAGTCAGTTTAGTTGGCGACATTGATTTGGGTAATCAAATCTTTTAACATGCAGAGAAAGGAATCCAAAAATCTACCCCTAAACTTTGTTTCAACAAGTCAAAATAAGTTTCTATTCACTCCTTAGATACCCTAAAATGTAATCAAACAATGATATTTCTTACGGAAAGAAGTATGTTCAATAGGAAACCGATTTTAGCAGGTGCGTCCTTTCTTCATGGTGAACGCAAACACAAATTTTCAAAGACGGTCTCCCTGTACTAAAACTGATATTTCTTCCTCGTTTTTGAAGTTACAAACCTGAAACCTTGAACATAAACTGCTGACACCCTCTGGAAGCCGTAGGAATAATTTCCAGTATGCCCTTACACTTTCTATTGTAAGAGCAGGGTCTTTCTAATTTTTTGGGGGTGTTATTCTTTGGATTTTCACATTATTTTAACATTTCTACACATTTATTTAAACATTTCTACACATTTCTACACAATTATATGCATATCCTGGCTTCAGGGCCTGAGCAACAGGCAGCTTACTTTGGGCACGTTATTCAGGCGGAAATTGAGAAAAAAGGGGCCTAACCCTAAGAAGTTAGAGGTGTGTTTTCTGTTGTCCTTTGTAGAAGATTGAATTGTTGACCGTGTGCATTCGTTTCCTGTGTGAGTTTTTGACTTAGTGTTTGTTGTTTTTCAAGTGTACTGTGATCCTGCGCCTAACATTTCTCAGTACAGTATTATGTTTATCTTTGGATTCCTTGTCTGGTCTCTTCTCTGCACCTGGGTCCAGCGTCACCATGTCATACACAGAGCAGGATGGAGGAAGTCAGGGACAGAATAAGGACTACGGTACTAGGTTTAGGTCAATAGGTGTATGCAGATTGCTGGTCCACACCCCCTCCAATGTGATGTTTTAACCTGTTTGGGAAAGGGGGCAGCATTTTCACGTTCGGATGAAAAGCGTGCCCAGAGTAAACTGCCTGCTACTCAGATTTTTGCACAAGGCGCCGACAGAGATGGCCGCCTCGCTTCGCGTTCCTAGGAAACTATGCAGTTTTTTGTTTTTTTACGTGTTATTTCTTACATTAGTACCCCAGGTCATCTTAGGTTTCATTACATACAGTCGAGAAGAACTTCTGAATATAAGATCAGCGTCAACTCACCATCAGTACGACCAAGAATATGTTTTTCGCGACGCGAATCCTGTGTCCTTACAAACAGGACAACGGAGCGGATCCCATGCAGCGACCCAAAAAAACGACTCCGAAAAAGAGGGAAACAAGGCGGTTTTCTGGTCAGACTCTGGAGACGGGCACACCGTGCACCACTCCCTAGCATTCTTCTTGCCAATGTCCAGTCTCTTGACAACAAGGTTGATGAAATCCGAGCAAGGGTAGCATTCCAGAGGGACATCAGAGACTGTAACGTTCTTTGCTTCACGGAAACGTGGCTCACTGGAGAGACTCTATCCGAGGCGGTGCAGCCAACGGGTTTCTCCACGCATCGCGCAGACAGAAACAAACATCTTTCTGGTAAGAAGAGGGGCGGGGGCGTATGCCTTATGGCTAACGTGACATGGTGTGATGAAAGAAACATACAGGAACTCAAATCCTTCTGTTCACCTGATTTAGAATTCCTCACAATCAAATGTAGACCGCATTATCTACCAAGAGAATTCTCTTCGATTATAATCACAGCCGTATATATCCCCCCCCAAGCAGACACATCGATGGCTCTGAATGAACTTTATTTGACTCTTTGCAAACTGGAAACCATTTATCCGGAGGCTGCATTCATTGTAGCTGGGGATTTTAACAAGGCTAATCTGAAAACAAGTAAATTTTATCAGCATATCGATTGCGCAACCAGGGGTGGAAAGACCTTGGATCATTGTTACTCTAACTTCCGCGACGCATATAAGGCCCTGCCCCGCCCCCCTTTCGGAAAAGCTGACCACGACTCCATTTTGTTGATCCCTGCCTACAGACAGAAACTAAAACAAGAGGCTCCCACGCTGAGGTCTGTCCAACGCTGGTCCGACCAAGCTGACTCCACACTCCAAGACTGCTTCCATCACGTGGACTGGGACATGTTTCGTATTGCGTCAGACAACAACATTGACGAATACGCTGATTCGGTGTGCGAGTTCATTAGAACGTGCGTTGAAGATGTCGTTCCCATAGCAACGATTAAAACATTCCCTAACCAGAAACCGTGGATTGATGGCAGCATTCGCGTGAAACTGAAAGCGCGAACCACTGCTTTTAATCAGGGCAAGGTGTCTGGTAACATGACCGAATACAAACAGTGCAGCTATTCCCTCCGCAAGGCTATCAAACAAGCTAAGCGTCAGTACAGAGACAAAGTAGAATCTCAATTCAACGGCTCAGACACAAGAGGCATGTGGCAGGGTCTACAGTCAATCACGGAATACAGGAAGAAATCCAGCCCAGTCACGGACCAGGATGTCCTGCTCCCAGGCAGACTAAATAACTTTTTTGCCCGCTTTGAGGACAATACAGTGCCACTGACACGGCCTGCAAAGAAAACATGTGGTCTCTCCTTCACTGCAGCCGAGGTGAGTAAGACATTTAAACGTGTTAACCCTCGCAAGGCTGCAGGCCCAGACGGCATCCCCAGCCGCGCCCTCAGAGCATGCACAGACCAGCTGGCCGGTGTGTTTACGGACATATTCAATCAATCCCTATACCAGTCTGCTGTTCCCACATGCTTCAAGAGGGCCACCATTGTTCCTGTTCCCAAGAAAGCTAAGGTAACTGAGCTAAACGACTACCAGCTAAACGACTACAACGTAGCACTCACTTCCATCATCATGAAGTGCTTTGAGAGACTAGTCAAGGACCATATCACCTCCACCCTACCTGACACCCTAGACCCACTCCAATTTGCTTACCGCCCAAATAGGTCCACAGACGATGCAATCTCAACCAAACTGCACACTGCCCTAACCCATCTGGACAAGAGGAATACCTATGTGAGAATGCTGTTCATCGACTACAGCTCGGCATTCAACACCATAGTACCCTCCAAGCTCGTCATCAAGCTCGAGACCCTGGGTCTCGACCCCGCCCTGTGCAACTGGGTACTGGACTTCCTGACGGGCCGCCCCCAGGTGGTGAGGGTAGGCAACAACATCTCCTCCCCGCTGATCCTCAACACTGGGGCCCCACAAGGGTGCGTTCTGAGCCCTCTCCTGTACTCCCTGATCACCCACGACTGCGTGGCCACGCACGCCTCTAACTCAATCATCAAGTTTGACAGGGAGGAGGTGAGGGTACAGGGAGGAGGTGAGGGCCCTCGGAGTGTGGTGTCAGGAAAATAACCTCACACTCAACGTCAACAAAACTAAGGAGATGATTGTGGACTTCAGGAAACAGCAGAAGGAACACCCCCCTATCCACATCGATGGAACAGTAGTGGAGAGGGTAGCAAGTTTTAAGTTCCTCGGCATACACATCACAGACAAACTGAATTGGTCCACTCACACAGACAGCATTGTGAAAAAGGCGCAGCAGCGCCTCTTCAACCTCAGGAGGCTGAAGAAATTCGGCTTGTCACCAAAAGCACTCACAAACTTCTACAGATGCACAATCGAGAGCATCCTGGCGGGCTGTATCACCGCCTGGTACGGCAACTGCTCCGCCCTCAACCGTAAGGCTCTCCAGAGGGTAGTGAGGTCTGCACAACGCATCACCGGGGGAAAACTACCTGCCCTCCAGGACACCTACACCACCCGATGTCACAGGAAGGCCATAAAGATCATCAAGGACATCGACCACCCGAGCCACTGCCTGTTCACCCCGCTATCATCCAGAAGGCGAGGTCAGTACAGGTGCATCAAAGCTGGGACCGAGAGACTGAAAAACAGCTTCTATCTCAAGGCCATCAGACTGTTAAACAGCCACCACTAACATTGAGTGGCTGCTGCCAACACACTGACACTGACTCAACTCCAGCCACTTTAATAATGGGAATTGATGGGAAATGATGTAAATATATCACTAGCCACTTTAAACAATGCTACCTTATATAATGTTACTTACCCTACATTATTCATCTCATATGCATACGTATATACTGTACTCTATATCATCGACTGTATCCTTATGTAATACATGTATCACTAGCCACTTTAACTATGCCACTTTGTTTACATACTCATCTCATATGTATATACTGTACTCGATACCATCTACTGTATCTTGCCTATGCTGCTCTGTACCATCACTCATTCATATATCCTTATGTACATATTCTTTATCCCCTTACACTGTGTACAAGACAGTAGTTTTGGAATTGTTAGTTAGATTACTTGTTATTACTGCATTGTCGGAACTAGAAGCACAAGCGTTTCGCTACACTCGCATTAACATCTGCTAACCATGTGTATGTGACAAATAAAATTTGATTTGATTTGAGAAGCTAATATATGCATATTATTAGTAGATTTGGATAGAAAACACTCTGAAGATTCTAAAACTGTTTGAATGATGTCTGTGAGTATAACAAAACTCATATAGCAGGCGAATACCTGAGAAAAATCCAATTAGGAAGTGGGAAATCTGAGGTTTGTAGTTTTTCAACTCATTACCTATCGAATATGTGGTCATATTGCACTTCCTAAGGCTTCCACTAGATGTCAACAGTCTTTAGAATGTTGTTTCAGGCTTCTACTATGAAGGGGATGAGAATGAGAGCTGTTTCAACCAGAGGTCTGGCAGAAGGCCATGAGCTGATCACGCTCGCACCCGTGAGAGCGACCTGCTTTCCATTGCATTTCTAAAGACAAAGGAATTCTCCGGTTGGAACATTATTGAAGATGTTAAAAACATCCTAAATATTGATTCCATACATCGTTTGACATGTTTCTACGAACTGTAATATAACTTTTTGAACTTTGTCTGAACTTTCGCCTGGACTTGCCTGCGCCTCGTGAGTTTGGATTTGTGAACTAAACGCGCTAACAAAAGGAGGTATTTGGACATAAATTAAAACAAACATTTATTGTGGAACTGGGATTCCTGGGAGTGCATTCTGATAAAGATCATCAAAGGTAAGTGAATATTTATAACGCTATTTCTGACTTTTACTGACTCCACAACATGGCAGGTATCTGTATGGCTTGTTTTTGTGTCTGAGCGCCGTACTCAGATTATTGTATGTTTTGCTTTTTCCGTCAAGCTCTTTTGAAATCTGACACAGCTGTTGCATTAAGGAGAAGTATATCTATAATTCGGTGCATAATACTTGTATCTTTTATCAAAGTTCATGATGAGTATTTCTGTAAATTGATGTGGCTCTCTGCAAATTCGCCGTATGTTTTCGAGGCACAACATTACTGAACATAGCGCGCCAATGAAAACAACTGAAATTTTTGGATATAAATATGAACTTTATCGAACAAAACATACATGTATTGTGTAACATGAAGTCCTATGAGTGCCATCTGATGAAGATCAAAGGTTAGTAATTCATTTTCTCTATTTCTGCTTTTTGTGACTCCTCTCTTTGGCTGGAAAATGGCTGTATGTGTTTTTGTGACTAGGCTCTGACCTAACATAATCATACAGTGTGCTTTTGCTGTAAAGCCTTTTTGAAATCAGACACGATGGGTAGATTAACAAGAAGTTAAGCTTTAATTTGGTGTATTGCACTTGTGAATGTATGAAAGTTAAATATTTCTGAACACAGACCTAAACACACAAGCACTTAATGTGTCAGTATGTTTCAGTTTGGCTGGCACTTAGTTGAACTCGGCTAGCTGAATTGAACGAGTGTTCTCGCATACTCCTTTAAAAGACCGTTGCTTGAAAAATGAGAAAAAGCGGCAATAGTACTGGTTGTCCATTTTGAGACGCCGTAGTCAGTATACACTTCCTCAAAATATTCTACATTTATCTAAGACAACTCAAGAAATCTATAATTAATTTTAATGTTTTGCCATAGAGATTTTAGTTACACAGTTTTGTATCTAACTAAGACGTTTGGTGCAGTGTTTAAAAAATAAATAAATGTGCATGAAAACGAGCCGTCTCTCGTTGAATGACAACAAAGACTTTATTGAAGAATCCCTACTGTTGACCAATCACCTATGAAGGGGCGTAGACTTCGGCTCCGAACTTCGGGATACCTCCAGAAAAACTGTTGTGTGCCCGAACAGCCGAAAAACCCTTGCGGAAGTCCAAAACGAACAGAAACGTCACAATGTTTTCATAACAATATATATGCACGAACTCTACCAAACTGTTTTGGCTTGGAAGCATGCGGATGCCTTTACCCACTACGGAGCTGTCCTTGCAGATGGTTGAGTCGGAGTTGCAGGACAGCAATGCAGTGAAACCTCTCCCTACCTTTAGGGTGTGGAGCTCTGTTCACTGTCTCACAGAGCTCTGACTCACAAACCACAACCGCCACTCTACTGAATACATACAGCACACAGTTATACATATTTAATGACTAAAGATAATTTGATATTACATTGGTTGTAAGTTAAGCTATTAAAAGAATAGTTCTCAACTAGGTTTGTGAAAATGATAAAAAATAGATGCAACAATTTAGTTAGTGATAGTGACAAGCACCATCTGTACGTGGTCTCATGATGGATTATCTTAAATTATTTCCACTACTAGCTTGCTAACTTGCTTATGATGGGGCAATATGCCAGACATTGGCATGCCGTAGCGCTCTGTTGTTTATGACAGCTGGAAGGTCCTCTGTTCGGCAGATCCTAGAGCATATGTATGCTGTTTGACATCAATCCTTGATTAGCGCAATTACTAAGGCAAAGAATAACAGAATGATCTACAGTTCAGTACAGTACATCAACATGACTATAAAAAATTATAGTAGGTTTGGAAGACAAAAATGGGCTGGCTCAAAAACATGACAAGTGATCAGAAATATACAGGCATTTATTTTCAGATACATAGAGTACCAGTCAAAAGTTTGGACACACTTATTCATTCAAGGGTTTTTCTTTATTTTTACTATTTTCTACATTGTAGAATAATAGTAAAGACAAACTATGAAATAACACATATGGAATCATGTAGTAACCAAAAAAAGTGTTAAACAAATCAAAATATATTTTATATTTGAGATTCTTCAATGTTCCCATCCTTTGCCTTGATGACAGCTTTTCACACTCTTGGCATTCTCTCAACCAACTTCACCTGGAATGATTTTCCAACAGTTTTGAAGGAGTTCACACATATGCTGAGCACTTGTTGGCTGCTTTTCCTTCACTCTGCGGTCCAACTCATCCCAAACCATCTCAATTGGGTAGACGTTGGGTGATTGTGGAGGCCAGGTCATCTGATACAGCACTCCATCACTCTCCTGGGTATAATAGTCCTTACTGTACACAGCCTGGAGGTGTCTTGGGTCATTGTCCTGTTGAAAAACAAATTATAGTCCCACTAAGCGCAAATCTGATGGGATGGAGTATCGCTGCAGAATGCTGTGGTAGCCATGCTGGTTAAGTATGCCTTGAATTCTAAATAAATCACAGACAGTGTCACCAGGACAGATTTCCACTGGTCTAATGTGCATTGCTAGTGTTTCTTGGCCCAAACAAGTCTCTTCTTCTTATTGGTGTACTTTAGTAGTGGTTTCTTTGCAGCATTTCGACCATGAAGGCCTGATTCACGCAGTCTCCTCTGAACAGTTGATGTTGAGATGTGTCTGTTACTTGAACTCTGTGAAGCATTCATTTGGGATGGAATGGAGGCTGGTAACTCTAATGAACTTATCCTCTGCAGCAGAGGTAACTCTGGGTCTTCCTTTCCTGTGGCGGTCCACATGAGAGCCAGTTTCATCATAGTGCTTGATGGTTTTTGCGACTGCACTTGAGAAACTTTAAAAGTTCTTGAAATTTTCCAGATTGACTAACCTTCAAGTCTTAAAGTAATGACTGACTGTTTCTCTTTGCTTGTTTACGCTGTTCTTGCCCTAATATGAACTTGGTCTTTTGTCAAATAGGGCTATCTTCTGTATACCACCCCTACCAAATTCCATCACGAACACCATCATTGTGCGCAGCTCGATGATGACAGATTTTGGCCTGCCTATGATCTCTGGATCTCTGTTACCCAGTAGCCCGTGTCCATGACATCAACCCCCTCCTGCCCACGGTTCTGGCCAACTACTCCAATATTGACACCATCATCACACACACAGGTTTTAACAATCTTCCTTTTTTGCGATCTGACAAACTGAGGGAGGACTACAAACCTTTTTTATACACACTTGCTAGCACAAGGAAGATGATAATTATCTCTAGCCCCCTCCCGTGCTGACAAAGGGGTTCAGAATGTTTCAGCCGACCCTTTGACCTGAACAAGTACCTGAAGAAACTTTGCAATGACAGATTTTTTCTTTTTGTGACAACACTGATTTGATGTAGGAGCAACCAGCACTTTTTAAAAGAGACGGGATTCACCCTAACCACAGTGGTTCCAGGATTATTTCCAGCAACATCGCAAACTATTTTAGAGACTGACAGACAGGGTCTGGTAGTGCTCCAGTTCTCCCTGTCAGAATAAGCAACAGAGGACTTGGAAAACATATAAACTCCTATAGAAATGGCACTATGGTTATTGTGAGTAACCTAACTCTTTTCACAGAAACATGGCTCTCTCGGGATATGTTGTCGGAATCGGTCCAGCCACTGGGCTTCTCCATGCATCACGCCGACAGAGATAAACACCTCTCTGGGAAGAGGAAGGGCGGGGGGTGTATGCTTTATGATTAACAACACACGGTGCGATAACAACAACACACAGGAACTAAAGTCCTTCTGCTCCACCGACCTAGAATTCCTTACAATCAAATGCCGACCATTCTAACTACCAAGATAATTCTCTTCAGTTATAGTCACAGCTGTGTACAACCCCCCACAAGCGAACACCAAGACGGCACTCAAAGAACACTCGATTCTATGTAAACTGGAAACTATATACCCGGAGGCTACATTTATTGTAGCCGGGGATTTTAACAAAGCAAATTTGAGATCAATGTTACCTACATTTTATCAGCATATTGATTGCACGACGCGTAGGGCTAATACTCTCGACCACTGCTACTCTAACTTCTGCGATGCATACAAAGCCCTCCCTGCCCTCCCTTCGGCAAATCCAACCATGACGCCATCTTGCTCGTCCCGGCTTATGGGCAGAAACTCAAACAGGATGTACCAGTGACGAGAACCATTCAACGCTGGACTGACCAATCAGAAGCCACACTCCAAGATTGTTTTGATCACATGGACTGGAATATATTCCAGTCAGCCCCAGAGAACGACGTTGATCTATACGCTTACTCTGTGAGTGCGTTTATAAATAAGTGTATTGGAGATGTCGTAACCACTGTGACTATTAAAACCTACCCTAACCAGAAACTGTGGATGGATGGCAGCATTCGCGTAAAACTGAAAGCGTGATCCACCACATTTCACCATGGAAAGAGGTCTGGTGATATGGCTGAATATAAACAGTGTAGTTATTCCCTCCGCAAGGCAATTAAACAAGCGAAATGCCAGTACAGGGACATGGTGGAGTCGAAATTCAACGGCTCAGACACGAAACGTATGCGGCAGGGTCTACAGGAAATCATGTCTACAAAAACAGCCACATCACAGATGCCAACGTCACGCTTCTAGACAAATTAAACACCTTCTTTGCCCGCTTTGAGAATAATACAGTGCCACCGTCGCGTCTCGCTAACAATGTCTGCGGTCCCCCACTCTCCTTCTCAGTGGCTGACATGAGTATAACATTTAAAAATATTAACCCTCACAAGGCTGCTGGCCCAGACGGCATCCCTAGCTACGTCCTCAGAGCATGCGCAGACCAGCTGGCTGGTGTGTTTACTGACATATTTAATTGCTCCCTATCCCAGTCTGTTGTCCCCAGATGCTTCAAGATGGATACCATTGTTCCTGTACCCAAGAAGGCAACGATAACAACTAAATTACTACCGCACCCATAGCATGAAGTGCTTTGAGAGGCTAGTCAAGGATCATATCTCTGCCACCTTACCGGCCACCCTAGACCCACTTCAGTTTGCATACCGCCACAACAGGTCCGCAGGTGACGCAATCGCCATCACACTGCCCTATTTTTTTTAAATATATATTTTTTACATTTATTTAACTAGGCAAGTCAGTTAAGAACAAATTCTTATTTTCAGTGACGCCTAGGAACAGTGGACTGACTGCCTGTTCAGGGGCAGAACGAACCATCTGGACAAAAATAATAGCTATGTAAGAATGCTGTTCATTGACTACAGCTCAGCATTCAACACTATAGTACCATGTACCATTCAAGGTCATCAAGCTGGAGGCCCTGGGTCTCAACACCTCCCTGTGCAACTGGGTCCTGGACTTTCTGACGGGCCGCCCCCAGGTGGTGAAGGTAGGAAACAACTCCACTTCACTGACCATCAACACTGGGGCCCCACAAAGGTGTGTGCTCAGCCCTCTCCTGTACTCCCTGTTCACCCACAACTGCGTAGCCATGCACACCTCCAACTCAATCATCAAGTTTGCAGACGACACAACAGTAGTGGGCTTGATCACCAACAACGAGACAGCCTACAGGGAGGAAGTGAGGGCACTTGGAGTGTGGTGTCAGGAAAACATCCTCTCACTCAATGTCAACAAAACAAAGGAGATGATCGTGGACTTCAGGAAACAGCAGAGGGAGCACCCCCCTATCCACATCGAAGGGACAGCAGTGGAGAAGGTGGAAAGTTAAGTTCCTGGGCGTACACATCACAGACAAACTGAAATGGTCCACCCACACAGACAGTGTGGTGAAGAGGGCACAACAGCGCCTCTTCAATCTCAGGAGGCTGAAGAAATTTGGCTTGTCACCCAAAACCCTGACAAACTTTTACAGATGCACAATTGAGAGCATCCTGTCCGGCTGTATCACAGCCTGGCACGGCAACTGCACTGCCCTCAACCGCAAGGCTCTCCAAAGGGTGGTGCGGTGTGAACAACACATCAATGGGGGCAAACTATCTGCCCTCCATGACAGCTACAGCACCAGATGTCACAGGAAGGCCAAAAAGATCATCAAGGACAACAACCTCCCGAGCCACTGCCTGTTCACACCATCATCCAGAAGGTGAGGTCAGTACAGGTGCATCAAATCTGGGACCGGGAGACTGAGAAACAGCTTCTATCTCAAGGCCATCAGACTGCTAAACAGCAATTTTTAACTCTGAGAGGCTGCTGCCCACATTGAGACCCGATTACTGGACACTATAATAAATGGGTCAATAGTCATTTTAAACAATAGCCACTTTAAATAATGCCACATTAATAATGTTTACATATCTTACATTACTTATATCACATGTATATACTGTATTTTTTGCCATCTACTGCACCTTGCCTTTGCCGCTTGGCCATCGCTCAGCCATATATTTATATGTACATATTCTCATTCACCCCTTTAGATTTGTGTGTATTAGGTAGTTGTTGGGGAATTGTTAGATATTACTGCACTGTTGGAAGTAGAAGCACAAGCATTTCGCTACACTCTCATTAACATCTGCTAAGCATGTGTATGTGACCAATAAAATTAGATTTCTAGTGAATTTATACAAGCTGTTATCTCCTACCTATAAGGGCACAAGGCGAGACCCAGATGCAGACACAGGAGGCAGATGGTTAGAGTCTTTGATATTTATTAATAATCCAAAAGGGGTAGGCAAGAGAACGGTCGTGGACAGGCAAAAGGTCAAAACCGGTTCAGAGTCCAGGAGGTACAGTGTGGCAAGCAGGCTCAAGGTCAGGGCAGGCAGAATGGTCAGACAGGCGGATACAGAGTCCAGAAAACAGGGAAGGTCAAAACCAGGAGGACTAGCAAAGAGAATAGAAAAGGCAGGCGCACGGGAAAAACACACTGATTGACATGGAACATACGAGATGAACTGGCACAGACAAATAGAAAATACAGGAAATAATGGAGAAGATGGGTGACACCTGGAGGGGTGGAGACAAGCATAAGGACAGGAGAAACAGATCAGGAGATCAGATCAGGAGAAACAGAACAGATAGATTGGAGACTGTCAGAAAACTTAGTTGTAACGTTAATAATTTGGTTGTTATTCCATTGGTTACCACGAGGCAGATGCCCCAGGGGCAGAGTGGACCACACTCCTTGAATATGGCGTTTTTAAATGTTAGAGCAATCACAAGGAAAACCTTTCTCTTGAATGACCTCATTACATGTATCTCACTGAAACATGGCTGTCATCAGACTGTAGTGCTGCTCTTATTGAAGCCCCCCTCGCCCTGGACTACATATTTTAATACTCTATCAGAAAAGGAGAAAAGGGTGGGGGGACATCCTCTATTTTTACTCATGCTCTCAGCTGTAAGGACATTTCGTTTGGCGTCTTTGGATATTTTGAGCATCATGCTATACTGTTTATGTGTCAGCCACCAGTGACGGCCATAACCCTGTATAGGCCACCAAAGCACTGCCCCACTTTCTTTACTGATTTATCTGAACTACTGTTTCTTGAGAACTATGTTAGAATCATTATGTTGGACGATTTTAATATTCATGTTGACAAATAGACTGACTCCAAAGCCATTGAATTTACAGTATGCATTTTTTGAGCTCTATGGACTTTATCCAACATGTTACTGGGCCCACCCGGCCATTCTCTGGACCCGGATATTACTAAGGGCCTTTCTACTGACATATCCTCTATTGTTGATGTTGCTTTATCTGATCACCACTGTGTATTTTTTACTAGCTTGTTGCCCATAGCACAGTGTAATACTGAACGCATTATTAAGAAACACTATCTTACCTCTGAAGTGAACTTTCCTCCACATCTAAATGTGATGAGTTTGCGGCATACTTCAGAGATAAGGTTGGGTATCAGTCAAACAAGACCCGATGAGAAGTTTGATATGTGCCCTAGCCTACCACGCAAAGGCACTATGGATTTATTTCCCCTGGTTGACACAACAATGTTCAGGAAAGTGATATCACAACAAGCTTTGAGAGAAAATTAGAGAAATAAGCTTTTTGTGCGTGTGACACATTTCTGGGATCTTTTATTTCAGCTCATGAAACATGGGACCAACACTTTACATGTTGCGTTTATATTTTTGTTCAGTATAGATATTGGTGACTGAGTTATTTTATTGATGGCGGAAGGTGTTATGGAATAAGTTAGCTAGGTTAAGTTTTAGGAGCATAATTAGACACTACCATTACACACTTCCACATCTCATCGCTAGGTGCAGCAGCAACAGAGTCCAGGTACTGCGGATCAATCGACAGGTGGAAGCAATCAGGTGGATTGTGTGAGAGAGGTGGCAGGAAGCCACTCAGACTGCCTTTGTTTGTTTTGTATTACCTTTACTTTTTGGCATGCCTTTGTGTATATATTTCTGTTTCGTCATCATCTGAACAAATAGTAATGACCTTGGACTGGCTGACCATGGGAGTCATGACTCAGCTGGACCTAAGGTAAGGTTGCTGTCTCCCAGGTACATGCATTCAACACCTGGTCACATACGTTTACTTCTCACATTTATGCATACATCAAATCAGGCCACAGACCATGTAGCTATGTCTAAGACCCCTAGACATAATGAGAGCAGCAAAAATCAGTAGGCTAGTTATTGGTTTTGTAACAACAGTAATATTATTAAGAGCTGCACTTCACCCCCTTGAGTGCCACCCCAGTTATAGCTCTCCACCGGCTACATTGTTCCAACCGGGGCAGGATGTCGACGTGTTTGCCATCCCTCCATCCTGCTTAGTTCCAAGAGGAACAGGACGACAGAACACCAGTTGCCATCAAGCGCCATTCCTGTTGCATCCAGGCACCTGGCCAAGAGCACAGAGCAACAAAAAAAAGGAGATTCCTCGTTGCGCCACTAGAGGTCATCGGTCCCTCAGGTGAGCGAGGTTCCTCGTCACCTAGGACATCCTTACAGGCTGGGGAAGATTTTCATGCATTTGCAGTCTCCCCATCGGTGATGGACTGTGGTAGCTTGGGAACATTAGGCATCAGTCTGGTATCCTATTATGTGTTTGTGCAATTTTGGCTTTTGGCAACTTGGCTCCATTACTAGGGGATTGTGCTGCGTCCTTTATTAGAGCCAGGGAACATGAAGTATGTGTTCACGCTACTTCTCAGTTCCTGAAGAAGGTGAAGGGGGCAGGTCCTGTCGGACTAGGCCCCGGACAGCTATCTTTTGTCTTAAGCCAACAATGCTATTGTATCTCTCGCCTAATCCTTGTACCCTGAATTGGTTTCCTTCGCCACACTTCAGAGTGGATGTTTTTCCCTCTCTCGGCTGTCACCCTGCATGAGCATAGCGTCATGGGAATAGTGTTCGCACCCTTCATCTAATGGGCTGGTTCCAGACTGTTGGAGACAGCAGGCACTCTTCACTTTGCTGCTACTAATGTATGTACTTCCTAAGTTAATGTCTCTGTACCAGATCACCCTGCTCTGTTCCTGTGTTGGACTCATGCTAGACAGAGTGGCTTATATGGTACAGTGGTTACAGCCGCAGACCCCTGCTTGGGTTCTATTCCAGTCCACTGTCTTTTTGTATGGATGTCTAGCAGTGGAGGCTGCTGAGAAGAAGGTTCATAATAATGGCTGGAATGGAGTAGAATGGTATCAAACACATGAAAACCATTCCATTTACTCCATTCCAGCCATTATGAGCCGTTCACCACTCAGCCTCCCCTAATGTCTAGCCTCCCCACAGTGTGGGCATGACTGTATACATGGGTGTTGGAGCAATGCGACGAGGGAAGCCTCCCTCTCGTAGGTTGCTGTAAGGAGGGAGTGTGTTATACACACTAATCTCCAGCCCTATAGTCCCATTGCGCGCCCTGTCTGTTTTAGTGGTATCCAGTATAGTGACCAAGCAGACAGTCCCATACTGGAACTGTGCTTAAGACTATTTCACAGCCGCTGTTTGAGCCACTGGAAAGCGTGAAAGAGTTTGTAATTTTAATTCCGCTCTACTAATAGCTATTACATCCATGACCTGGGTGATGAGCTGCAAGCACTGTCACATGCTGACTAGACCGGGCGCGCTCATGTTGATTTTTGTCCATCCACACCAGACACGATCAGGACACACAGGTTGATATATCAAAACGATCTCTGAACCAACTATATTAATTTGGGTACAGGTCGAAATGCATGAAACATGATGTTGCTAGTTATACATTTGGGAGTTATACATTGGGTTGTTATTTTACCTGAAATGCACAAGGTCCTCTACTCCAACAATTAATCAACCGATAAAAGGGTAAACCGAGTTTGTTTCTAGTAATCTCTCCTCCTTCAGTCCTTTGGACTTTATATGGCGGTTGGCAATCAACTTTAAGGTGCATTACCACCACCGACTGGAGTGTGGACCTAATTTCATCTTTCAATCACCCACATGGGTACATGCAGCGCATCAAAAACAGAACCAAGTTCTATTTTAGTGCCTGGCTGTGCAGACACTCTTTGACGCACGTGAGCTGTTTGGATTAAATTATTGAATAACATGTATTTTACAACGCTTGCGCACGTAACGTGAGCGGTGTGGTCAGCATGTCAGTTTCACCACTTGTGCCTATACCTTGACCCGGGTTACCCCTAGACCGTCAAACTCAATCAGCCCACAGGCCATATTGAAAAAAACACAATGAATTGGCGGGCCAGACACAGTTTGTTTGATCACAAGATGTCACCCAATTATTTTCCCAACACTTTCTCTGGCTGCCACTGCTCTTACTCAACAACAAAAAATGTCCTCTGTGTCATCACAACTTTTGGAAATATTTAAACCAATATCTTTGGTAAGTTGATCAAATGTTGAAAAAGTTGGAGATATTCAAATGAAGTTAGATCTATATACTGTTCAAAAGTTTGGGGTCACTTAGAAATGGCCTTGTTTTTGAAAGAAAAGCATGTTTGTTGTCCATTAAAATAACATCAAATTGATCATAAATACAGTATTGTAGCTGAAAACGGCTGATTGTTTTATGGAATATCTACATAGGGGTACAGAGACCCATTATCTGCAACCATCACTCCTGTGTTCCAATAGCACGTTGTGTTAGCTTATCCAAGTTTATAATTTAAAAAGGCTAATTGATCATTAGAAAACCCTGTTGCAATTATGTTAGCACAGCTGAAAATGGTTCTGATTAAAGAAGAAATGGCCTTCTTGAGACTAGTTGAGTATCTGGAGCATCAGCATTTGTGGGTTCGATTACAAGCTCAAAATGGCCAGAAACAAAGACCTTTCTTCTGAAACTCGTCAGTCTATTCTTGTTCTGAGAAATGAAGGCTATTCCATGTGAGAAATTGCCAAGAGACAGAAGATCTGGAACAACGCTGTGTACTACTCCCTTCACAGAACTGCGCAAACTGGCCTAACCAGAAGGGGGTGGGAGGCCCCGGTGCACAACTGAGTTACCCTTTTATCGTTATGAATGTGTTTCTACCTGTCATTTAGGCAGGTAGCCTAGTGGTTAGTGTTGGGCCAGTAACTGAAAGGTTGCTGGATCAAATCCCTGAGCAGTTTTTTTTTATTTACGGAAAACCAGGGGCACAGTCCAACACTGACTTCTTTAGGAACAAAGCATGTGTTTGGTGAGTCTGCTAGATCAGAGGCAGTAGGGATGACCAGGGATATTCTCTCGATAAGTGTGTGAATTAGACCATTTTCTGTCCTGCTAACCATTCAAAATGTAACGAGTACTTTTGGGTGTCAGGGAAAATGTATGGAGTAAAAAGTACATACGTTTTACTTAACTACTTTACACCACTGCTCGCGTGTGTCTTATTGTCCTTTAGTAGTAATTTATTACCGCGTGTGAATGCTTTATTTTATAACTTTTTGACAACCAAGATGACATTTTCTGTAGGATACAGCAATGACCCGTTGGAACCGAAACTTGGCATGGACATTTAGCCTACAACACGTTCACACTTCTGGTCCCGTAGAAGATTCACCCAGTGCCATTAGTGATGATATGATACAGCACATTGGCTGGCTCGTGTGTGGGTCTTGGAGGGGTGTGTGTGTGTGTGTGGCACTACTTGTGGTGACTTGTAGAGCAGGGCGTTATGGAAGCGGCCCAAAATCAATTAACAACGCAAATCATTGCCCAGCTGATAGAAATGTCATTTGCCGGATTGACAGTGTGATGCGCAAAATAGTACACATCATCTGGATATGTATGCAACAAGTGTATCATTAAACTTCTGCTACCATTTCTGCCAATCCGTCTACGCATACAGTTTGACGAATACTTTTGATAAATCCAAGGTATGCACCACACCCTACACACTGCAACTGCCTCTGTAACGCAAGGCAAAAGCAGCGTTTCATTGGAAATCTGTGTAATTCTGGTGTATCAAAATGCCAAGACGCTGTCAGTGTTTTCGAAGCGTCAACACAGGCCAATTTTATCCTTTGGACGAGTGGAGGTTAATATAATCGTGATGGTTTCGGAGCTCTTCCACCAGAAGTATGGCTGCATCATGGGAATGGCTTAACCTGTTTTGGAGACTGGTTTTTGTTCGGATGACCGACATGCCCAAAGTAAACTGCCTGTTACTCGGGCCCAGAAGCTAGGATATGCATATAATTGGTAGCATTGGATAGAAAACACTCTGAAGTTTCTAATACTGTTAAAATAATGTCACATGTCTGTGAGTATAACAGAACTGATATGGCAGGCGAAAATCCATCCAGAATGTGTTTTGTTTTTAGGTCACAGGCCATTTCAGTGCTAGCCTATGGGAAATACAAATAGATAGGACCCAGATTGCAGTTTCCAATGACTTCCACTAGAAAGGGAAGTGATTATTGCACAAGCAAGTCCATAGGTTAATCAGCAAGGATGGTGGAATTGGAGTTTTGACCACACGCATAAAGTAGGTGTTACCCCAGAAATGAGTGACCTCTCTCATATTATCATAGAACCAGGGTTACGTAACCTTGCGTTTTTCTCTTTTAGAAGGTCAAATGACAGAAATGCACAAATGAAACTTTGTCTTTTTCCAACTAGAGCAAGAAAGAGAAATAGCCTACAGTGAAGTGTGATGATTTGGGATGTTTATTTGGCTGAACATAACCATCTCCACTCAATCCAACACAGCATCTCTTCCACATATTCCATTTTAAAAGATACATATGACTATAGTATGTATCCCAAAGTCAAGTTAATCATTACTCCTTATGTTTTAACATTTGTAAAATCTTCAAATAATTTATGATTTGATTTTAGGTTTAATGTGCGTGAAGCGTACAATGTAACAGTCATTATGTGAAAGTACGTAAAACACCGGAGAAAAAAAATATATATAGCAAATTAAAAACGTGCATAGTATGTGCCAGACACAAAGTCCAAAGCTACCCAGTATTTCAAGAAATCTGACACATAAACTGAAGCTGCAAACCTACATTAAAACAATGAACAACACACCCAGCTCTTCACTGAGTTTCGCTTCAGTCCATGGCCCCTGCCTCTAGTATCTAACATGCCTTATAAAGCAAAGCAGGTTCAGAATGAAAACCTGAGTTTCTGCATCAGCTGAGACTGCACCAACCAGATGCTAACAACACTTCCTACCTTAATATGGCGGTCTATTTAAGCTGACCAGGTTCTGCTCACACATCCTCTGCTGACGTTTGCTGCTACTGCTAGTATGCATTTGTTTTTCTTGCTACCCACCACCACCCCCCCCCCCCCCCCACCTGTTTGGTTCTATTTTCCTTCCTGCAGGTGGATTGGTATACCCGTAGTTATTATATGTTGACGCTTTGCTCTGACAGTGAGCTACCCTGACGGAGCAGAGCCTATTGCCAAGACCTATTGTACTGTTTATATTCTCTAATAAATGGTTAAACGAATACCTGGTGTTTCCTTTCTGGAATGTATTTATGACTGGAGAGGGAGTCCTTCAGAGGGAGATACCGAGAGAGCTTCTCAGACTGGCTGGCTCCAGGGTTTAGGTTCACAGGCCAAACAGACGTGTCTTTATATGCTCCTGTCCGCCCTCGTTATGGCAGCTAATTCTAATGAGCCCCCTAGTCCAGACCACCACTTGAAGAGCAACAGGACACTCACTCTCCCACAGGGGCTTCATAGCTTCTGTAGGAGTCAAAAGGAGATGTTTGATTGTCAGATGCCAGTTTGTTCCAGTAACTGGCAGGGATGTTCTATATTATTAGTGATTATTCTTGATTAGATCATTCTTACCTGCTGCCCTAGAGCTTGCATAGAGTTAAACTCGATCTGTTCCCTCTTGATTCTGACCCAGTCAGGCTCATCTGGGATCATAAAGGCTAGAACCATCTTGACCAGGATCAGGACATGCTAACAAACACATTTTAGTCATTTAGCAGATGCTCTTATCCAGAGCAACTTACAGGAGCAATTAGGGTTACGTGCCTTGCACAAGGGAACATCGGAACATCAGATTTTTCACCTAGTCCGCTCGGGGATTCAGCCCAGCAACCTGTCGGTTACTGGCCCAATGCTCTTAACCACTAGGCTACCCTCACCTATGTTGGTTGGGCAGATGATAACACTGTAACATTCTGTAAATAAGACAATTGTTATGAACCATGTACTGTTGTGAACAAGATACTGTACCTCCACCAGGAAGGCTCCCCAAACCTAACTGACCTCCCTCATACTGTACCTCCACCAGGAAGGCTCCCCAAACCTAACTCCCCTCCCTCATACTGTACCTCCACCAGGAAGGCTCCCCAAACCTAACTCCCTTCCCTCATACCATACCTCCACCAGGAAGGCTACCCAAACCTAACTCCCCTCCCTCATACCGTACCTCCACCAGGAAGGCTCCCCAAACCTAACTCCCCTCCCTCATACTGTACCTCCACCAGGAAGGCTCCCCAAACCTAACTCCCCTCCCTCATACTGTACCTCCACCAGGAAGGCTCCCCAAACCTAACTCCCCTCCCTCATACTGTACCTCCACCAGGATGGCTACCCAAACCTAACTCCCCTCCCTCATACTGTACCTCGACCAGGATGGCGACCAGTATGATGTTCTTGCCACTGATCCCTCCCTCCAGACAGAACTCCTGGACGCGAGGGGACAGCAGTAGCAGCCAGCAGTTAGACATGACTGAGACAAAGCCCAGAACCTCAAAAGCTGTCTGAAACATACACACAGGCATACAGTAATATGGTTACAGGTACATACAAGGACAGGAGCAAATACAGACATGTGCATAGGGACATAGATGGGCACTGATTAGGAAATAACATTGACCACTACACGTTGCTCACATCTATTTATTTACCAGATTTAGCTTCATAACACATTCCTGTCTGCATTAAAATTGCCCTCTCTGTTTGTTCAAATTCTCACATCGCCCCAAAACCCTCCTGACCTGCCACACCCCCATATTGGACACTGGGGCAGAGAATGGCTTCCGGAACAGTTTGCAGATCTTGTAGGCATCCCCTCGGATCTCTGTGATGTTGTTGAGGAGCAGGAGGACGGCGGTGAGCGGGTACACACAGGAGAACAGACTCAAATACCCAAACTGCAGCAGCAATTCAATGTACTCCGCAAACAGGCCCTGCAACGTAGCAACAGACGCAATAACACCAAAACAAATATACACCAAACATACAGTACATATGCAAATGCACCCAACCCTGATTCCACCCCCTAAGGCACAGATGCAAAAAAAACAAGGCAGGCGAGCACAATGAAGAGAAATAGAAAATAATAAAAAAATACACATTTTACATGGACTTACTGGATAAGGGGGAAGGCTTCTCTGGGCTCTGAGTTTGTCCATTTCTAGGTCGTCCTCCTGCTCTTTCTTATGGGGAGCACTGAGGAAGCGGTCGACTATAAACGGCACCACCACCTCTGTACACTGGTTCACCAGCTGGTTCAGAATTAGCAGAGAGGCAAGCCTCTGGGCAAAAATCGATAGTAAACAAACATAAATAGTTACATACTGCATACACACTCTCTCTGGGATCAATTACTACAGACAGTGCACAGAGAGAATGTGATCTGCTCTGTTGTAGAGCTCAAGAAAATCTATTTGAGATCCATCTACCCTTTAAAATGAGGTATTTCCACATTGTATAACTTTTCCTCCGGCCATAGACAAACAGTGCTGGCCAGCTGAAATCTCTTACCTTGCGTAGCAGTGGTAGGTCCTGTTTGTAAAAGGCAATGTGGAAGAGCACAGCAAAGTTGTTGAAGAAAGTAAACTGAAAATTAAAAAGGGAGATGTTGGTTTCAATTAATATCTCAGGAGGCATGACTACAGATCCTGTATCTGATTTGCCTCCCACATCTGTTTATAAAAAAACAGCTGATACTATCTGCACAGTACTCTTATCTGTATCACAATACATTTAGCTCTGCACCATTTTTTATATTTGTCATTTACCAGAAGCGCCTATCCAGAGCAACTTACAAGCTAAATCCCTTGCTCAAGGGCACAACAACAGATGTAGCACTTAGTCGGCTCTGGGATTCGATCCAGCTACCTTTCGTTTACTGGCCTGAATGCTTTTAACAGCTATGCTACCTTTCTCCTGGGAGGAGGAGGATGATAGACTGACAGATGGGGAAGGAAAACTGACCAGGAGGACTTTGGTGGTATGATGGTTCTGGAAGGAGGACTCCTCTCTGTGGTTTTCTATGTGGGTAAATCAGACAAGTTATAAGTCGACTGAAAATCTATCACACACAAACTGTGATACTTTGCATCCAATTGCATTCTCTATTATTATATGACTTTCTGCTCTTTGGTGAACTTAGCTCTGTGTTCCCAAACATTCTAACCCCTACTGCAATTATTCATCAACCTCACATTTATTTTCTCTCCCCCTCTTTTTTAACCCTTCTCTATCATCTCTAACCCATCTCCCTCCCCAGTGCTCTCTCTCACCCCACTCGGTGAGTTGCATGGCCACAGCGTGGTACACATTCCCCAGCATGTTGGTGTAGACAATGTGGGCTATGGAGGGCATGTAGAGCAGAACTCCAGAGAACAGGGAGCCGCTGTCCTGATGGAAACCCTGTACCAGGGCCTCTCCGTGGTAGAAGCAAGTCATTCCCAGCACCACCAGTCCCATTAACAGCCCCACTAAGGGCAACGACACCAGGCCTACACGCAGCTGCCTCTGCCACTCCGGGAACAGGGGCTCCAGACGGCCTGTTTCAGGGTTGAGCCCCAGGGTACCGTGGAAGCCAGGGCGGGGCCCCGCGAAGCGCTCGGCCAGGTTCAGTGTGCCCCAGCGGTGGGAGAGGGAGGAGCTCCGGCGCTTCCACAATTCGATGAAAAGCGTGGACCACAGCATGCTGAATACAGCCTGTACCATGTGACCGCTGACCGAGGGGCCATCGTCGTCCTCCTCCATCACCCCCTCCCCGGCCTGCTCCTTCACCACGCCACCACCTCCAGGCAGCAGAAAGGTCAGGACAAGGCCCAGGAAGGCAGGGGGAATCAGGGCCCAGGTGTAGAAGTCTAGAAAACTGAAGTAAAACGCCACGGTGCTTCCAAAATATGATTGTATTGCATCTGCACAGGAAGAGAGTGATCATTAGCAGGACAAAAGAGCAAATGTTTGTTAGAGCCGGGCGATATGGATAGAAAATCCATATCACAATAAATTCACACATTTTTTGTGATAATGATAAATCAGCAATAAATTACAACAAAAAACATCCGGGAAGGGCTAGGCGATATGGGCAAAAAGTCATATCGCGAATGTAACTTTTTTGCCCAATAACAACAATTTACAACAAAAATAAAAAAATGTCAATGGACAGTTACTTTACATTAGTGGTATGGCACTAGAGAGTTTGTCAGTGCCAAGTAAAACAACAGAGATGGTAGCCTATGATTAAAACAGTAAGCTATTTCATCAAACTTATCCAGGAAATACATGATTTGACATTTTGATGTGCAACCTGTCAAAATTCTTCAGAGAATTTGACAACATCTTTGCAAATTGGCCTCATGGCTGTATTATTCACCACCTGAGGAAGTGGGAACTCAAAACATTTAGCTAGATTGCCAACGCTAAATATGATATTGTTGCTATATAGCCATGTAGGCTCAGTAAATGAAGTCTAATGTCCTACAAAAACCTTTCACCGCTATGCCTAAGCTACAGTTCCACTTGTAAAGTCCTACCATGAACTCAATATTAAGAGGTGAGAAATACATGATCTACTCACAGAAAGCTGTGACTCTCCTTTCTGTAACTAGAACAACATGAGTTGCTTTGCTTTTTCTCACAATATCATTTTGAGCAAAGGTCATATGCATCTCTACCTCCTCACAGTGGGGATTTGATTTGGATCTTTTAGTCCCCATTTGGACTAATCTTCCAAGAGTCCGTAAACATTAAAATACAATTTATAATACGAACACATTTTCACATATAACACACTGTTACAAACATACACAATATACCAACAATGACCCAATAAATACTCAATCTAAAAAATATTGATTCTTCATCTACTATAGTCCCACAACATGTCTATGTTTTAAAATAGTTTGAATTTATATATTGAAAGGTTTTTGGTTTGCTCAGTTAATTAATTCAATTTCTTTATTGCTCTAAATCGAAATTTTATTTTGCCTATTTCTCTTTTCTGTCTGGATAACGCATAGATGGTGGACAATCTATTTCTAGTATTTAAAGAATGTCTGTCTCTTACCAACTGAATACCGTTATGAATAGAACTTGGCCGTTTTAAATTATGTATATTATGAAATAAAATAAGTATGTTTTTTCCAATTATCTTGTCGATTGATGACCTCACAGTGGGGAGATGGGCATGAGAGTCAGCAGCCAACAGCAAAACAGGGACAGGCAGATACTTTCATAGCAAGAATAAACATAATGCATAGACTATTGCTGTTGACCAAATGATGGTTTTAGCACCATCTACAGGAACGTTGTGTAACAAAATAACCAACAGAGGAGGAAGGCAGTGTCTGTGTCTGTAATTTTTGGTTTATCATCCCAGCTATAGTGTGTGGGTGAATACAGTATGTAACTATTTTGTGTTTGCTTTACTGTATGATGTTGTTTACCGAGAGGCTGTCCCCATATCTGCTTCTTAGAGTACCACCTTCTGCCGAGGTCATTCAGTCTCTGCTGGTCATGTAGAGGGAAGATGTCCTTTATCACTCCTGCCCTCACCAGCTTCTGACCTACAGCACAGAGACAGGACGGATGGGCAACATCAGGGAACTGTACAATACCTCTACCATTATTACACATACAGACGGGTAACCATGGGTAACATAGCCAGAAGCTTGGCAGCATACGTAAGGGACAGTGCAGATCACAGAGCAGTGAGAGAGGACCGGAGAGAGCACTGAAATGATGAGCCAGAGGTGGTGCTCTGCTCTGCTGCAGAACAGCTTAGCTAAGCAAGATCATGACCAGAGGACAGAACATGCTGAGGTAAACCAGATAGCACACATGCACACAAACAATACTACTCATATTACAGAGCAAGTGATAAAGCTTAATTTGATACCAACTTTTGCTTCGTAGCACCGACTTTGCAGCACATTGTGGAGTCACAAATATTTAAATTTCAATTAATAATTTCTCAATTATGCATTAAAATACAAATGTCAAGTACATGTCAACAATCATTCCTATTGAAGGACCTTTCTATGGATAATATTTAGTGAAAATACCCAAAATCAGACCTTTTTTGATCTAGTTTCGTGAGGAATCACCCAACATCCCCCATTTATAGTATATCACTCTATTCACATACCTAAACACACACACACACACACACACACACACACACACGTAAAGACTCACAGATGTTTTCCCAGGCCTCCAGGACCCCCGGAGCCTCTGGGACTCCAGGGATTCTCTGCTTCTTCTGGGCCTGTAGAGAGTCCAGCTCATTCTTGACTATGTACTGACGCTCCGCTAGCGTCAGGAACTCCTGCATGTCATCTGGTAACACAGAGGACAGGCATCAATCAAGACTGTCGTGTGTGGATATATAATATATATACACACACACACACACACACAGTTCTGGAAAAAATTAAGAGACCACTGCAAAATTCTTATTTTACTATTTAAAGGTACGTGTTTGGGTAAAATGAACATTTTTGTTTTATTCCATAAACTACTGACAACATTTCTCCCAAATTCCAAATAAAAATACTGTCATTTAGAGCATTTATTTGCATAAAATGACAACTGGTCAAAATAACAACAAATATGCAGTGTTGTCAGACCTCAAATAATGCAAAGAAAATAAGTTCATATTCATTTTTAAACAACACAATACTCATTTTTTAACTTGAGTTCAGAAATCAATATTTGGTGAAAAAAAACTCTGATTTTCAATCACAGCTTCATGCATCTTGGCATGCTCTCCGCCAGTCTTTCACATTGATGTTGGGTGACTTTATGCTACTCCCGGCACAAAAATCAAGCAGCTCGACTTTGTTTGATGGCTTGTGACCATCCATCTTCCTATTGATCACATTCCAGAGGTTTTCAATGGGGTTCACGTCTGGAGATTGGGCTGGCCATGACAGGGTCTTGATCTGGTGGTCCTTCATCCACACCTTGATTGACCTGGCTGTGTGGCATGGACCATGCTGGAAAAATCAGTCCTCAGAGTTGGAACTTTGTCAGAGCAGAAGGAAGCAAGTTTTCTTCCAGGAAAACCTTGTACGTGGCTTGATTCATGCATGGGTGCGAAACCTGGAGAGGCCTACAAGCCACAGTGTCTCGCACCCACTGCAAAGAAAAAGTCATATCTCAGACTGGCCAATAAAAATAAAAGATTAAGATGGCAAAAGAACACAGACACTGGACAGAGGAACTCTGCCTAGAAGGCCAGCATCCCGGAGTCGCCTCTTCACTGTTGACGTTGAGACTGGGGTTTGCGGGTACTCTTTAATGAAGCTGCCAGTTGAGGTCTTGTTTTGTCTGTTTCTCAAACTAGACACACTAATGTACTTTCCCTCTCGCTCAGTTGTGCACCGGGCCTCCCACTCCTCTTTCTATTCTGGTTAGAGCCAGTTTCGCTGTTCTGTGAAGGGAGTAGTACACAGCGTTGTATGAGATCTTCAGTTTCTTGGCAATTCCTCGCATGGAATAGCTGTAATTTCTCAGAACAAGAAGAGCCTGACAAGTTTCAGAAGAAAGGTCTTTGTTTCTGGCCTTTTTGAGCCTGGAATTGAACCCACAAATGCTGATGTTCCAGATACTCAACTAGTCTAAAGAAGGCCAGTTTTATTGCTTCTTTAATCAGAACAACCATTTTCAGCTGGGCTAACATAATTGCAAAAGCGTTTTCTAATGATCAATTAGCCTTTTAAATGATAAACTTGGATTAGCTAACACAACGTGCCATTGGAACACAGGAGGGATGGTAGCTGATAATGGGCCTCTGTTTAATGGAATATCTTCATAGGCGTACAAAAATCAGCTGTCTCAGCTACAATAGTCATTTACAACATTAACAATATCTACACTGTATTTCTGATCAATTTGATGTTATGTTAATGGACAATAAATAAGAACATTTCTAAGTGATCCCAAAATTTTGAACTGGTGTATATGAATATGTATGTGTGTGTATATACAGTTTAAGTCGGATGTTTACATACACCTTAGCCAAATACATTGGCTAAGCCAAATACATTTTCACAATTCCTGACATTTAATCCTAGTAAAAATTCCCTGTCTTAGGTCAGTTAGAATCACCACCTTATTTTAAGAATGTGAAATGTCAGAATAATACTAGTTATTTATTTCAGCTTTAATTTCTTTCATCACATTCCCAGTGGGTCAGAAGTTTACATTCACTCAGTTAGTATTTGGTAGCATTGCCTTTAAATTGTTTAACTTGGGTCAAACGTTTCAGGCAGCCTTCCACAAGCTTCCCACAATAAGTTGGGTGAATTTTGGCCCATTCCTCCTGACACAGCTGGTGTAACTGAGTCAGATTTGTAGGCCTCCTTGCTCGCACAAGCTTTTTCAGACTTTGGAAGTATGCTTGGGGTCATTGTCCATTTGGAAGACCCATTTGCGACCAAGCTTTAACTTCCTGACTGATGTCTTGAGATGCTGCTTCAATATATCTACATTATTTCCCCCTCTCATGATGCCCTCTATTTTGTGAAGTGCACCAGTCCCTCCTGCAGCAAAGCACCCCCACAACATGATGCTGCCACCCCAGTGCTTCACGGTTGAGATGGTGTTCTTCGGCTTGCAAGCCTCCCCCTTTTTTCTCCAAACATAACGATGGTCATTATGGCAAAAACAGTTCTATTTTTGTTTCATCAGACCGGAGGACATTTCTCCAAAAAGTATGATCGTTGTCCCCATCTGCAGTTGCAAACCGTAGTCTGTCTTTTTTATGGCAGTTTTGGAGCAGTGGCATCTTCCTTGCTGAGTTGAGTGGCCTTTCAGGTTATGTTGGTATAGGACTCGTTTTACTGTGGATATAGATACCTTTTGTACCTGTTTCCTCCAGCATCTTCACAAGGTCCTTTGCTGTTGTTCTGGGATTGATTTGCACTTTTTGCACCAATGTACGTTCATCTCTAGGAGACAGAACGCGTTTCCTTCCTGAGCAGTATGACGGCTGCGTGGTCCCACAGTGTTTATACTTGTGTATTATTGTTTGTACAGATGAACATGGTACCTTCAGGCGTTTGGTTCATCCTTGGGAGCAATTTCCAGTCTTGTGGAGGTCTATAATTTATTTCTGATTTCTTGGTTGATTTCTTTTGATTTTCCCATGATGTCATGCAAAAATGCACTGAGTTTGAAGGTAGGCCTTGAAATACATCCACAGGTACACCTCCAATTGACTCAAATTATGTCAATTAGCCTATCAGAAGCTTCTAAAGCCATGACAGAATTTTCTGGAAGTTTCCAAGCTGTTTAAAGGCACAGTCAACTTAGTGGATGTAAACTTCTGACCCAATGGAATTGTGACACAGTGGATTAGAAGTGAAGTAATCTGTCTGTAAACAATTGTTGGAAATATTACATTGTGTCATGCACAAAGTAGATGTCCTAACCGACTTGGCAAAACTATAGTTATGGACATGTTGTAGAACAATAGTGAAGACATCGAAACTATGAAATGACACACATGGAATCATGTAGTAAACAAAAAAGTGTTAAACAAATCCAAATATATTTTAGATTTGAGATTCTTCAAAGTAACCACCCTTTGCCTTCATGACAGCTTTAAACACCCTTGGCATTCTCTCAACCAGCTTCAAGAGGTTTTCACCTGGAAGGTTCTACAGCTGCACCATCGAGAGCATCCTGACTGGTTGCATCACTGCCTGGTACCGCAACTGCTCGGCCTATGACCGCAAAGGCACTACAGAGGGTAGTGTGTACGGCCCAGCCACCCCAGGCATAGATTGTTCTCTCTGCTACCGCAAGGCAAGCGGTACCGGAGCGCCAAGTCTAGGACCAAAAGGCTTCTCAACAGCTTTTACCCCCAAGCCATAAGACTCCTGAACAGGGATTCAAATGGCTACCCGGACAATTTGCATTGTCCCCCCCCACCCAACCCCTCTCTTACGCTGCTGCTACTCTGTTCATCATCTATGCATAGTCACTAACTATACATTCATGTACATATTACCTCAATTAGCCCAACTAACTGGTGCCCCCGCACATTGGCTACACGGACTATCTGCATTGTGTCCCACCAACCCCTCTTTTACGCTGCTGCTACTCTGTTTATCATATATGCATAGTCACTTTAACTATACCTACATGCACATATTGCCTCAAGTAGCCTGACTAACTGGTGCCTGTCTATATCCTGTTATTTTCAGTCTTTAAACTGTGTTTTTTATTTCTTGACTTATCTATTGTTCACCTAATACCTATTTTTTTACTTAAAAATTGCACTGTTGGTAAGTAAGCATTTCACTGTTGTATTCTGCGCACGTGACAAATAAACTTTGATTTGAATGCATTTCAATTAACAGGTGTGCTTTGTTAAAAGTTAATTTTGTGGAATGTCTTTCCTCAATGAGTTTGAGCCAATCAGCTGTGTTGTGACAAGGTAGGGGTGGTATACAGAAAATCAACCTATTTGGTAAAGGACCAAGGCCATATTATGGCAAGAACAGCTCAAATAAGCAAAGAGAAACGACAGCCCATTACTTTAAGACATGAAGGTCAGTCAATACGGAAAATTAAGAACTTTGAAAGTTTCTTCAAGTGCAGTCGGAAAAACCATCAAGCGCTGATGAAACTGGCTCTCATGAGGACCGCCACAGGAAAGGAAGACCCAGAGTTACCTCTGCTGTTCATTAGAGTTACCAGCCTCAGAAATGTCAGCCTAAATAAATGCTTCACAGATTTCAAGTAACACACACGTCTCAACATCAACAGTTCAGAGGAGACTGTGTGAATCAGGCCATCATGGTCGAATTGCTGCAAAGAAACCACTATGTACTAAAGGTCACCAATAAGAAGAAGAGACTTGCTTGGACCAAGAAACACGAGCAATGGACATTAGACTGGTGTAAATCTGTCCTTTGTTCTGATGAGTCCAGATTTTAGATTTTTAGTTCCAACCGCCATGTCTTTGTGAGACGCAGAGTAAGTGAACGGATGATCTCTACATGTGTGGTTTCTACCATGAAGCATGGAAGAGGTGTGATGGTGTGGGGGTGCTTTGCTGATGACACTGTCTGTGATTTATTTAGGATTCAAGGCACACTTAACCAGCATGGCTACCACAGAATTCTGCAGTGATACACCATATGGTCTGCGCTTAGTGGGACTATAATTTGTTTTTAAAGGGAAAATGTCCCAACACACCTCCAGACTGTGTAAGGGCTATTTCACAAAGAAGGAGAGTGATGGAGTGCTGCATCAGATGACCTGGTCTCCACAATCACCCGATCTCAACCAAATTGAGATGATTTGGGATGAGTTGGACTGCAGAGTGAAGGAAAAGCAGCCAACAAGTGCTCCGCATATGTGGGAACTCCTTCAAGATTGTTGGAAAAGCATTCCAGGTGAAGCTGGTTGAGAGCATGCCAAGAGTGTGCAAAGCTGTCATCAAGGCAAAGGGTGGAAAATTTGAAGAATGTGAAAAATAAAATATATTTGTATTTGTTTAACACTTTTTTTGGTTACTACACGTGTTATTTCATAGTTGTAATGTATTCACTATTATTCTACAATGGAGAAAATAGTAAAAAATAAAGAAAAACCTTGAATGAGTAGGTGTCATGTACTGTCATGTTGTGTCTTGTCGCAATTCACGTCTCAATTTTGGAGGGAGTTTTGCCGTTTGATTGGGGCTTCCGTCAGTCTCTCTTCCGGCTTTCACCCCCAGTCTAACGGTCAAGCAGAACGGGCCAATCAGACTATTGGTCGCATCTTACGCAGTCTTTCTTTTCGTAACCCTGCGTCTTGGTCAGAACAGCTCCCCTGGGCAGAATACGCCCACAACTCGCTTCCTTCGTCTGCGACCGGGCTATCTCCTTTTCAGAGTAGCCTCGGGTACCAGCCTCCGCTGTTCTCATCTCAGTTCGCCGAGTCCAGCGTCCCCTCCACTCAGGCTTTTGTCCAACGTTGCGAGCGCACCTGGAAGAGGGTCAGGTCTGCACTTTGCCGTTATAGGACGCAGACTGTGAGGGCTGCTAATAAGCGTAGAACTAAGAGTCCTAGATATTGTCGCGGTCAGAGAGTTTGGCTCTCCACTCAGAACCTTCCCCTTAAGACGGCTTCTCGCAAGTTGACCCCGCGGTTCATTGGTCCGTTCCGTATTTCTCGGGTCATTAATCCTGTCGCAGTTCGACTTCTTCTTCCGCGATACCTTCGTCGCGTCCACCCGGTCTTCCATGTCTCCTGCATCAAGCCCGTCCTTCGCGCCCCCGCTCGTCTTCCCCCCCCCCCCCCATCCTTGTCGAGGGCGCACCCATCTACAGGGTCCGTAGAATTGGAGTTGGAGTTGGGTTCCCTCTCGGGACGTGCTGGACCGTGCGCTGATCGAGGATTTCCTCCGTTGCCGCCAGGTTTCCTCCTCGAGTGCGCCAGGAGGCGCTCGGTGAGTGGGGGGGTACTGTCATGTACTGTCATGTTGTGTCTTGTCTCTGTCCTTTCCCTTCACCCTGTCTCCCTCTGCTGGTCGTTGTTAGGTTACCTTTTCTCCCCCGCTTTCCCCCAGCTGTTCCTTGTCTCCTCTGACTACCCATTCACCCCGTTTCCCACCTGTTCCCTTTTTCCCTCTGATTAGGTCCCTATATCTCTCTCTGTTTCTGTTCCTGTCCTTGTCGGATTCTTGTTTGTTGAGTTTCATGCCTGAGCCAGACTATCGTCATGTTTGCTGTAACCTTGTCCTGTCCTGTCGGAATCTGCCGGTCTATCTGAGCCTACCTATGTTTGGTTATTAAAGAAGCTCTGTTTAAGTTAGTTCGCTTTTGGGTCCTCATTCACTCACCATAACAGTAGGTGTGTCCAAACTTTTGACTGGTACTTATATAGTTTATGTATATATAATATGTGTGTGTAATTTGGGCTATATTACCACACTCTTACCACACTCCCGCACTCTCACAACAGTGAATGTGTGTGTATCTATTCCCACAGAAGGTGTATTGGGTACTGAAGATCTACACAACAAGTTCAATTACTTGTTATTAACTGCTGATACTGTTAATCTCCCTCTACTTTTCCCCCACCATTACCAACATTCTTACCAACATTGCTGAAGTTGTCTCTGTCGTGGTAGGAGAAAGCAACCATGTCTTCATTGTGGTATTTCTTACACAGACCCAGGTCCTCCGTGGCTTTGAGGAATGTACAGCGAGGAGCAGACACCACGACCACATCCCCACACTCATCCTCTCCAGGGTGGGCCAGCAAAGCGGCTCCTAGTCCAGTGAGGAGGAGAGGGTCAACTTCAATACTTCTGCCTCTACTGCAGTGATTTTAGAGGGTGTATATGCTTTTGTTTCAGTCCAGTACTTAATGACACAGCTAATTTAGCTAATGAACTAAGATACCCGTGCACTGATATATTCCCCCGCAGTTGTATTGTGCAACACTTTAAGTCAAAAGTCTTTGTCAGGCTTAACCCACATGCATAAAGCATTCCCTGGATGAGGGTACACTACTTTTAAACTCTTGATTCAATAAGCTAATCATCAAGCCCAGGGGAATCAATTGAATCAGATGTGTTAATAGCACTCAGCAGGACCAGTCAGACCTCTGCTGATAACCCAACATGACCTCTCACCTCCGTGTCTCTTTGAAGTTTCAATCAGGGAGATGAGCCACCTCTTGGTGACAGGCTGGACGTTGTCTGACAGCTGGATGAGGACCAGGGGCTCCACCTGCTTAGACACACAGCAGGGACAGCTGACCTGCGTCCATGAGTCCTGGGACAGGACCTTAGTCTGTGTCTGGATAGAGCCTTTATCACCCATCGACGTCATCACGTCCCTGTGGAGAGGCAGTGTGAGGAGGACAAGGAGTTTTACTGTATCTGTTTTACACTCTGTAATCCACACATTTACAAGGGTCGTTCCACCTCAAAAAGGCACAAGAAAGAGGGTTTTGACACCCACCATCTCAGATTGTTCTGAAATGGTTTCTGTAGTTTAGAAACCGATAAGATAAGCATTCCTGCAACATTATTTGGATTAAATATAATTTAATCTGAGAAATTAAACTAATAGATTGCACCTAAATTGGCCATTTTAATGTACAGTATTTATATAATATTCAATAAATATAGTACCCAACAACAAAACTTCTTCCTACCAATGAGTATTTAGATAGGTTTGCCAGTGGATATCTGTAATGGTAGACTCAGTAATTCCAGTTTAGTCTATTGTTTTTCTGATATGATAAATTATTCCTACAGATTTAATCATACTTAATTATCCATTGTCTCCTGGCCACAGACCAATTAGCAAAAAATATTTGATATCGCTACTAATGTCACACATTACATTCATCCTAGGTGCTCTACTATCAACTGGCATGCTAAATTAGGCAGCTGT
The DNA here is from genome assembly GCF_057628025.1 of Oncorhynchus mykiss. NCBI lineage: Eukaryota > Metazoa > Chordata > Actinopteri > Salmoniformes > Salmonidae > Oncorhynchus > Oncorhynchus mykiss. The sequence goes on along the minus strand of NC_143023.1, from coordinate 65,910,716 downwards.
AGATGTGAGGGGGAAACAAAAATATTTATATTATCTATAAAGATTATAAAAAGGCCATTAGGTAGCTAGCCATCTTAAACACAATAGGATTATGATCAGGATGTCTGGTCTGGTCTCTGTTTCACTGCATCTTAACTAAGCCTGTTGGATGAGCTAGCTAGCTAGCTAGGTTGAAACTGCTGGGGGAGAGCTAACTCTCACCATCAGCCTAGTTCATCAATGTAGCTAGCTAATGAGTTTAGATAGGAAAAACTATATTTGCTAGTTATATTTTTTAAAAGACTTGCTACTGACTATTGAACACTTTTTATCTAGTTCCCTGAATGTTTATTGATGGCAACTGAAAAAAGTTGTATTGGTATACTTTAGCTGATAAAGAATAGGCTTGTACATGTACACATGAGTGTTACATTAATTAACTACATTGGACTGAAAAGGCACATTTGTATTCATGTTATTGTAATTGCAATTCAGGTGAAGGGAGTAAGATGACTAGAAAGGAGCATGCTGACAGACCAGGAAGAAAGCTGTTGTTGCACAGCAAAGATATTACAGTCAATGTTTATGAACTTAATATGGTGTGTGAATTACTCATTTATATCATTGGCACTTACGAAAGGTGTGGATTATTTAGCAACATGAGCAGTAAATGCTAACATGGCTTTGGTGATGAAAGGTGATGTCACGGAGGTGACTGTATCTATTAGAAGCTGACCCCAAACATTGCATTATATGCCCAGAACCTAATTCACCTGGTATCGGTTTCACCCAGACAAATACAGTGGGGCAAAAAAGTATTTAGTCAGCCACCAATTGTGCAAGTTATCCCACTTAAAAAGATGAGAGAGGCCTGTAATTTTCATCATAGGTACACTTCAACTATGACAGACAAAATGAGAACAAAAAAAATCCAGAAAATCACATTGTAGGATTTTTTATGAATTTATTTGCAAATTATGGTGGAAAATAAGTATTTGGTCACCTACAAACAAGCAAGATTTCTGGCTCTCACAGACCTGTAACTTCTTCTTTAAGAGGCTCCTCTGTCCTCCACTCGTTACCTGTATTAATTAAATTTTTTGCCCCACTGTATATGGTGCGTATCTCTTTGGCCCATTTTTCTTCCAGGTTAATTGGCAGACAACACTCATAAGGTGTATTGCCGCCACCTACTGTACAGGATAGTGCAAAATCCCCTCAAAACATAATATGTTGTCGATTAACAAAAACACTAACCAAATTCACACTACTACTGTGTGGGGGGGAACCTCTTTGTTCAGTACTTCCTGTAACATTTCGCCTGTAAAGTCCTGGAGATCCAGAAATCTATTTGCCGCCTTCACGATGATGTCTAGCTAAAATGAGTTTTTCCTAGTGCAATTTACCACTTGCGCCATAAACGCAACAAAGTGCACTTTCGCTGTTAGTGTGTCGGGATCCTTCTCCTGCATGGCAGACTGTGGGACATCCACTACTATCTCTACTCACTCCTTTAGCTATTTTCACTGGCTCACATAGGAGACCTGCTGGAAAGCTTTGATCCTAGCTACTGCGACCTCCTTCCCCCTGTTTATCACGGGAGTAATTAATTGATGCGTCACTGATCTGGACCTGGGAGTTGCTTGCACCTGTTCTTTATTTAAGGTGAACACCAGAAGTAGCACACTGAGAACACATGCTGTTGCTGGAGCAGACCAACCAGTTTCAATTTATGGGAATTGGGAGGGTGAACGCATGAACCTTCCCAAGCTAAGTACCTCTCTATAGTTAATTTCCAACAATTTCACCTGATAGCACTGCCTGCCGATATTCTCTATTGTTTAGTGTGCTACGCACTCGTTGATGCCAGTGTACCTATTGTGAATCGGGTCGAACCAGAAAGGAGGCCTTTTGGGATTCTGGGAGGGTGAAACACGTTACCCTTCCCCTAAGTATGACTTTCATGGCCTCCCGAGTGGCGCAGCGGTCTAAAGGCACTGCATCTCAGTGCAAGAGGTGTCACTACAGTCCTTGGTTCGAATCCAGGCTGTATCACATCCGGACGTGATTGGGAGTCCCATAGGGCGGCACTCAATTGGCCCAGCGTTGGCCGGTGTAGGCCGTCATTATAAATAATAATTTGTTCTTAACTGACTTGCCTAGTTAAATATAAATGTTAAGTACCCTACCCCTCTCATTCAATCAGCAACAGTATATACTCCCAACCGGAGCCTGTTTTCGCTTTGTCGTTATGGGCTATTGTATTTAGATTGAGGGAAAACAATGATTTAATCGATTTTAGAATAAGGCTGTAATGTAACAAAATGTGGAAAAACTGCCGAGGTCTGAATACTTTCCGAATGCACTGCATGATGTGGCTGTCCATGGTTCTGTTTTTGCTCTGTGTGTGTGCAAGTAGAAAAAACATGTTGACTCACCCTACTTGTAGAGAAACGCCAATGTCATTCTCCTTTCTTTCATTTCACGAAACAGTCTATGGCTGTCATACGGTACATGCTTTTAGTGTTTGTTGTCCTAGGCTACCTGGCTAAAAAGCTTGCTCGCTAGCCTAACTTCCTTTCATTGGCAAAGATGAGCCAGCTTGTTAACGTTAGCCTACTACAGTCGTGGCCAAACGTTTTGAGAATGACACAAATATTAATTTTCACAAAGTCTGCTGCCTCATTTTGTATGATGGCAATTTGCATATACTCTAGAATGTTATGAAGAGTGATCAGCTGAATTACAATTAATTGAAAAGTCCCTCTTTGCCATGCAAATGAACTGAATCCCCCAAAAACTTTTCCACTGCATTTCAGCCCTGCCACAAAAGGACCAGCTGACATCATGTCAGTGATTCTCTCGTTAACACAGGTGTGAGTGTTGATGAGGACAAGGCTGGAGATCATTCTGTCATGCTGATTGAGTTCAAATAACAGACTGGAAGCTTCAAAAGGGGGGTGTTGCTTGGAATCATTGTTCTTCCTCTGTCAACCATGGTTACCTGTAAGGAAACACGTGCCGTCATCATTGCTTTGCACAAAAAGGGCTTCACAGGCAAGGATATTGCTGCCAGTAAGATTGCACCTAAATCGACCATTTATCGGATCATCAAGAACGTCAAGGAGAGCGGTTCAATTGTTGTGAAGAAGGCTTCAGGGCGCCCAAGAAAATCCAGCAAGCGCCAGGATCGTCTCCTAAAGTTGATTCACCTGTGGGATTGGTGCAGAGTACAGAGTACAGAGCTTGCTCAGGAATGGCAGCAGGCAGGTGTGAGTGCATCTGCATGCACAGTGAGGCAAATACTTTTTGAGGATGGCCTGGTGTCAAGAAGGGCAGCAAAGAAGCCACTTCTCTCCAGGAAAAAAATCAGGGACAGACTGATATTCTCCAAAAGGTACAGGGATTGGACTGCTGAGGACTGGGGTAAAGTAATTTTCTCTGAATCCCCTTTCTGATTGTTTGGGGCATTTGGAAAGAAGCTTGTCCGGAGAAGACAAGGTGAGCTCTACCATCAGTCCTGTGTCATGCCAACAGTAAAGCATCCTGAGACCATTCATGTGTGGTGTTGCTTCTCAGCCAAGGGAGTGGGCTCACTCACAATTTTGCCTAAGATCACAGCCATGAATAAAGAATGGTACCAACACATCCCCCGAGAGCAACTTCTCCGAACCATCCAGGAACAGTATGGTGACGAACAATGCATTTTCATGATGGATGCATGATGGAGCACCTTGCCATAAGGCAAAAGTGATAACTAAGTGGCTCAGGGAACAAAACATCGATATTTTGGGTCCATGGCCAGGAAACTCCCCAGACCTTTGAGAACTTGTGGTCAATCCTCAAGAGGCGGGTGGACAAACAAAAACCCACAAACTCCAAGCATTGATAATGCAAGAATGGGCTGCCATCAGTCAGGATGTGGCCCAGAAGTTAATTGACAGCATGCCAGGGCGGATTGCAGAGGTCTTGAAAAAGAAGTGTCAACACTGCAAATATTGACTCTTTGCATCAACTTCATGTAATTGTCAATAAAAGCCTTTGACACTTATGAAATGCTTGTATTTATACTTCAGTATTCCATAGTAACATCTGACAAAAATATCTAAAGACACTGAAGTGGAAATTCATACTTGTGTCATTCTCAAAACCTTTGGCCACGACTGTACATCTAGCTACATATTGAACTTCCATCCTCTCAGGCCAGGGGCACAATGTATGAATTTATGGTTGGCTCAGAATCGCCATTATAATCACTGGCCGGTACAAGGAATTAAGTAAAATCACAAGTCCAAATCCCTATCTCCACCAATGGCTAATTTTAGCCACCGGAGTACAATGGAACAAGATGCAATAATCAAACAAAAAAAATGTTGTCATATGTTTTGATGTGTTGATTGTGAAGTCAAATCCAAACTGGCCTCCCTTGACATTTTTTTTTGTACACAAGGACCATTTAAAGTTGAGCTTACTCAGTTTAGCTCAACACTGATTGGCTATTATTTTATACTTAGGCCAAATGCTCGCTGGCTTTCCTTGCATATGGGCAACAATGCCATACTCTTTTTGACCAGACAGTATCAAAAAGATGGGCTACAGAGACAGAGGGATGTCGTTTCGCTCGCGCTGATGCTTTCTCCGGGTGAGATACACTATATACACAAAAGTATGTAGACACCCCTTCAAAATAGTGGATTAGGTTATTTCTGCCACATCCGTTGCTGACAGGTAAATAAAATTGAGCACCAAGCCATGCAATCTCCATAGACAAAAATAGTTTTTTTCATGGTTTGGGCTAGGCCCCTTAGTTCCAGTGAAGGGAAATCTTAACACTAGAGTATACAATGACATTCTAGACGATTCTGTGTTCCCAACTTTGTGACAACAGTTTGGGGAAGGCCCTTTGCTGTTTCAGCATGACAATGCCCCCATGCACAAACTGAGGTTCATACAGAAATGGTTTGCCGAGATTGGTGTGCAAGAACTTGACAGGCCTGCACAGAGTCATGACCTCAGCCCCATCGAACACCTTTGGGATGAATTGGAACGCCCACTGTGAACCAGGTTTAATCGCCCAACATCAGTGCCCGACTTCCAATAATGCTCTATGGCTGAATGGAAGCAAGTCCTGCAGCAATGTTCCAACATCTAGTGGAAAGCCTTCCCAGAAGAGTGGAGGATGTTATAGCAACAAAGGGGGAACTAACTACATATTAATGCCCATGATTTTGGAATGAGATGTTTGATTAGCAAGTCTCCACATACACTACATAACCTTTCATTTTGACATACTTTTGGTAAACTTACAAATGTGTGCATAACATGGTGTTTTATATAGGCTACACTTCCAATGCTGTAGCCTCATAGGCCTATGCTTATTATCTTGTCAATGTAGGTCACGGACTGTGGAGAAGGATTGCGAGTCCTTTCGGGATCAAGGGCTGCCCCCAAAACCATGTCATGGACCTTGCCAGAGGGGCAAAGCCCCGTCTGAGACAGGTTATAATAATGTAACGTAAAATTAGCTAACAGGTCTAGCCACTAGCCTCTGTCTAAGGTGAACTAGTGGTAGCCTAAGTTAGCTTAATAACTTAAACAAATAGCCTACAACGGAGACTATGCCCCTGTTTTGGGATAACCTATACATCCTTCATTCCTCCCATCCTTGAAGACTGATAGATGGATAGTTTGTTTCACTTTGTATATTATCTACTTCACTTGCTTTGGCAATGTTAACACGTTTCCCATGCCACTATAGCCCATTGAATTGAAATTGAATAGTGAAAGGAGATATTATGCTAGGCTACCAACCAAGTTATCATAATTGATCTAATAGGCTGATATTTAGATCAATGATTATTTCGAGAAAGGGAGAATGCATCCATGAATATATTCAAACAGTGCCTCAGATTAGCTGGTTGGTGCATGCAAGAGTCGTCCTTGAGTTACACCACCCACAGACACTTGCGTAAAATCCGTGCTTCGTTGTTCATTCCCCCCGAAACCGTTGGATAGCCCTATCATTTACATCATTTACATACGACTAGCCTACAGGTTGGGGCACTCAATTTGTAATGAGTGAAAAATAGCGGCGTTGTAGCGAATTTGGAGAGCAGTTTGACATGGGACATACACACGCATAGCCCCCGATCTCCAGGATGCCAAGATAATTTGTTTTATTGGGTGTGCTAACATTACCTACTCGCCTATAGTCGTTAGAAGAATAGTTGCCATAAGGGGGAAATACTTCTGCCAATAAAGCACCATGGATAAGGTCGTTAATAGTTCCCATTATGCACAGATTTTTGCAAGGTGTTCGCTTCGGCTACGCAGCAAAACTTTATAGCGAATTCGGAGGGCAGATTGACAGGGACTCAACCCCAAATTCAGTTAAAGTGCAAATAACGTTTTTGTTTGTTTGTGCTCACAACGCACCATGGCCTTTAGAGTGTATACATATAATCTGAAATTGACAGTTATTAGATTGATGCGCATTAAAAATATATATATAATGATGCGCGTGAATGCGCAGTGACACATGTTTGAACGAGTGTATTAGTTCACTAGATTGGTAGCTGTTTGTTTTGCCCGTTTTTTTTTTTTTACCGCCCACTCACCTGCATACACACACAACCTGCCGTATCTACCTATGTATGTAACCACGGTTCCTCATTCTGAAAATAATCTGTGGCACAACCTTTTCCAGGTCCTAATACTTATAATAATATGGTTATTATATGCTAAAATAGCAAGGATTTCCTTCTTACTAAAGCCAATTCTAAAGTATACAGTAGTTTCATCAGGCCATCAAACACACAGCAACACGGAGTCAGGGAGACACTTATCCAAATCTCTACATTAATCTTGAAACATAACTGAGGCTTTTTTCTCGAAATGTCGAGTTTATTCCTGAAGTATTGTTACTTTATTCTCAAAATATTGCCACTTTTTGAAGTACTATAATGCAAAAAATAATAATCCAGATATCACCACCTATCGCTGTTTTTTTCTTTTCACTTGGCCCTAAAATTCTTCTGTAGCATAGACATTTAAAATTGCGAAACAAAAGTAAAAACTATATTGTAGTAAATAGATTTGGAAAATTATTTGTAACCATAATTTTGCAGATATAGTTTCACTTGACAGAATGAAAGTTGGTTATAAATGTACAGTGCCTATAGAATGTCTACACCCCCCTTGGATTTCATCACATTTTATTGTGTTACAAAGTGGGATTCTAATGGATTTAATTGTCTTTCTGTCAATGATTTATACAAAATACTGTCAGTGTTGGTACACATGCATGTTTTGGAATATTTTTATTGTATATTTTTGTTATTTTCTCTCTGTCATTTAGTTCATTATTGTGGAGTAACTACAATGTTGTTTTGGCCATCCTCGGTTTTCTCCCATCACAGCCATTGAACTCTGTAGCTGTTTTAAATCACCAATGGCTTGGTGACATCGCTCAGTAGTTTCCTTCCTGTCCTGCAGGTCAGTTCAGAAGGATGACTGCACCTTTGATATGTGTGAGTGCTTTAATACATCAGCCACAGTATAATTTTTTTACTTGACCATGCTTGAAGATGCATTCAATGTATGATTTATTATTTTATCCTGTATACCAATCACTCCCCAGGCTTTCAAAAATCTCCCTGGTCTTTATTTGAATCTGTGCTTGAAATTCAACACTTGACTGAGGGACTTTAAATATATTGTATGCATGGGGGACAGAGGAAGGGGTAGTCCTTCAAAAAACATGTCAACCTCTATTTCAGAGTCCAAATAAGGAATTATGTGATTTGTTAAGCCACATTTTACTTCTGAAATAATTTAGGTTTACCTAAACAAAGGTGAATACTTCTGCAAAGTCCAGACTTTCTATGGCACTGTAAGTCTATTCACACAGTCATTGTTTGAATTTTGATATCACAAACAGTTTGTTATAAGCTGTTTTAGGCAGTGGTGGCCCACCCATTAGTTGCCCCACTGGTGATTGTATTTTTGTGAAGGGTTTAAACATGTTTCCCATGCATGTTCAATGAACCATAAACAATTAATGAACATGCACCTAATTAATGAACATGCACCTAAGAAACTAACAGCTTAGACGGTAGGCAATTAAGGTCACAGTTATGAAAACTTAGGACACTAAAAAGGCCTTTCTACTGACTGGAAAAGCACCAAAAGAAAGATGCCCAGGGTCCCTGCTCATCTGCGTGAACGTGCCTTAGGCATGCTACAAGGAGGCATGAGGACCGCAATGTGGCCAGGGCAATAAATTGCTATGTCCCTACATTGAGACGCCTAAGACAGCCCTACAGGGAGACAGGACGGACAGCTGATCGTCCTCGCAGTGGCAGACCACGTGTAACAACACCTGCACAGGATCGATACATCCGAACATCACACCTGTGGGACAGGTACAGGATGGCAACAACAACTGCCCGAGTTACACCAGGAACGCACAATCCCTCCATCAGTGCTCAGACTGTCCACAATAGGCTGAGAGAGGCTGGACTGAGGGCTTGTAGGCGTGTTGTAAGGCAGGTCCTCACCAGACATCACTGGCAACAACGTCAACTTTGGGCACAAACCCACCGTTGCTGGACCAGACAGGACTTGCAAAAAGTGCTCTTCACTGACGAGTCACGGTTTTGTCTCACCAGGGGTGATGGTCGGATTCGCGTTTATTGTCAAAGGAATGAACGTTACATCGAGGCCTGTACTCTGGAGCGGGAACTATTTGGAGGTGGAGGATCCGTCATGGTCTGGGGAGGTGTGTCACAGCATCATTGGAGTGAGCTTGTTGTCATTGCAGGTAATTTCAACACTGTGCTTTACAGGGAAGACATCCTCCTCCCCATGACAATGCCCCCCCCCCCCCCCCCCCTTTGTTCAAGGACACATTTGTCCATTTCTGTTAGTCACATGTCTGTGGAACTTGTTCAGTTTATGTCTCAGTTGTTGAATCTTATGTTCATACAAATATTTACATGTTAAATTTGCTGAAAATAAACACAATTGTCAGTGAGAGGACGTTTCTTTTTTTTGCTGAGTTTATGAAGTTATTTCAGAACGAAAGTTAACTGGCTAGGGCATCATGCTTTGACATTGTTTGATCATGTATTTTCAGTTATTGCATAAGCATGCTTGTTGCGTTCTCCCTAGTGCACTTATACATTTATGAGCTGCCTGCTCGTTGTGAACGGTATAATCGAATCTGTTGAAAACAGTGGCAGCATGTGCAGGAGTGGTCATGTTTTTTTAGTGAAATAGGTGTATTTATGCTCTTGTTCAAATGCACAGATCGCTTTATATATCTTCTCCGAGAAACTACTGGTAGTTCGAAAACTTGGCATCATATTTCTGTCATGCTGCTTTGTTGACAACTCCAACCACCACCATGACCCTCCCCCTCACCGTCTGGGTATTCAGCAGCTGCAGCCACTGGTTTTACGAGGAGGTTATTTTTTCCCGCCTGCCTTTCCTTCACCAATGGCCCATAGAAACAACATCAAACCTATATCAACTAATTTCCTACAAAGGCATATAATAACAGATGTAGCCTAAAGACAAGATTAAATTGACAGTAGTCTGATGGGTGACAATATTATCAATTGCCTTGTAGCCTCTGCCGAGTCCCCAACAACTGGAAAGAGTTTACGCTTTTGGATGTTAAGATGTTAAGGCGACACTCCGTCTTAACTCCTCCTCTACATTTACTGGATTGGTTAAACAGTGCACAAAAGAACCTCTTGTTGTTGTCAAGACCAGTATGTAGAGGATCTAGTTTCAGCCATTTCTTTTAAGCCTGCTACGCTAGGTTAATTGCCTAGTGAAAGAAGAGACTGCAGCGCAGCATGGGTAATTGACAAAGAAGGGAGCGAGTTATACCAAAAATAAACTTTTAGAAATCATCCTTCATGCAGGTAAGGCGTTTTTATGTCATAACATATCGGAAAGAGCGTGTTCAACGGTTTCTAAAACATACATTTGCCAACCAACTTAAAATTAAGGCATGGGGCCTCCCGGGTGGCGCAGTGTCTAGGGCTCTGCTGTGCCACCAGAGACTCTGGGTTCGAGCCCAGGCTCTGTCACAGCCGGCTGTGACCGGGAGGTCCATGGGGCGACACACAATTGGCCTAGCGTCGTCCAAGCCCTCGCTTGGCAGGTAGGGATATCCTTGTCTCATCTCAAGCGACTCCTGTGGCGGGCCGGGGCGCAGTGCACGCTAACCAGGTCGCCAGGTGCACGGTGTTTACTTCGACACATTGGTGCGGCTGGCTTCCGGGTTGGATGCATGCTGTGTTAAGAAGCAGTGCGGCTTGGTTGGGTTGTGTTTCGGTTGCCGCGATGAGACAAGATAGTAACTACTAACAATTGGATACCACGAAAAGGGGGTAAAACAAAAATTAAGGCATTTTTAAAATATCACTTTTTTGGTAGAATATTACAGCCGCTACTCAATGCGTTTGAGCACTTGCGGCAGCATAGCCATAGGCTAATAAGCACAGACTACTAACATAATACAACTTAAAGTATGATATTCTGTTCTTTTGAAATAAAATGTACACATTTTTGAAACGTTTATAAAGACCTGTCTTATCAAAATAATGTTGACTTTCTTTGTGAAGGTGTATAACACTTGAATTGTGGTGTGTTTTGTTTTTACGTAGTGAGTATACCAAACATCAGGAACACTTTCCTAATATTGCGTTGCACCCCACCCCCCCCACCACCCCCACCCCTACTTTTGCCTTCAGAACAGCCTCAATTCGTACAAGACATGGACTCCTGTGTTGACTCCAATGCTTCCCACAGTTGTGTCAAGTTGGCTGGATGTCCTTTGGGTGGTGGATCCTTCTTGATACACACAGGAAACTGTTGAGTGTGAAAAACCCAGCGGGGTTGCAGTTCTTGACACAAACCGGTGCACCTGGCACCTACTACCATACACCAGTCAAAGGCACTTCAATCTTCTGTCTTTCCCATTCACCCTCTGAATGGCACACATACTCCATTGTGAACATGCACAATCCATGTCTCAATTGTCTGAAGGCTTAAAAAAATCCTTCTTTAACCTGTCTCCTCCCCTTCATCTACACTGATTTGAAGTGGATTTAACAAGTGATATCAATAAGGGATCATAGACTGACCAGGTGAATCCAGGTGAAAGCTGTCATGGAAAGAGCAGGTTCTTAATGTTTTGTATCCTCAGTGTACAATATAAAACCAACTTTACCTCAGTGCCTACCTGCTCTAAAAAGTTGGGTAAACAATACTTTCCTGTGGATATTTTGTCTCAAGTTTCAAGCAGCTGAAGGACAAATTGCACAGACAACCGGTAGAGTAAGTTTAAATGTAAACATTTTTTTTCAACATTCTGGCTTGTAAGAAACATTTACAAAATTTTTCAGGCATTAGTTTCAGGCTGAATATACCAATTTTGTATGACAGCCTGATTAATCAGACTAGCAGTATTTGAACAGACCAGCAACTTCCTCTTGCCTCTGTATACAGAGATACAACATGTAACATCAAGGCCAAGAAAAATGAACGAGAAGGGAGTGGGTAAGGAAAGAACGAGTGAATGAGGGGCTGTACAGTACCTGACAATGTGCTGAGGTTTAGGTCAATAGGCGTATGCGGATGTCTGGCCCACACCCCCTCCGACGTGACGTTTTAACACAAACTAATATACACACACAATGTGGTCCTGAAATCAAGGTGGGGGCCTGTTCAGGGGTCCTGAACAGAGCCACAAACACACACACACTACGGATATGTCCTTGCAGATGGGTGAGTCGGAGTTGCAGGACAGGAATGCAGTGAAACTTCTACCTCCCTTCAGGGTGTGGAGCTCCCTGACTGGCACCTCCCAGCTCTGCCTAGGTCTGTCTGCAGCTCTGGGTCCTACTGTCCGACAGAGTAGAGGACTCTATTCCCACAGGAATCTCACAGTAGTCAGACACACAGCATTGGGATTACTTTTTATTTTTTACTTAATTTTGTCCTGCAGATTATTTGGAAACACAATAACAAACCAATGTAGATATTTATACATGCAACTTAGAAGTTTTATATCACTTTTATATCACAAAATGTTGATTTTAATATATTTTGGACCTCAGAGCAATCTTATTTGATTTAGAAAAGGATATTCAAATGATCAGTAAGCTATACAAAACCTTGCGGAGCCTATCCAACTGACAATCTCTTCGGAAAAAAATATAAGCTTTTGGAACCAAGACTCAAAAAGAACTGATGGCACAAGATGGAGGGAATGTTGGAACACAACTAATGAAATGACAGTCAACGAAAAAAATCAGCTTAATCCAGCATAAACTAATGTATAGAAAGAGACACAATTCACAAATTCTACAGCACAACGGCAGAGTCATGTCTTAAGTATAAAACTAACAATGAGTGTTCTAAAGTCCAAAGGTTTTATGTTAGAAAGTTGTCTGTCAGAATTATCACAACGTAAATGCACTTTGAATCCGTCTGTCTGCATGTTTCAAGACATGGCATATGAGGGTGCAGTGAGATACCCGATGGGTTGGACCATACTTTTCTCGTCAATCATCTTGGAAAATGTTCCAATTAAGAACATTCAAAACAAAAGTGAAAAAATATTAGACAACAATAGGACAAAGTAACAGACGAGAGTAAAAAAATAAAAAATAATATTATATATACCAACATGCAATAAATAAGTCATAATAAAGAGTAAAATAATAATGAGACATTGGATCATTATTATATCATACAGCTTACCTGCTGTAAGCTACATATTATACATTAGGTGTGAAATATTATATAAGGATTAAATCAATGTGATGTGGGGGGAGATTCTCCATATAGTCAATAAAAGGTTGCCAAGTTCTGTAAAATGTCTCACTTATTCCTCAAGCAGTAAGTGATTTTCTCCAAAGGGATACAACTATTAACTTCTGATAGCCACATTGCAACTTGCAGGGAGGAATCCGATTTCCATTTCAAGGCAATACATTTCTTGGCAATCGCTAGCAAAATTTCTATTAGCTTTATAGTATGGCTTTGCCTAAGATTGGTGTTAGTAAAGTTACCCAGTAGACAGACCTCCGGGTCTAAAGGGAATGCAACCCCGTGAATTGAGGATATGGTATCGCCAGAAACCGTGTAGTTTTGAACACTGCCAAGTGTAATGGAGGAATATTCCTTCATCTGAGCCCCATCTAAAACATAGGGAGGAGATATCAGGGTTGAACTTGTGCAGTCTAGATGGGGTGATATAGAGCTGATGGAGGAAATTAAACTGGATCAGTCTGTATCTGGAGTTCAATGTGGATGTAACACCATCCCTGCATAGGCCACTTCATAGACCCTCATCAAGATCAATACCCAGATCTTTTTCCCATCTAAGTCGGGGTTTCTCTAGCTCAGTCAGTGTTAGTCCTGAAGTTAGAGCATCGTAAACATGGGAAATGGTCTTGAAAAGCGGTTGGTCTGCGTGGCAGAGTTGTTCAATAGGGGACATCTTAGGTAGGTTCCATTGTCCCTTGAGTCACCCTAATAAAGTTTCATAGCTGTAGGTAGCTAAAGAAGTCCCTGTTAGGCAAGTGGTATTTCTGTTTCAGCTGATCAAAAGACATAAGAACTCCCTCCTCATAACAATGTTCCAGAAGAGTGATCCCCTTATCAGACCATGGTCTAAAGTAGAGGTTGACCGATTATGATTTTTCAACACCGATACCGATTATTGGAGGACCAAAAAAAAGCTGATACCGATTAATCGGACGATTTTATAGATTTTTTATTTTTAAAAATCAATAAAAATCAATAATGACAATTACAACAATACTGAATGACCACTTATTTTAACTTATTATAATATCAATAAAATCAATTTAGCCTCAAATAAATAATGAAACAGTTAGTTAGTTACCTGCAGTTACTGGCCCAACACTCTTAACCGCTAGGATACCTGCTGCCTCAACACATTGGTAGGTTGCACTAGATACTTCAAATATCTGCTATCCATGCGGAGTTGGCAGCGGGACAGCTCTTTCATTGCTCAGCAGGATACTTCTGTAAGGAGTGGGCTGTACTCTGTGGGGAGCTCAAACTTCATCAATATAGATATAGAGAAGGGATGGTGGAGACGGCCTGGTGACATTGAGCTGCCTGCCTATCCTTGGATATGCTGACCTGACCACCTCCGACTACCACCTCCGCTGACCATCTATGAGCTTCCAGGTCCTCACCTCCCAGGATGCCCCTCATAGCGCTGCGGTGCTGGGAGATGAGCCTCCCGAAGAGGAAGAAATTGAGCTCGAGGATGGAGGATTAGGAACAGCCACAGGTGCAGCAGCCTTTGCTCCCATCTGTCCTGTCTGCAGAGCGAACATAAGTTATTAAATCATCCGATAATGCCTGCAGCCGCACCTCATGGTGGCCAATCACAGTTCATTGGTGGATGAGAGCCGACCGTAAATGGTGGAGTTCAGCATGTTCCTCCTCTGCTGGGTCCATTGTAGGTCTACTGTTACAGTGACGCTTGTATGAACTCGAACTTAGTCGCAGAGAAACACCGCAAGCAGAGGTAAAGGTAAATTCAGCTCTTTACATAAAATCTTGACAAAACCAAGGCAACAGCACGAAACAAAACACAAGACCTAAGCACAGATACAAGCAACAGAGGAACCTAAATAGCAAGGCAACCAGGTGAACAGAAGGTAATCAAAACCAGGTGAAACCAATAAGTAATAATTAGGGTAACATGTAAACTAGAACAAGGCAAGGGTGCCCTCCAGCAGTAACCCAAGGGAACAACAATCAAATAAACGGAACCTGTGACACTCATGACCATGGCTGCCCATCTGCTGGAGGTTTCAAGAAGCAGAGTTTATTGAGATGATCTAGCTACTGTTGTAGCCTATAATTATTTAAAAATTACTTGCTGTTTATTTAGCGAAACAAGCACTTAGTGCTTTTCCTTATGTAACAGGGTTATATTGGTGATTCCACTTGCCACTTTATTGTTAAGCCAATGGGTTTTTGGTTTGAGTTTGTCTTGCCTTCACCTACTCAACATGGCATCTTATTGGCTGGTTTGCCTAGCTTGCTTACGAGGGGGGATGTTCCAGTTAGAATCGTCCCAGTGAACAAGCACCAAACCAGCGGTAAGTTGTTGGTTGCAAAGCACTGTACATCAAAAGTGATTTTTATACTCTCAAGTGATGATTTAAATGTACAATTTATATCAAATTGTTTGTAAATGTTATTCGAACATCACACATAAGATGCAGCGGTTTTTGGAGAATATTTGTTGTGCATTTTGTTGTAAAGAATTCCCGCCAGTACTAGCTAGCAACTTACTGTGTCTGGTGGGGGGGGGGGGGGGGGTTCATATATTTTGTACAGTGCGTGAGTGCAGAGTTGGATGGTGAGACGTGCATTGCATGACGTGCAATTTTGTGTCGTTCTTATCAGGTACATTGTTAAATATATTATATTGTATATTGTAATTGTATTATTTTGGTAACTACCCCAGTGAACAAGCACCAAACCAGCGTGCGTGAGTGCAGAGTTGGATGGTGAGACGTGCATTGCATGACGTGCAATTTTGTGTCGTTCTTATCAGAATAAAGCTACATGACTGGTGCTACATGTTGGAGTTCCGTGTCGATGACTGATTGTACACAACGCAAGACGAGTACTGTTACAGTGGTGCCGTGACCGTTCTTCTGGATCGGATCATCCTTCGCTGGATTTCCATCTTAGAACTTCGCCGTGGTTGCTGTTGAAGAATCAGATAAGACGTTGCTGGTAGAGTTTATGGTGAATCGCATTTCGCCACAAGAGGGCGCCACTAGAACGTTTTATTATCGAAATTGATTAACTTTTGTGTTACTTGTTTAATTGCAATTCTAATGTATATCTGATATAAGTAGGGTGAGTTTTACCAGTGTACTAGATATAGGTTAGATTTTGACGTGAGGTTTAAAATATATATATATACATGTTTTGCTATTTACATTTTTATTAGGGTGTTGATTTCCCATTGTTAAAATGGAAGGTGTTGGAAGAGGTAGGGGTTACCTGTCATTTAATATGTCACCATCTGTTGGTAGGGGTTCAGCCAAAATTCCAGTTACTTCTACACCTATGCCCAAACTGGAGGGTTTTGATGATAGGTTACCCATGGACACGCCCAAGGATGTGTATGAAAGAGTTTTGCCAAATACAGGGAGTGGGGAGGTCTCCATGGATTTGATAGCAGACATAGTACAGCAGATTGGTCATTCCATTGGGGAGAACATTGCCTCCTGTTTGGAGTCAAAGGCAATTGTTGGGCATGTTGGGGACAATTTTATGGGGAGTGTATGCAGCTCGAGGGGTATGGATGTGTCAAGCCTGAACCTGGTATTGAAGTCTGATATCAGGGAACCGGTGTACTTTCGGGGGGATGGCTCTGAAAAGTGCACAGTGCATGAGTGGGAGGATATGGTAATGGTTTACATGCGTAAGAGGGGCGTGTCTGTGATGGACCAAGCAGTTGAGGTTATGGGCAGGCTTATGGGAAGGGCCCGCGACGTTGTTAAAGTTGGCATACGCAGCAATCCCTCCATTGATTTATCTAAAGGCCCGAGTCCCATCTTTGACATACTGAAACAACATTTTAGTGACACTGTTTTTTCAGGCATGCTCCTTGCTGACTTTTATGCCACATTACCTCTGACTGATGAACAACCATTTGAATATTGGCTCAGACTGAACAGGGCTATGGAGGTTGCTGAAGATTGTCTAAAGAGACAGGGAAAAAGTGTTGAAGACCCATCTCGTGAGCTCACAGTCATGTTTATCAGACATTGCCCTAATGCTGAACTGTCGCTTATCTTTAAGTGCAAGCCATTACAGCAGTGGACTGCTGCAGATGTTCATGAGAGGCTGGATGAATACAGGAGGGAGCGGAGGTACTCTCACTTATCTAAGTTGACCCCAGCCATCGCAACAATGAAGCAGGAAGTTGGTGCTGTCATGCCGATCACCATGCCTGCTGTGAGAACCCACATGGAAGTACCCAATACATTGCCTTACCCAGCCCAGACTATTCAGGGCTCAGCTGAGCCGATGGAACGTATCCTGGCAATGCTGGAGCGTGTGCTGGAGCAGAGGCCACAACAGTCTGACCATAAGTTCCAAAAAGGGAATAGGAGCAAAGTGAAGTCTAATGGGCCATGTAACGTGTGCGGGGATGCTGGACATGATACTTACTTTCACTGCAGGGCCAATCACCTCTGCTTTCTTTGTCATGTAGCTGGCCACGCACGCTCTCAGTGCCCCAAGGCCGCAGCTCTGAGCACAGCTGGTGGAGTCCCTACAGTAATCACTGCTCAGCTTCCGGAAAACTAGTAGGCCTGCATGTAGAAGGGGAGAGTGTTGGGCCTTTTGTAGAGTCCCCATCAGTGAGAGCTGTTGATTTGGAGTCTGTATATAAAAGTGTTTGTGACGAAATGGAGACTGAGAAGAGTATCATAATGCAGAACACACAGAGACTTACCCCGTATGACGATTTATTCTATGCCAAGGTGTTAATAGGAGGAGAAGTAGAAGTGAGAGCTATGCTTGACAGTGGATCCATGGCTTGAGCTCTAGGGTCTTACCTGAACTGTTGCATGCAGGAGTGTTGAAAAGTCCATCATTGAGTCCTACAGAGGTAGTCTTGGTTGGTTGTGGTGGGTTGAAGACGAGGCCTTTGGGAGTATGTGAGCTGGATATGGAGGTGTACGGATGTAGAGTTGCCGTGCCTACACTGGTGGTAAAGGCCAGAGTGATGACCTCATCTTGGGCAGCAATCTCCTAAAGCACTTGATTTGCCACTTGAAGACGGATGGAGATCTCTGGAAGAGGGTTTATACTCCTGTGTGTGACGGGGGTGAGGAGAGCAAGCTAATCGATATGATGGCTAATGTGGAGAGATGGAGAGACAGTGAAGTACCTGACAAAGTTGGAACTGCGAGACTAAAAGGGGCTGTGACTCTAGAGCCTATGCAGGAGCACTTAGTCTGGGGCAGACTACGAAACACCCAGAATCTATCAGCTGGCAGTGCTGTTGTCATTGAGCCCAGCAGTTCAAGGTCAACACCAAGGTCAATACTGGTAGGGAGGACAGTAGCTCTATTGCGGGGGGATGGGTGGCTCCCTGTTAGAGTGATAAACCCTTCTCAGAAGACAGTGACATTGAGACGAAACGCCACTCTAGCCGATGTCTTTCCTTGCATGGCTCTAGAGGACTTTGACTGTTCGTGTGTGAATGATGATTCATCAGCAGCTTTCCAGCAGCAAGTGCAGAGAACGGCTGATATACTCACTGACTGCCAAGATGACTTGACACTGACTGACGGTTCCAGCCAACTTCACGATACTGACGGACCTGACAGTTCAAGCGATCCTGAGGTCTTACGTGACTTAGGTTTGACTGATATTGATGTCTCCTCCTGTCAAGCGTCTCCTGCTGGTAAGAATAAACTCATCCAGCTCATAGCTGAGTACCAGTCTATTTTTTCCAGGCACAAGTTGGATTGTGGAAAAGCTTCCGGATGTCTTCACCGCATTCAACTGAGTGATGAGAAACCCTTTCGGATGCCCTACCGACGCCTTTCACTAAATAATTATGAGAAGCTCAAACAAGCATTGAATGAGATGGAAGAACGTGATATCATAAGGAAGTCTAGTAGTGAGTTCGCCTCTCCCCTTGTCCTTGTATGGAAGAAGTCTGGAGACCTGAGACTCTGTACTGATTTTTGTTTGCTCAATGCTCGCACCATCAAAGACGCCCACTCACTCCCTCACCAGGCTGACGCGCTGGCTACGTTAGGTGGAAATGCCTTTTTCTCGACAATGGACCTTACCTCTGGCTACTACAATGTGGAAGTGAATGAAGATGACTGGAGATTCACAGCTTTTACGTCGCCATTTGGATTGTACGAATACAATCGAATGCCACAGGGGTTATGTAATAGTCCGGCAACCTTTATGAGGATGATGCTAAACATCTTTGGGGATCAGAACTTTCTTAGCCTGCTGTGTTACCTTGACGATGTCTTGGTCTATGCGCCCACTGAAGATCTGGCTATACAGCGCCTGGAAATGTTTTTTGAGCGTCTCAAGGCTCACAACCTGAAGTTGGCGCCAAAAAAGTGTAACTTTCTGCAGAGGTCTGTGAAGTTTCTGGGGCATATCATTAGTGCGGATGGTGTAGCTACAGACCCTGAGAAGGTGAGGGCCATTACAGGAGTAACAGAAGCTGATCTGATGAAAGATGGCACTGACATTCCATCTCAGAAGAAATTGAGGTCATTCCTTGGGATGGTGGTGTATTATCAACAGTTCATTGAAGATTGCTCGACCATTGCAAAGCCTCTCTTTGGATTGACTACTGGACACAAGGCTCCACGCTGGAAAAAGAAGCGAAGCTCACCTGTCAGGAAGTTGACGGCTGCCGACTGGACAACAGAATGCAGACAGGCCTTATTCCAGCTAAAGCAAGTCTTACTGGACCAGGTTTTGTTGACCCACCCCAACTTCGAAAAACCCTTTCTACTCTCGGTGGATGCATCCAGCAATGGCTTAGGTGCTGTGCTATCTCAGGTGCAGGAACCGGGAACTACAGCGAGACCTATAGCCTTTGCGAGCAAGTCCCTCAGTTATGCACAGTCGAGGTATCCTGCGCACAGGCTCGAGTTCTTTGCCATGAAATGGGCTATCTGTGACAAGTTCCACCACTGGCTACGGGGACAGCAGTTCACGGTATGGACGGATAATAATCCCTTGACATACATTCTGACCAAAGCAAAGCTTGATGCTTGTGAACAGAGATGGGTCGCCAAGCTGGCACCGTACGAGTTTGACATCAAGTACATCCCTGGAAAAACAAATGTTGTTGCAGATGCTTTGAGCAGAGAGCCCTTCGTACGACCCAGTGCACTCCATCGCCTGACAAGGGTTCCGTACGAGACCTTACTAGCTGAAACCGACGCTGTGCGCACAGACAGAGTGCAAGATGTGTTTCGCTGGTCCAGCCACCCCTTTGACAAAGCCTCTGACTCCAACGAAGTGGTCATTAGCTGTCAGGCTACTGTTGACCCCCCATCTGGTGCTTTATCAAGACATGAAGTTGCAGCTGTTCTTCATTCACACAGGTGCTGGGTGGGTGAAGTGGGCTCACATGCACTGCTGTTGCCACAGCTCCCACAGGCTGTTATGCCATCAGAGCAGACCGATGTCGATGTTCTGCCACACGACCTACTGATGAGTAAGCAGCGTGATGACAACGTGATGAGCATCTTCTTTGTGGAGAGGGGGAGAAGACCATCCCGGAGAGAGCGTGCCCATGAGAGTGTTGAGGTTTTGTGTCTTCTCAGAAGTTGGGACAAGTTGACCATGAAGATGGGTGTACTGTATCGTGTTTCAAATAATGTGGTTACAAAGAGGAAAATGTATCTGTATGTGGTTCCAGCCTCCATGAAAGCAATGGTGTTGAAGGGTGTCCATGATGAAGCTGGCCACCAGGGCCAACAGAGAACAGTCTACCTGACAAGACAGATGTTCTTCTGGCATGGCCTGGAGAGGGAGGTAAAAGCTTATGTGAAGTGCTGCAGGAGATGCGTGGTGAGCAAGACTCCTGATCCGGAAGCAAGAGCTCCTCTTGAGAGCATAATAACAACTGAGCCTCTTGAACTAGTGTGCATAGACTTCTGGTCTGCAGAAGATTCTTCAAACAAATCCTTGGATGTGCTCGTTGTTACTGACCACTTTACCAAATTGGCTCATGCCTTCTTGTGTCCGAACCAGTCTGCTAAGTCAGTAGCTCATCAGTTGTGGAACAACTATTTCTGTGTCTACGGGATGCCTCGCCGTATACACTCAGACCAGGGAGCCAACTTTGAGAGCGCTTTAATAGCCGAACTGTTGAGTGTTGCAGGCGTTCAGAAGTCTCACACCACGCCGTACCATCCGATGGGGAACGGGTCCTGCGAAAGGATGAATAGGACTTTGGGAAATATGATCCGGGCCCTGCCAACGAGAGCAAAGCACAGATGGCCTCAGGCGCTGAAGTCCCTTACGTTTGCATACAATTGTACAATCCACGAGACCACAGGCTTTGCCCCTTTCCTGCTAATGTTTGGGAGGACGCCAAGACTGCCTGTTGACATAGTCTTTGGCTCTGTCATAGAGAACCCAGAAGTTGTCGACTATGACCAGTTTGTTCAGTCTTTGAGGAGAGATCTGAAAGAAGCCATGAATGCAGCACAGGCATCTGCAGCGAAGCAGTTGAAGAGGCATGCTGACCTTTATGACAGAAGAGTCAGAGGAGCACCAGTGGAGATTGGGGATCGAGTATTGCTGGCTAACAAGGGGGAGCGGGGAAAGCGGAAGCTCGCTGACCGTTGGGAGGATACTGTCTACCTTGTCACTGGATTGAATGCTGTCAGTCACACTTTTAAGATTCAAAACAGCTCCACTGGACGGGAGAAGACGGTACATCGCAACCTGATAATGCCAGTCAACTTTCTTCCTCTTCCCCATGCTGCTGTTGAGGAGAGAACAGACATGTCTGGATTAACAGAGTCTGAGGACATGAATGACAGCCTTGTGGTCTCAGCTGCCATGGACACTGCAGTGGATGATGGTGCTGAGTACAGAACCAGAGTGTGGGTGTCAGAGTTGTCTTCTGAAGGAACAGGTGACACAAGCCTGGAGGGTGATGTGCGATCCTTGGATGCTCAGGATATTTCACCTTTGGATTCCGTGGATGATATACTGCAGCTGGAAGGTCTGCCTCGATCAGAGAGTCTTCAAGAATCTGACCGAGACTGTAACAGTGTAGTGAGTGAGCTAATTGACCAGTCTGCTTACGATATCCGTACTGACCTACCAAACACGGACCATTCCTTACCTGATCAGTTACGTACTGACTGTGTTGGCGGACACACTATTGCAACAGTACACAACACTGTTACCCCTTATGCAGTTGAAGGTAGTCGGGGTCATATTAGGTCAAGGGCAGGAAGGCTATTTAAACCAGTGTCAAGACTGATTGAGATTATGAATCAGCAGAAAGTTAGCTCTTGAAGGTTAAATATGTGAATAGAGGGTCAATGGTATTGACATCTTTTATTTGTTTAGCTTTTACATCATTGTGACCATGATTAGAGGTTGCAGGATGGTAATGTGGCGGATATGATAGTCTCTTATGGTGGTTTATTTTATTACTTGGATGTTTTAAAGTCACCGAGTGTACTTAACATATGACAGGCATGTTTACCTATGAGGGCTAAGGGGTTTGATCAACTGCTTTTCACTCTAATTCTCAAGGAGAATAGTCTAATGACTGGAATATTTAGTGACTGATTTAAAGCAGGGTCTGCATCATTGATATACACAGCTTTACCTTTTAGTTTTCTCTATTAGGTAGTATATATTTTTTTTTCTCTGGATTATTCTGTACATATGTTGAGTGTCTCTGTATCTGGTATGTTTGCACAGTGCCGTTTTGTATTTTGTTATTTTTCTTGGCAAGTGGAATTCAGTAGGGGGGAGTGTAACAGGGTTATATTGGTGATTCCACTTGCCACTTTATTGTTAAGCCAATGGGTTTTTGGTTTGAGTTTGTCTTGCCTTCACCTACTCAACATGGCATCTTATTGGCTGGGTTGCCTAGCTTGCTTACGAGGGGGGATGTTCCAGTTAGAATCGTCCCAGTGAACAAGCACCAAACCAGCAGTAAGTTGTTGGTTGCAAAGCACTGTACATCAAAAGTGATTTTTATACTCTCAAGTGATGATTTAAATGTACAATTTATATCAAATTGTTTGTAAATGTTATTCGAACATCACACATAAGATGCAGCGGTTTTTGGAGAATATTTGTTGTGCATTTTGTTGTAAAGAATTCCCGCCAGTAATAGCTAGCAACTTACTGTGTCTGGTGGGGGGGTTCATATATTTTGTACAGTGCGTGAGTGCAGTTGGAGAGTTGGATGGTGAGACGTGCATTGCATGACGTGCAATTTTGTGTTGTTCTTATCAGGTACATTGTTAAATATATTATATTGTATATTGTAATTGTATTATTTTGGTAACTACCCCAGTGAACAAGCACCAAACCAGCGTGCGTGAGTGCAGAGTTGGATGGTGAGACGTGCATTGCATGACATGCAATTTTGTGTCGTTCTTATCAGAATAAAGCTACATGACTGGTGCTACATGTTGGAGTTCCGTGTCGATGACTGATTGTACACAACGCAAGAAGAGTACTGTTACACTTACAGACAAAATCTCTATAAAAGTGTAATTTATTAATGTTATGAAATACTACCTGAGACACCTTTTTGCTATTTGTCTCTGTACTCAATAAAAAAACATGAACATTATGCATGCCCACCATAGTATTGGGCAGCTGCTATTTGAGAACTCATCTGGTTTACAAATTATTGCAGAGCACAATGTACAACTGTTTTTAAAAGGTTTTTATTGCAAGGTATGCTATATGTAGGTTATTCCATGAACAAAAATCTAAAGATATGTCACATGCACCAAATACAACTGGTGTAGACATTACTGTAAAATAGTAACAAAAGAGGAATAAAATAAAATACACAAGAATGGAGCTATACACTGTGTGCACAATTATTAGGCAAATTGTATTCCTCAGGATTCCTTTTATTGTTGAACAAACACAATGTCAGTCAATACAACATGTTACTGAACCTCAAACCTGAATGTTTGACAAAGGAAACGTGAGTTTTGTCTTTCTCAGAGGAATATATGTGTGCACAATTATTATGCAACTATTAGTGTCCAGAATTATTAGGCAACTCAATTACTAAAATAATTTCTCCCAACTCACTTGTTTATTCTCAATTTTTAGCGTAAGTGTAACAAATAAGTAACACAAAATGACTAACAGTTTTGACCTTTCAAAAAATATTCAGTGACCAATTTAGCCACCTTTCTTGCCATAACTACCATGAACCTTCCATCCATGGAGAGAGACTGTCAGTTTGTTGATCTGTTCACAATCAACTTTCGCTGAAGCAGCAACCACAGCCTCCCAAATGCTGTTCAAAGAGGTGTATTGTATTCCCTCACTGTAAATCTCACCTTTGAGAAGGGCCCACAAGTTCTCAATAGGATTTAAGTCAGGTGAGGAAGGGGACCAAGTCATTATTCGGGCATCTTTCAGGCCTTTGCTGGCTAGCTAAGCAGGGGAGTACTTGGATGCATGTGATGGAGCATTGTCCTGCATAAAGATCATGGCCTTCTTGAATGCTGATGACTTCTTCCTGTACCACTACTTGAAGAAAGACTCTTCCAGAAACTGGCAGTAGGTTTGGGAGTTGAGTTTCAGTCCATCTTCAACCTGAAAAGGTCCAACTACCTCATCCTTAATGATAGCAGGCCATACCAGTACCCCTCCTCCACCTTGCTGGCGCCTGACTCGAAGTGGTGCCCTCTGTGTCCATTACTGATCCAGCCACGGGCCCATCCATCTGGTCCATCAAGAGTCATTCTCATTTCATCTGCCCATAAAACCTTTGAAAAATCTGTCTTCAGGTATTTCTTTGCCCAATCTTGACGCTTCAACTTGGTGGTCGTTTTTCAGCCTTCGTGACCTTGGCCATGCCTCTGAGAACATGACGCCTTGTACTTCTGGACTCTCCACGTTGGTTGCAGTTCTGGAATATGGTGGCACTGGAGGATAATGGGTTCCTGGTAGCTTGATGTTTAATTCTTCTCAGTTCTGGAATATGGTGGCACTGGAGGATAATGGGTTCCTGGTAGCTTGATGTTTAATTCTTCTCAGTTCTGGAATATGGTGGCACTGGAGGATAATGGGTTCCTGGTAGCTTGATGTTTAATTATTCTCAAGTCTGGAATATGGTGGCACTGGAGGATAATGGGTTCCTGGTAGCTTGATGTTTAATTCTTCTCAAGTCTTTTGCAGTTCATTTGCGCCTTTTCTTCTCCATGCGTTTTTTCTGCCCCAGTTGACTATTTGCAACAAAACTTTTGCAGCAAAACTGTCCGATGGTCACGCCTCCATAGTTTAGTTATTTCATGAGTGTTGCATCCGTCTGAAAGGCATTTTATCATTTGACTTTTCAGTCTCAGTTAAATCTCTTTTTTGGCCCATTTTACCTTTGGTAATGAAGCTGCCTCATAGTTATGCACACCTTGATATAAGTGTTATTCACTTTCGCCACACCCTCCCTCATTACACAAATACATATCACCTGAAAATGATTACATCCAATAAGCATTCAAGTTTATATGGTTTGGAGTTGGAAAATGTGCATAGAAATAATGATAAGATCAGAATTCTCACTTGCCTAATAATTGTGCACGCAGTGTATACAGGGAGTACCACTACCAGATAAATAGGTACGAGGTATTTTAGGAAGATATACATGAAGGCAGGGTAAAGTGACTAAGCATCAGGATGGATAATACAAGTAAAATAATGAAAAGTAGCAGAAGCAAATGATACGTGTAAAAGTGTGTGTGTGTGCTTGTGTAATGTGTATTAGCAGCATACCATCCTGCATCCCACTGCTAGCTTGCCTCTGAAGCTAAGCAGGGTTGTCCTGGATGGGAGACCAGATGCTGCTGGAAGTGGTGTTGGAGGGAAAGTAGAAGGCACTTTCCTCTGGTCTAAAATAAATAAATATTCCAATGCCCCAGGGCAGTGATTGGGAACGTTGCCCTGTGTAGGGTGGCATCTTTCAAATGGGACGTTAAATGGGTGTCCTGACTCTCTGTGGTTACAAAAGATCCCATGGCTCTTATTGTAAGAGTAGGGGTGTTAACTGTGGTGTCCTGGCTAAATTCCCAATCTGACCCTCATACCTTGATGTCCACCTAATCATCCCCAGCTTCCAATTGGCTTATTCATATCCTCTCCCCAGTAACTATTCCCCAGGTTATTGCTGTGAATAAAAATGTTTAAAAAAATGTGTGAATGTGTGTGGGTTTTGTGCAGGAGTGTCAATGTACTGTGTGTGACTAGATGTGTGTGTGTGTATGTATATATATATATACATGTATATATATATATATATACATGTATATATATATACATGTATATATATATATATATACACAGCAGACATAAAGATATAAAACTGTATTTTTTTGTGAAGAATCAACAACAAGTGGGACACAATCATGAAGTGGAACGACATTTATTGGATATTTCAAACTTTTTTAACAAATCAAAAACTGAAAAATTGGGCGTGCAAAATTATTCAGCCCCTTTACTTTCAGTATAGCAAACTCTCTCCAGAAGTTCAGTGAGGATCTCTGAATGATCCAATGTTGACCTAAATGACTAATGAGGATAAATTACAATCCACCTGTGTGTAATCAAGTCTCCCTATAAATGCACCTGCACTGTGATAGTCTCAGAGGTCCGTTAAAAGCGCAGAGAGCATCATGAAGAACAAGGAACACACCAGGCAGGTCCGAGATACTGTTGTGAAGAAGTTTAAAGCCGGATTTGGATACAAAAAGATTTCCCAAGCTTTAAACATCCCAAGGAGCACTGTGCAAGCGATAATATTGAAATTAAGGAGTATCAGACCACTGCAAATCTACCAAGGCCTGGCCGTCCCTCTAAACTTTCAGCTCATACAAGGAGAAGACTGATCAGAGATGCAGCCAAGAGGCCCATGATCACTCTGGATGAACTGCAGAGATCTACAGCTGAGGTGGGAGACTCTGTCCATAGGACAACAATCAGTCATATATTGCACAAATCTGGCCTTTATGGAAGAGTGGCAAGAAGAAAGCCATTTCTTAAAGATATCCATAAAAAGTGTTGTTTAAAGTTTGCCACAAGCCACCTGGGAGACACACCAAACATGTGGAAGAAGGTGCTCTGGTCAGATGAAACCAAAATTGAACTTTTTGGCAACAATGCAAAACGTTATGTTTGGCGTAAAAGCAACACAGCTGAACACACCATCCCCACTGTCAAACATGGTGGTGGCAGCATCATGGTTTGGGCCTGCTTTTCTTCAGCAGGGACAGGGAAGATGGTTAAAATTGATGGGAAGATGGATGGAGCCAAATACAGGACCATTCTGGAAGAAAACCTGATGGAGTCTGCAAAAGACCTGAGACTGGGACGGAGATTTGTCTTCCAACAAGACAATGATCCAAAACATAAAGCAAAATCTACATTGGAATGGTTCAAAAATAAACATATCCAGGTGTTAGAATGGCCAAGTCAAAGTCCAGACCTGAATCCAATTGAGAATCTGTCGAAAGAACTGAAAACTGCTGTTCACAAATGCTCTCCATCCAACCTCACTGAGCTCGAGCTGTTTTGCAAGGAGGAATGGGAAAAAATTTCAGTCTCTCGATGTGCAAAACTGATAGAGACATTCCCCAAGCGACTTACAGCTGTAATCGCAGCAAAAGGTGGCGCTACAAAGTATTAACTTAAGGGGGCTGAATAATTTTGCACGCCCAATTTTTCAGTTTTTGATTTGTTAAAAAAGTTTGAAATATCCAATAAATGTCGTTCCACTTCATGATTGTGTCCCACTTGTTGTTGATTCTTCTCAAAATAATACAGTTTTATATCTTTATGTCTGCTGCTAAACCTACTTTCTATCACTCTAAATGTCAAGCTTCTGCCTCTTAACCTAGGAAACTATTTTCAACCTTCTACTCCCTCGTTAATCCTCCACCCCCTCCTTCCTCCTTCTCTGCAGACAACTTTGTCAACCACTTTTAAAAGAAAACTCAGCATATTGAATTCACTGGTCCCACTCACACAGAACTACCCTACTCCTTGACCTCTGTCTCCCCTCTCTCTCCAGATGAAATCCTGCGACTAGTGAAGTCCGGCCACCTGAAAATCTGCCCGCTCAACCCCATCCCATCCCCCCATATCTAGACCATCTCTAGAGACCTTCTTCCATTCCTCACTTCTCTCATCAACTCATCCCTGACCCTCTGACTTCAAAATGGCCAGAGTTGCTCCCCTCATCAAGAAACTCCAGTCTCAACGTCAACAGTGAAGAGGTGACTCCGGGATGCTGGCCTTCTAGGCAGAGATGCTAAGAAAAAGCCATATCTCAGACTGGCCAATAAAAAGAAAAGATTAAGATGGGTAAAAGAACACACACTGGACAGAGGAACTCTGCCTAGAAAGCCAGTATCCCTGGGTCACCTCTTCACTGTTGACGTTGAGACTGGTGTTTTGCGGGTACTATTTAATGAAGCTGCCAGTTGAGGACTTGTGAGTCCTCAACTGTGATAGTCTCAGAGGTCCGTTAAAAGCGCAGAGAGCATCATGAAGAACAAGGAACACACCAGGCAGGTCCGAGATACTGTTGTGAAGAAGTTTAAAGCCGGATTAAAGCAAACTCTCTCCAGAAGTTCAGTGAGGATCTCTGAATGATCCAATGTTGACCTAAATGACTAATGAGGATAAATTACAATCCACCTGTGTGTAATCAAGTCTCCCTATAAATGCACCTGCACTGTGATAGTCTCAGAGGTCCGTTAAAAGCGCAGAGAGCATCATGAAGAACAAGGAACACACCAGGCAGGTCCGAGATACTGTTGTGAAGAAGTTTAAAGCCGGATTTGGATACAAAAAGATTTCCCAAGCTTTAAACATCCCAAGGAGCACTGTGCAAGCGATAATATTGAAATTAAGGAGTATCAGACCACTGCAAATCTACCAAGGCCTGGCCGTCCCTCTAAACTTTCAGCTCATACAAGGAGAAGACTGATCAGAGATGCAGCCAAGAGGCCCATGATCACTCTGGATGAACTGCAGAGATCTACAGCTGAGGTGGGAGACTCTGTCCATAGGACAACAATCAGTCATATATTGCACAAATCTGGCCTTTATGGAAGAGTGGCAAGAAGAAAGCCATTTCTTAAAGATATCCATAAAAAGTGTTGTTTAAAGTTTGCCACAAGCCACCTGGGAGACACACCAAACATGTGGAAGAAGGTGCTCTGGTCAGATGAAACCAAAATTGAACTTTTTGGCAACAATGCAAAACGTTATGTTTGGCGTAAAAGCAACACAGCTGAACACACCATCCCCACTGTCAAACATGGTGGTGGCAGCATCATGGTTTGGGCCTGCTTTTCTTCAGCAGGGACAGGGAAGATGGTTAAAATTGATGGGAAGATGGATGGAGCCAAATACAGGACCATTCTGGAAGAAAACCTGATGGAGTCTGCAAAAGACCTGAGACTGGGACGGAGATTTGTCTTCCAACAAGACAATGATCCAAAACATAAAGCAAAATCTACATTGGAATGGTTCAAAAATAAACATATCCAGGTGTTAGAATGGCCAAGTCAAAGTCCAGACCTGAATCCAATTGAGAATCTGTCGAAAGAACTGAAAACTGCTGTTCACAAATGCTCTCCATCCAACCTCACTGAGCTCGAGCTGTTTTGCAAGGAGGAATGGGAAAAAATTTCAGTCTCTCGATGTGCAAAACTGATAGAGACATTCCCCAAGCGACTTACAGCTGTAATCGCAGCAAAAGGTGGCGCTACAAAGTATTAACTTAAGGGGGCTGAATAATTTTGCACGCCCAATTTTTCAGTTTTTGATTTGTTAAAAAAGTTTGAAATATCCAATAAATGTCGTTCCACTTCATGATTGTGTCCCACTTGTTGTTGATTCTTCTCAAAATAATACAGTTTTATATCTTTATGTCTGCTGCTAAACCTACTTTCTATCACTCTAAATGTCAAGCTTCTGCCTCTTAACCTAGGAAACTATTTTCAACCTTCTACTCCCTCGTTAATCCTCCACCCCCTCCTTCCTCCTTCTCTGCAGACAACTTTGTCAACCACTTTTAAAAGAAAACTCAGCATATTGAATTCACTGGTCCCACTCACACAGAACTACCCTACTCCTTGACCTCTGTCTCCCCTCTCTCTCCAGATGAAATCCTGCGACTAGTGAAGTCCGGCCACCTGAAAATCTGCCCGCTCAACCCCATCCCATCCCCCCATATCTAGACCATCTCTAGAGACCTTCTTCCATTCCTCACTTCCCTCATCAACTCATCCCTGACCCTCTGACTTCAAAATGGCCAGAGTTGCTCCCCTCATCAAGAAACTCCAGTCTCAACGTCAACAGTGAAGAGGTGACTCCGGGATGCTGGCCTTCTAGGCAGAGATGCTAAGAAAAAGCCATATCTCAGACTGGCCAATAAAAAGAAAAGATTAAGATGGGTAAAAGAACACACACTGGACAGAGGAACTCTGCCTAGAAAGCCAGTATCCCTGGGTCACCTCTTCACTGTTGACGTTGAGACTGGTGTTTTGCGGGTACTATTTAATGAAGCTGCCAGTTGAGGACTTGTGAGTTGTCTGTTTTTCAGACTAGGCGCTCTAATATACTTGTCCTCTTGCTCAGTTGTGCACCGGGGTCTCCCACTCCTCTTTATATTCTGGTTAGAGCCAGTTTGTGCTGTTCTGTGAAGGGAGTATTACACAGCGTTATACCAGATCTTCAGTTTCTTGGCAATTTCTCGCATGTGATAGCCTTCATTTCGCAGAACAAGAATAGACTGCCGAGTTTCAGAAGAAAGGTCTTTGTTTCTGGCCATTTTGAGCCTGTAATCGAACCCACAAATACTGATTCTCCAGATATACTTAACTAGTCTAAAGAAGGCCAGTTTTATTGCTTCTTCAATCAGAACAACCATTTTCAGCTCTGCTAATATAATTGCAATAGGGTTTTCTAATGATCAATTAGCCTTTTCAAATGATAAACTTGGATTAGCTAACACAACATGCCATTGGAACACAGGAGTGATGGTTGCTGATAATGGGCCTCTGTACACCTATGTAGATATTCCATTAAAAATCATCCGTTTCCACCAACAATAGTCATTTACAACAGTAACAATGTCTACACAGTATTTCTGATCAATTTGATGCTATTTTAATGGTCCAAAAAAAATGTGCTTTTCTTTCAAAAACAAGGACATTTCTAAGTGACCCCAACGTTTTGAACGGCAGTGTACATATTGTGGCAGACGGCAGGGAGATGTGAGGGGAGTGGTTATTGAGGGGAGATATCTTACAGTTGGCTCCACCCCTGAGCCTTATATGCACTGCCTGCCCCAACAAGGCAAGGCTGTGGTTCATTAAGCCAGGGAGTCTGGCACACAGGGGCAGAGAAAGCGCACAGGGAGAAGAAAGAGCACTAGCACCAGTTGTGACCTGGACTGTCTGATTACCCCCCTTGTGTACTGAACTGGATTGGCTGAGGACCTGAGTTTTAGGATTACCCCTGGAGAATGGAACGGACAACGAGACCAGTTTGTGGACTGTGAAATAGTTTGTGAACCCCCTCCCCCTTTCCCCAGTGTACAAAAATCCCTAATCAACTCCCCATTTGCATTCTAGTTGTGCTACTGGTTTGTGTTTTGTTATTGAACTTGTTGACGTGGAAACCCCACACCCTTGAGCCTGCTACAATATGAATACAATATATATTCCAAGATCATTAATCATTGTTTTAACATTGTAAAATATTCCAGTAAAATGTATCATGTGATCGTAGGTTTATAATGTGTCTGAAGCGTACAATGTAACACTCATGAGGTGAAAGTACATAAACCACTGTGGAGAATATATTTTTTAATGATACAGCACTTGTGTGATTAGAGCAAATTAGATACTTGCATAGTATGTGCCACACAAAGTCCAAAGCTACCCAGTATTTTAGAAATCTCAGACACCTTAAGCTGAAGATGCAATACTGCATTAACACAATTAACGCTCCTAGCTCTTCATTTGGTTTGCCTTCAGTCCCAGACCCCCGCCTCTTGTATCTTCCATGACATGAGACTTATAAAGCAAAGCAGGTTCAGAAGGAAAACCTTGGTTTCTGCATCAGCTGAGACTGCACCAACCAGATGCTAACAACACTTCCTACCTTAATATGGCAGTCTATTTAAGCTGACCAGGTTCTGCTCACACATCCTCTGCTGCCGTTTGCTGCTACTGCTAGTATGCATTTGTTTTTCTTGCTACCCACCACCACCACCCCAACCTCCACCTGTTTAGTTCTGTTTTCCTTCCTGAAGGTGGATTGGTATAGTAAACCTTGCTCACTGCCTGTAGTTATTTTGTTATGTATTGATGCTTTGCTCTGACAGTGAGCTACCCTGACGGAGCAGAGCCTATTGCCAAGACCTATTGTACTGTTAATATTCTCTAATAAATGGTTAAACGAATATTTGGTGTTTCCTTTCTGGAATGTATTTATGACTGGAGAGGGAGTCCTTCAGAGGGAGATACTGAGAGAGCTTCTCAGACTGGCTGGCTCCAGGGTTTAGGTTCACAGGCCAAACAGACGTGTCTTTATATGCTCCTGTCCGCCCTCGTTATGGCAGCTAATTCTAATGAGCTACCTAGTCCAGACCACCACTTGAAGAGCAACAGGACACTCACTCTCCCACAGGGGCTTCATAGCTTCTGTAGGAGTCAAAAGGAGATGTTTGATTGTCAGATGCCAGTTTGTTCCAGTAACTGGCAGGGATTTTCTATATTATTAGTGATTATTCTTGATTAGATCATTCTTACCTGCTTCCCTAGAGCTTCCATAGAGTTAAACTCGATCTGTTCCCTCTTGATTCTGACCCAGTCAGGCTCATCTGGGATCATAAAGGCTAGAATCATCTTGACCAGGATCAGGACATGCTAACAAACACATTTTAGTCATTTAGCAGATGCTCTTATCCAGAGCAACTTACAGGAGCAATTAGGGTTACGTGCCTTGCTCAAGGGCACATCGGCAGATTTTTCACCTAGTCCGCTCGGGGATTCAGCCCAGCAACCTGTCGGTTACTGGCCCAATGCTCTTAACCACTAGGCTACCCTCACCTATGTTGGTTGGGCAGATGATGACACTAACATTCTGTAAATAAGACAATTGTTATGAACAAGATACTGTACCTCGACCAGGATGGCTCCCCAAACCTAACTCCCCTCCCTCGTACCGTACCAGGATGGCTCCCCAAACCTAACTCCCCTCCCTCGTACCGTACCAGGATGGCTCCCCAAACCTAACTCCCCTCCCTCGTACCGTACCAGGATGGCTCCCCAAACCTAACTCCCCTCCCTCGTACCATACCAGGATGGCTCCCCAAACCTAACTCCCCTCCCTCGTACCGTACCAGGATGGCTCCCCAAACCCAACTCCCCTCCCTCGTACCGTACCAGGATGGCTCCCCAAACCTAACTCCCCTCCCTCGTACCGTACCAGGATGGCTCCCCAAACCTAACTCCCCTCCCTCATACCGTACCTCCACCAGGATGGCGACCAGTATGATGTTCTTGCCGCTGATCCCTCCCTCCAGACAGAACTCCTGGACGCAAGGGGACAGCAGTAGCAGCCAGCAGTTAGACATGACTGAGACAAAGCCCAGAACCTCAAACGCTGTCTGAAACATACACACAGGCATACAGTAATATGGTTACAGGTACATACAAGGACAGGAGCAAATACAGACATGTGCATAGTGACATTAATGGGCATTGATTAGGAAATAACATTGACCACTACATGTTGCTCACATTTATTTATTTACCAGATTTAGCTTCATAACACATTCCTGTCTGCATTAAAAATGACCTCTGTTTGTTCAAATTCTCATATCGCCCAAAACCCTCCTGACCTGCCACACCCCCATATTGGACACAGGGGCAGAGAATGGCTTGCGGAACAGTTTACAAATCTTGTAGGCATCCCCTGGGATCTCTGTGATGTTGTTGAGGAGCAGGAGGACGGCAGTGAGCGGGTATACACAGGAGAACAGACTCAAATATCCAAACTTCACCAGCAACTCAATGTACTCCGCAAACAGGCCCTGAAGCGTAGCCACAGACACAATAAGTTAATCACCAAAACAAAGAGACCCCTAACATACGACATGCAAATATTATAGGGTTGAAATAGACATTCGTGGTTGTATGAGTTTTGCCATAATTAAGCAGCTAGGTTATGTATGTGTAGTTGTGGAGCCACTGGCCGTGCTATTTGTGCAACTGCATCTCTGTGTATGCATGTGCCTATGATCACCCAGGATCCAACCAAAGAGTTCCTAATCTTTGGAGGTATGTATCGGGATCCATGCTGCACCCAGCGTTTTCACTTATAACATGATATCTAATGTCTGTTAAGCTTTAAACGATGCTGTTTTATAATCCCCATGTTATGTGATCGTGTCACAGTTGTGTCCTGTATTTACAATATTATTGTCATTTTACAAAGTTAGCACATTGCTGAACGCTAAAGGTTAGCTAGCGTCTGCCCTGTACATTCCTTGCTAAGGAGGTTAGTCACCCTGTGAAGAGTAAATGTATTTTTATTTCATGACTCTCAGATTTCATGACGGATAGGCAGTTGCTCTAAAGTGTGTGTGTGTGTGTGTCTGCAGGTACGGGCTCTCAAACTGTTATGGAACATTGTTATGTTACTGTACACGTGTATGGCCATCAGATGGAGTTTATAAGATGAGTGCTCCTCTGTAGTCATGTTGTTAAAAATCTAAACAGCATTGTGTCCTTTGTTGGCCAAGCATATGAGAACCGTTACACATATACACCCAACCTTGATTCCACCCCCAAAGGCACAGATGCAAAGAAACCAAGGCAGGCGAGCACAATGGAGAGAAAAAATAAAAAATAAAAAATAACATTTTACATGGACTTACTGGAAAAGGGGGAAGTCTTCTCTGGGCTCTGAGTTTGTCCATCTCTAGGTCGTCCTCCTGCTTTTTCTTATGGGGAGCACTGAGGAAGCGGTCGACTATAAACGGCACCACCACCTCTGTACACTGGTTCACCAGCTGGTTCAGAATTAGCAGAGAGGCAAGCCTCTGTGTGCACAAATCGACAAAAACAAACATAGTTGCATACTGTATACACACACACTGTCTGGGATCAATTATGACGCACAGTGCACAGAGAGAACATGATCTGTTCTGTTGCAGAGTGCAAGAAAATATATTTTAGATCTACCATTTAAAATGAGGTATTTCCACATTGTATAACTTTTCCTCCTGCCATAGACAAACAGTGCTGCCCAGCTGAAATCTCTTACCTTGCGTAGCAGTGGTAGGTCCTGTTTGTAAAAGGCAATGTGGAAGAGCACAGCAAAGTTGTTGAAGAAAGTAAACTGAAAATGAGAAAGGGAGATTTTGGCATATTATTTGACAGTATTATTTGGCATTAATAGACTAGTTTTATGCACAACAACTTTCTATCCAAGCTGGGAGAGTGCACAAAGACGGCTCATGTTATGTATGTGTAACGGCTTTCTTCCTGGGAAGGAGAGGCGGACCAAAAGGCAGCGTGGTTAGAGTTCATGTTATTTTAATAAGATAACTCAACATGAACAGAAATACAAAACAATAAACGTGAAAACCGAAACAGTCCTAACTTTTTTTAAAAAATTTAAATTCTTGATACATGTTTAATAAAGAACAAACACGAACAGTACAAAAAACAACAACCGTAACGTGAAAACCTAACAGCCTATTTTTTTATATTTTTTTATAAAAATAATTTATTATCATCAATACCATTCATTCTTTACAACTCATAATTTCCATACAAACTCAAATAGTGGTATTTTAATTTAAACAAAACAAAAACCCCAAACAAAACCTCAGGGGAGCATCTTCCCTCCCCGTCATCCTACAAACTACCTTTCCCTATCTCCCCGTCCCTAATCTATCCCCTTACAAATCTAAATGACACCCAGCCCTAAACCCCCCTTCCACCTCTCCCGGGCAGCATGCTGCCCCCACTTCCTCTCCTCCCTCTTCATCCTCCCCCTCAAATCTCCTTCCACCCTCCTCACTATCCCTTCAACCCCCAAATCTCTCCCTGTCTTCACCATGTTCTGCCTGGCTTCCCACAGCCCCCGTTTAAAGAGACTCATGAGAAGCCAGAGCAGAAACCTGTCCCTATCCGTCCCTCTCGCTCTCCCTACACCTCTCTCTAACCTGGCCCACGTCAATACAAAAATCCCCCCTTACCAAACCTAACAACACCCGTGCCCTAGCCCATACTACTCCGGCAAAGGCACAGTCCCAAAAGACATGGCGCACAGTCTCCTCCCTGCCACAAGAAGATCTTGGACAGGTGGGGGATTGCACCAAACTATACCGGTACATGATGGAACGTACCGGCAAGCACTTATGGAGGCTCAACCAATTCAGGTCCTTGAGCCTGTTGTCCAGACCCCGCGCCTGCACTCCCTCCCAGACCACTTCCGAGATGCCCACTACAGGCGCCGGACTCCCTGCCTTTCTGACCTCCTCGTACAGGTGCCTGTGATCTAAACCTACTCGGGCAACTTCAACCTCAGGGTGCTCAAGCAGCCACTTGGCCGCATGACCAAAGTGCCACGGCAGCTGTTCCGCCGAGGACCCGTGTTAGACCACACCATTACGCTTCTCGCCTGATACGAGAAGAACACCCGCAGGAGGTAACCGGACGGGTGTATCACTGGATGAGCAAGCTCCATTAACAAGAAAGAAACAAAAATTGCGTCCAGCTTGAGGGGGAAATGTGGTACCCCCCTACCTCCCTCCCCGATGGGACAAAGCATGCGTGCCCTGGCGACCCACTCGCACCTGCCACTCCACATGAACTGAAACACAAGCCTCACTAGAGGCCTCCTCAGACTAGCCGGCAATGGGTAGATGTACGCCAAATACAAAAGAGACGGCAACACATCCACCTTTAGAACCAGGACTTTGCCCATAAAAGACAAATACCTAGCCTTCCACATTGCTAGCTTCCTCTGTACCACTGCGATACGCATGTTCCAGTTTAGCGTCGCTGAGCCGGAGGTCTCAAAATGGACCCCGAGAATCCTCAGGGCCCCCTCACAGAGAGATAACCCCCCGGGCACATCCGTTCTACCGTGCCATCTTCCGAAAAACTTGACGGAAGACTTTGCATGGTTCAGAACTGCTCCCGACGCTCGGGTGAAATCGCCAAAGATGGCAAGGGACCTTGTCAGGCACGAGTCCTTGCACAGCAGCAAGGAAGTGTCGTCGGCGTACTGCGTCATCTTAACACGCAGCCCACCACTTCCAGGGATCAACAAGCCTTCCACCCCTGTGTCTGCCCTAATGGCAGCCCCCAGAGGCTCCATGTACTAAACGAAGAGGAGAGCCGAGAGTGGGCACCCCTGCCTGACCCCAGACGAGAGGTCAAAAACGTCACCCAAGTGACTATTTACACTAACTCGGCACCCCGCTCCGACATATAATGTACGAATCCATCCTATGAACTTCTCCCCAAATCCTAATCGACCTAACACTCTGAATAAAAAGGATCTATTCACGCGATCAAAGGCTTTCGCCTGATCTAGCGCTGCTACCATTAAAGGCAGTCCTCTATCTTCAACCCAAGCGATGGAGTCCCTGATTAACTGTAGGTTCCATCTAATAGAGCGGCCCTCTACCCCGCACGTCTGATCCTCATGGACGACGTAGGGAAGGGCTGTGCGCAACCGGTCTGCTAAAACCTTTGCAAGTAGCTTGTAATCTACACACAGCATGGTCAACGGCCGCCAGTTGCCAAGGTCTGTTACTTCCCCCTTCTTACATAAAAGTGACAGCACACCAACAGCCATTGATCCCCCCGGGACCCCCGTCTCAAGGATGGCCTTCAAGACTTCGAGGACCACTGGTCCAAGTATACCCCAAAACTTGAGATAAAACTCAGCCGACAGCCCATCTATCCCAGGCACCTTCCCTTTTCCCATCCTCCTAAGAGCGCTCTCAACCTCTTCTAGTGAGATCTGGGCCTCCATCACTTCTCTAATGTCCTCCGGCAACCGCCTGGACAAGTGTTCTAAAAACACATTTCCCTGCTCTACATCTATTTCCCTTTCCTTAAATAAACCTTGGAAATGATCAGTTGTCACCCTGACCATATCCTCTGGTTCTCTAACTATACTACCATTTTCTTCCCTAACGCCATGCATTACCTTCCTACTCTGTCTGGCCCTAACCGACTTAAAGAACATAGCAGAACAAGTCTCATTGTGTTCTAGAAAGCCACTATGCGCACGCTCCAGGAAAGCTCGAGCCTTCCGCTCCTGCAAGTCCCTGAGCTGCGCCTTTAGGGTTGCGGATCTCTCCCAGTCAAACGACCCGCCGAGGTTGCCTGCCTCGTACTCGAGTTCAATTAACCTTTGGATACGATCCACCTCCCTCCTCTCCTCCCTTTTTTTCCTCTTGCAATACCCTATTATAAAAGCCCTAATCCTCACCTTAACTAATTCCCACCACTCTAACACCCCCTCGCACATGGACCGGAGACCCTCAAGCCTCCAAAAGAAACCATAAAACCCGTCAACAAAAGCCTGCTCCTCCAGCACATCCCGATCTAGCTTCCAGTACCCCCTACCAAAGAGGCAGACTGGCGACCCCACCTGCAGGAGCACCCCGTCGTGATCCGAAAAGAAAACAGGCAACAGCCGCCCAGACAACTTACCCAAAGACCTGGGTACAAAAATATAGTTGAGCCTCCGCTCAACCCCCCTGGAGTTGCGCCATGTAGGACCGTCCATTTTCGGAGTAGTGTGCAGACCACCATCTACCAGACCATGGCAAGCCATTAGCCTGGCAATGGCGCCTGCACTGCTATCCCCCCCTCTTCCTAAATCTGTATTAAAATCCCCCCTATCACTAATTTCCTATTTGTGACACACAGGGGCGTCAGACAGTCCACCATCTCCCTCCTGTCTGCCACCACCTGTGGTCCATACACCACCACTAATCTAAAATTACAATCCCTTATCGTGACATCCACCCCTATAACCCTCCCCTGCATTACCACAAAAGAATCCTCCACTTTAACCTCCCTGTGCCCACACAAAATCCCTACCCCCGATGAGTGCACCCCCCCAACACCCCAAACCGACTCCCCCTTGTCCCACTCCCTCTTAAACCTATTAACATCCCCTCCATCCCTCAGGTGAACCTCCTGTAAAAACCATAAATCAAACCCCACACCCTCCAAATAACTAAAAACTGCCCTCCTCTTAACACAATCCCTTAAACCCCTTACATTTAAACTAACAAAAGTAAAATCAGACCCCATGAAAGAATAAAATAAAAACATGTAATACACTCAAATTCTAAACCCAGACAGAAAAAAACAAAAACAGGAGACTCACCCGATGCTCCCCTGCTCCATATCTACTGGTGATAACACCATCTGTACTCCCAACATCCCCCCCTCTTCCTCCATCTCACCAACCCAGGATGCAGGAATAGTGTTTGGCTCCGGGGTGCCCTGCACCCTGGGTCTACCCCCACAATCCTCCCCCTCCCCAGTGCTGCAGCTGGATTGGAAAAAATTCGGGGAGGCTGAGTCCCCAAACAAAAAACTCCCCACCTCCTCCTGCACCCAGTCCTGAGTCCTGTTAGGTGTGTCCCCACCCAACAGATATTGAGAGCCTGTGGAAACCAGCAGCAATCCAGAGGTTTCTCCCACCCCCATCACTCTCTTGGCCATCCCCTCCCTCTCACTGTCGGCCAATCGCTCCCTCCTCTTCATTCTCTTCTTTGGTGATGATGGCAGTGGAGAGATACCAACCCCCCCCCCCCGCCAGCTCCTCCACCATACCCCTCATCTCTTCCACCAGGGCACATTCCCCCCAGTCCACTTGCTCTTCCACCGTCTCCTTCTCCACCACTCCTCCATCGCTTTCTTCTCTCTCATGCTCCTCCACTCGGTTGCCGTCTTCCGCCGCTTTTCCTGGCTCTCCTACTCTCGTGCCTTCCGTTTCCTTCTCTCTTCCTTCCGCCGCTTCTTGCTCCTCCTCCTTCCTTGTGGCCTTCCCCTCTGGACCTGTACTCTGATCATGAGGCGTGCTTCCTTCCCCTCATCTTCTTCCCCCATCCCCCGCCCCTGCTCCCCCCCAGCCGCAGACGCATATGACCGGGCACCCCCGCCACAGGTGTGCTGACGAGCCACACCCATGGCACGTCTTAGGCTTGTCACAATCCCTTGCCTCATGATCCTCAGATGCACAAAATCTGCATTTTCTTGTACTGCATGAGGCGAATATGTGACCGTAGGCCATACAGCGTCTGCAAAATGGGGGCTGACGTGCATAAAACAACATCCCCCTGTCAGCCCCTAGGGAGAACATAGCAGGAGGATGGAGGTAGCCACCATGTCCCTTTGGGTCCTCTCTGAGGAGGGCCTGGAAACCTCTCCTCCCATTCCAAAACCCAAGGGAGTCTTTGAGGTGCCTTGCTGAGGAGACGTTATCCATATATCTCCCCAGAAAAGCCCTCACCTCTTCGTCCTTAACGTAAGGGTTGTAAATGTTGACAGTTACAACCCTAAAATTATTCTTCGCCAGGCTTGTTATTTCGTAGTGGCACATCGGCCTCTCACCTCCCACTGCTCTTGCCCTTCTCAGGATATCATTGTGTTTTGCCTCTGTATATAGTGCCACGTCGTATGCTCCCTCCAACGAGTTGCCTTGGAAACAAAACACGTCCTTCACCGTCAGCTTTAGAATCCCCATCAATATTATCCTTCCAAAAGATTCCCGTCCTAAAGGCTCCATCTCCTTTTCCTTCCAAGCAAACCTAATCGTGTTAGTCAGCCCAATCCCAGGGACCGACCGTGTTGATGTATTTAGCACCATCTCCGCAAGGAGAATGGCGCTCGTTCTCTTCTCTTCCAAAACAAGTGAAAAGAAAAAAACAAATGACTGAGCCTATCTGGTGCAGAAAACACAGAGACAGGAAACAATAAACCACAAAACTCCAACACAAAACAAGCTACCTAAATATGGTTCCCAATCAGAGACACTGACTAACACCTGCCTCTGATTGAGAACCTTAACAGGCCACACACAGAAACAGACAAACTAGACAAACTAGACACACATAGAATGCCCACCCAGCTCACGTCCTGAGCAACACTAAAACAAGGAAAACACACAAGAACTATGGTCAGAACGTGACAGTATGTGTAAGCTCATGTTATGCAGGTTCAGTAAGGCTATACAGCACAGTATTATTTCTTATTTTTTATCAATTGGTTGTTGATTAGTATCCTGTTGTACAATCTGCAATGTTTGAATTTCCAACTTTAATAACTAAACAATTACATTATTGCCGCCAGCCAGCAGTTTAAATCATGGCAGCCTTGCAACACAGACCTTGAAGGGTTCCACAGAAACTGTGTTATGCGAGTGTACCTGTATCTTTGGTGTACCTGTATCAGAATACATTTAGAATACATCCCTTGACTTTTTCCACATTTTGTTACTTTACAGCCTTATTCTAAAATGGATTACATAAAAAAATATCCTCATCAATCTACACACAATACCTCATAATGACAAAGCAAAAACATATATTTATTTTTTATTTTTGCAAATGTATTAAAAATAAAAAAAACAATTAATTTGGCTATGACCCTTTGCTATGAGACTCAAAATTGTGATCAGGTGTATCCTGTTTCCATTGATTATTCTTGAGATGTTTCTACAACTTGATTGGAGTCCACCTGTGGTAAATTCAATTGATTGGACATGTGGAAACACATCTGTCTATATAAGGTCCCACAGTTGACAGCAAAAACCAAGCCACGAGGTCGAAGGAATTGTCCGTAAAACTCCAAGACAGGATTGTGTCGAGGCAAAGATCTGGGAAAATGTCTGCAGCATTGAAGGTCACTAAGAACACAGTGGCCTCCATCATTCTTAAATGGAAGAAATTTGGAACCACCAAGACCTTTGGCCTTGCGGCCATTCTGAGCATTCTGGGGGAAAAGGCCTTGGTCAGGGAGGTGACCAAGAACCCGATGGTCACTTTGACAGAGCTCTAGAGTTCCTCTGTGGAGATGGGAGAACCTTCCAGAAGGACAACCATCTCTGCAGCACTACACCAATCAGGCCTTTATGGTAGAATGGCCAGACGGAAGCCACTCCCCAGTAAAATGCACATGACAGCCCGCTTGTAGTTTGCCAAAAGGCACCTAAAGACTCTCAGAAAATGAGAAGCAAGATTCTCTGGTCTGATGAAACCAAGATTGAACTATTTTGCCTGAATGCCAACCATCATCTCTGGAGTGACCTGAAAATAGCTGAGCAGCAACGCTCCCCATCCAACCTGACAGAGTTTGAGAGGATCTGCAGAAAAGAATGGGAGAAGCTCCCCAAATATAGGTTTGCCAAGCTTGTAGCGTTGTACCCAAGAAGACTCCAGGCTGTAATCGCTGCCAACGGTGCTTCAACAAAGTACTGAGTAAAGGGTCTGAATACTTATGTAAATGTGATTTTTCAGTTTTTTTTATTCTAAAAGCCTGTTTTTGCTTTGTCATTATAGGGTATTGGATGTAGATTGATGAGGGAAAAAAATATTTCATACATTTTAGAATAAGGCTGTAGCATAACAAAAGTGAAGGAATCTGAATACACTGTATATATATAGTAGAGAAAGGGGCGACCAGAGGAGAGGGGGGAAGAGGAGAATAGACTGTCAGATGGGAGAGGACGACTGGGACTGACCAGGAGGACTTTGGTGATATGATGGTTCTGGAAGGAGGACTCCTCTCTGTGGTTTTCTATGAGGGGAAATCAGACTGATTTTCAGTGGACTTATCACACACAAACTGTGACACCTTGCATCCAATTGCATTCTCTATTATTCTATGACTCTCTGTTCTTTGGTGAACTTAGCTCTGTGCTCCCAAACATTCTACCCCCTACTGCAATTATTCATCAACCTCACACTTATTTTCTCTCTCCCTCTTCTCTAACCCCTTCTATCATCTCTTCCCTATCTAACTCATCTCCCTCCCCATTGCCTAGTGCCCTCTCTCACCCCACTTGGTAAGTTGCATGGCCACAGCGTGGTACACATTCTTTAATATGGTGGTGTAGACTGTATGGGCTATGGAGGGCATGTAGAGCAGAACTCCAGAGAACAGGGAGCCGCTGTCCTGATGGAAGCCCTGTACCAGGGCCTCTCCGTGGTAGAAGCCTGTCATTCCCAGCACCACCAGTCCCAGGAACAGCCCCACTAGGGGAAACGACACCAGGCCCACACGCAGCTGCCTCTGCCACTCCGGGAACAGGGGCTCCAGACGGCCTGTCACAGGGTTGATCCCCAGGGTGCCATGGAAGCCAGGGCGGGGCTCAGCGAAGCGCTCGGTCAGGTGCCATGTGCCCCAGCGGTGGGAGAGGGAGGAGCTCCGGCGCTTCCAGAACTCGATGAACACCGTGGACCACAGCATGCTGAATACAGCCTGTACCATGTGACCGCTGACTGAGAGGCCATAATCTTCCTCCTCCATCACCCCCTTCCTGGCCTGCTCCTTCACCACCCCACCACCTCCAGGCAGTGGAAAGGTCAGGACAAGGCCCAGGAAGGCAGGGGGAATCAGGGCCCAGGTGTAGAATTGCAGAAAGCTGAAGTAAAACGCCATGGTGCCTCCAAAGTATGACTGGATTGCATCTGCACAGGAAGAGAGCGATCAAAATTGGTAAATGTTTGTGGTGGTGCCAGAGCATGGCGATATAGACAAAAAGTCCTATCGCGATAAATGTCACTATTTCGCTCGAAAACAACAAATACAACGATAAACCCCCCAAAATAAATGGACAGTTACTTTACATTAGCAGCAGGGCTCTGGATTTTTTTTTGTCAGTGCCAAGTAAGACATCTGAGATGGTAGCCGATGATTATAACAGTAAGCTATTTCATCGAACATATCCAGGAAATGCATGATTTCCACAAACCGATGCTGGCACTAAGACCATACTCAATGAGCTGTATACGGCCATAAGCAAAAAGGAAAACGCCCATCCAGAGGCGGCACTCCTAGTGGCCGGGGACTTTTAATCCGTTTTACCTCATCTTTACCATCATGTTAAATGTGCATCCGTAGGAAAAAAAACTATAGATCACCTATAGTCCACACACAGACGTTTACAAAGCTCTCCCTCTCCCTCCATTTGGCAAATCTGACTATAACTCTATCCTCCTGATTCCTGCTTACAAGCAAAAACTAAAGTGGGAAGCACCAGTGACTCAGTCAATAAAGATGTGGTCAGATGACAAAGTTGCTAAGCTACAGGAATGTTTTGCTAGCACAGACTGGAATATGTTCCGGGAATCTTCCGATGGTATTGAGGAGTACATCACATCAGTCACTGGCTTCATCAATAAGTGCATTGATGACGTCGTCCCTACAGTGACTGTACGTACAGTGGGGAGAACAAGTATTTGATACACTGCCGATTTTGCAGGTTTTCCTACTTACAAAGCATGTCGAGGTCTGTAATCTTTTTATCATAGGTACACTTCAACTGTGAGAGACGGAATCTAAAACAAAAATCCGTAAAATCACATTGTATGATTTTTAAGTAATTAATTTGCATTTTATTGCATGACATAAGTATTTGATCACCTACCAACCAGAACGAAGCCCTCCTGTTCTCCACTCATTACCTGTATTAACTGCACATGTTTGAACTCGTTGCCTGTATAAAAGACACCTGTCCACACACTCAATCAAACAGACTCCAACCTCTCCACAATGGCCAAGACCAGAGAGCTGTGTAAGGACATCAGGGATAAAATTGTAGACCCGCACAAGGCTGGGATGGGCTACAGGACAATAAGCAAGCAGCTTGGTGAGAAGGCAACAACTGTTGCCGCAATGATTAGAAAATGGAAGAAGTTCAAGATGACGGTCAATCACCCTCGGTCTGGGGCTCCATGCAAGATCTCACCTCGTGGGGCATCAATGATTATGAGGAAGGTGAGGGATCAGCCCAGAACTACACGGCAGGACCTGGCCAGTGACCTG
The DNA here is from genome assembly GCF_057628025.1 of Oncorhynchus mykiss. Classification (NCBI taxonomy): domain Eukaryota; kingdom Metazoa; phylum Chordata; class Actinopteri; order Salmoniformes; family Salmonidae; genus Oncorhynchus; species Oncorhynchus mykiss. Next base: position 65,865,813 of record NC_143023.1, on the reverse strand, counting down.
AAGAGAGCTGGGACCACAGTTTCAAAGAAAACCATTAGTAACACACTACGCCGTCATGGATTAAAATCCTGCAGCACACGCAAGGTCCCCCTGCTCAAGCCAGCGCATCTCCAGCCCCTTCTGAAGTTTGCCAATGACCATCTGGATGATCCAGAGGAGGAATGGGAGAAGGTCATGTGGTCTGATGAGACAAAAATTGAGCTTTTTGGTCTAAACTCCACTCGCCGTGTTTGGAGGAAGAAGAAGGATGAGTACAACCCCCAAGAACACCATCCTAACCGTGAAGCATGGAGGTGGAAACATCATTCTTTGGGGATGCTTTTCTGCAAAGTGGACAGGACGACTGCACCGTATTGAGGGGAGGATGGATGGGGCCATTTCTCGCAAGATTTTGGCTAACAACCTCCTTCCCTCAGTAAGAGCATTGAAGATGGGTCGTGGCTGGGTCTTCCAGCATGACAACGACCTGAAACACACAGCCAGGGCAACTAAGGAGTGGCTCCGTAAGAAGCATCTCAAGGTCCTGGAGTGGCCTAGCCAGTCTCCAGACCTGAACCCAATAGAAAATCTTTGGAGGGAGCTGAAAGTCCGTATTGCCCAGCGACAGCCCCGAAATCTGAAGGATCTGGAGAAGGTCTGTATGGAGGAGTGGGCCAAAATCCCTGTTGCAGTGTGTGCAAACCTGGTCAAGAACTACAGGAAACATATGATCTCTGTAATTGCAAACAAAGGTTTCTGTACCAAATATTAAGTTCTGCTTTTCTGACGTATCAAATACTTATGTCATTCAATAAAATGCAAATGAATTACTTAAAAATCATACAATGTGATTTTCTGGATTTTTGTTTTCGATTCCTTCTCTCACAGTTGAAGTGTACCTATGATAAAAATTACAGACCTCTACATGCTTTGTAAGTTGGAAAACCTGCAAAATCGGCAGTGTATCAAATACTTGCTCTCCCCACTGTACATACCCCAACGAGACGCCATAGATTAAAGGCAACATCCGCACTGAGCTAAAGGGTAGAGCTGTCGCTTCCACGGAACAGGACTCTAACCCGGAAGCTTATAAGAATACCATTACGCCCTCCGACGAACAATCAAACAGGCAAGGCATCAATACAGGACTAAGATTGAATCGTACTACACCGGCTCCGAAGCTCGTCGGATGTGGCAGGGCTGGCAAACTATTACAGACTACAAAGGGAAGCACAGCCGAGAGATGCCCAGTGACACGAGCCAACCAGATGAGCTAAATAACTTCTATGTTCGCTTCGAGGCAAGTAACACTGACACATGCATGAGAGCATCAGCTGTCCGGATGACTGTGTAACCACGCTCTCCATAGCCGATGTGAGTAAGACCATGAAACAGGTCAACATTCACAAGGCCAGACGGATTACCAGAACGTGTACTCCGAGCATGCACTGACCAACTGGCAAGTGTCTTCACCAACATGTTTCAAGCAGACCACCATAGTCGCTGTGTCCAGGAACACTAAGGTAACCTGCCTAAATGACTACCAACCCGTGGCACTCACGTCTGTAGCCGTGACGTGCTTTGAAAGGCTGGTCATGGCTCACATCAATACCATTATCCCTGAAACCTTAGACCCTCACCAATTTGAATACCGCACCAACAGATCCACAGTTGATGCAATCTCTATTGCACTCCACACTGCCCTTTCCCACCTGGACAAAAGGAACACCTATGAGAGAATGCTATTCCTTGACTACAGCTCAGCGGTCAACACGATAGTGCCCTCAAAGCTCATCACTAAGCTAAGGACCCTGGGACTTAACACTTCCCTCTGCAACTGGATCCTGGAATTCGTGGCCTAGAGCCTATACACACTTCGAAAAAAAGGTTTTATCTAGAACCTATAGCGGTTCTTTTCCTGTCCCGATAGGAGAACCCTTTTTGATTCCAGGAAGAACCCTATTGTGTTCCATGTAGAACACTTTTCCCAGAGTGTTCTACATGGATCCCAATGGGGACAGCCAAATAACCCTTTTGGAACCCTTTTTTCTAAGAGTGTATTATTCAGCACCTGAGGAAGTGGGAAATCAAAACACAGCTAGATTGCTCACTCTTAAAAAAGTATGTCACTTTTTTGTGTGTGTGTTTACTGTATGTTGTTTACCGAGAGGCTGTCTCCATATCTGCTTCTTAGAGTACCACCTTCTGCCGAGGTCATTCAGTCTCTGCTGGTCATGTAGAGGGAAGATGTCCTTTATCACTCCTGCCCTCACCAGCTTCTGACCTACAGTACAGAGACAGGACGGATGGGCAACATCAGGGAACTGTACAATACCTCTACCATTATTACACATACAGACGGGTAACCAGGGGTAACATAGCCAGAAGCTTGGCAGCATACGTAAGGGACAGTGCAGATCACAGAGCAGTGAGAGAGGACCGGAGAGAGCACTGAAATGATGAGCCAGAGGTGGTGCTCTGCTCTGCTGCAGAACAGCTTAGATCATGACATAGAAGACAGAACATGCAGAGGTTAGCAAATGGCACACATGTGCACAAGCAATATATTGACAGATGTGCCAAATTGTATTCTTTCATTTTTCATGTTTACATTATTCAATGTTCATTAATGTATGTAAACAATGTGTTATTGAAATTAAAATACTACTCATATTACAGAGCAAGCGGTAAAGCTTCATATGACACCAACTTTTGATTTGTAGCACACCATTACAGTCTTAAAGGAGGCTTGGGTAAGTCCACAAATATTCTAACTTCAATTAATTATTTCTCAAGTATGTTTAAAGATACAAATGTCAAATATATGTAAACAATACTTTCTCCAAAGGAAAATCCCCCAAATCTTGTTCCTTATTTGTTCTAGTTTTGAAGGAATCACCCAACATCCCCCTTTACATCACTCTATTCACATACCCACACACACACACACACACACACACACACACACACACACACACACACACACACACACACACACACACACACACACACACACACACACACACGCACACACACACGCACACACACACACACACACACGCACACACACACACACGTAAAGTCTCACAGATGTTTTCCCAGGCCTCCAGGACCCCTGGAGCCTCTGGGACTCCAGGGATTCTCTGCTTCTTCTGGGCCTGTAGAGAGTCCAGCTCATTCTTGACTATGTACTGACGCTCCGCTAGCGTCAGGAACTCCTGCATGTCATCTGGTAACACAGAGAACAGGCGTCAATCAAGACTGTCATATACAGGACCAGTCAAAAGTTTGGACACATACATTGTAGAATAATAGTGAAGACATCAAAACTATTAAATAACACATATGGAATCATGTAGTAACCAAAAAAGTGTTTAACAAATCTAAATACATTTTATATTTGAGATTCTTCAAAGTAGCCACCCTTTGCCTTGATGACAGCTTTGCACACTCTTGGCATTCTCTCAACCAGCTTCATGAGGTAGTCACCTGGAATGCATTTCAATTAACAGATGTGCCTTGTTAAAGGTTCATTTGTGGAATTTCTTTCCTTATTAATGCGTTTGAGCCAATCATTGTGTTGTGACAAGGTAGGGGTGGTATACAGAAGATAGCCCTATTTGGTAAAAGACCAAATCCATATTATGGCAAGATCAGCTCAAATAAGCAAAGAGAAACGACAATCCATCATTACTTTAAAACATGAAGGTCAGTCAATCCGGAAAATGTTATGAACTGTCATTTAGAATTCTAGGCACACTTATCCAGCATGACTATGCCAATCTGGTTTGCACTTAGTGGGACTATCATTTGTTTTCAACAGGACAATGACCCAAAACACACCTCCAGGCTGTGTAAGGACTATTTGACCAATCACAATCACCTGACATCAACAAAATTGAGATGGTTTAGGATGAGTCGGACCGCAGAGTGAAGGAAAAGCAGCCAACAAGTGCTCAGCATATGTGGGAACTGCTTCAAGGATATTGGAAAAACATTCCTCGTGAAGCTGGTTTAGAGAGAGTGATGCTGTCAAAGGCAAAGGGTGGCTACTTTGAAGAATCTAAAATCAAAAATATATATTTGATTAGTTTAACACTTTTGTCTTTCTTACTACATGATTCCTTGTGTGTTATTTCATAGTTTTGATGTCTTCACTATTATTCTACAATGTAGAACATTAAATGTAGAACAATAAATGAAAAACCTTGAATGAGTAGGTGTGTCCAAAATTTTGACTGGTACTGTATATTACATTTAATATGTAATTTTGTCTATATTACCACACTATTACAACAGTGAATGTGTATTTTGTTGATTATATTCCTACAGAAGGTGTATTGGGTGCTGAAGATCTGTTACAACTTGTAACTGCTATTACCTTTAATATCCCTCTACTCTTCCCCCACTATTACCAACATTCTTACCAACATTGGTGAAGTTGTCTCTGTCGTGGTAGGAGAAAGAAGCCATCTCTTCATTGCGGTATTTCTTACACAGACCCAGATCCTCCGTGGCTCTGAGAAGGGTGCAGCGAGGAGCAGACACCACAATCACATTTCCACACTCATCCTCTCCAGGGTGGGCCAGCAATGCTGCTCCTAGTCCAGGGAGGAGGAGAGGGTCAACTACAGTACTCCTGCCTCTACTGCAGTGAGTGAATTATTGACACTTAATTCAGCTAATAAACTAAGATACACAGATTGCCCCTGCAGTTGTATTGTGCAACATTTCATCAGGATTAACCTGATGTTAGCTGACTACTTTGAAACTAGAGACTCAACTAATAAACGAATCATCAAGCCCAGGTGAATCAGTTGAATCAGATGTGTTAATAGCACTCGGCTGGAACAAAACAAGCAACACAGACTGAAGAACAGTCAGGCCTCTGATCTGCTGCTGACTCTATCTGACCTGACCTCTCACCTCCATGTCTCTTTGAAGCTTCAATCAGGGAGATGAGCCACCTCTTAGTGACAGGCTGGACGCTGTCTGACAGCTGGATGAGGACCAGGGGCTCCACCTGCTTAGACACACAGCAGGGACAGCTGACCTGCGTCCAGCAGCCCTGGGACAGGACCTTAGTCTGTGTCTGGACAGAGCCTTTATCCTCCAGCGACATCATCACGTCCCTGTGGAGAGGCAGTGTGAGGAGGACAAGGAGTTTTACTGTATCTGTTACAAACTCTGTAAGACACACATTACATGGGTCGTTCCAACAACAACAACAAAAAGGCACAACAAAGAGGATCCGACACCCACCATCTGAGTGTTCTAAAATGGTTTCTGCAGTTAGACATTATTATTTGGTTGAAATATAATTTGATCTGAGAAATTAAGCTAATAGATTGCACCTAAATTGGCCATTTTAAATTATAGGATTTATATAATATTCAGTAAATATAGTACCCAACATCCAATTTGGACTAAACTTCTTCCTACCAATGCTGAAATGACATGGGGGTCATACAGGGTTTTGATTGCTTTGGGTTTTGTTCACCAGCATCTGGTTGTCTTGACTTATAGAGATGCAGGACTGAGACGAAAGGTCTACTTGTTTGGCTTGATAGCTAGCTAGCTGGCTATTTGAACAACAAATGCATGCGGTGGTCGGGGATGGCAGAGAAGGCTAAGGGACTAGTTCCTAACCACTGTCGATGTGTAGTGGCTTTTGAGAGCTATTTCAGCAGCCGTGACACAATATCGGCAAGGGAGGACCAGTATTGAGGATTTTATAATATTCCTGTCAATTTTTTTTATGTGAATGTCCCCTATGTTTTTTAAAAACTCAATCAATCAATCCATCAACGACTTACATGGAGATCTCAAATGGCCATAGAAGGCTGTGGCTACAGGTTAGAGAGCAGTCCCATTTGCATGTGATGCGGAGAGGAGAGGGTAACAGCCCACTAAGCACAGACCGGCCTTGATCTAAATGTCCACGGACGTTGGCCCAAACATCGACATCTAAAATTGGTTCCGATTTGGTCTTGACCAGCCTTGATTTTTTCCCCCAAACATAGACATCTATGTTTCACAAGTTTGGACAGCACCATACAACACAGTACAGTACAATAGAGCACAGCACAGCAGAGTACAGTACATTACAGTACAGTAAAGAAAAGCAGAGTACAGTACAGTACAGTACAGTAAAGAAAAGTAGAGTACAGTACAGTAAAGAAAAGAAAAGTAAAGTATAGATAGATAGGTACAGTAGAGCTGGCTGGGTGGTGCCAGAATAACAGCCTATCCCTCAACGTAACCAAGACTAGGGAGATTATCGTGGACTACAGGAAAAGGAGGACCGAGCACGCCCCCACTCTCATCGACGGGGCTGTAGTGGAGCAGGTTGAGAGCTTCAAGTTCCTTGGTGTCCACATCAACAACAAACTAGAATGATCCAAATACACCAAGACAGTCATGAAGAGGACACAACAAAGCCTATTGCCCCTCAGAAAACTAAAAAGATTTGGCATGGGTCCTGAGATCCTCAAAAGGTTTTACAGCTGCAACATGGTACGGCAACTGCTCGGCCTCTGACCGCAAGGCACTACAGAGGGTAGTGTGTACGGCCCAGTACATCACTGGGGCTAAGCTGCCTACCATCCAGGACCTCTACACCAGGCAGTGTCAGAGGAAGGCCCTAAAAATGGTCAAAGACCCCAGCCACCCCAGTCATAGACTGTTCTCTCTGCTACCGCATGGCAAGCAGTATCGGAGTGCCAAGTCTAGGACAAAAAGGCTTCTCAGCAGTTTTTACCCCCAAGCCATGAGACTCCTGAACAGGTAATCAAATGGCTACCCAGACTATTTGCATTGTGTGCCCCCCCCAACCCCTCTTTTTATGCTGCTGCCACTCTCTGTTAATCATATATGCATAGTCACTATAGTCACACTAACTATACCACAAACCAGTGCCTCCGCACATTGGCTAACCGGGCTATCCGCATTGTGTCCCACCCACCACCCGCCAACCCCTCTTTTACGCTACTGCTACTCTCTGTTCATCATATATGCATAGTCCCTTTAACCATATCTACATGTACATACTTCCTCAATCAGCCTGACTAACCGGTGTCTGTATGTAGCCTCGCTACTTCTATAGCCTCGCTAATGCATATAACCTGTCTTTTTACTGTTGTTTTATTTCTTTACCTACCTATTGTTCACCTAATACCTTTTTTGCACTATTGGTTAGAGCCTGTAAGTAAGCATTTCACTGTATGGTCTACACCTGTTGTATTCAGTGACAAATAAACTTTAATTTGATCATGTTTTTAATTATCTTAACTCTATTCTTTGAACTGTATTGTTGGTTAAGGGCTTGTAAGTAAGCATTTGATTTACAAGGTGGTCCAGTTCTTGGGAAGAAGAATGATCAGTAGTGTAAAAAGTACCAGAACGTCATACTTGAGTAAAAGTAAAGATACTGTGGAAAGACCACCAGGAGGCAGGCTGTGTCCACTGAGTATCCCAGCCTAGCACGTGAGTACTGAGATCAGAGGCAATTAAGCACACATAGCGGCACTAACCACCTATTCTCTTCCTCCTACATAAGATACAGGAGAACCAGAGGAACCAGAGGAAACCATTGGAAAAAGGAGACTTACCTGACAGACGACAGAAGAAAGGAACGGACTACCTCACGGGAATGGCAAACACTGATTCTCACCACCACCAGAAATGAGCTCTCCACGAACGTATAGTTAAGATGGTGACACACCCGTAATTTATGCTATAGTTAAAGGTTACTCACCTTGTTTTCCTAATTCCTGCAAAGAAGAAGATTTGTGTTATCCTTTTGTGAGATCTTGCTTGGTTGTGTGGGCATGTGGGAGAAGAAAAGATACCTCAACAGAGAACTTGACAAATGACAAAACTTGCTCCCAACTTGTTTATTCCACCTTTCCGCTTTAGAGCAACAGACAAAATACTTGGTCCACTCACAATACATTCAAGATACTTAAAAGTAAAAGTGAAAGTCACCCTGTAAAATATTACTTAAAACTATTTGGTTTTAAATATACTTAAGTATCAAAAGTTAATGTAATTGCAAAAATCATTTCAAATTGCTTATATTAAGCAAACCAGATGGCACAATTGTATTACTTTTGGGTGTAAGGGAAAATGTATGGAGTAGAAAGTAAGTTATTCTCTTTAGGAATGTAGTGAAGTAAAAGTAGTCAAAAATATAAAGAGTAAAGTGAAGTACAGATACCCCCAAAAACTACTTTAGTAGTACTTAAAAATAGTTTTACTTACACCACTGGGAATGATGATAGTAATCTTAAAAGGTGGGAATTACAGACTGGGACAAGGAGAGGTTGAAAATTACAATGTACAATATATACTTGCCAGCTGAAATGTGCATGCTTTGAGAGCGCCCTAGAATACCATCTGGCCCCGCGACCTTGTGAGTGTTGACCAGATGAAAGACCTTACTCATGTCGGCCTCGGAGAGCGAGATCACCCAGTCCTCTGTTTCGGTGGGGTACCTCACCCCCTGTATGGTGTTGTTACTGTTGAAGCATGCATAAAATATGTTGAGTTCGTCTGGGTAGAGAGGCATCGTTGGGCAGATCATGGCTGGGTCTAATCCGTAATGGACTGTAGCACCTGCCACATGCGACGGCATCGTACCCTGTGTAATATGAATCTACTTTATTCGTATATTGTCCTTTTGCTCATTTGATGGCTCTGCGGAGGTCGTAGGGAGAATTATTGTACTTGTTCCTCAAGGTTGCCTGTGATGGCCCTGTGTGTGGTAGCCCTTTCCTTTAGCTTAGCTTCAACCTTTGTGTTAATCAGGGTTAATTGGGGAGGCAGCGAATCTTCACCATGGGGATAACATCTGCTTGTAAACAAGTGTTTACTTGTAAACAGGAAGCAGGAGTATGGAGTCATGATCTGATTTGACCAATGGCGGACAAGGGAGGGTATTGTATGCTTACTTGTGGGTAGAGTAACAGTAGTCTAGGACTCTATCCCCCTAGTGGCGATGGGACGTGTTGATGGAAGATGGGCATCATGTGTCTTAATGATGCAGAATCAAAATCGGCAGCGGCAAGGAAGACAGCTTCAGATGTAGGTTTTCCTGCTTGTTTATGGCTTCCTACAGTTCGGTAATTGCCAGCTTGTTATATCTCTTGACCTGAGGTGGAATGTATACAACATTCACAATAACAGCTGAACACTTCCTTGGGAGGTAGAATGGTCGGCATTGGACCACTAGGTATTCCAAGACGAGCGAACAATGGGTCGAGGCTATGACTGAGATCGAGTCAGACCACCGTTTATTGTTGATGAAGAGGCACACCCCTCCCCCTCTCAATTTCCCTGACTCTACTGTCCTGTCCTCTGTGAAGGGAGAATGCATCGAGTTGGATAGCCATAGGGGGTATTTTGTCCAAAGCCATGTTTCACCGAAAGTGGTGTTCCATTCACCTTAATTTGCTAGGATTCCCCCGCTCTTTCCTCTATAACAGCGAGGTTTTCTCTTGGGTACTCCAAAAAATTGGGTCGGAATTGGGGTAAGTAACTGTTGATCTGATGTTCAGAAGTTGTTGGTTATAATAAATGATAGCGGATACATTTCATGAAATTAAAGTAAAAATAAAAGCCAAAATAATCACAAAATAGCAAAGCTGGGTCAGAACTCACAAAACAGCTTTGGGTCAGAGCTTGCAGCACCACGCCATCTTAGTCCGAGGAAAATGAAAGATGGATAAAGAAGGAGGAAGGGAGCCGGGGAGAGAAAGAATAAGGAGAGTGAACGAGGGACTATATGGTGCCTGATTATATGCTGAGGTTTAGGTCAATAGGCGTACGTGGATGTCTGGCTCACACCCCCTCCGATGGGACGTTTTGACACACACATTAACATACATACACTGTGGTCCTGAGATCAAGGTGGGGCCTGGTCAGGTGTCCTGAACACAGATCTAAACAGACACAACAAATTTGTCCTTGCAAAAGGGTGAGAATGATTTGCAGGACAGGAATGCAGTGAAACTTCTACCTCCCTGCAGGGTGTGGAGCGCTGTCTGTTTTATTTTTCCTCCCTGACAAGCACCTCCCAGCTCCGCCTGCTGTTCAGTAACTTACTACTTTGCCCATCACTGACTCTGCTAGTAGCAGAAGCGCCACAGGCGAATAGGCAGTGCTTGGATTGCATTGCCAGCTATTTGCTATGAGGGGGAACTGCCACAGCATACATTTTAAGAGCACAAAGTAAATGGGCCGTCCTCGGGCGCTTAAATATGCGCTCAGTCAGAACTTACGCCAGATGGTCTACTTCCGCACGTGAGACTAAATCTGCTCTATCAAGTAAAGATGGTTCTAAAGCAAAAATCACATTGTAATTAACTAAATACGTTATCATAACAGTCATGGAAGCTTGGTACCTGATAAACCAGATATCTACATCCAACAAGAGTTGAAGGACAGAGGGATATACTAGCTAGAGGGATATACTAGCTAGAACCTTCTTATCGTGGATCTGGTAGGACAAAAAAGCATGACTGTGGCGGCCAATTGTATTGTTTCCTGTGGTGTTCATAATGTTGTACTGTAGGTGACAGGGCAACATGCTATGGGGACTAATACAGTATAACACCTGGTGTATCACAAATTAATTTGCCAACTACAGTAATTTTGAGAAACATTGAGAAATTGTTAGGTCATTTTGTTTGTCAAATTAATTACCGATTGCTCTTATCCCTTATGCCATAGTTTGTACATCTCAATTGTCAGTAGAAACCACATTTGTTTAAGCAAGTCAGCCATATCAGCTGTGTTTTTTTTAAGGCAGTAAATGAGGCTGAATGAACTGTTTCGCTGCCAGACAAGTCTCCACTGATAGCCAGGTGGAGTGGTGGTAAGGAGTCACTCCATGGTGCTGAAAAGAAAGCTCTGCTGTTGGGACAGATTTATGTAGGCCCTAACAGTTTGTGGGCACCGTTTGTCACTGTTATAGTGCAATTCATGTATTGTTTAGTGTTGTGCTGTGTTGTGTAGTAGTGGCTTTGCTGGCATACATGCTGGCAATATATGTTGAGTTTTCCCCACCAAGATTTACATGCTAAAATCACCACTTTTTGGCTGTGTTTATGAAGGTTTTAGGTAGGCCTACCATTAGAATACGAAATAAAATGTTATTTTGTTTATGTTAATGTTGGCCATATGTAAAAACTAAAAAAACACAAAACACCACAATTCAAGTGTTATACACCTTCACAAATAAATACATTATTATTTTGAAAAGGCAGGTCTTTAGAAACATTTAAAACATATGTACATTTTATTGAAAAGAAACAGTACTTTAACTTTATTATGTTAGACTACTAGTCTGAGTTTAACGGCCTATGTCTATGCTGCCGCAAGTGCTTACATGTAGAACACATTGAATAGAGGCTGTAATATTCCTAGGGTGGTGGTGGTTGGAGTTGTCAACAAAGCAGCATGACAGAAATATGTATATATATATAAGTTTTCGAACTACCAGTAGTTTCTCTGAGAAGATATATAAAGTGATCTGTGCATTTGAACAAGAGCATAAATACACCTATTTCACATTCTGCCACTGTTTTGAACAGATTAGATGATACTATTTAAAAGGAGCAGACAGCTCACAGACGAGTGCACCAAGGAGAACGCAACAAGCATGCAGATGCAATAAGTAAAAATACATTATCTAAGTAGGGATAGCTAACACATTATGTCACAAAGCATGATGCGCTAGCCAGTTAAACAAATATTCCAGTTAACGTTCAACTGGTTAATGAGCGAGCTAAGACGGACATAGTCATTATAACTATTTGTTCAGCACTTTTAAAATGTACAGCGACAGAATTCAAAACATGGGTCGTTCTTACAGCATTCTCCCTGTACAGCAAGTCAGAACCGTATGATAAATAAAGGTGGCATATAAGCAGACAATGAAAGCTCTTACAATATTCGATTATGACATTTCTCTAAAACAGGCTATAGGCTACATGTGCACCACTAAGTCAGAACAGTAGGCTAAATTATGAGGGGAAAAGGGACCAACTTATTAGGGTGAGGCACAGCTTACTATACAACATACACTTAGTATTACTTTCTTAGCTACAATATACATATCTCCCTGGCATAATACATCATTTATGGACTCACCTTGTTGTGCTGTGCTCTCTTGAACAGGAAGGTGGTGAGGCAGTCCTTCTTGTGGGCAAATTATGTCATCAAACTTTGTCATCAAAGGCTGGCATTCTCATGATTTATGCTGTTTTCAAGGCAACTGGGAACTAGGGAAAAGAAACAGGGTTGAATCATGATGTCAGTGATCTTCAGCTCAGAGCTCTAGAAAGAGGCCAGAGTTTCCGACATGGAATTCCGAGTTGGATGACCGTTCAAAATGTATTTTCCCAGTCGGAGCTCATTTTTTCAGTTCCCAGTGGTCTTGAACTCACTGAAGTCTGAGATTTCCCAGTTCCAAGTTTCGAGTTGTTCTGAATGCGGCAGAAGTCATGCTGGATTGACAGCATGGCCAATTTATTCAACCATTTCTAGCCCATGGAATGTTTATCCTTTTAAACTTGTAAAAGAGACCCTTAAACCCAGACTTGGACCACCCACCATCTCCACTGAAGAGCAGGCTAGTGATTGCTTTGCAACTCTTGTAGTTAGCCACTGATTCATTAGAAAAATAACTAATTGTTGAATTTACGATTTCCAACTTGTTGTGTAATGTTTACAGTGCATTCGGAAAGTATTCAGACCCCTTGACTTTTTTCACATTTTGTTATGTTCCAGCCTTATTCTAAAATTGATTAAATAAAAAAATGTCCTCATCAATCTACACACAATACCCCATATTGGCAAAGTGAAAACAGGTTTAAAGAAATGTTTGCAAATGTATAAAAAAAAGCTGAAATACCTTATTTACATACGTATTCAGACACTTTGCTATGAGACTCAAAATTGAGCTCACGTGCATCCTGTTTCAATTGATCATCCTTGAGATGTTTCTACAACTTGATTGGAGTCCACCTGTGGTAAACTCTATTGATTGGACATGATTTGGAAAGGCACACACCTGTCTATATAAAGCCCCACAGTTGACAGTGCATGTCAGAGCACAAACCAAGCTATAAGGTCAAAGGAATTGTCCGTAGAGCTCAGAGACAGGATTGTGTCGAGGCACAGGGAAGGGTAACAAAAAAAAGACTCTTCCTAGAGCTGGCAACTCCGCCAAACTGAGCAATCGGGGGAGAAGGGCCTTAGCCAGGGAGGTGACCAAGAACCCAATAAAGACACATGACAGCCTACTTGGAGTTTACCAAATGGCACCTAAAGGACTCTCTGACCATGAGAAACAAGATTCTCTGGTCTGATAAAACCAAGATTGAACTCTTTGGCCTGAATACCAAGTGTCACATCTGGAGGAAACCTGGCACCATCCCTACGGTGCAGCATGGTGGTGGCAGCATCATGCTGTGGGGATGTTTTTCAGCTGCAGGGACTGGGAGACAAATCAGGACCGAGGGAAAGAATAACGGAGCAAAGTAGAGAGATCCTTGATGAAAACCCCCTCCGGGGCGCTCAGGACCTCAGACATGGGGTGAAGGTTCACCTTCTAACAGGATAACGACCCTAGACAACCAAGACAACGCAGGAGTGGCTTCGGGACAAGTCTCTGAATGTCCTTGAGTGGCCCAGCCAGAGCCTGGACTTGAACCCAATCAAACATCTCTGGAGAGAACTGAAAATAGCTGTGCAGCAAGGTTCCCTATCTAACCTGACATAGCTTGAGAGGATCTGCAGAGAAGAATATGAGAAACTCCCCAAATACAGTTGTGCCAAGCTTATAGCTCCATGCTCAAGAAGACTTGAGGCTGTAATCGCTGACAAAGGTGCTTCTGTATGGCGGTTCATTCTGCGTTGTGTACTTTTAATTAGGACGCTGCCACAACTGAAGGTCTGCTAGTTGAATTATTTTTATTTGCCCTGCACACGAAGAGACAACACACATTATGTTAACCCTTGGCGCAGTCCTAGCTCTCAGGCACCTTGCTAGCCGAAGGTCAGGCAAAAGAGCGCCAAATGGAAATAACCGGAGCTGAGTGCACACATTCAATGCACAACAGCACACCATACAATACAAGTAAAATGATACAGAACATAATTCGGACAAAATAAAATACATACCTGCACACGAAGAGACCACACACATTATGTTAACCCTTGGCGCAGTCCTAGCTCTCAGGCACCTGCGCAAGCACATGGACACTCACTCAAACACTGTCCCAAGTACTCACAAGTTACAATATATACCCTAGTTAGCAAGCTTTGTGAAACTTGTTAACACAAATCTTTATATTATCCACATTGTAACAAACTTATGGTAGCATAACAGTACATTGTGTAACATTATGACGGTTTTATATTAAACAATTTCGGAGTCAAGGACAACATACTGTACCTTGCTAACCGAAGGTCAGGCAAAAGAGAACAATAAGGGGGTACGGAAATACAGATAACCCGCGATGGGCCAAACCAAAATATACAAAACTTTTACAATCACATGTATGTACAATATTGATATGAAAAAGTGTTTGTACACCAAAGAAAAACATTAGCTATGCAGCTGTAATTAAATTTAAAAAATACACTGAATTATTATTATTATTATCAAATTATTAACATACCCTCTTGACCTGGCCTATTTGAATTGGTCCTTGTGTGCAACTTGGTGCATAATCTAGGGGAACAACATCACACTGCTACACTTCAACAAAGTACTGAGTAAAGGGTCTTAATATGTATGTAAATGTGATATTAGAAAAGGGTGGTTCCATGACGCCAGTGTCTTTTTCTTCCTTAATCTTTTCTTCCTTCTGAGTAGTTTGTTGTCTCTCAGCATGCTTGCAGTGCGGTACCACCATTGCTAATGGCTCAGTCTCCCAACTGATGCAGGTAGTCTTCACAGCTTTCTCCAGGCCCGGTGTCAGACCCCTCACCAGGGCGTCTATCAGCAGATCCCCATATGCATGCTCGTTTGGTCTGATACCACTGTGTAGCCTGAAACAGGTCTCAAGTCTCTTTCTGAAAGTCTCCAGGCCCTCCTCTTTCTTCATAGTACATTCTCTGATGCAAGTCCAGTCGGTCTTAGTTGGATACATCTTCACAATTCCTTCAGCAGGGGAGTCAGCTGGGATGCCCCTCTGTCCTCACTTTTCTCACTGGAGCTGAATGGAGGAGCCTTCTTTCCCTTCTGGTGTGCTCCCCCCACAGCGCCTCCAGTGGGACCGGCCGGGGTCACTCCAGACCCTTTCAGGGCGTCAGCCAGGCTCCGTGCCAGACGATCAATCACGTGGTGTTGGGAGAGACAGGGGGTGGGGCTGCAGGTTGTAGTGGTCTTGCATCCAGCTGGAGGTGGCGGAGGAGGAGGGAGGTCCGGCAACACTGAGTAGAGAGTTTGAGGAGTGCAGTAGGGAGGGGGACAGTCTCTGTCATCATCATCCTTCCTATTCTTTCTCACTGATTCATATTTCCCCTTCATTTCTCCTCTCAGTCTGAACTACCATATTCTGACAGGGTTTTCCCCAAAATGGGTCTTGTCTCTTCTTTCGTTTGTCAGCTTCCCTTTCCCATTTCCTGAATTTCACCCTGTCCACTTTATCCTTTTTCCCTAGTTCACCTTGCTTCTCTACCAATTTCTGTCTTATCTCATCTAACAGCGTCACACTTAGTGTCCCTGTCAAAGGAAAACCACCCTCTCTATGCCATAGTGGTACCTGTTCCAGAATATCCATACCCCATTTATCTACCATAACCTTCAAGGCGGCAAGGTAGCCTAGTGGTTAGAGCGTTAACCGAAAGGTTGCAAGTTCAAATCCCCGAGCTGACAAGGTACAAATCTGTCGTTCTGCCCCTGAACAGGCAGTTAACCAACTGTTCCTAGGCCGTCATTTCAACATCAGGGTTTGTCCCTGGAATAAAATACCTTGTGCACCTACACCTTATTAAGACAGTTCCTCCTTAATAATCTCTAACTTTATGGGAAAAAAATATGATTCAATAAATATAGCAACTCCACTCATACTAGAAAAAATAAGAAGAAAAAATATAATATTCAGGCTTTATGGGCAATTTTATTTTAAATGTGATACCCAGACAGAAAAAAATCCCATAAGCATTTAGACAGTGAAATAATGATTTATCCTCCTCTAACAAATTTTCCATAAAGAGCCTACTCTGAACATTCGTACGTCTACGTATGGGTTGTTGAAGGTTATTACTTTTTCAAATCTGTAGTAATCAATTATACACACATACAGTTCATCATATTTTCATATATTCACAGAATCCATATAGAACGTTAGAAATTCTTAGGTACTCACACAGAACTTTAATGATCACCCACACAGGATTGGTCAGATGCTCACACAGAACTCTCCTACAAATATTACCTACACAGGATTTCAAGCCCTGTCTATATGTACAGGGAAACCCATAACGTTATCAAAATATTACCTACAAAACACTCACACAGGGTAACCCAGGGCATATCTGGCTAGCACATTTAAAATAATTGGATTTCACCACCTCTGAGGGTCACTTAGACACTTTTTCAGAACGAGGTCCTTCTTCCAATAGGGCTTCACCAAGTACCGTGTTTCACACAGAACCCACAGTCACCCTGGCCCCTCGACCCTACAGACTGCACCAATCCCCACTGTGATCAATTCAGTGTCAGGACGGCTCTAAGTCACCAGCAACTGGCCAGTGGCAGAGTATCTTTGAGTCCACAAACTCTCAGATTACTCTCCTCTGACTCGGCCCTGCTTATGCCTCCAATGTGCCCCCCTCACACAGGAATACACACTCCGAGCCGACGTAACAGAGGCTAACTTCAAGTGTGGTTTGCTCACCTCTTTTTTTTCCTTTTTTTTAAAACTATGTTCGGGATGTGGTATCCACTCGGCTCGCTGCCTCTCAGATCTTAGGTTGGTCCATCTGCTTCGTTCCCGAAGTGTGGTCTCCCTGAGATCCCAAGTTTGAGGGATCCATTGTGCACGATTTACCCAGGTCATCAGGAGCGGTCACCAAGTGAAGATTCACATCCCAACCCCGTCGCCAATTGTGGTAGTTAATTTCTGTATTATCAAATGAGGAGAGAAACTTATCACACATGTCAGAGTTATACTTAAGCTTAATCTTTATTAGTGAGAGCTTTGCAATAGCGGTGGCTTGTCGACGAATAAACCTCAGATGATTCGTTGAGAGAGCCACAACAAAAAAGGCTACTGAGATCTTTTATAGCAAAGATCCACCCCCTAGTCGACATAACAAACCACAGATATTTGTAATGGTTCACAAGGTGAGACTTTTTAAATGAGAAAGGAGTATCCCGTAGCCAGATAGCATTCGCTATAAATTATCGTTCAGTTTGGCCCCTAAGACGAGGTTCCGATCTCGTTCCTGGTACTCATAGCACAAAAACACCAACTCGACCAATGGCATAAATCAATTGTCAACTCCAGATACTCCCATCTCAAGTAAAACCCCTTCTTGACCACACTCCTGGACAAGCTCACTGAGAGGGGAGTGAGCCTCTAGGACATACACTATCCCAGGATAAGTGCAACATCAGAGAAGACATACAATGGCTGCAGACACTACCACACACATCCCCCCAAAGGAGGGCGTCACTGGCGCACAGACATTGTGGAGACAAGTAATTGGTTCCCCATTAATCACGCCATCCCTTCACATGGTTTAAGAATAGGTAAAGACACATTCACATATGAAGACTATGTTCCCCCTGTCCTCTTCCCTTTCTGATATTCTGCATAGCACCAGGGACATGTGAAAGACAAGCCTGACCTCTCCCCTCTCTGAGCCCCAGTTGACTGAGCCCCAGCTGAGAGAAGAAGTGCAACTGCCAACAACAGAGTCCCGAAGGGATACATTCTAATAACTAGTGTATCACATAAGCATATTATTATGCAGATAAAACATCTTAACTATCTATGTTACCCAACTAATTCTGATTCATACGCCACACTAGTTAAACTTTACAGGGAATACAATTCTCTCAAAATGAAAGGTTAACATCACATTACATCCTTTCACAAATAGTTTCATCTTTACTCATTCATTTCATACAAGAATTAGATGCAAACACCATAATTAAGAAATGTACACATTCAGAGATATAGTTATGTGTGTTTCCTGTCCTTCATGAGGTACCCAAATGAAACACACTCAACACAGCTGTCCTTTAAGTGTCCACAAACCATTCCCACAAGTGGACATATTGTTTCATTCTCCCATTTTGGGGATTTAGGAGTTCGGCCACGTGAAATCCTTTGTTCACTCTGCGGTCTCTCTCTCTGCATGAAAAAACAAAGAGTCTCTACCAGGAATTTACAACCTGAGATAACAGAACCTGGGTGTAGGAGAGAGTGAGAGAGGGGGAAGCCACGATCTACACCCAGAATGGGCCATGTCATGACAGTAGATATAACGTGATTTGACATAATATTATCTGTGGCCAATTACCTTGAGCCTTCTTGGATGGGCAATTCTAATGTACATCTATAGAAGCACCCAAGGGACTTGAATTTTCAATCTCTCCCTGTAGATTTTGTGGTGATGTAGTGTTTCCATGAATGACAGAACACTGAGCCAATCACGGCGCAACTAGAGAACATTACCAACCCCTACGCTCTGTATTTTCTGCTGGCTGCCCCACCACCACCAAATGCATTGAGCTAGGCTGAAACGCCTGCATTTGGATCTTCCTTACTTAAGAAAACAAAAACAATGGCTAAACAGGCAGGTGGGGCTCAAAACAGGTGCTGCTCTGCCCTGAATGACTGGTCGCCACTTCAACCTAATGATATTATTTGCAATAGTATTTATTAGACAGTTAGAATGCTCAGACTGGGATCGCCTCATTCACATTACCCATAAGCACTCTGTTATGATGTCATTCATTTGAATGGGGTACAATCCACAACAGAGTGGAAACGCAACGCCCCCTTGCGATTGAAATCTCTGTTGCAAGACGGACACTGCATACTTGACATTTTTCCTGAAAATTGAGACCTGCCATATCATTCCTTCCGCAACCGTGGAGCTAGTGTTGTAGCTTTGTTCCTCGATCTGATCTATAGGCTATTCATCAAAGTAGCCTATTTTGCATTAATAACCAAATATAATCTCAGCAACTGTTCAAACAGTAAACCAAACAACAAGAATACACCCAAAAAGGTATTCTGATTAGAAGTTATGATTACTAGTGATTCCAGGCTATTGTGAAATGGTAGAACCTACTGTAGCCAACTACTTTAGCTAGCCATATGCTTTCTTCTCTGTGAACAAAACATGATGATGATTTTATTTTTAGCTGATATGGGAATGAATACACAAGCAGCATATTAAACTGGGAAAATAATTTAGCTTTGTGATTTAAATGTTATACTTGTGCTTTTCTAATAACTAATTTCTGTGTTCTATTCATGTGCTGTTCTAATAACCAATTACTGTGTTCATGCAAATGACAAGTGAACAAATCCTCACTTATCAGTATGTGCAATTTGGCAGTATGCCCAGACCTTGTTTTAAGAACGAAAGATATCTTAGTTTCAAGGTCTCAGCTTAGAGAGAAGAAGCCTCATGAGGTATTGGTCTGTTCCATGAATTAAGAAAATGTTAATTAATTATGAATGATGAATAAGCTAAATCATGCAAATATGATTTGTCTGCAGTACATAAGGAAACTAACGGGACTGCCCAGTTAGTGCTCCTAACACACGTTCACTATGGTGCATTGAGTTTGTTGCAAACTCTCCAGCGCGCTGACAATAAACAATGATTCATTTAAGATAGACTTTGAGTGTCCCTAGTGGTAATTTCCATGACATGGTGTAGAATGTCCACGACAGCTTACCCCGGCAAATATACTGGTGGGGATTAACAACTCACGTCCTGTTGTAAATCAAGGATGAAGATCCAGGCTCTCCCTCTCCAAATTCACCAAAGGAATGTGCTTTTTCAACCGACTTTTCCCACTGAAACTCTTACACGTTCAAAAGTGAATACTGGAACAATATTTCTAACATAGAATGTGGGGAATGGTCAGAGGCGATATATAGAACACTAATGTCATTTTGATTGTTATTTTGTGATGTCATTAAAAATGTTATAAAGGAAATATTGTAACTTGGAAAGTATACCCAGCACATGTATAAAGTTTCCAACCTATGCTTTGTGCAATGTAACATGAAAAAGGGATTTGAAAAACTATAAGAGATAATTGTTTTTTATAACTTTGTACAGTGAGTAGTCACCGCCCCTGAGTGAGGTCAGAGAGCGTGTCAGCCTGCCGGAAGCGCCCCTTTCCTGCAAACTGTATGAATGATGGGTTAATAAATTAACATATCAGACCAGAAAGACGTGAAGCTGCCGCTGCAAGTTTAAAGTGGTTTGAACTTTGAATCTCAACACGAGGCAGAGACGATAAACTCACCTCTCTGACAATCACTGGTGCGGTTGATTAGCTTGCCTAAGTAAAGTATCTGTGAAAGCGAATTTAAGTAGGATCATTATGTTACTCTGCTCAAACCATCGATACGGCTGGCTAGCCTATCTTCAAAGAAGCCTCTTTAAGAGTGAATTGAAGGAAAGTCAACTCTGTAGTTCTGTTCAGGACTATTCAACAAGTCACTGGATACTGACCAACTACAGAGAAGAACAACAGTAGAATACTTGTTGGAACCATTTTGGACAATCAGAGCCTTACAAGCGTGCCGCGAAAAGGCCCAACTCCCTTTCCAAGGCGTCCCTGTTCACCAAGAGATCGAGCAAACCCAGGCATGTCATGGTTTCTTACTCAAAGCGGGTGGCGGTTTGTGTATAAAGTATTTGGTTACTGTAGGTGAGATTAGTTTCTGAATGTACCAATGTTAAGTGTCTCTGTCCCCCTCTCTCTCTCTCTCTCCCTCTCCATCTCTTCTTTAGTAAGCAGCCATGTTGTTGTCATTCCGCTAGGGACCTGTTTTCAGCATATTAAGTCTCCAGTTAATAACTTGTGCAAAGTGTGTACGTTTATCCTGTGTTCCCTTTTAATTAGCTAGTAAATAAATAATTAAGCCAATTTGTGTAGTACTGAATCATAAGTAAGGCTCTGGTTTTTGCAGATGCAAGGAGGTTACGACTGTTCAGAATTATGATATCATTAATACGGGGTTATGATTACTAGGTTGACTGTTTATAGATGTGACACCTTTTAGAGTTTAATTTGGGAGATGGTACCTCTTTAATGTATATATAGACTCCCCTTTAGACTCCCCTTTTTCTACTGTGTTATTGACTTGTTAATTGTTTAATCCATGTGTAACTCTGTGTTGTCTGTTCACACTGCTATGCCTTATCTTGGCCAGGTCGCAGTTGCAAATGAGAACTTGTTCTCAACTAGCCTACCTGGTTAAATAAAGGTGAAATAAAAAATAAAAAAAAGAACCGCTCTCGTGGTGCCCCAGATCCTAATGAGTTAATTGTTACATGATGAATTGAATCGGGTAACAATTAAACATAGTTAGTTAATTAAATAAATAACAGTCTTAAGATTAATGTTAAAGTCCAGTCACAACAAAAGGAACATTTACAGGATTTAATTTCAGGCTGTATATACCAATTAATTGTGACTCCTTTCAGGAAACTAAGCTTATTTCGCATGTCACTACTTCACAGAAGCGGCAACACATTTTTTTTAGCAGAAATTCCTTCTGGAACATGTGAACTTTCATGTTTCTTAATAACATAAATATGAATGAAAGTGTTCATTTCGGGCCTAGTTGGTTTAGTCACAGAAACAGACAGGCACCTTTCCGCTAGCTATGATTGGCTGAGATAACGGATGGGCTGGACCTACTGGGAGATGAGTTAGGATTGGTCTCCCATGTAGCACAAATCTGTTTATAACGTGAGCTGCTCAGTATGTGTTGCCCATCAAATTAGCCAGGTGGGTCTGGGGGTGATTACGGTCATCTATTCAAATCAAATCAAATATATTAATTAAGCCCTTCTTACATCAACTGATATCTCAAAGTGCTGTACAGAAACCCAGCCTAAAACCCGAAACAGCAAGCAATGCAGGTGTATAAGCATGTAACACCCTAGAAAGGCCAGAACCTAGGAAGAAATCTAGAGAGGAACCAGGCTGTGAGGGGTGTGCCAGGTGGAGATTATAACAGAACATGGCCAAGATGTTCAAATGTTCATAGATGACCAGCAGGGTCAAATAATAATAATCACAGTGGTTGTTGAGGGTGCAACAGGTCAGCACCTCAGGAGTAAATGTCAGTAGGCTTTTCATAGCCGATCAGTCAGAGTATCTCTACCACTCCTGTTGTCTCTAGAGAGTTGAAAACTCCAGGTCTGGGACAGGTAGCACGTCAGGGTTCCATAGCCGCAGGCAGAACAGTTGAAACTAGGGCAGCAGCACGGCCAGGTGGACTGGTGACAGCAAGGAGTCATCAGGCCAGGTAGTCCTGAGGCATGGTCCTAGGTGGTCCCAGGGCTCAGGGCCAAACAGGTAGGATATAACCCAACCCACTTTGCCAAAGCACAGCCCCCTCACCACTAGAGGGATATCTTCAACCCCCAACTTACCATCCTGAGACAAGGCCGAGTATAGCCCACAAAGATCTCCGCCACAGCACAACCTAAGGGGGAGGCAACCCAGACAGGGAGATCACGTCAGTGACTCAACCCACTCAAGTGACGCAGCCCTCCTAGGGACGGCATGGAAGAGCACCAGTAAGCCAGTGACTCAGCCCCTGTAATAGGGGTAGAGGCAGAGAATCCCAGTGAAGAGAGGGGAACTATTGTATCTATTGTATTACATGAACATGTGTACATGTCTAGATGTTAGTGACCCATCCACTAAGTAGATTCATTAAAATTACATTTAGACTGAAAAAGATGGCTTTTAGCACATTTCTTATCGAGGGTATCAGTCTTGCATCAAATAGTGAATTCCACTGTATGCAGAATGCTGCATGCATGTCTGCACAGTGTTATATTTTCACAGCTCACTGTCAGTAAATATCATACAGTAAATGTTTAACTACAAGAGAGTTGCAAGCCTGCAAGGTAGAGTTATTTAAAGCTTTGAATGGGTCGATTGGGTTTTGGAGGTGTGTGTTTACAGCAATTGGGCAGGGTTGGTGTGGCCTGTGGTGGAGGGGCCCAATCTGATACAGTTGAAGTTGGGCGTTTACATACACTTAGGTTGGAGTCATTAAAACCCATTTTTCAACGATGCCACAAATTTCTTGTTGTCAAACTATAGCTTTGTCAAGTCGGTTAGGACATCTACTTTGTGCATGACATAAGTAATTTTTCCAACAATTATTTACTGACAGATGATTTCACTTATAATTTACTGTATCACAATTCAAGTGGGTCAGAAATGTACATATACTAAGGTGACTGTGCCTGTAAACAGCTTGGAAAATTACAGAAAATTATGTTATGGCTTTAGAAGCTTTTGATTGACATAATTTGAGTCAATTGGAGGTGTACCTGTGGATGTATTTCAAGGCCTACCTTCAAATTCAGTGCCTCTTTGCTTAAGATCATGGGAAAATCAAATTAATCAGCCAAGACATCAGCAAAACCTCAACAAGTCTGGTTCATCCTTGGAAGCAATTTCCAAATGCCTGAAGGTTCCACGTTCATCTGTACAAACAATAGCACAACGCTACCAAATACTAATTGAGTGTATGTAAACTTCTGACCCACTGGGAATGTGATGAAAGAAATTAAAGCTGAAATAAATCACGCTCTACTTTTATTCTAACATTTCACATTCTTAAAGTAAAATGGTGATCCTACCTGACCTAAGACAGGGAATTGTTACTAGGATTAAGTGTCAGGAATTGTGAAAAAACTGAGTTTAAATGTATTTGGCTAAGGTGTATGTAAACTTCCGACTTCAACTGTATCTTTTCATGGGGCCCAAACTCTCTGGCGGTGCCCCTGAGTAGGATACTGAACTTGAAGCAGTGAATGATGATAGTATGTGAATAATGCAACAAAGATGGGCTAAGGCATACAAAACAGAAAGACGATCGTTTCAAAAGATTTTTCTGACCGCCTGCTCCCGAACGCAGCATGAAAATGTGCACTGCGACACAATCATTTCTGTCGGGCCCCAGTTTACGTGATTATCTTGCAGGAATGCAGTCCTCTACTCTGTGGGACAGTCAAAGGACCCGGGGCTGCAGACAGACTGAGGCAAGCAGCTAGGAGGTGCCTGTTAGAGAGTAAAAATAAACACACAAAGCTCCACACCCTGAAGGGAAGAAGTTTCACTGCATTCCTGTCCTGGAACTCCGACTCACCCATCTACAAGGACATATCCGTAGCGTGTGTGCGTGTGTGCGTGTGTGCGTGTGTGCGCGTGTGTGTGTGTGTGTGTGTTTTTACAGTTGTGTTCATGACCCCTGACCAAGCCCTACCTTAATTTCAGGACCACAGTGTGGGTCATTCTCATGAAACTGACATTTGACCAAAAAATTCTCATGTCATTTTTTACAAAATGCCCTCTTGGATCACTGAGATTATAATCTGTATTTATCGATTTCATAATTGTTATAATGTTTTTTGATCAGATAGTCTGAAAAGTAATAAATAAATCAATCGAATTTACATTGTTCCCTTAATGGAAACTGAATTTAACATAAAATATTTAAAATGAAATTATAAAATTATAGTCAAATTAAATCAGACTTTTTCTCAATTTTAGATATTTCGGTCATGAGAAGGGCAAGCGGGGTAAAGGGGGTGTTTGAGAAAAAGAGCCTCATTCTGAAGGCATATCAGAAAAAAATGACTTAACTTCTACTACTCTTCAAGATAATGCATCACTGGTGAATAAAACTTAGTTAAAAACTGATTGGAGATTTTGCACTAACTCGAATAATTGTTACGGTAATGAGACACATGTCCACAGGCACTGTGTTTGTATGAAAGAAATATGATAGTTTAATGTAAACTTCAACTAGTATAGTATTTGTATGAGTTATGGACAATCTACAGCAACGTATTTAGTGTTTTATTGAAATACCGTACAGTCCCTCATTCCCTCTTATTTTTTCCCCTTTCCCCCACTCCTTTCCTCCTTACCTATCTAGCTTTATTTTTCCTCTGCCTTGATGTAACAGGTTGTATCTCTGTATACTGTACAGAGGCAAAGCCTCACAATTGTGACCGACCGCATCGATTCGGTCTTATGTAGCAAAAGTTTGAAATGGTGTTTTTTACATTAGATAAAAGTAGACTCGGAGCTAGAAATTTGTATATCATCAGTTGACGAACAATGAGAAAGTAATTCTGCTTTGAAAGTTGATAAACCTGTAATTCCACTTTTGAGAAATTGACATTTGAATATTTTGGTACACCTACTGGAGAGCTCTTTGTCTACAGCCATTCATCATCGTTCACACACTCTTAATCATTAGCCCCACGTGAGGCCATGTGGTAAACACACGCTAAAATCTAGCAATGGAGGCAATGCCCATGATTTTGGAATGAGATGTTTGTGCAAATCAATTACTTAAAAATCAGACAATGTCATTTTATGGATCCATTTTCTGGATCACAGTTGAAGTGAACCTATGATAAAAATTACAGACCTCTACATGCTTTGTAAGTAAGAAAACCTGCAAAATCGGCAGTGTATCAAATACTTGTTCCACCCACTGTATTTGTGAAAACTGGAGAGCTCTCGCAAATAAATCGGGATCTGATCAATTGTGAGCTGGGAATTCTGTCTGTTTTATTGAAGACCAGAACTTTACAACCTCTGGGTTTCAGACAGATAAAGATAATTGGAATTGATGAACATTTATTACAAAATTACTTAACAGAACTACAAAGGGAAGCACTGCCACAAGCTGCCCAGTGACTCCAGCCTACCAGATGAGCTAAACAACTTCTATGCTCGCTTTGAGGCAAGCAACACTGAAGCATGCATGAGAGCATCAGCTGTTCCAGACAACTTTGTGATCACGCTCTCCGTAGCCGATGTAAGACCTTTAAACAGGTCAACATTCACAAGGCCAGACGGATTACCAGGACGTGTACTCCGAGCATGCGCTGACCAACTGGCAAGTGTCTTCACTGACATTTTCAACCTGTCTCTGACTGAGTCTGTAATACCAACATGTTTCAAGCAGACCACCATAGTCCCTGTGCCCAAGAACACCACGGTAACCTGCCTAAATGACTACCGACCTGTAGCACTCACATCTGTAGCCATGAAGTTCTTTGACAGGATGGTCATGGCTCACAACAACACCATTATCCCTGAAACCTTAGACCCACTCCAATTTGCATACCACCACAACAGTTTGCTACTGTTATTTTATTGTTACTACTTAATTATTTTAATTATATTTTATATTTTTCTTCTTTATTTTATTTATTTTTTAATTCAGTTTATTTTATTAAATACTTTCTTAACACTTATTTTTCTTAAAACCGCATTGTTGGGTAAGGGCTTGTAAGTAAGTATTTCACTCTGAGGTCTACATCTGTTGTACTTGCGTGACAAATAGCATTTGATTTGATTTAATCCCTGTTAGTGAGCATTTCTCAATTGCTAAAATAACCGATCCAGCTGACTGATTAAACAGGATGATCATTACACAGGTGCATCTTGTGCTGGAGACAATAAGGGCCACTCTAAAATGTGCAGTTCTCTCACACAACATAGTTCTCTCACACAATCTCAAGTTTTGAGGGAGCATGCAATTGACATGCTGACTGCAGGAATGTCCACCAGAGCTGTTCTCAGAGAATGTAATGTTCATTTCTCTACCATAAGCCACCTCCAACGTCATTTTAGAGAATTTGGCAGTACGTCCAACCGGCCTCACAACCGCAGACCATGTGTAACAACGCCAGCCCAGGACCCCCACATCCGGCTTCATCACCTGTGGGATTGTCTGAGACCAGCCACCCGGACAGCTGAAGAGTATTTATGTCTGTAATAAATCCCTTTTGTGGGGAAAAACTGTTTCTGATTGGCTGGGCCTGGCTCCCCAGCGGGTGGGCCTATGGCCTCCCAGGCATGTGAACTCCATAGATTGGGGCGTAATGAATTTATTTAAATGGACTGATTTCCTTATATGAAATGTACCTCAGTGAAATTGTTGCATGTTGCATTTATATTTTTGCTCAGCATTCATTGCCTTCGGAAAATATTCAGACCCCTTGATTTTTTCCACATTGTTAGGTTAGTCTTATTATGAAATTGACAAAATAGTTTTTTCCCTCAATCTGCATACAATACCCCATAATGACAAAGCAAAAACAGGCTTTTATTTTCACATGACATTTACATAGGTATTCAGACCCTTTACTCAGTACTTTGTTGAAGCACCTTTGGCAGCAATTACAGCCTCGAGTCTTCTTGGGTATGAGCTACAAGCTTGGCACAACTGTATTTGGGGAGTTTCTCCCATTCTTCTCTACAGATCCTCTCAAGCTCTGTCAGGTTGGGTGGGGAGTGTCGCTGCACAGCTATTTTCAGGTCTTGGCATTCAGGCCAAAGAGTTGAATCTTGATTTCATCAGATCATAGAATCTTCCTTCTCATGGTCTGAAAGTCTTTAGGTGCCTTATGGCAAACTGCAAGCGGGTTGTCATGTGCTTTTTACTGAAGAGTGGCTTCCGTCTGGTCTCTCTACCATAAAGGCCTGATTGGTGTAGTGCTGCAGAGATGGTTGTCCTTCTGGAAGGTTCTCCCATCTCTACAGAGGAACTCTAGAGCTCTGTCAGAGTGACCATCGGGCTCTTGGTCACCTCCCTGACCAAGGTTCTTCTCCCCCGATTGCTCAGCTCTAGGAAGAGTCTTGGTGGTTCCAAACTTCTTCCATTTAAGAATGATGGAGGCCACTGTGTTCTTGGGGACCCTCAATGCTGCAGAAATGTTTTGGTACCCTTCCCTCGATCTGTGCCTCGACACAATCCTGTCTCAGAGCTCTACGGATAATTCCTTCGACCTCATGGCTTGGTTTTTGCTCTGACATGCACTGTCAACTGTGGGACCTTATATAGACAGGTGTGTGCCTTTCCAAATAATGTCCAATTAATTAATTTACCACAGGTGGACTCCAATCAAGTTGTAGAAACATCTCAAGGATGATCAATGGAAAAATGATGCACCTGAGCTCAATTTCGAGTCTCATAGCAAAAGGTCTGAATACTTATGTAAATAAGATATCTGTATTTTATTTGTAATACATTTGCAAACATTTCTAAAAACCTGTTTTTACTTTGTCCTTATAGGATATTGTGTGTAGATTGCAGCTGAATTATTTAATCAATTTTAGAAGGCTGTAACGTAACAAAAATGTTGAAAAGTCAAGGGGTCTGAATACTTTCCGAAAGCACCGTTCAGCAAACACATGGATTCCAGGGGTTTGATGCCATTCCATTAGCTCTTTTCTGGCCTAATGTGCTTTAAAACTATGTTTAGCTGATAGGTATAACCCTGCCATGTGAGAGTCTCTGTTCATTTAACTTATGTTATTTTAGCAAATTGTTATATTGCCTATATGGCCCAAAATTTGGGTGGACCATGGCTGCCAAGCGAGCTGCATCACATAGCCTACGCCTAAAACAACATTTGTACGACTGCGGTCGGGTTCGGAACCAGTTCTTGTGGTAGCAGGTGAGAGTGGGACTAAAAAAACTTTGGGAGTGAGCGGGTGCAGTGGGAAAAGCTGCAGGAGCTGGCGGAAGAGGAATGGAGATATCAGTCCCGTGCAGAACCTTACCACAGAGCTCGCACAGACTCACAGACCACAGCTGCCACACTAATGAACTAATCAGCAGGCGGCATACATACTGCACAGCTATACATTTTTAATGACTATAAAGATATATATTTTACTTAAAGAAATTATTCAATATAAATGCATAAATGTTCTGGAGTTAGTGGAGTTTGTGACAAAGCTCCTTCTGAATTATACTAAATAAATATACTCCTTGATGGATTATACCACTACTAGCTTGCTTTCTTGCTTATGGCGCGGCAATGTGCCAGATGATGGCATACCTTAGTTCTCTGTTGTTTATGAGTGAAGGGTCCTCTTTTCTGAGACCAGTGTCTCAGCAGATCCTAGAGGAAATGTACAGTATGCTGTATGACATCAATCCTTCATTACCAGCCATTACTAAAGGCAAAGAATATACACTGCTCAAAAGAATAAAGGGAACACTAAAATAACACATCCTAGATCTGAACGAATGAAATATTCTTATTAAATACTTTTTTCTGATAACAAAATCACACAAAAATGATCAATGGAAATCAAATTTATCAACCCATGGAGGTCTGGATTTGGAGTCACACTCAAAATTAAAGTGGAAAACCACACTACAGGCTGATCCAACTTTGATGTAATGTCCTTAAAACAAGTCCAAATGAAGCTCAGTAGTGTGTGTGGCCTCCACGTGCCTGTATGACCTCCCTACAACGCCTGGTCATGCTCCTGATGAGGTGGCGGATGGTCTCCTGAGGGATCTCCTCTAAGACCTGGACTAAAGCATCCGCCAACTCCTGGACAGTCTGTGGTGCAACGTGGCGTTGGTGGATGGAGCGAGACATGACGTCCCAGATGTGCTCAATTAGATTCAGGTGTGGGGAACGGGCAGGCCAGTCCATAGCATCAATGCCTTCCTCTTGCAGGAACTGCTGACACACTGCAGCCACATGAGGGCTAGCATTGTCTTGCATTAGGAGGAACCCAGGGCCAACCGCACCAGCATATGGTCTCACAAGGGGTCTGAAGATCTCATCTCGGTACCTAATGGCAGTCAGGCTACCTCATGGAGGGCTGTGCGGCCCCCCCAAAAAATGCCACCCCACACCATGACTGACCCACCGCCAAACCGGTCATGCTGGAGGATGTTGCAGGCAGCAGAACGTTCTCCACGGCGTCTCCAGACTGTCACGTCTGTCACATGTGCTCAGTGTGAACCTGCTTTCATCTGTGAAGAGCACAGGGCACCAGTGGCGAATTTTCCAATCTTGGTGTTCTCTAGGAAATGCCAAACGTCCTGCATGGTGTTGGGCTGTAAGCACAACCCCCACCTGTGGACGTCGGGCCCTCATACCACCCTCATGGAGTGTATTTCTGACCGTTTGAGCAGAAACATGCACATTTGTGGCCTGCTGGATGTCATTTTGCAGGGCTCTGGCAGTGCTCCTCCTGCTCCTCCTTGCACAAAGGCGGAGGTAGCGGTCTTGCTGCTGGGTTGTTGCCCTCCTACGGCCTCCTCCACATCTCCTGATGTACTGGCCTGTCTCCTGGTAGCGCCTCCATGCTCTGGACACTACGCTGACAGACACAGCAAACCTTCTTGCCACAGCTCGCATTGATGTGCCATCCTGGGTGAGCTGCACTACCTGATCCACTTGTGTGGGTTGTAGACTCCGTCTCATGCTACCACTAGACTGAAAGCACCGCCAGCATTCAAAAGTGACCAAAACATCAGCCAGGAAGCATAGGAACTGAGAAGTGGTCTGTGGTCACCACCTGCAGAACCACTCCTTTATTGAGGGTGTCTTGCTAATTGCCTATAATTTCCACCTGTTGTCTATTCCATTTGCACAACAGCATGTGACATTTATTGTCAATCAGTGTTGCTTCCTAAGTGGACAGTTTGATTTCACAGAAGTGTGATTGACTTGGAGTTACATTGTGTTGTTTAAGTGTTCCCTTTATTTTTTTGAGCAGTGTAATATAATAGTAGGTTTAGAAGACAAAAATGGGCTGGCTCAAAAACAATTGATCATCAGAAATATACAGGCATTTATTTACAGATATATCTGCATTTGCATAGACAAAGTTAAAATATGTATTGTGGTAAACAGATTTGGAAAATTATTTAAATGCATAATTTAGCAGAGATATTTCCACTTGACAGTATTAAAGTTTACAAGTTGTTTATAAATATATATATATGTATTATTACTTTAACCCAACCAGAAGCTTGAGGGGAGGGCAGGGAAGAGGGGGCATCAACATCATCATTATTATCATTATCAACATCATCCTTATTTTCAGCACTATTATCATTATCGACATCGCAACAATTGCTGGTTCTTTATCAAGTCATGTAAAAAGTTCATCATTACAAGTCATCATAAGCATGAGTACAAATATTGGTTTGAACATGCATCATCTCAGTACTGTAATGTGAGTCCTTGATGCTAATCTGGATATCTTACTGATGCTCTGCTGACCGCTCTCTGTCTGAATACAGTGTGAACACAACCCAACCCAACCCCGACCTCTGACCCTGACCTGAGTTCCAAACAGATAACTCCCACCCCCACTGCAATTTTTATACAGTTAAGTACATGCTGGATTACACACAATTTTGCAATGAAGAATTACTCTCGTCTTATAAATCCCCCCAATCAAGGCCCTTGGAGGTGATAGGAGACTGTGGCCCCCGGAAGCCTTCCTTACTGTAGCAATATACTATCACTAACATGACCTAACTAATGGTTCAAATCACTGTCTGAGACCACATGGGCTTCGTCAGGCCCCAGTCCCCTGTCTGTTTCCATGGTCTCCTGAGGAACAGTAGGAGTATTTGGGCTCATCTGTAGTGACTTCACCTAAGGGTTAATTAAAACTGTAAAGAAAATCAAGAAGGGAATGAACAAAAACTCATGGAATGCAGAAGATAGAAACATTAGGATTGAAAACAATTCGTCAGAACAGCTGAGGATCAACCTGTAACTGAACCAAGGGTCTCCTACACTTTAGTCTGACGCTAGGTCATCACCCTACATGCAGGGAGGAGAACGGGCACCTATAGTGAGGTCCTAATATAAATTGGGCCCCATCCTTTACCTTATCACATTAGCCACGTGCTGCTCCCTACAGCAGGAGACCTGATAGACCGGTCTCATGCCCTCAGCGTTCTGTCTCTGTATCCATAACACCACGTATCCAGCCATCCTTCAATACATCCACCCACACAAAAATCAGGATGTATACATCCGACTCCATCTCTCTCTCCACCTAGTAAAACATCAACTCATTCTGAAGCTTCATTTGACATGTCAACAACAAACCAGTGTATATGAGAGAGATGGAATGGGAAAGATACAGTATCTCTTTGTTTGCACACATATTTCTATATATTTAGTCATACCATTAATGAATACAAATAGACATTATGTTGAAATATACATTAATATGAACATAGTGAACGAGTAAATCAGCTCCCTTCATACCTTCCCACAGAATATTTTATGGAAATGTCCCAGTGAAGGCAAGACACTACAGATGAACCATCTTTGGATTTGGTGAGCACATGCTGTCAAAAGCTTTTTTTCTGTGGGAAGAGCATTAGTAACGCTTGACCTTTAGAATAGAGGAGGGCATTCTGCAGCATCAACACTCCAGGGGTAGAGAAGGGGCTTTCCTGAGTTTTCTTAAAGGTATATGTAAATGTATAAACTTGGACAGCTTCTATAAGGACAAGTGTAATCTCTTTCACTTTTCACCCTCCTATACATCACTCATTCTCCTCTCTTTCCACATGCACACTCCTTCTCTCACTTTCAAATCACTCTCTCTACTGTCTCTGGTGGGATGTTGACCGTTAGAACCTGGGACTGCATGTAAGTTCATCCTTACAGCATCATAGTCATATACAATCTTAATTGTATCCTTTTGTCCATTATAAGCAAAATGAACAAACAATAAAGAAATATAAACATGTTCCCCATCCCGGACCCTGCACCCCCTCCAGTTCTGAAAAGATACCTTCCTGCTTTGACTAGCAGGTGGAACATTATGGAGAAGTGTGTTTTGTTTTGTTCGGAGACGAGAGTAGCACTGTAGCAGTGAAGCAGTGAGCCAGACAGACAGACTGGTTTGTAGTAGTTTAGAGGGACATGCTGGAGTCTCAGGGTGGGGGTTATTGAAGGGTTAAGTTGTCAGGTGTAAGAGGGATGGGGGGAAGGTCGCCCCTCTCTGGAGAGTAGATTCAGTTGGGTCTTCTAAAAGGTTTGTTCGGGGATTACAGTGTTGAACGGATGGTCCCACAATGTGGTGCTGATTCCAAACCCTGCAGGGGGAAACCAATGCATGTCATCAGTGAGCGGACCGAGTCATAAGGTATAATAGATATAAGAACCATACGCTGAACTGCAGAGACGTATGAAGAGTCTGAGGTCATATACTTCACATTCTATGTCCCTCATTCTCTTCATTAGAAGTTACTATGCCAACAGAAGTATGGTGATGCAAAGAGACTATTCTGGTCCTCCTTACCTGCTCTTTGGTGCTCAAAGTGGTGCTTGACGTGGTATGCCTTGAGGCTGTACAGGTAGGTGTTTCTCTGAGGGGAGCCGTAGTGAAGGTAGTAGTGGGTCATGTCGTACACCACGTACCCAAACAGCCCCCCCACAAACAGGGACACCCCCAGGGTCTCGGGGAAGGCCTTGGTTAGCAGCAGGTAGAAGCTGCCTACTACCACTGAGGCCAGGCCAGGAGGAAAGACCAGGCGGGAGCCATCGTAGGGTGACTGAAGGGAGGAAACAGCAGGATTAAACATGGTGTTAGTTCAGGAGCAGATAGACATTGACTTGTTACTGAAAAAGTTGGTTTTATCAGTTATGCATATGGCTTGGCCTAGATTTGGAACAAAAATGATATCCTCCTGCAGTTTCCCAAGTTTCTGAATTCCAAATTAATCATAAACCAAAGAGGTATTAAACACATGTAGGTACTTATCCGTTTAAAAAAAAAGACATTAACATTTAGTTCCAGAGTATCATTCACTCTTCTGTGTATGTCCGTATCTCACCTTATGATGCTGTCCGTGCAGCAGGAAGTGAATGGTGATGAGGTAATAGTTGTGGGCGGGCGGGCGCATGTGGAAGACGAAGCGATGAATGCAATATTCGATGAAGGTCCACATGACCATGCCCATTATGAAGATGAGGGGAAAGCTGTACTTGTGCACCAAGACGGAGTAGTCTGGAGATGGAGGTGGTGGGACAGATACAGGATATAGATATCTACTAGACTGTACATGGGGAAAAGCATGTATTGGCTGGCTGGCGAGAGAGAGAGAGAGAGAGACAGAGATATGATTGGGTCTGTTACCTGTGCTGGCAAACAGTCTGGTTGTCTCCAGTGCCAAGGTGGTGTAGCAGTACCAGCTGAGATAGAAGACCAGTGGCATCCACACAGCAGGGACCATGTACCTACATGCAGACAATCAAATGACTTATTTAAACCCAAGCTTATCTTTCTGGGATAAGTGCATTTCTACACTGTATGGGCCGATTTATCGGACAGAGATTAAGCCAAGTCTGGGACTAAAAGTATGTTTAATAGAGTCTCCATTGAAATAGCCTTTTAGTTCAGGACTAGGCTTAATCTGTTTCTGGAAAACCGTCCCGAAGTGTACGTTCTTCTCTCTTACCAGGACGTTTTAGTGCTGGCCTCTAAAAACTCGTTCCCGAACAGGCGAATGGGCCGGTCCACAGGCTGGTGCACCCAGGTGTCATATTTCTCTCCAAGGTGGCCCACCTGCCAGGCCAGGGGCTTCCGCCAGTCCACCAGGTCCTGCAGGAATAGCAGGGGAGCCACGGCTCAACTTACAACACAGTACAGTAGCTTAAGGCTTACAGCACACAACACAACAGTACAATACATTCATACAGCATCATACAATACAAGGTGATTCTAATGTTTTAGAACCCCATTAGCACCACTTCTGCCTAAAAGCTTGAATTGTCAAATTGCATCTTTTTCATGGAGAATCGAAATCCAATGGAAATTGGACTCGATAACTTATTTCAGTCATAACTTTATGTGACAGTGAGATCACTTTGGCTTGGCCCTCCTGACTGATGGTGTTCTGTCCAGCAGGTGGCGGTAGAGAGACTGAGACAGATGTCCACGGGAAAGTCTCCACCACACCACACTTCAGACCCAGGAAGTAGAGGTGTTGTGCAACTCCCTGATAATCGCGTGATCCAATCTCTGTGAAGGATCTGCAGATCATATATCTGTCCATACCCTTTACTAAACGTCTCCTTTAACCGTTAACGTGACCTTGGATAGAGACCAGGCAGACTGAGATGGGCTTGTTCTTAGAGTCATGGTCTCCTCTGCACTGTAATAAATTATAGGGTGGGTCAGGTTTATATAGACTGCATGAAATATATATTTACTATACTGCCCTACCAAGCAAAAAGGCAGTAACTGCTCATAGTGTGGAACTGAGAAAAATTACTTTTATTTACTTTATGCAGTTACTGCTAACATGAACCCCACTTTCTCCAAAACACAATACGAGGCAGGATACTTGTCCACATGATTAAGCATGTATTTAATGTAGCAAAAATAACCAGTTACAAATGAGCAGTTACTTCCTTTTTGCTTGGTAGGGCAGTATAGTAGACAAGTTTGGATCAATTTAGAGAAACAAAAATGTAAACAAACCATTCATTGAGGACATCGATTGTCTTGGGGTAGGAGGTTAAAAGTGAGGAATGGGGTTTCAGTCAGGTATGTGTTGAAAAGCAAACAAGCAGGTCAATAATATAACAATGAGTGACAAAGGTGTCATGGTATTCAGGCCACAGATTCCTCCACTGTGTAAGTATGTAGGGCTGAATGAGCCAAGAGAAGAGACGCTGCACTAGGTATGTAACAAGCAATGGCAAGCATCATGCCATCGCTCAACGCATCACAATGACAAACACACACAGCTGGCCTTGGCCGCCCCTGTTGCAAAGTAAAGGTGACTCGCTGCTATTCACTAGCTAATCAAAAACATTCCTAAGGCCTGAGAAATACCTGTTCTGTTAGTGAGAACAAAGGAATCTCTCCCTGCATACCGTACCCTGTCTATCTATACTGAACACAGATAAACCTTCCACATATCTTCATATCTACTACAAACGGTCATAAGCTATGATTATGAATGCCCCGAAGCAGCTCCCCCACGGTCTTCAATAATTCGCTGTGAAAATGTGTGGGCACACAATTTTTAGCAAAGCCGGGTGAATGACTGTGCGTGGTCACGTCTCCATCTTTCCCAACTCTCTCACTCTATGTGTGCGTTCGTAAATTCACTTTGGAGTGCCAGAGAGTGCTCAGAGTGTGCTCTGGGCATTCGTAAATTTAGAGCGTTTCGCTCTCGTGGGGTTCAGAGCCCACACTGGACTCTCTGGCCAAGGAGTAGGGTTGATCCAAGCGTTCTGACCTCACAACGGCAGTCAAGCACCCAAGCTAACTGGCTAAAGTTTTCTATCTTGCTAGCAACTTCCAGACATACATGAGAGAACACCTCACTCTGACCATTTTTCTCACCCTAGCAGAGCTGGTTAGGCTGTTTTCATGTTATCCAGAGCATTTTGTGACTAGTATTACTTTGCTGCTGGCAACAATTGAATTAATATTTGTTTAACTGACACCGGACATATTCCACGGGTGTTGAGCATTCGGAAATTCATCAGTTATTCAGATGAGTGCTCTGAAATCAGAGTAGATAGCCAGAGTGAATTTACGATGTGTCAATGCAGCAGTGTACTGTAGCTTACAGGCCACAGTCAGAGCAGCAAGAGCGTTGAACTCAAGGGCCTTGGACCAGACACATTGATGTTGCACAACCCTGGCTGCCTGCTACACTGCCTGTGTAACCGATGTGAAATGGCTAGCTAGTTAGCTGGGTGCGCGCTAATAGCGTTTCAATCGGTGACGTCACTTGCTCTGAGACCTTGAAGTAGTTGTTCCCCTTACTCTGCAAGGGCCGCTGCTTTTGTGGAGCGATGGGTAACGATGCTTCGAGGGTGGAGACATAGCTTCACAGTGTTGGGCCAATGACGACCCAGTACGGCTCTGGGATCTGAGCTCAACTCTACTCTGACTGTAGTTGAACCCCATAACCAACCCCTGATATCACCTGTCACTTCCTGCCTGGCTGAAAGCCTGCAGTGGTTAGGTTTTGATGTTCAGCCTGATCAAAGAGGGAAGTCCAGAGGACCCTGCGGGCATCCTCTAGATCAGTGGTTCTTAACCAGGGGTAGTTGAGAGGACTCATGAGACCATAGGCCTATTGGTAAAATGCACGAGGGGGTACTTCAGGGGTACTCCGGCCAGAGCTAAATTCAATTGGTGGTACAGTAACCTAAAAAGGAAACACTGCTCTAGAACTTTCTTACTCTTTTCTTCTTCCAGTTTTCTTTCTGATTCTCTCTCTCCCTTTATTTTTCTCTCACCGTGTCTAGGTCGACTTGACTGCATTTGCTGAGGGGTGAAGGCTCCTCGTCCACAGTGTGCTCCTGGGTCTTCCTCCTCTCCCTCACTGTCTGTGGAACAACGGGAGACAAAGGTTGTGAGCTGCAATTCAAAATGCGAACATGGCAGGATGTCCATTAAGGCACTCACGCACACTGACACTCCCAACACACACGCACAAACACTCACTTCATCATTTGCTCACACACACATAATACGCATATACATTTATACAGACTCTATATACACCACGTACACTCACTCACATATAAGGCCAACAGATGGTTAAATAGCTATCACTAGCACCTTATAGGCTGCTTCCCTATATACATAGACTTGAAATCCTTGGCCACTTCAATAATTGGAATAATAGTCACTTTAATAATGTTTACATATTTTGCATTACTCATCTTATATGTATTTACTGTATTCTATTCTAGTCTATGCCTCGTCCAAATATTTATATATTCTTAATTCCATTCCTTTACTTTAAATGTGTGTGTATTGTTGTGAAATTGTTAGATATTACTTGTTAGATATTACTGAACTGTTGGAGCTAGAAACACAAGCATTTCGCTACACCCGCAATTACTTCTGCTAAACATGTGTATGTGACCAATAAAATTTGATTGGATTTGACTTGATCACATACTCTGCTGCTACTCTGTTTATCATATATCCTAATACCTTACACCAATACATAGCTCTATCACTTGAGTATCCCTGCACATTGTAAATATGGTACTGGAACATACTGACCCTATATACAGTGCCTTGCGAAAGTATTCGGCCCCCTTGAACTTTGCAACCTTTCGCCACATTTCAGGCTTCAAACATAAAGATATAAAACTGTATTTTTTTGTGAAGAATCAACAACAAGTGGGACACAATCATGAAGTGGAACGACATTTATTGGATATTTCAAACTTTTTTAACAAATCAAAAACTGAAAAATTGGGCGTGCAAAATTATTCAGCCCCTTTACTTTCAGTGCAGCAAACTCTCTCCAGAACTTCAGTGAGGATCTCTGAATGATCCAATGTTGACCTAAATGACTAATGATGATAAATACAATCCACCTGTGTGTAATCAAGTCTCCGTATAAATGCACCTGCACTGTGATAGTCTCAGAGGTCTGTTAAAAGCGCAGAGAGCATCATGAAGAACAAGGAACACACCAGGCAGGTCCGAGATACTGTTGTGAAGAAGTTTAAAGCCGGATTTGGATACAAAAAGATTTCCCAAGCTTTAAACATCCCAAGGAGCACTGTGCAAGCGATAATATTGAAATGGAAGGAGTATCAGACCACTGCAAATCTACCAAGACCTGGCCGTCCCTCTAAACTTTCAGCTCATACAAGGAGAAGACTGATCAGAGATGCAGCCAAGAGGCCCATGATCACTCTGGATGAACTGCAGAGATCTACAGCTGAGGTGGGAGACTCTGTCCGTAGGACAACAATCAGTCGTATATTGCACAAATCTGGCCTTTATGGAAGAGTGGCAAGAAGAAAGCCATTTCTTAAAGATGTCCATAAAAAGTGTCGTTTAAAGTTTGCCACAAGCCACCTGGGAGACACACCAAACATGTGGAAGAAGGTGCTCTGGTCAGATGAAACCAAAATTGAACTTTTTGGCAACAATGCAAAACGTTATGTTTGGCGTAAAAGCAACACAGCTC
Source organism: Oncorhynchus mykiss (assembly GCF_057628025.1). Classification (NCBI taxonomy): domain Eukaryota; kingdom Metazoa; phylum Chordata; class Actinopteri; order Salmoniformes; family Salmonidae; genus Oncorhynchus; species Oncorhynchus mykiss. The sequence goes on along the minus strand of NC_143023.1, from coordinate 65,826,805 downwards.
ATCACCCTGAACACACCATACCCACTGTCAAACATGGTGGTGGCAGCATCATGGTTTGGGCCTGCTTTTCTTCAGCAGGGACAGGGAAGATGGTTAAAATTGATGGGAAGATGGATGGAACCAAATACAGGACCATTCTGGAAGAAAACCTGATGGAGTCTGCAAAAGACCTGAGACTGGGACGGAGATTTGTCTTCCAACAAGACAATGATCCAAAACATAAAGCAAAATCTACAATGGAATGGTTCAAAAATAAACATATCCAGGTGTTAGAATGGCCAAGTCAAAGTCCAGACCTGAATCCAATCGAGAATCTGTGGAAAGAACTGAAAACTGCTGTTCACAAATGCTCTCCATCCAACCTCACTGAGCTCGAGCTGTTTTGCAAGGAGGAATGGGAAAAAATGTCAGTCTCTCGATGTGAAAAACTGATAGAGACATACCCCAAGCGACTTACAGCTGTAATCGCAGCAAAAGGTGGCGCTACAAAGTATTAACTTAAGGGGGCTGAATAATTTTGCACGCCCAATTTTTCAGTTTTTGATTTGTTAAAAAAGTTTGAAATATCCAATAAATGTCGTTCCACTTCATGATTGTGTCCCACTTGTTGATTCTTCACAAAAAAATACAGTTTTATATCTTTATGTTTGAAGCCTGAAATGTGGCAAAAGGTCGCAAAGTTCAAGGGGGCCGAATACTTTCGCAAGGCACTGTATATATATATATATATAGATACACATACACAGTAGTGTGCTTACTTACTTTCTCGTGTTGTTTTTATTGCTTTCGTGTTTTTGTTCTACCTTATGTTATTTTTAGTATTACATTGATTACTGCATTGTTGGGTTTAGAGCTTTCAAGAAAGGCATTTTACTTTACTTGTACATGTGAAATTAAACCTTGAAACTAAAGCAAATGATGCACAATATAAGGTTACCATGGGTACATACAATTTGGTTTAGATGTGTGTGTGTGTGTGGCGAATCATAACAGGTATTTGTTTCTGCACATCCCCATGGCTATACTCCAGATGATTTAATTACATTATAGTATCAGCATTGCCACCTGTATGGACTGAGTATGATGTCCAGTGTCCACCATTACACTCATGATGATCAGATGTTATTTGCATTCATTCATAAACAGGCACGGTACATTCTCCCATTTATTGACTGTATGAGTCAGAGGCATAGAGCATATACGTCTGCCTTTGCAATTTGCCCTGAAGAATGGGAAGGACGTAACATGGACACAGCCCTGATTATATCTTAAAGCGCATTTCTTTCAGTTCATATTGTTTGGTAAGGCATCCTTTTATGTATGTCTCAGGGCACATTACATGGCTGTCTGGGTTTATGCTCAGGACCAAGTAATCTCAAAGGGTAGCTCTATCAGCTGATCATCATGATTCAGCCATATTATAGGTTGTCATAAAACTAAGTGGGTGAAAATTATAGGGAGGGGAAGGATAACTAGATCCTTGGATAGCCATGCTGTCAAGCTTGGTGAAATGTAACGTGAGGAGTTTGTACAATTAAAACAAATAGGCAGAGGCATGCCTCAGTTTGTAACCCAATGCCCTGCATTGGGTGTTGACTATGGGTGTTGACTATTTACACAAAGCGACAAAGTAACTATTTAACAACGGAACACACCTCCATCCTTAACTTTTCAACAATAACTTTAGATTCCATCATTCATTCTTATAAAAGGGCAGGCGAATATTCCAATATGAATCCCATGCTCATTTCTGAAGGTGAATTTCATAGCTCAAGTTACGAGTGGGGGTAAGAGATGGTTTTATTGACCCTAGTCTAAACCCTCCTGTCACAGAGTTGATCTGTGGTATCTTGAGCAACACATTTGACCTAAACTACCTGGTGAAGGTTCGCCTCCCTGTGATCTAGGGTTAGAGTCTGTCTTTCAGTGTCATCCCTCCCATCATGTCTGTCCTGTGATAGTCTTCCCATTCCCCTCCTTTCCCAGGGACAAGGCGAGGCCATCTCTTTTTCTCTCCCGGGCATCCCCTCTCAGCTCTCCCTGGTCGAGTCATTGCCTGGCAACTCCTCTCAGAGTCAGACAGGTGCAATATTAATCAGGTGTAAAGCGGCAGCTCTCTCCATCTCAACTCTCCAGCTACACAAATGATTAACCAAAACCCTCCTCTACTCCCGCCCTCTTACTCACGCATCTCCACGGCTACGCAACACCTCATTTGTTCTCTCTAAATCCTAACTACATCTCACTCTCTGCCTCCTCCAACCTTTTCCACCATCTCTCTCGCTCTCTCAATTTGATTTAAGGGCTTTATTGGCATGGGAAACATATGTTTACATTGCCAAATCAAGTGAAATAGATAATAAACAAAAGTGAAACAAACAATTAAAAAAATTAACAGTAAACATTACACTCACAAAAAGTTCCAAAATGTTATTATTTCTCTCCCTCTCTGTGTGGCAAATAAATTAACTTTATGTCCTGAATAAAAAGCATTATGTTTGGGGCAAATCCAACACAACGTCACTGAGTACCACCCTTCATAATTTCAAGCATGGTGGTGGCTGCATCATGTTATAGGTATGCTTGTCATTGGGAAAAACTAGGGAGTTATTTAGGATAAAAATAAACATAATAGAGCTAAGCACAGACAACTCCCAGACTGAACCAGGACAACCTGGTTCAGTCTGCTTTCCAACAGACACTGGGAGGCAAATTCACCTTTCCGCAGGACAATAATCAAAAACACAAGGCCAAATATACACTGGAGTTGCTTACCAAGAGGACAGTGAATGTTCCGGAGTGGCCTAGTTACAGTTTTTGCTTAAAATGTCTTGAAAATCTATGGCAAGACTTAAATGGCTGTCTAGCAATGATCAATAACCAACTTCACAGAGCTTGAAGAATTGTACAAATATTGTACAATCCAGGTGTGCAAAGCTCTTAGAGAATTATCCAGAAAGACTTAACTTTGGCAGCGATTACAGGTGTGATTCTGACATGTATTGACTCAGTGGTGTGAATACTTATGTAAATGAGATATTTCTGAATTTCATTTTCAATACATTTCAATAAAATACTTTCTCAAGGCACTATAAATGTGTTCCATGAGCTTACTTAAACTATGTTGAATGCAAATACAACACACAAGCAAAAAAAAAAACATGTCAACTCACATGATGGAAACTCAATTACAGTTATAAACAGACGCACAAAAAAATACAAAGTTAATGATCACCTAGGCAGGACTTTTATGGCACCAGAGGCAGACACACCGTTCATACGTGAGCTTCAGCATATTTTAATCTTTGGTTTATGACTCACTGATATTTCAATGTATTAGTGCAACTGAACTGATTAGCTGTTTTAACACCCAGTTAATTTTATAGCAAACAATTCACAATTTCCCTTTGAATGTACTACGCTACATTACATTGCAATGTTTCCTCATAAGGCAATACACTTCAATAAAATAGAAAATCAAATTTCCATCATTTCTATCCCATGTGTGATCATTGAAGACATCTTTCACATTCATTGATGCACAAATCCTGTCTTGAGCATTTGGTCATAGGTTCTCATTGACATCGCAGTAAAGCACTTCATGTCCTCATTGTTCATGCACCTTGGAAAAACCTTTTGGCATGGCAATTCCAAGCCTGACATTGGTCAGTATTGATGTAATTGCATGCTCCTGCGTAGCAAGTGATTACTGAGCGCCAAGTCTAGGTCCAAAAGACTTAGCAGCTAGGTAGCCTAGTGGTTAGAGCGTTGGGCCAGTAACCGAAAGGTTGCTAGATCGAATCCACCAAGCTGACAAGGTAAAAATCTGTCATTCTGCCCCTGAACAAGGCAGTTAACACACTGTTCCTAGGCTGTCATTGTAAATAATAATTTGTTCTTAACTGACTTGTCTAGTTTAATAAAGGTTTAAAAAAATAAAATTAATAAGACTCCTGAACAGCTAATCAAATGGCTACCCAGACTATTTGCATTGCCCCCCACCCACCCCTTCCCCTCTTTTACGCTGCTGCTACTCTCTGTTTCTTATGCATATTCACTTTAACTCTACCTACATGTTTATATTACTCAACTAACCGGTGCCACCGCACATTGACTCTGAACCGGTCCCAACTGTATTTGGCCTTGCTATTGTTATTTTACTGCTGCTCTTGAATTATCTGTTACTTTTATTTAACACTTATTTTTTCTTAAAACTGCATTGTTGGTTAAGGGCTTTTAGGTAAGTATTTAACTGTAAGGTGTATTTGTTGTGTTCGGCGCATCTGACAAATAAAATTTGATTTGATTCATCCATTGCCTGAAGGAGGGTGGCACGCTCATGGCGATGGCAATTTCTTTAAACAAAAAAATACAAATAATGTTTTATTGTCACATACACTGGATAGGAACTGTGAAATGTGCTGTTCGACAGGGTCAGCCATAGTGGTACGCACTGGAGCAAATTAGGGTTAAGTGCCTTGCTCAAGGGCAGATTGACCGATTTTTCAGCTTGGATAGTCAAAACAGCGACCTTTCGGTTACTGACCCAGCGCTCTGGTAGTCTATCTGTCGCCCAATCATACACCTTCCACCTGTATTGTAATCATGTATCATGATGCGTAGCGAACATCAAACACTGATTAAGTTTGGAGAAGAATTTACTATGAATTTGTCTGTTGTACCAAGTCAATTGAAAAAGTTTTGAAACAACTACCTTTATGATGATCTGCTTTGAGTTTTGTACTAAGGGTTGTGAAAATGTACCACATACTGTACTTGTGAAAACTGCACCAAAGCAATTTTTAAAAAAAAGTATTACAACACTAAAAATGCCATTGAATATTACAGCTGGCGTGTTAGCATTTCTGAAGAGGAACAGAACATATTATTTCCCAGAGAAGTCTTAAGAGAGTATTGTCATAAGACCACTGAGAAAGTGAAGAAGTGTAGAAGCACCTGAACTGATTCTACGTTGTAACCGGAGTTGAGTTCACTGACTTATTGGAAGGCTTGGTTGGAATCAGCAGCAAATTGGAGTCTGGCAATGATTGTTCAGGGCCTAGTTTTTATCACCCTGGGCAATGGCTTTGATTTGAAACCAGCATGTGTGGAAATATGGCCACTCTTAACATGGACCTGAACTTTAGGGTAAGTTATTGTGAACCGAACACAGGCGTCAGAGCCAACAAGTGTGTAAATCAACTAGCTTACTGATACTTATAGCAAGCCATAATATAATTGAATAAAAAAATACAAAGTTATCCGTTGAAGTTCTAGACTGGTAGCTGCTCCAGCAGAGCAGTGTCTCGGTGTGTACTGTGTGTGTGTAGGGATTTGACTATTCCATGTGAAATGGGAGAGGGCCTGAGGAGAGGAGAGAGCGGAAGGCTTTAATTTGCTCAGCCAGGGTGGGTAAGTGAGGGATGGATACTGCTAAGAGAGAGGCAGGGCTATTAAGTAAGGTCCTCTACACCAGACCAGTTTACCTCCCATCCACTGAACACACTCACTCAGGTAGGCCTCACCATGGTAACACATCAGAGTAGAGGAGCGGACAGAGGGCCTCCCATCAGCTCATAGCGTAGAGTACAGTGTCCCCTCACAGACATCTACTCAGTCTCAAAATGTGAAAACAGACAGTCACATGCGCACACATTAGTTTCATCGCTTGGGGCAAGACAAGCCGGCATAAATCTGACTAGGTGTACTACACAGAATAGGGTTGTGCCTGTGTATACACCTACTATGTGAACTATGACAATGTGTGGAACGCAAGGAATATTGACAGAGGTGACATGGTGTATTGAATTACTGTTAGAGTTTGCAAATACTGTACTATACACTTTTTACACCCCTGGTCACAGCATACAATTTAGGTTAACAAAATACGTACTCAAAGGTCATGGACCACTCATCTCTGATGTTTGTGGGTGTACAATTAAGCAATAAGGCCTGAGAGTTCTTATGCATGATTCAACACAGAAGGCCTTGATACAGAACTTAGCTGTGGTATATTGGCCATATACCACAAACCCCAGAGGTGTCTTATTGCTATTTTATACAACGGGTGGATCTAATCCTGAATGCTGATTGGTTAAAACAGCATTCCAGCCGGTGTCTATGCCACAAGTTACCACCGGCTAAATCTGTGACGTTAAAATGCCTATTTACTCTGTTCCATCTGACTGCTCAATCCACTGTCTCATCAGCCCAGCCAGGCAATTTATAAACTTGATCTATACTATAAAAAGCATCTAGATATTATCTCACATTTCTTTTAGAATAACATTTAGTTTTCAACAGCGGAGATTTGGATAAACCTTGCTGTCTGTCTCCGACATTTGCAACATTGTTTCAATATTCAAATTCGATCTCCAGCTGTCCCATAGTAATGAACGTGTCGGGACGAGACAGACAGGCAGGCAGGCAGGCAGGCAGGCAGGCAGCGTTTCTCAACAAGTCAAAATCATGAATCAGCTGACATCCTTTTTATGGATATATACAAATAAATGTAAATTCAAAAAAGGTAAAACGAAATGAAGTGCATCTAGTTTGCAGTCTTCCCAGCTTCAGTTTGAAGTGATTGTGTTAGCTGTGTTGTTGGCTAGTTCCTCTGAACAACAGTGTCCTGATGAGAGAGCACATTCTCTATGCCAGGCGAAATAGCACCTCATTAGCTCATTGTTATGGATGTATCCAAATAAATGTCACTAGAAAACAGCTTAAACAAACGCAAATGCAGGTACTTTTCTGTTAATCTGGCTGCAAGCAAAGGATAAGAATGTTGCCAGCCAGGACGGCAATGGAACATTTACAACCAACGACTGGGTCGCGTCCATAGATACAGAACAAAAAGACTGAACAACTGGGTCGTGTCTCTAGCAACCGAACCGATAGAATGAATGGCCAGCCGGCTTGGGTAGAAACCTTCTTGTGGAAGGATGAAATAGTATGAATAAATTCAGAAAAATAACGTTTTTAAAAATATGTCAATCATTATTTGAATATGTTGTTAACCCGTTGTATAAAAGTGATAATGCCCTCGAAGCTGGCGTTTGGAGGATGTATTGGCACGGTTTGCTGGCCCTCAACTTCATCTCTGGCCTAACAACACCCGTGCCAATATATCCTCCAAACACTGGCTTCTCGTGCATTATCACTTAAATAAACTGGTTACAAACATAGTTATAACAGTAAAAATAAATGTTTTGTCATACCCATGGTATAGGGTCGGATATTCCACGGCTTTCAGCTAATCAGCATTCATGGCTGGAACCTGGTTTATAATTCCTTTTATAAACTGGGTGGTTTGAGCCCAGAATGCTGATTGGCTGAAAGCCGTGGTATATGAGACCGTATACCATGTGTGTGGCAAAACATTTATTTTTACTGTTCTAATTACATTTGTAACCAGTTTATAATAGCAAATCAGGCACCTCAGGGGTTTGTGGTATATGGCCAATAGCTGTGGTATATTTGCCATATACCACACCCCCTCGTGCCTTATAGCTTTAATATACCACACCTTCCTGTATTCATAGTAGGGAACCAAGTGTGGGCATTGACAGTAATGGAAAAATTAGGCCTAGTTTCGCATTGCCAGACATCAAACTATATTCTCATTCAAAAATAAGATGTGACCTTTTCTGGTGACTAAACCTAGAAGATTAATTATAAGAGATATCCTGTACTGCATGTTTCTATACTACTACAGTACTACCCCTATTGCTACTTCTACAGTACGGGTCTGAGTGTTTCAAGGGAATGGGGGTAATTGTCTCTGGTTGCAGCTGGTGTGGAGGCATGCAGGCTGGGAGAACTGAGCAGTTACATTTTAGTCATTTAGTCAGACAATAGAGCTTCTTCATTCCCGGTCCTCTCAGCCCTACACTGAGAGGAGAGGTGGGGGAGCGAACGGTAATAAGGCACTCTGTGTGTCCTCCATCTAATAGGCTGGGAAGGAGAATTAAGGAAAGAATGAGTGACAAAAAACAAAGGGGATGGACAGAGGAGACCCTAGTCCAGGCTGGTACCATCAGAACAGGGGCCATAGTGTGTTGGTGGGGCACTGGGCGGATGGGTGTGGCAGAGGAAGGCGCGGGCTCGTGGTTTGGGAGGGGAATGCTTGGTTTAGGATGGGGAATTGTGAGGTCACAGACAGGCAATATGAATAACTGCCCGCCCAGCTGGCCAGAGCCACAGCACAATCCTGCCTTGTTATTTTATTCTTTGTCAAGACAAAACCGGCAACCACTGGCGCTCACATTACTGGACTGGAAGTAGGCCTACACATAACAGGCTAGTGTTGCTCCTATCCAGAGAGCAGCTCTGATAATGAGTGGGGTGAGTCAATGGCTGAGAAGAGGGAACAGAACACAATCTCAATACATGCTACGTCAAGGCTTTTGTTAGAGATTATGGATGGATAGCTTGTTGTATAAAGGAGTAGTAAAAGAAAGCAGGGAGTTTCTTTTTTAACAGTATGAAGCAGATTATTCAAGTGTTTGCCAACAGTTGCTGGGTTGGGCTGTATGGTCATTTCCAATGTGGATACAGGTTCAAAGTTCACAGTCACACTCTTGGAGTCCTTGAGCCCACACTGGAGGCCGAAATGGTGTAGCCAGAGTAGTTGGGTAACACGAGGAGACACGACAGATACACAATCAGTATTATTCAAGTAACAGTATCACCGGTCAATATGTCACAGCAGGAGGGTGGTGGATTTTGTGTACGTGAGTTAAAAAAGGTGTATCCCAGATGTCATCAATAGTTCCATCCCTGGTCACAGTGAAGAGGTCTTGTGACTCATCCTGGTTAATGGTTAAGCATCACTATCATATCTGTGCCGGGGTACACAGTCGGACGGGCTACAGAGTTTAGAGAGATAAGTGTACTTCCCCTTTGCCACACACATGTACATAAGAACCATTTACTGAGTGTCATTGTCAGATCAGTCTCAAACACACATCAGTTGAAATGGCTCTGTTAGAATATGTAAGAGCAGTCTCTCATGTTTTCACAAAACATCTGACTTTTCATTGTGGAAGACTTGTTGTGGAGAGAAACAGTGACAGGGTGCGGAGGTGGGTGACTCCCTCTCCTCTTCCTCTCATTACACACACACACACACACACACACACACACACACACACACACACACACACACACACACTAGCAGGATCACTCAGCTTCTCTTAGTAACAAAGCCAGTCAAACCTGACTGGCAAGAAATGAAGATTACTCTCATTCACACACACGCAATCGTGGATGAGGATGGTACTAAAATCAGAGACAAACTGTAGCTGGAGACGTTTTGGCCCGAGTGTCCTGTTACTACATACACAGAGTATGACAAGAGACTGCCATTATATTACCACAATAAACCAGGAGAACCATGATAGACTTCAAACACGATATGGGCATGATGACCAGTGAGTTTTGACCTAGATTCAGTCTGAGCAGCAGACAACCACAGAAAATCTCTTGACATGGAAACTGGGGAGATTCTTCAATACACAGATTCATAACTAGTGGCAGGTAGTTCATTGCTCACAAATTGGGAAAGCCAGGTGCAAAGGTCTATCCACATGTTCATGTGTGCTAACATGCATATCATAAATTACCAGAACAACGCTGATATTAGCATAGGAATATAAATATCATTTTATATGTTCTACGTGCTCTTAGCTCAGCATGAGAGATATTTACCTTCCACTTAATCACTGATATTATTGTTTTAAAGGGTGTGTGGATGTGTTTGGGAGAAGAAGTAAGTAAGTAATGGAATGATAGGCTCCTGTTCATGCTGACCCAGATGGATGTTCTACTTTGTTAAAGGGAGAGGTAATAACCTCCCACCCAAGATTACAGTTACTCAGCAATTGCTAAACTACTGATCACCATAGCTTGTCAAGATACGCCTAACATGAGCCAAATGCTGGTCCAGGGTGTGCCTTCAGTCATTCACTCCAAACTTGCTCACCGACCCTTTAACGGTTTGTTTTATAAAAACACGTTTTTGTTATAGAGCTACTACCATTTAGCCATAGGCAGTTTATAAATACACATGACAGAGAATTGGTGGGTGGTGCTTGAACAATGAACTTGACTTGGCGTTGAGAGTTAGGTCCTTCCTATATAAATACCAACAGACAGGCTCTAGTATAGTGGTCCTCAAGGCCCTGGAGGCTGAGAGAGGCCTGTGTTAGAAATAAACAGAGCTATGGGAGAAATGATCATGAGAGCACCTTTTGTCCTCCTTGCTATACAATCTGACCTGTGCAGTGTCCTATTAATTAAGCATGTTAGCAAAAACCTATTAGCTAAACAGCTACAGTATCATTTGTAGGGCTGGGAATTGACAGGGTCCACGCGATACGATATTATCATGATACTTAGGTGCCGATATGATACGTATTGTGATTCTCACAATTCTATATGTATTGAGATTTGATAGTGCGATTTTATTGTGATTCGATGTTCCAAACATTTTGCTGCTCATGTCTGCTGCAGAGGGACAAGAGAGAGTTGTGGAAAAGTGAGTTTTGATCAGTCATGAAAATACGTGCTAAAAACATGTTGGCTCACTATTTAAAAAGTGGCACAAATACAGCCGACCAGTGCAAAAATATAACCATATTGTCAAAAATAATATAACTGGATTGATGTTTTCCCCCATCACTAATGAGTTGGTCTGCAATCATACAAAATGATGTCTGTGAGCGAGAAACTGACTATCCCTGGCTCTCCTGATGGGGAGGGGTAAGGAGAATCAGGAGGCTGCAGAGACATATAAAGCAACAGTGTAGCATGGCATCCCTCACCCCTCAGCACTGCCACAGGCAGCTGTGTCTCTGTCAGTCTTCAGGGCTCCTCATGTGTGGGACTACCCTGCCACACTAGCCAATAAGATCCCGCTGGATCTCTCTATATCCTGGTGACGACAGTCTCACCTCTTCAACTCTGCCCCTGCTGCCTCTCCCAGGGTCCCACGCCACATATTATTCCAATTACTGTGGCAGAGCAGGCCAGCCATCCTCAGACAGGACAGGTGAAACATGCCGGCTGTGTTTGTGCTGCGTCTTAATCAATCGGACCTCACAACCTGTTCTCTCTCCGGCCCTCTCCTCCCCGCTTACATCCCCCTATTCCCTCACCACCCTTTGGCTCGAACCAGCAGTTGTAGAGCATTACCTGAGGGACCTACATATGACGATGTGTGCCAATTGAAGGCTTGTGACAACTGTCTCCATGGAAGCAGAAGCTAAACAACACTAGCATTCACAATGATAAACGTAGGCCAACTGCAGCAGATAAAATATACTTTATGAATGAATTCTGCCGTCAAATTACAAAAGGAGATGAGATGGCGGCTACAAACTGAACGTTTGAGGCGCTCTAGTTTCCACCCCCTCAGTAGCCTGCTGCATAATGCTTGGTCATGTCCCTGGGGATGAGTGATGAAATACAATAAGGCCTTTGAGAGAAAAAATGTGATTCCGATCCATAAAGAGGAAACATTCCTTCGGGGCTGAGGCACCACCGACTGCCCTCACAAATTCCTCCCAAAATGTTATCATCAGCCCACTGATAGAGCTTTTTTCTCTGAGGGCACTCTGTCCTAAAGAGTTGTGGAGGGTCACATCAGGCCAGATGGCCAACATTCACCATTCACAAAAGCCTATGCATACACACACACATAAAAATACAATGCCTTCAGAAAGTATTCGCACTACTTGACTTTTACAAATGTTGTTATGTTACAAAGTGGGATTAAAATTGATTTAACTTATGTTTGTTGGTCAACAATCTACACACAATAGTCTATAACAGGGCTGCCCAACCCTCATCTATGAGATCTACCATCCTGTGGGTTTAACACACCTGATTCTATTAATTAGCTGCTCAATAAGACCTTAACTAGCTGAATCAGATGTGCTAAATTAGGGTTGGACTGAAAACATACAGGACAGTAGATCTCCAGGAAGTGGGTTGGACTGAAAACATACAGGACAGTAGATCTCCAGGAAGAGGGTTGGACTGAAAACATACAGGACAGTAGATCTCCAGGAAGAGGGTTGGACTAAAAACATACCGGACAGTAGATCTCCAGGAAGAGGGTTGGACTGAAAACATACAGGACAGTAGATCTCCAGGAAGAGGGTTGGACTGAAAACATACAGGACAGTAGATCTCCAGGAAGAGGGTTGGACTGAAAACATACAGGACAATAGATCTCCAGGAAGAGGGTTGGGCAGCACTGCTCTATAATGTCAATGTGATTGAAAAATGCAACTATTTAAAAAAAATATACAAAAAAATAAAACACTAATATATCTTGATTAGATAAGTATTCAACCCTGAGTCATTACATGTTACATTACATGTTTTTGGGTAAGTCTCTGAAGCCATGTTCACATTGGCAGTTTGAAGTGACTCAAAAAGTGACTGTTTATTTGCATATCCGATTCAAATCTGTTATTTTTCCTACAGCCAAAAAGCACATAGAATCGGATATTTCGAGCCACATTTCAAACCATCTTTATAGATGGTTTGAAATCCGATATAAATCTGTTAGCTGGCCATGTGACATGTCTGAATGGTCAAATCTGATTTATTTTGCCCTCAAGTGTTTTTTAGACTGCTATTTGGAATATCTTGTTGCTTGCTAGCTGCTCTGTTGACAGTTTGACAAGAACATGTGGTAGCTAACTAGCTTGTTAATTGTTTACAAACAAATTAGTGATTATGCTAGAAAGCTAAACAGCTACCTAGCTAGCTAGTTGACTGCTGTGGCTAGCCAAAAAATGACTTGTTTTGAAAGTTGGATCATCTTATCCTTTGAGGCTTTAAAAATGTTCTTAACCTAATGATTTTGAAAATGCAAAGCAACTGGGAAACGTCCATGGCAGGCATTGTTGTTACCTTAGCTTGCCACATAACTTCTTAGTGATAGCAAACACTAGCACCACCACCAATCAGCCTACACCACTGAACACAAACCCATCATTACTATGACAACTAGTGTAGCCTTGTCATAAAATAACTGCTGTCTGAACTAGGGTTGCAAAGGGTCGGAAACTTTCCGGTAAATTTCCAGCATTTTTCTGGAAATGTTCCATGGGAAGTTAAGCCCAGGAATTTGGGTAATTTTTCTTAAATTCATCAAAACAGTTAGCTTATATCAGTTAATTTTTTTGTGGGATACACAGAAGGCAATTTTAGGTCTTGTGGCATATTTTGGTTAAACTATCCCCAATTCAATGGAATTTTAACCCTCTACATGCACAGTGCACTCTTCCATCACATGTACAGCTGATTCTCAAGATCTTGCACACTAATGAGATGCTATTGAGCCCACACTACTACACTGTCTGAGCCAAGGACTAGAAGCTTTCTGGTAAGTTTTAATTACAATACTGGGTGTGGTGAATATATTTTATATGACATACATTATGTTTTGTTAACTAGTAAATAGTAGTCTACAGCAAAATGTGTTTAAATAATTTCTGACTTGTTAACAATTTCTGCTAGTTAGTTTTTGCTACCATGTGGGTTTTAGCTTGCTTGAGCCTACTAACTGAGAAGTGTTAATTCACCTGTTTCCATACATGTTTCATTTTAAAACATTTATCCTACAAAGGAGTTGTTTAATTTAACTGCCTAACTATTTATCTGTACATGTGTAATGAACACTATGGGAGACAGAGAGATGGTTTCAAGCGCAGGGCGCAGCAGGTGTTGATTTATAAAGGACTACTGGAGGAGGCAGGTAGCTGGGTCCAGGGGCAGGCAGAAGGTCATACACCGGGGGTCCAAAAAGTAAAAAACTATCATACACGGGCGGATTAAATTAAAGGGAAAAACAGAGCTCTGAATAGAAGTGTGTGCAAAGAACTGAACTAAATACTGTGTGATAATGACATACAGGTGTGTGAACAGGTGATCAGAATTCAGGTGATTGTGTTCAGGGGATCTATGTGTTTGAGAGTGTGAGTTTGAAGCAGACGTTACAACATGGAATTGTATTTGGGTTTTCTTAAACTTATTTTTTCCTTCATCTTTACAGGAAAATGCCATGGGCACTATCTGATGTGTGAAGACATTTCACTGCAGCTAATGTAGAAGGAAAAGCTGTGTGCATTTGCAAATACTGTGCCAAATCATATGTGAAGAATTCAACAAAGATGCAGAACCATCTGGCCAACTCCATAAAGTTCCCTCAGCGCTCACAACAAGCAACCTCTGACAAAAGTCCCTCTACTTCTATTCGAGGTGAAAATGAAAAATCAGACACCTTATCGATAGCAACAGCTTATGGTCTTCCTGGATAAATTCTGATGAATGTCTTGCTCGAGCTGTGTATGCAACTGGTTCATCTCTGATGCTCACAGGCAATGTGATTTCTGAGTGTTCTTTGCCCAGCATACACCCCTCCAACCAGACCTGCTTTATCTACTCATTTGCTAGATACAGAGTTCAATCGAGTTCAAGTGAAGGTCAAGCAAATCATAGAGAAAGCAGAATGTATTGCAATCATCTCTGGTAGGTGGTCAAATGTTCATGGGGAAGGAATAACTAACTACATCCTCTCCACCCCTCAACCAGTATTCTACAAGAGCACAGACACAAGGGACAACAGACACACCGGTTTCTACATTGCAGATGAGCTGAAGGCAGTCATCAATGACCTTGGACCATAGAAGGTTGACAGACAATACTGCGAACATGAAGGCTACTTGGTCTACCCTCACATCACATCCATTGGCTATGCTGCTCATGCATTGAATCTGCTCCTCAAGGACATCATGGCACTGAAAACAATGGATACACTCAACAAGAGAGCCAAGGAAATGGAGAGCCAAGGTATGTGAAGGGTCATCAAATTATAGCAGCAATCTACCTCACCAAGCAAAGTGAGAAGAATAAGAGCACCACATTGAAGTTGCCCAGCAACACCCATTGGGCTGGTGTTGTCATCATGTTTGACAGTCTCCTGGAGGGGAAGGAGTCTTTCCAAGAAATGACCATATCACAGTCTGCCGATATGGACAGCCCCGTCAAGAGGATCCTCCTGGATGATGCATTTGGGAGAGAGTGGTAAGCAGCCTGAAACTCCTGAAACCTATAGCAGTAGCCATTGCACGGATTGAGGGAGACAATGCCATCCTGTCTGATGTTCAGACTCTGCTTGCAGATGTAAGAAATCCGTACTGCCCTGCCCACTTCCCTGTTGCTCCAAGTGTAACAGTTTAACTTTAGTCCGTCCCCTCGCCCATACCGGGCTCGAACCAGGGACCCTCTGCACACAGACAACAGTCACCCACGAAGCATCGTTACCCATCGCTCCACAAAAGCCAAGGGGAACAACTACTTCAAGGTCTCGGAACGAGTGATGTCACCGATTGAAACGCTATTAGCGCACACCACCGCTAACTAGCTAGCCATTTCACATCGGTTACACTCACCCCCCTTTTGACCTCCTCCTTTTCCGCAGCAACCAGTGAGCCGGGTCAACAGCATCAATGTAACAGTATAACTTTAGTCCATCCCCTCGCCCATACCCGGGCTCGAACCAGGGACCCTCTGCACACATCAACAACTGACACCCACGAAGCCTCGTTACCCATCGCTCCACAAAGCCGCGGCCCTTGCAGAGCAAGGGGAACAACTACTTCAAGGTCTCAGAGCGAGTGATGTCACCGATTGAAACGCTATTAGCGCGCACCACCGCTAACTAGCTAGCCATTTCACATCGGTTATACAAGCAGAGGAAACTGCAGTTCTGAAATACATCAAAAAGCATGAAGACTTTGCCTGAAGCCCAATACACGCCGCAGCGTACATGTTGGACCCCAAGTATGCTGGCAAGAGCATCCTGTCTGGTGCAGAGATCAACAAGGCCTATGGCGTCATCACTACCGTGTCTCGCCACCTTGGCCTGGATGTGGGAAAGGTTCTTCGCAGTCTGGCGAAGTACACTTCCAAGCGAGGGCTTTGGGATGGTGATGCAATATGGCAGTCGTGCCAACATATCTCATCAGCCACCTGGTAGAAGGGACTTTGTGGATCTGAGGCTCTTTCCCCTGTTGCCTCCATCATCCTCCAAATCCCACCAACATCAGCCTCCTCAGAGCGCAACTGGTCCTTCCTTAAATGGTATTAATATTAATTTGCATATATTTCCGATAATTCCCACGGAAAGTTTCCACCGCTGAATATTCCCCAAAAATGTGCAAACCAGGCCTGAATACACACACATTAAATTTGGTCACTTGTAGCTTGCTGTTTGGACAGTCAGTACTCCTAAACAGATTTGAAAACCGAAACTGATTTCGGCATTTAGTTCAAGAAATAGAGTTAAGAAAATATTTACTAAATAAAGTAAAGTAAAAAAATAAAAGGCTATATACAGGGGGTACTGGTACCGAGTCAATGTGCGTGGGGTACAGGTTAGTTGAGGTAATTGGTAAAGTGACTATGCACAGATAATAAACAGTGAGTAGAAGCAGTGTAAAATGAAAGGGGGGATCAATGTAAATATTCTGGGTGGCTCATCTTTTTCCTAGAGTCCACGTACAACTCTTTTGTCTTGCTCACATTGAGGGAGAGGTTGTTGTCCTGGTACCACACTGCCAGGTCTTGGCCATGCAATCGTTGGTGAACAGGTTGTACAGGAGGGGACTAAACACGCACCCCTGAGGGGCCCCAGTGTTGAGGATCAGTGTGGCAGATGTGTTGTTGCCTACCCTTATCACCTGGGGGCGGCCCATCAGGAAGTCCAGGATCCAGTTGCAGTGGGAGGTGTTTAGTCCAAGGGTACTTAGCTTAGTGATGAGCTTTGTGGGCACTAAGGTGTTGACTACGCTGAGCTGTAGTCAATGAACAGCATTCTCACATAGGTGTTCCTTTTGTCCATGTGGGAAAGGAAAGGGAAGTGTCAAATGCGATTGAGATTGCGTCATCTGTGGATCTGTTGAGGCGGTATGCAAATTGGAGTGGGTCTAGGATTTCCGGCATGATGGTGTTGATGTGAGCCATGACCTGCTTTTCAAAGCACATTATGGCTACAGACGTGAGTGCTATGGGCGGTAATCATTCAGGCAGGTTACCTTTGATTTCTTGGGCACAGGGACTATGGTGGTCAATTTGAAACATGTAGGTATTAGACTCGGTCAGGGAGAGGTTGAAAATGTCAGTGATGACACTTACCAGTTGCTTAGCGCATGCTTTGAGTACACATCCTGGTTATCCGTCTGGCCCTGCGGCTTTGTGAATGTTGACCTGTTTAAAGGTCCTGCTCACATCAGCTATGGTGAGCGTGATCACACAGTTGTCTGGAACAGCTGGTGCTCTCATGCATGCTTCAGTGTTGCTTGCCTCGAAGCGAGCATAAAAGGCATTTAGCTTGTATGGTAGGCTCTGGGCAGCTCATTGCTGGGTTTCCCTTTTTAGTGCGTAATAGTTTTCAAGCCCTGCCACAAGTGTCAGAGCCAGTGTAGTAGGATTCTTTGCCTGTTTGATGGTTCGTCTGAGGGAATAGCAGGATTTCTTTAAGCAACCGGATTAGTGTCCCACTCCTTGAAAGCGGCAGCTCTAGCCTTTATCTCGGTGCAGATGTTGCCTGTAATCCATTGCTTCTGGTTGGGGTATGTACGTACGATCACTGTGGGGACGACGTCTCTAGATGCACTTATTGATGAAGCAGGTGACTGAGGTGGTATACTCCTCAATGCCATTGGAGGAATCCCGGAACATTTTCCAGCCTGTGCTAGCAAAATAGTCCTGTAGTGTAGTATCCGCGTCATCTGACACACTTCCGTATTGAGTGAGTCACTGGTACTTCCTGGTATAGTTTTTGCTTGTAAGCAGGAATCAGTAGGATGGAATTATGGTCAGATTTGCCAAATGCGGGGTGAGGGAGAGCTTTGTATGCGTCTCTGTGTGTGGAGTAAAGGTGGTCTAGAGTTTTTTTGGCTCTGGTTGCACATGTGACATGCTGGTAGAAATGAGGTAAAATGGATTTAAGTTTGTCTGCATTGAAGTCCTCGGCCACTAGGAGTGCCGCCTCTGGATGAGCATTTTCTTGTTTGCTTATGTCCTTATACAGCTCGTAGAGTGCAGCCTTAATGCCAGCATTGGTTTGTGGTGGTTAATAGACGGCTACGAATAATATAGATGACAACTCTCTTTATCGATATTGTGCTCTACAGCTTATTATGAGGTATTCTGCCTCAGGCGAGAAATACCTTGAGGCTTCTTTAATATTAGACATTGCGCACCAGCAGTTATTGACAAATAGACACACACTCCCGCCCCTCATCTTACTAGACGAAGCTGCTCTGCCCTGCCAATGCACGGAAGCCTGCCAGAAGCCAGATTAGTGTCTTTTCTCATACACACAAGATAGGCTACAAAATACTAGACAGCAGAATGCCACTCTGAGTAGCCAAACCCAGAGCAACAAAACAGGGTTGGGGTCAATTCCATCAAAATTCCAGTCAAGTCAGAGAGTAAAACAAATTCCAATTTCTATTCCAAATTTCCCCCATTTATGCCATCCAATTAAGAATTGACATGGATCACACAATCATCCATTAACGTCTCTCCTATGACACGGCAGCATTACGTTACTCTACCAGTACCTCCATCCTCTGCTACCTCGAAGAGAGACAGAAGATGGGCTAATGGGCGGGTGGGAGGATGTGAAGAGAATTGTCCTCTGGGTTGGTCCCTAATGTTTACATAAAGGGACCACTGAATAAGCAAGAGGCGCATCGCCAAAACTCTTGTTTATAATACCAGCACTATAATCAATGCAAAACCCTGACAGCACTGTAAACACAAGCCTGTCAATTGAAACTGAACCCAATGTTTTGAATTGACATGTGATAAAATAAGACTTTGACAGAGAGGAGAATGCCATACTTAGACATAAAGACTTGCATGAGGGAGCAGTAAAGTGTTTAACTGTGGTTAACAGGATCAACACAGTGACCGTGTTTAACTGTAGTAAACAGGATCAAGGCAGTGACAACCACATGCATCCCTTACCTCCTCTCTGCAACACTCACACTTTATGATGCGGTTGTAGAGGTAGCAACAGTTTCCAAAAGTCAGAGTCGACCAATGAAACTTAGTGTTATAAGTAGTGATGCACCGATATGACATTTTTGGCCGATACCGGTATCCAATATTTTCCTTGCCAAAAGACGATACCGATAACCGATATTTAAAATTTTAGCGGCCTTTTAAGCATTCTAGTACAGTTAAATAGTTAACACACACACGGACGCAGAGGTCTAAGGCACTGCATCTCAGTGCAAGATGCGTCACTACAGTCCCTGCTTTGAATCCAGGCTGTATTACATCCGGCTGTGATTGGGAGTCCTATAGGGCGGCGCACAATTGGCCCAGCATCGTCCGGGTTTGGCCGGTGTAGGCCGTCATTGAAAATAAGAATTTGTTCTTAACTGACTTGCCTAGTTAAATAAAGTTTACACACACACCACACTGACCAAAAAGTTATTTTGTTTGCATTTCCATTAACAGTAAAACATCATCAAAACATATTTCTTTCACTTACTTGCTGTGCTGTTTCATTGTTCATTTGTTCAGTCGTTTCATTCTCAACCAGGATTTCATCATACATGACAAACAGTGAAGTTTCAGCTGTCTGTTTGTCCATGGCCTCTCTTCCTCGATGCGCACTGTCACTGTGTCCGTTTCCATCTTGTCCAGCTGTGTCTGTAACATTTCACGTGAAACCTGTTTTTTGTCTGCATCAAAGTAGTGGACAGTAATGAGAGAATGCCACCGAATCACTTGTTCACAGACTGTCTGCAGTTTTGTTGAGCAGGCGTTTCAATGCCATGACAGAGGGTATCACGTCTGCTGCAGGCGCAGTTGATGAGCTTATTTCTCGAGTCAGTTGTTCGAATAGAGATAGCTAGTGTTTTAATGTTTCCAGTTTCAAACATGTTCTCAAATGCCATTGAAATGGCAGCAGCGGCATGACAACCAGCACATTCATGAGCATGAAATACGACTTTCCTCAGTACGAAATCCTCGACGACCCACTGTGCTGTCAGAATCAGCATGCTCATGGGGCTGATATCGCTGGTCCAATTGTCAGTCGTGAAGCCAATAGCAGTAACACTATTACTGTGTAACTCCGGTAGGGCAACATCTGTGCACTTGACCTGCAATTTAACGGCTCAGACATGAGACGCATGTGGCAGGGTCTACAGGCAATCACGGACTACAAAAAAAACCAGCCACGTCTTGCTCCCGGGCAAACTAAACAATTTATTTTTCCGCTTTGAGGAGAATACAGTGCCACCTGCACAGCCCACTACCAAGGTCTGTGGGCTCTCCTTCTTTGTGGCCTACGTGAGTAAGACATTTAAACGTGTTAACCCTTGCAAGGCTGCCGGCCCAGACGGCATCCCTAGCAGTTTCCTCAGAGCATGCGCAGACCAGCTGGCTGGTGTGTTTACAGACATATTCAATCTCTCCCTATTCTAGTCTGTTGTCCCCACATGCTTCAAGATGGCCACCATTACATTCTTGGGTACAGGAACAAAGGTAACTGAACTAAATGACTAACCCTGTAGCACTGAATTCTGTGAATTATGAAGTGCTTTGAGAGACTAGGATCATATCAAGGATCATATCACCTCCACCTTACCTGTCACCCTAAACCCACTTCAATTTGCTTACCGCCCCAATAGGTTCACAGACGATGCATTCGCCATCACACTGCCCTATCCCATCTGGATAAGAGGAATATCTATGTAAGAATGCTGTTCATTGACTACAGCTCAGAATTCAACAACATAGTACCCTCCAAGCTCATTATTAAGCTTGGTGCCCTGGGTCTCAACCCCGCCCTGTGCAATTGGGTCCTGGACATCCTGACGGGGCATCCACAAGTGGTGAAGGTAGGAAACAACATCTCCACTTTGTTGATCCTCAACACTGGGGCCCCACAAGGGAGCGTGCTCAGCCCCCTCTTGTACTTCCTGTTCACCAATGACTGCGTGGCCATGCACGCCTCCAACTCAATCATCAAGTTTGCAGACGACACAACAGTAGTAGGCTTGATTACCAACAACGACGAGAAAGCCTACAGGGAGGAGGTGAGGGATCTGAGTGTGGTGTCAGGAAAATAACCTCTCACTCAACGTCAATAAAACAAAGAAGATGATCGTGGACTTCAGGAAACAGTAAAGGGAGCACCCCCCATCCAAATCTATGGGACAGCATTGGAGAAGGTGGACAGTTTTAAGTTCCTCGGCGTACACATCACGGACAAACTGAAATGGTCTACCCACACAGAAAGCATGGTGAAGAAGGCGCAACAGTGCATCTTCAACCTCAAGAGGCTGAAGAAATTTAGCTTGTCACCTAAACCCTCAAACTTTTACAGATGCACAATTGAGAGCATCCTGTCGGGCTGTATCACCTCCTGGTACGGCAACTGCACCGCCTACAACCGCAGGGATCTCCAGAGGGTGATCATCAAGGACAACAACCACCCGAGCGACTGCCTGTTCACCCTGCTACCATCCAGAAAGCAAGGTCAGTACAGGTGCATCAAAGCTAGGACCAAGAGACTGAAAAACAGCTTCTATCTCAAGGCCATCAGATTGTTAAACAGCCATCACTAGCACAGAGAGGCTGCTGCCTACACACAGACTTGAAATCATTGGCCACTTTAATAAATGGACCACTAGTCACTTTAATAATGCCACTTTAATAATGTTTACATATCTTGCATTACTCACCTCATATGTATATACTCTATTCTATACTATCTATTGCATGTTAGCCTATGCAGCTCCGTCACTAATCATCCACATACTTATATATTCTTATTCCATTCCTTTAGATTCCATTCCTTTAGATTTGTGTGTATTAGGTATCTGTTGTGTAATTGTTAGATATTACTTGTTAGATACTGCTGCACTGTCGGAACTAGAAGTACAAGCATTTCGCTACACTCGCAATAACATCTGCTAACCATGTGTATGTGACCAATAAAATTGTATCTGATTTCAATACAACACCTAGGGGGCCCATGGTTCTCATCCCCTTCCATTCACTCACACAGTAATTATGACAACATCTAGAGGATGTACTCCAACCTATCAGAGCTCTTGCAGCATGAACTGACATGTCCATCCCATCAAAGGATCAGAGAATGAATCTAGTACTGAAATCATAAGCTACAGCTAGCTAGCCCTGCAGTGCATAACATGTGGTGATAGATGACTCAGAGAAAGAAAATAGCTTTACAGTTTTTAACAAATTAATTTCTTCAAAAACGATAGAGAAGCAAGAGAGGGAGAGAACTATATTTTGTCTTGTTTTTCACTTTCACTTTCTTTGCCAGCAAATGCAGCTAGCTAGCTAGTTTAACCTACTCAAACACCCAGCTCAATCAAAGGGATGCTATATTAGCTAGCTGGCTATGACTATCCAACACAACACTGGAACTCTTCCAAGTCAAGGTAAGCTTTTGGTTTTACTAATTTATTGCCATCGGGCCCACCGGTGTAAGTGCTAAACTGCTTACTGTACTGTACACTAACGTTACTGCATAATTGTAGCGGGTTTATTAACTCTAGTTCTATCAGCTATGTTGACTATGACGTTACTTTAGCTAATATGGGGACAATGAGGTAGGCTGTGTAGCGGTTATGACATGGTTTGGCTTGGAAAGGTTTTTTAGCCTGGTCGCATACAGCTGATGTGTTGTGCATTGAAGTCCACAAGCGAAGGGAAAAGGTTTGAGGAGGAGAGTGGGTAGATGCGAGAAGGAATACAACGTGGCTGCTGTAAAAGTGAACTGGGTTTATGTCCGATCAGGGGTGTATTCATTTAGCCGATTCTGTTGAAAAACGTTTCTTAAACAGAAGCAAACGGAATGAAATGGGAATAAACATATCTGAATTTGTCCAATAGAAACTCTTGTTTGCAACTGTTGAACTATAATCAAGTATGCAAGGTGGTATTGAATGTGTCACTGTCTGTCACCTCAAATCTTTCTCTTGACCTGTGTACACCTACGTAGTAAACTTTAATTCATAGGCTAGGTTGTAGCAACCTCATGATGGGTATAGGGAAAATTAGAGTATCATGTAGTAGCCTAAACCTATCAATGTTACATTGAACTGGGTGAATGGAATATGAATGACAGTCATCCAATATGCTGTAATAGAAAAGGCCATGCTCAAGAAAAAAGAAAATTGCCTGCCTTCAACTTAAACAGCACCGACTGCGACTGACTTGCATGTAGCCTACAACCATTAGAGTAATGGAAAGTTTCTCCCAAATCCACTGACTGTGTTAATAGACATATTGTTGTGCCATCATCATCTCCTATTTGTAAACCACATGCATGTGGTTTACAAATAGGGGCAATGTGAGATTGTTGTTTGATGCAAATAGGCAATGTGTCTCAAATCAGACGTGAAAATCACACCGCCATGTACATCGTCTTAATTTACTGTAGTCTACTTTCCAGCTATAAGATTGCTGAACAACTAATCAAATGGGCACCCGGACTATTTCCATTGACCCCTTTTGTTTTTACACTGCTGCTACTCGCTGTTTATCATCTATGCAGTCACTATACAAATTACCTCGACTAACATAAACACGGCACATTGACTCGGTCCAGGTACCCCTGTATATAGTTAACTCGTTATTGTTATGTACATTTATTGTTTATTTTTGATTGTTTCGATTTTTTTTCACTTTAGTTTATTTAGTCAATATTATATTAACTCTATTGTTTGAACTGCATTGTTGGTTAAGGGCTTGTAAACACACATTTGTTGTGTGCGGCGCATGTGACAAATACAATTTGATTTGATTCGATAATAAATTATGCTTGGGTTACATTTTAGAGTAGGCTATCAGAGCAGAGTATTATAGCCTGTACCTGAGTTTCATCGGCATTACTGTCTGTGTCCAGCTCTCCAATGTAGTACTGTTCCATCCACCGCCGTGCGTTCTCGGAATGGCGGTGCGGGGGTCCCTCCATCTCCAGGCTGACATCATTCCCTGACCTGTGTAATATCAGAGCCTCTCCACCCGGATGCATTCGAAGGAATCCCGTCACATCATAAACCTTCGTCCCCAATAATACCCAACATGAGTATTTTGTGCAATGACGGGCTACCTCCATCTCAGAGAAAACCCGAGGGGACACCAATGGAGACATTGCGATGTTGAAGTGTCCACAAAAAAAAAAGCATAAACGAAAGCAGCGCGTAAAGACCCCCAGGCCGACTGACCGCGTACTAACTTCTACTTCATTTCTCAGCCCTGACTGGGCTTACTCGACCAGCTCATTAGCATATCATTAATTATTCATCACTCAAGACTGCTCAAAGCTCAGTCTTTCATCTAACTGCGTTTTGCTCGCTCTGCAACTTCACAGCGCTCGAGCTTATTTTTTACCCCCAATGTTTACAGCTATGAGATCATTATTGCATTGTTAATTCATGTTCAGATGTGGTTGAGATCAAATAAAAACTCACTTTTAAACTAGTCTAATAGAGAACCTGTTAAACATGCGTGTTATTTCCTCATGGGCGTAGTTCTGTTTGACGTGTAGGCGCCTCTCAATACCAATAACCTATATTAGGGGTCACCAACCGGTCGATCGACCATCTAGGTATTCCCAGTCGACCACCAAACATTTATGTAGAAAAGCCGACGATAAATGCTTGCGGTCCTTTATTACTAGATTTTTTTTTATTCGACTTTGCGCTTTTGCCTTTACGTGCACTTGATTCAGAAACCCTGTGCGCCGAAAAGGCAGTGTTCACATTTTGAACAATTTAATTTGTCTGAACTGAAGGGACAAACTCCGCCTACCCGGCCGATCAGGAGAGCTGTGCGTAAATCAAGTGCGCCTACTGCTCTGGACAATCTGATAGCTCAAGTCACCGTGCCGAGTACTCCACAGCAAAGTTTGATACCTGCCTACTTGAGATTTAGTCACTTTTAAAGCTATGACCATAGAGAAACCATCAAAAATTACAGCAAAGAGTTGTATGATTAAGTCTTTATTCAGCACTGTCAACACTGTTTTAATAAAACATACTCCTGATTCTCGCGCTGCAGCTGCACTGAATTAGTAGCCACGTGTATCGGAATACCTGCATTTTTATTATTAGCAGTTCGTCATGTCTATTTTAATTTCGATAAATATTTCACTTTCTCTGGTCAAATGAGCAACATGAATTTCTGCATGAGGCGGAAATAATGCGGTGCGACTCGAAGTCCGCCTACCCGAGGGGAGATTTTGATCATTCTCTTTCGTGTATCGTTTTTGACATCCCCCTCTCTTTCCCGACACACACACACCCGCACTCATGCTTATTGTAATTTATTAGGTCTTTCTTAAAAGGGTCTTGGGGTTGGTTGAGCATCGTTGAGTGGCAAGGGACAGTGTGACGTTAACTTGTATTGTGCGTGCGTCTTGCTACTACCGAGGAGAGAAAGTTGGAGAGACCAGCTCTCAAACTATCAAGGAAGATGTCGTAACCCTCTTCCGTAGTATGATACAAATGCACACGACATGTTGCACAGGTTGTAAACGTTTCTCATTTTCAGGGGCCACTTTCTTTCATTTGAGAAGCTAAGAAATTCGTCAAACTGGCACACGTGGAGCTGACAAACAAATGACGTTTATTGATATGCACACAGTACATTGCACACCATCAGTAGCACTTTGTGTATGGTCTGTTCCAAATCTGTGAGTACTCCCCTTTTCATATTTGTACTGCCATTTAAACTTTAAAGTACATTTTGATTATTTTGTGCATTTTCCATGAGCTTTTTCAATCGTCTTGTTTAAAGAGATCAGGGAAAATGTTTCCAGCTTAATCCATATTGGTTTAAATGGGTTTCTGGTTTTTTGCTTCCCTCTGGAAAATCAGCTGTTAATTTAAAATAAATACTGAAATGCATTATTTATTTTGCCATTTGTTATTGTGTACTTTTACCTTTACTTTTATTACTGTGTTTTGCTGTATTATGTTGTATAATCACCTTCCGGTGTAAAAACCATGGATATTAAAAACAAAAAACTAAGTGAGAAGTAGGCATTGGTCTGAAGCTGAAAAATAAAGGAAATTCACCAGCACCACAAGGTGTACCCATGCTCTACCAAGGTTTTCCAGCACACAGCTTTAGCCTACTACAGTGGTTATGTTGGTCTATTGTACTTCCAACAATAAGTAGGCAGGTTGCTTAGGATTTAAACAGCCTAATTCTGTCACACCCTGATTTGTTTCACCTGTCTTTGTACATGTCTCCACCCCTTCCAGGTGTCGCTCATCTTCCATTATCCCCAGTGTATCTATACCTGTGTTCTCTGTTGCCAGTTCATTTTGTTTCATCAAGCTTACCAGTGTTTTTCCTGTGCTCCTGTCTTTCTCTAGTCCCTGTTTTCTGGGTTTTTGCCGTTCTGTACCTTTCTGACTCTGCTCTGGATTACTGACCTCTGCCTGCCCTTGATCTGTCGTTTGCGGGCCACCCTGTTTTTGAAATAAACTTTTGTTACTTCAAAACTGTCTGCATCTGGGTCTTCTCCTGAGCCTTGACAAATTCATACTCTTCAGAGGGATAATGGACTTTACAGTGACCTGCTATTAAAATAATGTATGAATTTAAAATGAATTACGTTCAGATTTTGTCACACATAATAGCACAATGTCAAAGTAGAATTTCGTTTGTAGATTTGTTTTTTATTAATAAAAAATTAAAAGCTGGAACATCTTGAGTCAATAATTATTCAACCCCTTTGTTATGGTAATAAAGAATAAAAAATATGCTTAACAAATCGCATTAAGTTGCATGGATTCATTCTGTTCAATATTGGTGGAAAACATGATTTTTGAATAACTACCCCATCTCTGTTCTCCACACATACAATCATCTGTAAAGGCCCTCAATCAACCAGTGAATTTCAAGCACCGATTCAACCACAAAGACATGCATCTATTGGTAGATAAAAATGAAAAGCAGATATTAAATATCGATTTGACCATGGTGAAGTTATTAATTAGGCTTTGGGTTGTGTGTCAATACACCCATACAAGCGTCCTTCCTAACTCAGTTGCCAGAGAGGAAGGAACCTGTTCAGGGATTTCACCATGAGGACAATGGTTATTTTAAAATAGTTAAGAGTTTAATGGTTGTGATATGAGAACTGAGGCTGGATCAACAACATTGTGGTTAATCCAAAATACCAACCTAAATGGCAAAGTGAAAATAAGTAAATCTCTACCATATAAAAATATTCCAAAACATACATCCTGTTAGCAACAAGGCACTTAAGTAATGTGGCAAAAAATGAACTTTTTGTCCTGAATACAAAGCGTTATGTTTGGGGCAAATCCAACACAACATACCACTGAGTACCACTCTTAATATTTTTCAGGCATGGTGGTGGCTGCATCATATTATGGGTATTGCTTGTCATTGGCATTAGATACAAAGAACGGTATACAGCTTTAAGCACAGGCAAAATCCTAGAGAAAAATCTGGTTTAGTCTGCTTTCCAACTGACACTGGGAGATGAATTCACCTTTCAACAAGACAATAACCTAAAACACAAGGCCAAATCTACACTGGAGTTGCTTACCAAGACAACATTGAATGTTCCTGAGTGGCTTGGCTACAGTTTTGACTTAAATCGGCTTGAAAATACATGGCAAGACTTGAAAATGGTTGTCTAGCACTGATAAACAATCAATCAATAATTTTTAAATTAATAATGAGCAAATGTTGCACAATCCAGATGTGCAATGCTCTTAGAGACATCCAAAAAGACTCACACAGGTAATCGTCAACAAAAGTGCTTCTACAAAGTATTGACTCAAGGGTGTGAATACTTATGTAAATTTGATATTTCTGTAGTTACATTTCCAAAAATGTGCTAACTTTTCAAAAAACATGTTTTCACTGTCATTATGGGGTATTGTGTGTAGATGTGTGAGATATAAGTCAAGGGGTATGAATACTTTCTGAAGGCACTGTATATACAGTACCAGTCAAAAGTTTGGACACACCTACTCATTCGAGGGTTTTTATTATTTTCACTATTTTCTACATTGTCGAAGAATAGTGAAGACATCAACACTATGAAATAACACATGTAGTAACCAAAAAAGTGTTAAACAAATCAAAATATATTTTATATTTGAGATTCTTCAAAGTAGCCATCATTTGCCTTGATGACAGCTTTGCACGCTCTTGGCATTCTCTCAACCAGTTTCACCGGAAATGCTTTTCCCAACTGTCTTGAAGGATTTCCCACATATGCTCAGCGCTTGTTGGCTGCTTTTTCTTCACTCTGCGGTCCAACTCATCCCAAACCATCTCAATTGGGTTGAGGTCATGTGATTGTGGAGGCCAGGTCATCTGATGCACCACTACATCACTCTCCTTTTTGGTCAAATAGCCCTTACTAATGTAGTGAATTTTAAGGATGGCCCCAACAGGGACTCCAACCTGGTTCACTTGACAAGGTTGCTAGGTGTTGGGCTAAGGTCGCTACAGGTTTATTAGTGTATTAAGGTCGGTCGGAGTCCAAAGCTGCCCTAAATAATCCGTCAAACAGTAATCAGACCAGATATTTTGAGTGCACTTGCTGTCGGACTTGTGGATGTAGCCATGATGGTTTAGTATGGTTTAAAAGCTGTGAATGTAGCAATGATGGTTTAGTATGGTTTAAAAGCTGTGGATGTAGTCTAGAACCAAAGCAGTCTACAAAGTTAGAATAGGCCTATTTATTCCATACGTTAGAGTATATGGAACCCACGGACAGACTTGTCATCATAGGACAATTCTGGCAAATACCAGATGGACTGGTCCGTCTGGTGCATGTTTGTGTACTGAGAAAGATGTAACTTAGTTCCAGAAGAAAGCCACTTTCAATTTCCTTATGTTGGGGCCTTTCATCAAGGTACAGTAAGTGTTGCCTGGTGTAATGTGACTTCCATAACTGCATTTTAGGTTGTGGTCAGGTCCAATATTGGCTATGCACCCAAGAGGGAAAGAGGTTGGGACATCCTAGAAATGTATGATATTACAAGGTTATAGATGCTTTGTGAAGCCTCAATTTGAATGATTTTTAAAGCCTTTATTAAGCTGTGGTTATGCCACCCTTTAAAAAGCATAGGTTTTTGTCATATTTGACATTGATGGTTATATCACACAGTTAGGCCCCATTTACGAACCCTTTATAGAGCATGACATACAGTTAGAGTTGATTTGTGACAAATGTATGTAGTGCTTATGAAGCCTTCATAAGTTGCACTTCATTTAAAGCTGGACCACTTGCATGATCAATGTTTTCCAGGCAGCACAAGTGATCACACGGGTCAGTTTTGCATAGGATTCAAACTTTCTCAAGCAACCATGGAGGCCCAGTCTACTGGAGATCGTGATAGCTGACTACTCATGTTTATTATGCCTTGTGTTTGAACCACAAGATGGTGACATAAAACAAAGAGGACATTAAATTGAAACAATGAAACAAATTAAATTAAATGAAACAACAAAGATGAATGAGGTTAATAACATGTATTCTACCATATCTAATCATGTTGAAATATGATAATGCAAATAATAGCCCAATGTATTCAATATCTTGATGTTCATCCCTCATTAGCCTAATTACTATAACTCACCCTTCACTGTGTTCATTGGTTACCCTAATTGCAATCTTTGTCTACATAACCTGGTTTAAGCATTCATTATGAAACCCTGAGGAAGGAACTGCATTGCCGAAACATTGGTTATTAGGTTTACCCATAATATTTTTTGGAGCAAACAGTGCATTCAGAAAGTATTCAGACCCCTTTACTTTTTCCACATTTTGTTACTTTGCAGCCTTATTCTAAAATAGATTACATATTTTTTTTCCCTCATCAATCAACACACAATACCCCATAATGACAAAGCAAAAACAGGTTTTGATACATTTTTGCAAATGTATTAAACATTTTAAAAAACTGAAATATCACATTTACTAAAATATTTTAAGACCCTTTACTCAGTACTTTGTTGAAGCACCTTTGGCAGCGATTACAACCTCGAGTCTTCTTGGGTATGACGCTACAAGCTTGACACACCTGTATTTGTGTTTCTCCCATTCTTCTCTGCAGATCCTCTCAAGCTCTGTCAGGTTGGATGGGGAGTGACGCTGCACAGCTGTTTTTAGGTCTCTCCAGAGATGTTAGATTGGGTTCAAGTCCGGGCTCTGGTTGGGCCACTCAAGGACATTCAGAGACTTGTCCCAAAGCCACTCCTACGTTGTCTTGGCTGTGTGCTTAAGGTCGTTGTCCTGTTGAAAGGTGAACCTTTGCCCCAGTCTGAAGTCCTAAGCGGACTGGAACAGATTTTCATCAAGGATCTACAGTATCTATATTTTGCTCCGTTATAATCTTTCTCTCAATCCTGACTAGTCTCCAAGTCCTTGCCACTGAAAAACATCCCCACAGCATGATGCTGCCACCACCATGCTTCACCGTAGGGATGGTGCCAGGTTCCAGACAACAATGCTTGGCACTCAGGCTAAAGAGTTCAATCTTGGTTTCATCAGACCAGAGGAAGAATTTTGTTTCTCATGGTCTAAGAGTCCTTTAGGTGCCTTTTGGTAAACTCCAAACGGGCTGTCATGTGCCTTTTACTGAGGAGTGGCTTCCGTCTGGCCTCTCTACCATAAAGGCCTGATTGGTGGTCCTGCAGAGATGGTTGTCCTTCTGGAAGGGGAAGCTTCTCCCATCTCCACAGAGGAATGCTGGAGCTCTGTCAGAGTAACCTTCAAGTTCTTGGTCACCTCCCTGACCAAGGCCCTTCTCCCCCGCTTGCTCAGTTGGGCCCGGCAGCCAGCTCTAGGAAGAGTCTTGGTGGTTCAAAACTTCTTCCATTTCAGAATGATGGAGGCCACTGTATTCTTGGGACCTTCAATGATGCAGACTTATTTTGGTGCCCTTCCCCAGATCTGTGCCTCGACACAATTCTGTCTTGGAGCTACATTTCGAGTCTCATAGCGAAGGGTCTGAATACTTGTAAATGTAAATAATATATTTTTTTATTTATACATTTGCAAAAATGTCTAAAACCTGTTTTCCCTTTATCATTATGGGGTATTCTACAATGTTTTAATCCATTTTTGAATAAGGCTGTAACAAAATGTGGAAAAAAGGGAAGGGGTCTGAATACTTTCCGAACTGTATATCAAATCAAATCAAATCGAATTTATTTATATAGCCCTTCGTACATCAGCTGATATCTCAAAGTGCTGTACAGAAACCCAGCCTAAAACCCCAAACAGCAAGCAATGCAGGTGTAGAAGCACGGTGTATAGAGTGTGACTTCCTTTTTTTTTTACGCAAATGCGTAAATTTCGTTAGATATATACGTAAATGAGACCAAGTTTACCATGGCCAAGTTTTCAGGTCCATTTCTGGCGAGGTGTTATTGGCGATCCACCTGGAGCATGCACTCTTTGTTGGAGAAAGCTGGAGTCAGTGCAGTTCCAGGTAGCACAGATATTAAAGATATTCTCCAGTACTATATTCCCCAGTACTCTATACTTTTTAGCCAGTAGTTCTGAAAGTAGCGCTCACGAGACAAAAGTGGCCCCTGTAAATTGCATACCATGTCACATATGTGTCGATATGTGCACCACATCATTACTTTTTCTTTGGCCCGCCCTGCAATCTCATTGGATAACGTGGGACAGGCCTCTTGCTAGCTTTCACTCAAATGGCAAGATGCTGAACCTCATTGGCTAAACCTTGAATTGCTAGGGGGCCCACATGGTCAAAGCTTGCAGTACTCAAAATGGCATGCACAGCTTCCATAAAACAGTCACTTTCACACATCATTATGCTTGGTGGAACAGTAAGACACATAGTCCAGCTCTACAAAACAACACAAAAGGCATGTCATGACTATTCAATTATCACAATGATTTTCTTTTTAATTCTAAGAGAAGCTGTGATAACAAACTACAAACATGAACGTTCTATAGCGTTCTAAAAACACTCATCCGTGCTGTAAGTTTTATAACAATTCAAGAGTCTCCCCATAGGTGGCAGAAGAACAGAGAGTATTTTCCTCACCCATAAAGTAACATGCATTAGGATGGAAAATAACCTGTCATTTTCTAGGAGGATTTTTACATTACTTAAATGAGCTTCATATCATAAGACTGGAATCAAATTGGATTCAACTCAGTAATTCAACACCACCTCTGATGGCAAAATGTTCTTACTTTACTTAAACCCTCGGGCTCCTACGACAGGAGCATAGGCCATTGATGAATGTCCTCCATCTTACTCGGTTATGGGCACACCAGTTGAGACCGCTCTCAGTCATTTCTGCCTGGACGTCTCCCCTGTTTCTTTTCCCCTGGCAAAATTGTGGCAAAATAAAGTTATTAATAACTGGCCTATATATAATCATGATGAACTGTAAAGAGCAGGGTTTTTTTTAACCTAGAATGAGGTGTCCCATCTGTCTGTCTGTCTGTCTGTCTGTCTGTCTGTGTCTGTCTGTGTCTGTCTGTGTCTGTCTGTGTCTGTCTGTGTCTGTCTGCGTACGTGTGTGCTCTGGTATATGAATAGTGCTGTGAATGGGATGTAACATACATAATGTAGCTTCTACTGGCAATGATGTGAAGCATAGCATAGATAAGGCATACTTTCATACAGCAGCACACCTTTATGCTCAATGGAAGCGCTCCTCTGGGTACAGAGTAGTCCTCTCAAGTGGTCTAAGTCAAGCATGAGCACCAGGGGCCCAATTCAAACAATGAAATGATGACACAATGCGTCCCTTTTACCAAGCGTGTCATCCTATTATTTTCCCTATTCATTCCCAGAACTACACTTATGTTCCCACTAGGGGTTGGAACCGGATCAGTGAACAGATAATGCTGTTCATTGACTACAGCTCAGTGTTCAACACCATAGTGCCCACGAAGCTCATCACTAAGCTAAGGGCCCTGGGACTAAACACCTCCCTCTGCAACTGGATCCTGGAATTCCTGACGGGTCGCCCCCAGGTGGTAAGGGTAGGCAACAACACGTCTGCCAAGCTGATCCTCAACACTGGGGCCCATTAGGGGTGTGTACTTAGTCCCCTACTGTACTCCCTGTTCACCCACGACTGCGTGGACAAACACGACTCCAACACCATCATTCAGATTGCTGATGACACAACAGTGGTAGGCCTGATCACCGACAGCGATGAGACAGCCTATAGGGAGGTGGTCAGAGAACTGGTAGTCCGGTGCCAGGACAACAACCTCTCCCTCAATGTGAGCGAGACAAAGGAGCTGATCGTGGACTACAGGAAAAGGCGGGCCGAACAACAGGCCCCCATTAACATCGATGGGGCTGTAGTGGAGTGGGTCAAGAGTTTAAAATTCCTTGGTGTCCACATCACCAACAAACTATCATGGTCCAAATATCCCAAGACAGTCGTGAAGTGGGGACTGAAAATATTTGGCATGGGTCCCCAGATCCTCAAAAAGTGGCCAGTTGTATCATCCTGGCCAGTTTTATCACCGCCTGGTATGGCAACTGCTCGGCATCTGACCGTAAGGCGCTACAAATCAAATCAAATCTCTTTACATAGCCCTTCTTACATTAGCTGATATCTCAAAGTGCTGTACAGAAACCCAGCCTAAAACCCCAGACAGCAAGCAATGCAGGTGTAGAAGCACGGTGGCTGGGAAAAACTCCCTAGAAAGGCCAAAATCTAGGAAGAAACCTAGAGAGGAACCAGGCTATGAAGGGTGGCCAGTCCTCTTCTGGCTGTGCCGGGTGGAGATTATAGCAGAACATGGCCAAGATGTTCAAATGTTCATAAATGACCAGCATGGTCAAATATTAATAATCACAGTAGTTGTCGAGGGTGCAACAAGTCAGCACCTCAGGAGTAAATGTCAGTTGGCTTTTCATAGCCGATCATTAAGAGTATCTCTACCGCTCCTGCTGTTTCTAGAGAGTTGAAAACAGCAGGTCTGGGACAGGTAGCACGTCCAGTGAACAGGTCAGGGTTCCATAGCCGCAGGCAGAACAGTTGAAACTGGAGCAGCAGCACGGCCAGGTGGACTGGGGACAGCAAGGAGTCATCATGCCAGGTAGTCCTGAGGCATGGTCCTAGGGTTCAGGTCCTCCGAGAGAGAGAAAGAAAGAAAGAGAGAAAGAGAGAGGCTAGTGCGTACGGCCCAGTACATTACTGGGGCCTAGCTTCCTGCCATCCAGGGCCTTATATTTCCCCCCACCCCACCTCCATTTGTTTTGTACACTGCTAACTACATGTACAAATTACCTCAACTAACCTGTAACCCCACACACTGACTCGGTACCGGTACCCCTGTGTATAACCTCGTTATTGTTATGTTACTGTGTTACTTTATATTTTTATCTTAAGTTTATATGGTAAATATTTTCTTAACTCTTCTTGAACTGCACTGTTGGTTAAGGGCTTGTAAGTTGTTGTATTCGGGGCATGTGATAAATCAAGTTTGATTTGATTTTAAAAGGGAATGAAAGTGATCTATACTGTTGGGAACCGATTAATAACATTATTTTACGTACCGGGCATTTTTTCTCCAGTCCCACAAGAAAACACAACAAAGCGCCTATAAACCCTCCCTCTGTCAATCAGGAACTTCTTCCAGTGTCTACTGACATTACAAGCATGATTCAGAAGATAGGGAGGCAGATTCTTTATTAGAGAAGAATGAATGAACTTTTTCTATGTTAGTTAGGGATGCTATATTTATCACTTTTAATTCATTAACTACAAAAAGGTCAGACATGTTTTTAATTCTGGTGCCACTCTGCACACACAAGCTTGTTGGCTAGCTTCTCTAGTCCAACGTTAAGCCGATTCTGGCGTGATGTTTTGGTAACCGTGTAAATCTCTATCGGACAAAGTACTTACCCCCCCAAAATGATATGCTAATTATCTGCATACAGAACTACAAATTCCTGTCTCAAGCTTCATGTCCCTCACCAGGGCCATGATGATCTGAAGGATCAACTTGCTTAAATTGAGAATTCTGTGAACTGTCTCGGGCAAGTTAAAAACGCGCACGAAACCTGTTGTCTAGCCATTTAAATGCATGGGAAATTCATGGATTTTATAAACCAACAGTCTAGCTTGTTAGTTAACTAGCTAGCTAACTTAGATGGTGAAGCTAGGTGTTCTTGATAGTGATTGTTTGTGTCTGTGTGTGAGGGGTGTGTGGGTAGTCTATTTCAAGTAACTACTTGACTTGCAGCTACCCAAGCTAGCTGTATTATTTTGGTCTGGATTGTTGAGAGGTTTCATAGATGGACTGATTAGCATCCTTTCTTGAGTCAACAGTGTGCTTACTGTACTGCAAGAAGACATGAATCAGTTTGTTGTTACCCTCTGAACAGCATATCATTAGTATAGCTAGTAAGCAAGGTTACGTAACCTTATTTAGTCCTACCTGCTATGGTGGGTTTTACACATTAATTGGTAATCACACATTTGTTTTTAAGATAGAATGACTGTCATGTTATTGATGCTAAATTGCTAAATGTATTTACATACACCTTGTCTATTCCAGAACCAGATATTAATTTCAATGGTATTGATTCCACGGGTACCAGTCAAAAGTTTGGACACACCTACTCATTCAAGAGTTGTAGTAACCAAAATAAGTGTTAAAAAAATCCAAATATATTTTATATTTGAGATACTTCAAAGTAGTAGTGATGGGTCGTTCGCAAACGAGTCGGCTCTAAGAGTCGGCTCTCGTAGGTGAACGTTGGGAGCCGGCTCGCATATCAGAGCCAAATCTATTTATAAAAATATATTTTTTAATTAAGATCATGAAAATATTTAAATTATTTGAATTAACTAATTCAAAAAATGAAAAAAAGAAATAAAATAATATGGGCCTAAATGCTCAAGCGCACACATTCGTTCTGACTGTCTGCTCAGACTAACAGCCTCACCTGTTGTCCTGTCAATCAGACATGCAATGAACCAAAGATGCGTGAGGGATGGCCGAGCCAACTCACTCACAGTCACACACTTAGCAGCCGAGGAGAGAGAGGAAGAACAGCTGTGAAAACAACATCTGGGAAATGAGTTGGAATCACAGTAGCATTTGGATGCATTTTAATAATGTAGACAATGTTAGAGCACAGTGTAGAATTTGCCAAAACAAAATCTCATATAAAGCTAGTTCTACACACATCCTACACTGGCATATGCGAACTGTGCACCCAACTGTGAACACGTGGAGATGTATCAACTTAGTCAAGTAGGCCTACTCCACGACCCACAGCAACACAGTCTTCTATGGACCAGTTTATGCCAAAGTCTATGCCTGTAGCAAAACAAGGCCAAATTGATATTGCACTGGCTTAAATGATTGCCACCGATTTCCAGCCATTTTCAATCGTGGAGGACAGAGGTTTTAGAAATTATAGCAATAGTCTAAATCCAATGTAGACAATTCCAAGCAGGAAAACCCTTTCAAAATCACTTATTCCACAACTGTACGAGAGCACACAGGCCTCAGTGCGGGAAAGAGTCCAAAAAGCTACTGCAGTTTGCCTTACCACTGACTGCTGGACATCAAGGATAGCCACTTCTTACATGTCGGTTACATGTCACTTCATAGATTTTTCGTTGTCTTGCTGTCTTCTGGACTGCTTTGAGTTCAGCAACAGACACACCTCAGAGAACTTGGCAGAGGAACTGTTGAGAGTGGCCAGAGAATGGCAAGGAGATGGAAAAGTGGTCTGTTGTAACATAACCAAAGCCATGAAACTGTTTAAATGGACCCATCATCCATGTCTTGCCCACACAATCAACCTGATTGTAAGAGATGCTCTGAACATGACGAAGTCCACTGTGGACAAAGTGAAAGCAGCTGTGGAATACTCCCACAGGAGCACAGAAGGTGCTGAAAAACTAAAGTCTACACAACGCCAGATGGGGATGCCTGAGCTGAGGCCTAAACAAGACTGCACTACAAGGTGGAATTCAACATGTTATATGCTGAAGCGGTTTCTTGAGTCAAAGGATGCCATCATCTCTCCCCTGGCCATTGTCCATGCACCTGTTGATGCTCTGACCCAAGGGGAATTGGAGGTGGTGGAGGAGGTATGCAGAGTCCTGGAACCCTTTGAGCAGGTCACTGTGGAGATCAGTGGAGAGAGGTACAGTAAGCAGTTATTACTACATCATTATTTAATCCAGTATTATATATGTAGATGAGCGGTAGATGAGAATGTAGTATCAGTAGACAAAACATGAACCTGAACTAATAAGTTACTGTTCTCTCTTTTCAGCTATGTGACAGCCTCAAAAATGATACTCCTGTGTCAGGGTCTGCAGCAAATCACCGCCAGCCGCCAGAGAGAAGCAAATGTAACCACAGGACACCCTATGTTCATCAATGGACAGAAAGTTCCACAGAATGGAATATAATCAAGTGATGCCAGAGTGATTGATGAGGCTCTTCAAAGAATAACCTCAGCAGCAGGGAGGGACAGCCCCAGCAGTCAGCTGGCTCAGGTACCAGGGCAACAGGAAGAAGAGGGATCAGATGGAGCAGAAGCACCAGCAGTAGAGTGCCACAAACTTCTGCTGTTTGGATGCTGTTTGACGAAAGAGCAACTGGGGATGCAGCACGAAGGAATCCCTCAGCAGATGCCATAATGGAGGTCCGATCCTATTTGGAGGAGCCCCACCCTGGAGAGCAGCTCTCCTTTGATCCCCTACCTAGGAAAATCACCTGTTGTTTGGGTATCGTTATGTATATATGCCCTCCTATTGTTGAATTGTTTAGATAAAAAATATTGTTTCAAACACCCCTGCAGAGACACACACACACACACACACACACACACACACACACACACAATACCTCCCGGACATTCCTGCTTCATAGACAACAGCCCTAAGGTCAATAAAATAGGGGGTGTGGGGCCATCCTCTTTGAAATGTTCAAACACATACCCCCCAGTTCAACGAGGTCCCTACACATCAATCATCATGACAACTTCAAAGGAATAGATGCACTATATGCATAAATTAACACACACTCTAACACATGACAACAGGATGTCCTGACAGGATGCCCCAATATTGGCATAACCACATGATAACTTCCTGCCAGGATGTCCTGACCGGATGCCCATATTTGGGCATGCACACGTCATCCGGACCTAGGGTCATAAATCAAACGTTTGACGCGCGCCGTCTACTTTATTCTCTCTTCTGTGTTTGACCACTATGTTTTATGGGTATTATGACATGTCCATGGTGGGGCTATATAGTTTGCCCGCTCCATAACAAGCTCCCTAGCAAGCTCTCTAGCCTCAGTGCATGAATGGTGAAGTAATTTAATGTTGAGCTAAATGTAAAAAAAAATATGATTACAGAGGTTTAAAAAGGAACAGAAAGGAACGATATAAACCAGTACTTTTGGGGGTTCGACCTGGTTCAGAACTTTATTTTGCTGGTCGGAACGTATAAAAAAAGAGTTTATATTCAGAAAGAAATTATTGGAAAATTATTTTGGTTCCAACCACTGGTTACCACCCCTCTGCTTCTAAATTTACACATAGGGACAAAAGCCTTCTTAATAATTAAGAGCTTGTTTGTGGTTTTCTGAAACATGAGACCTCCTCTTTGCTGTTTTCCGTGTGTGTAGTGGAGGTTCATAGGGAGCAGTGAGCTCAGTCGGTGATGTCAGAAGTGGGCAGGTCTGTTTTGTATTGGCTGTAATGTAATTGTCTGTACCCTATTCAGCTTCACTGTCTCAGAAGCTATACGAAGGTGGCATGTCTGCACAGTGGCTCAAAGTTACACTCCCACCTGAACCACAGCACTTTGAACAGATAGAGCAGTCTCTTCATCGCTCCATCTCAGTCCATGGCAACTGTAGTGCCTGTGAGTATTTCTGTGTTTGGGTAATAAGAATGGTTTTGGGAAAATGTGGCGAATTGATGGATGGTCCTCAACAGAACTGGATCAGCAGAAGAGTTTTGATGAAATGATGGTTATTAGTTAATGGAGAAATGTGGGAGATTACAAGGTGGAGGTAGATGGCGGTAGATGGATGGATCCAGTGATAGATGGAGCCTGTGAGTGTGTGCTGGGCTTGGGTTTCTGATGGAGAGGGTGATTAAGAGGCCAGCGACGGCTCGTATGCAAATTCATTGGGTGTGATCTGATAGTGTTAATGTTCTGTATTTATATCTCTGGTTCACATGGCCTGTTTTTTCTGAAGTGTTTACTGAAATTCTGGGTAGAGACATAACATTTAGCACTGTGCGAGTATGATGAAATTGTTAAAACAATGCTCATTGTTAGAAACTAAAATGAACAAAACTTAACAAATAATGCCGTTTTTTTATTTTTGAAAACAGTAGTTTTCATTGACGAGGGACCTAATTTGTTATTTTTTGGCACTAAAATCAGACAAATAGACTTGACATTCTGTGTTGTTTCAGAATACTAGACTACTAAAAAATGTATCGTTCTCTCTACATGTATCTTCCAGTTTGCGTCCTGTTATGGAAACAGCACCCTCCATCAGCCTCTCCAACTCTTTGGGAAGGGCCCTAAGTGTGGCTACATGTCCCTCATTGCCTACCGTAGCCCTCGTAATGTCCCCCGCCCGCGTTTGGCATGCAATGCCCCTAAATTGACTCTATGTCAGATCTGCAGAATGCTGCGTGTGATGCGTTTTGAGGCTGCTGCTGCAGCCAACAACAGGTGAGGCCAAATCCCCATGCTGCACTGCCCTGCAAGATCACTCTAGATGCATTGTGTCATGTCTCTAG
Organism: Oncorhynchus mykiss; assembly: GCF_057628025.1. Classification (NCBI taxonomy): domain Eukaryota; kingdom Metazoa; phylum Chordata; class Actinopteri; order Salmoniformes; family Salmonidae; genus Oncorhynchus; species Oncorhynchus mykiss. The sequence continues at coordinate 65,786,915 of NC_143023.1, read as the reverse complement.
ATGGATTGTTGTCAGTCTTATTTCTCTTCAATCCCTGTGTGTGTAGGTAGAATATATATAATCTAGCACTGTCAAAATGTGTTATATTGGGGAAAAGGGATATGGTCTGAAATTGTCAATTAAATACATTTACAAAATCCCGTTCTGAATATTTTAGAGAATGTAAATTAATACTTCAATATACTGTATATATCACTGAATGATAGTCAATCTCTTTGGGTTTCAGGAAGCAAGCATCTTCTCCTCCACCACCTAGCTCTCCGGCCAAGTCAAACAGGAGATGTCTGCCTTCCTGCTTTCGCCACAGACGTAATACTAGTAACATAAAGAGTTTTGGATGATAATGGATCCCAAGAGCCCACCCCTACCCTTCCAACAATCCTTACCCAGCCGATGGGAGTGAGTTCCCTTCACGTTTCCACACAAACCCGTACAGAGAAGCACAGACCCCATGCTTTGTTTGTTGGGGGTAGGGAGGGCACTCCTGAGACAAAGAAAACATGTATTTTGTGTACCAGTGACTGACAGACTCAGCTTCAACCACACCGATTTATTTTGTCTTGTGCGTAATTTCAAAAGGTGAGACTCTGCTCACTGCAAAGGTCAGTTGGTAATTAAACCTGTGGAATGTTTCCAGGGGTCAGGAAAGGAGACCAAACTGTTTTGGGGGTTTGGGTGTGGGGTTGTTTTCTTTTTTATGTGTTTAATTCTGGGTGTACATTGCTAAACGGAAAGTGTAATTGACTGACATTGGCACTGTGAAAACCTGTATTGGGTTTCTACTGTGGTTTCTTTATTAAAGTTTTGACTATTTCAATCAACTTAACTCCTCGTCTGTCGTATTGTGCTGATGTAATATTACGTGTTTGTTTGTTGTGTAAATGTAATCAAATAGATTACTGTCCATTGAAGTGTAGACTGAGTTACATGGTGGTAACAAAGACAGACCCAGTAGTTACAATGGAACACACATAGTACTTAGCACTTGCATACCTGTTTGTGGCAGACATAATTTCAAGCATTTGCCAGTTAATTCCAAATGGAGATACGTAATCAAAACATTACAGTAATTACTGGCTTGGAGGAAGTTCTACTTACTTAGTTCTTGTCTATCTCGTTCCACCCCATGCCACATCTTTTGGTATCTGCTGCTAGCTCCCGTCTCCGGGTATTTCGTGGACGCCCTGTTTTCCATTTTCCTTAAGGGTTCCAGGATAGAGCTGGAGGGAAGTTCAGGAACAAACATAATGATGGAAAAAAAACATGATGAATTGTTATGCAGTTGAGGTTCCATTGTTTAATTGAGTAAATTATTCCAAGACTCATATGAATGATCCTCTTTCATATAGAGGCAGACAAATTAAAGGCAGAGAGACACAAAGAAAGGGGAAGAATAGGTAACAAGTAGACACACTTAAAATAATTTAAAAAACAATCTAAAAACAACACTGGACACAATAGACCTAAAATAAGCCCTCACATCAATTCTAAAAGATTCATATGGTTGTTAAATGATATGGAAAATCTCATTCACACCCCTGTAAACACCGACTCCTGTTCTCCTGCTTGCCTAAAGCCATGCAGACCTGACCACAGCTGACCGGACAAGGCCCCTGTTAAAACTTTGATTGGGAGAGATGTTTTCTGAACGTGAGGAGCAGAGGAGTCCGGTTGTAGGACAGGAAGCTCGCTCTCAGGTTTCCTCTTAAGGAGAAAGTTGATATTTCAGCCACGCTACCCTGGAATTACTCACACGCATTTACAAAAACAAGATGTGATGCAGCTGCACACTCAAAAGCAAAAATAAGGCCTGATGGCATTGATAAACTTTTAGTGTCAAAAACTCCTATGATGTAGTTATACACTCGATACACAATCAATAACAATGCCCCTCAATAGTGGCTGCTTGGCTCCTGGGCTTCAGCACCATTTACAGTACTTATTTACAATTGGCTGGTTCCTTCGGTGGAGACATACTAATGGCCAATGGATCCCCTATATGGTACATGTCAATGTAGTTCATTACATAAGCAAGCCTACCTGGGGGTGAGAGAGACAACTGACTGAAAAAGGTTCCAGGTTGATTTATGTACCCTGAACGTGATATCAGATCGTACTGTACTGGACACAACACACCTTTTCCGTCTCACCAAATGTTTACTCCTGTATTCTGATATCAAGGTCAAACAGTTAAGGAGCCAATTCGTATGTACAGGTACAATTTCAACACAAGGTGTACTGGTGGTGTCTATAACTCTTACCAAGATTACACGACGATACCATTAGCCTACATGCATAAAGTTTGCCTCATCACTGCAGACGTGCGAAAGAATCAGGGACTCTGATAACTTCCACAAGTGATGTTTAATCAGGTCAATCAGGTGAATTCTATATACCGGTCAAATGTTATTTTTTTAAACAGTATTTTGTTAGATGGGTACCACTTTACAGTCAGTTACTATTTCTAAAGGGTATAAAATGGGTTTGTTAAGGAGTTAACTCATAGGTTAAAATTGTGTGCTGGTTGTTTTGGTGCTTGTGATACATCTGCCTCATGCAAATATGTGATAAACCAATGTGTGCCATTGCTGAGCGCCGATAGGTGGACATTTTAGCAGAAGGGAAGTGTTGTGGAGAAACTGTCAGTTCCTGAGGTGATCAGAGAGCAACACCGTACCAGAGATAGTGTATATAATGATGAGAGGGTCTTGTCTCTGCACAAACCACGGGAGTCGTTGTCCCAAAGGTGGGTGGTCTTCTTATAGCTCTATTCCCGCGTGGAGATTTTGACAGGAGTGAACCCTCTCACTTCGCCTTTTCCTCTGACTGTACGACACTATGTCACCTGACATCCCAGTAATTCCATTCACAAGGGCTCCTGTGCAACGGGCTGTGCTCAGCTACTCACGGGAACCAGAACGCACTAAGGCACAGGGGTCAGGCGACACGCTTTCCAATACCACTGGCCTACTTACAGTAAAGGTCACAGCATGAATGCCTGTATATGTGGGTAAAAACACACAGTGAGATGGATAAATATACCCAACAACACAACAATCAGAGATTGAAGTCTGTCCGAATATAACCAAGGGAAAAGGATCAAAACGCAGATGAATAATAGGTCTTCATGCTGCGATGTGACACCCTCAGAGTGCCCTTCCTAGTAGTCACACTACTGTCCTGAGTGTGGTAGCAAGGTGTGAACCAGACACTCATTTGTCGGAGGTTTTCAGGTATCTCCTCTGGTTTGCTGAGGGCCGTCGTTCAACAGATAAGCGCACAAAGCCGAACAGATTACACTGGTTCAGTGAACGAGCACTGATGGTTCACAATGGATGGTCTGTCAAAACATTTTGGCCATTTCTAGGTTGTGCACCTTGATGCCAAGCCCCTTAACAACCGTGGTGGCAACTTCCTCAGCTATTGTCACATTTGTCACCTTCCTCAGCTATTAATGGCATTGATGACAACTGTTCTTTGACCACCAGATACAGGTAGTATTTGTAGTTCTGTCTGATGAATTACCCCTTTCAAATATACTGTAAGACAATATGAAATATGACCAATTCATGACACAAACACATTAATATAAAAAAAAGTATTATTTTTATTCATATTATCATTCTATCTAGAGCAGAGAAAAGGTCCACCATAACACTTTGGTACTACAGTGTGTGGAGTCTGAGCATAGGCCTGCCAAGTGGCTGAACACTGAACAGACAGACTGACCAAGGAGGGGGGACGGTGGCAGGCTCACGTTCCCTTTCATACTCCATGCTTAGTTAAACGAGGGAGGGGGGCCAAGGGGGTGGGGGGTAATGACAGGGAAGGATCCTCTTTTTCTTGTCTTTGAACATTTTCTGTTTACCTCGTGATAAGAGGAGGGGGCAGAGAAGGACAGGGGCAGCAGTGAGACACCAAGCTCATTGGTCTGGCTGCTTGACATGTAACTGGGGCAAGTCAACCTCAGACTGACAAAGAGAAGGTGTGTGTCTGGTGTCGCTCTGATCCATTGTCACTGTACACTTGAAGAAGTTTCTGCCACAAAGGGCTAAAAAGTCGAGGTAAAAAAAAATCCTCCTGAAAGACAAAGAGGGAAGAGAAATTATACTGTTTATGCGCATTCATTTTATAGAATATTAAAGTGATTTTATTTTAAAAGTTTTAGATAGAAACTTTAACACAGAGCATTAGGCCCGACAAATGTGATTTACAGTACAACTGATTTGTTTTTGATTCTCATGATTCAATTCACCGTGATTGAACCGAATCCCAACCACTACAATGGCGAAGTGACTCATACGATTTGTCATAAGGAATCGTTGAAATAAATATATTAATGAGAATCAAATGAATCGCTGTAATTATTATGATTTATTTTTGGAGAAATTGGGCATCTGTTATACAGTAAATCAAATTCGTACGGCCTTAGAACAATTTAAAACAATGGAACAATTTAGAACAAGTGTTTGTGATTCTCTCACTCACCTGCTTTCATCGAGCCGTAGTGGATCCACTGGACATCATATTGCCATCCGCATTAGAGAGAGACTGTTCCTTCAGCACAGGATCTGTGTAGAGGAGTCAACATGTTAAAGATCACGTCACCTTTCATCAATGCACAATAACTGACACTCCACTAACAGCAGAGGTAGTCAGCAGGCGTGGTTCAGGTTGAGCTACTCACAGAAGTAGGGGTGCTCCATGGCCTCTGTGGCCGTCAGTCTCTGCTGATGGTCGTAGCGCAGCAGCTTATCCAGCAGGTCCAGAGCCTCAGGGCTAACCAGGTGCTGGTTCTCGGTCTGGACAAATTGCTCCCAGCGTTTCCGCGTCTGTCTGGGGGGGGGACAGAGAGTCAGCTTTAATACCTCCAGTCACATTCAGTGCCTTCAGAAAGTATTCACACCCCTTTTCTTTTTCCACATTTTGTTGTGTTACAGCCCCAATTTAAAATAGATTGAATTGAGATTTTGTGTTACTGATCTACATACAATACCCCATATTGTCAAAGTGGAATTTGGTTTGTAGAACATTTTAGAAATGAATACAAAATGAAATACAAAATGAAAAGCTGAAATCAAAGCTGAGTCAATAAGTATTCAACCCCTTGGTTATGGCAGGCCTAAATAAGTGTAGGAGTAAAGAAAGTGCTTAACAAATAGCATTATAAGTTGCATGGACTCATTCCGTGTTCAATAATAGTGGTTAACATCATTTTTGAATGACTGCCCCCATCTCTGTACCCCACACAGTAAATGATCTGTAAGGTCCCTCAATCGAGTAATACATTTCAAGCACAAATTTAACCACAAAGACCAGGGAGGTTTTTCAATGCCTCACAAAGGGCACCGATTGGTTGAAGTGTAAAAAAACAGGGATTTCACCATGAGGCCAATGGTGATTTTAAAACAGTTACAGATTTGAATGGTTTTGATATAAGAAAACTGAGGATGGATAACATTGTAGTTACTCCACAATACTAACCTAAAGAGTGAAAAGAAGGAAGCCTGTGCATATACAGGGGGAACCGGTACCGAGTCAATGTGCAGGTTAGTCTAGGTAATTTGTACATGTAGGTAGGCTACGCATAGATAATAAAAAATAAAGAATATTAACATTTGATTTTCAATTTAACTAGGCAAGTCAGTTAAGAACAAATTCTTATTTACAATGGCCAAATGTGGACGACGTGGGCCAATTGTGCGCCGCCCTATGGGACTCCCAATCACGGCCAGTTGTGATACAGCCTGGAATGAAACCAGGGTGTCTGTAGTGACGCCTCAAGCACTGAGATGCAGTGCCTTAGACCGCTGCGCCACTCGGGAGCCCCTAAACAAACAGTGAGTAGCGGTATTGGGTCAATGAAAATCCTTAATGCATCCTGTTTGTCATGCATCCTGTTTGCAACAAGGCACTTAATTAATACTGCAAACAATGTGCCGAAGACATTAACTTTTTGTCCTGAATACAAAGTGATATGTTTGGGGCAGATACAACACAACTTATTCCACTCTTCATATTTTCAACCACGGTGGTGGCTGCATTGTGTTACGGGTATGCTTGTTATCGGCAAGGACAAGGTGTTTTTTTTTTAGGATAAAAATAAACGGAATACAGCTTTAAGCACAGGCAAAATCCTAGAGGAAAACATGGTTCAGACGCTGGGATACCAATTCACTTTTCAGCAGGACAATAACCTAAAACACAAGGCCAAATCTACACTGAAATTGCTTACCAAGACGACATTGAATGTTCCTGAGTGGTCTAGTTACAGTTTTGCCTTAAATCGGCTTGAAGATCTATGGCAAGACTTGGAAATGGCTGTCTAGCAATGATCAACAATCAACTTGACAGAGTTTAAATATTTTTTTTAAGAAAAGGGCAAATATTGTACAATTTAGGTGTGCAAAGCTCTTAATAGACTTACCCAGAAAGACTCACAGCTGTAATCACCGCCAAAGCTGCTTCTACAAAGTATTGACTCAGGGGTGTAAATACTTATGTAAGAGAGATATCTGTATTTCATTTTCAATACATTTGCAAACATTTCAAGAAACATGTTTTCACTTTGTCATTATGGGGTATTGTGTGTAGATGGGTGAGATTGTTATTTTATTGTATTAATTTTGAATTCAGGCTGTAACACAACAAAATGTGGAATAAGTCAAGGGGTATGAACACTTTCTGAAGGCACTGTACAACATTATCGTCACCTGGGAAATTATGTTTCCTTTTCTGGAACTAGTGGGCCACTGTCTGGCAGCTATTAAAGATTGTGTCATGCATAAGAACAGCCCTTAGCTGTGGTATATTGGCCATATACCACATCTCCTTGTGCCTTATTGCTTAAATATATCACTAATAGAATCAATCTTGTAGTGGGGCATGTTGAAATAATTTATATCCTACAACTAATTCAAATGCTTCCTCATTACCAGGTAAATACCAGTAACCCTTATTTCCATGTCACAACAGCATTCCCTTTTGGTACTCACTGGCCAAGAAGGTCCTTGAAGCGTGGGTCCAGTTCAATGTGGTATTTGCGCAGGTAACCAAAAAGTTCATCTGTCCCCAGGACTTTGGCAATTCGGACTAGCTGAAATGATAACAGTGAAAATTTCACACAAGTGTTTGGGTTTGTCTTAGGGAATATTTTTCCATACACAAGCTAATTTGGTTAGTACATGTTATCATCAGGTAGTGAATGTGTTATCTACTCTAATAGATTGTAGCAGTCAGTTTTTCTCCTAGGATTCTTTTACGGAGCGGTGTCAAAGTTAGTTTCCTGCAATTCTACACGTTGTCGTGGGGATGAGAAAAATGTATCAATGGGGGCCCAATGCCTGTCTAGTTGTTATATCTGGTTTTAAGTTTACACAGAAACGGTTTACCATCCCGAAAAGTATTTTCTAAAAATGAGAAATAAAATAAAAAATTGGAGTGGCGGCAACGATTTAACAGTAGTGGTCCGCCATTGCTAAATAAATATAGGGGAAACACTGAGTCAGTGTTGGTTGAGGTTGAGATTACACAAGTTAGTAGTAACATTGGGTTGAATAAGTTGGGTTGTAGTGAGACTAAAGTTTGGTGGTGACAATAGAAGGGGAACATCTGTTGAGTGGTTATAGTTAGTGGGATACCTGGTCATAATTGTCCTGGCCATGGAAGAAGGGCTCTTTCTGAAAGATCATACTGGCAAGCATGCAGCCAAGACTCCACATGTCCAAACTGTAGTCGTACATCTGACAGGAAATCACAGAATGCATCAGTTACTGCCATACATCAATACACATACAGTTACCAATAACAATGAAAATCGGTACACAATAACATGGCAAATGTATAGAAATACCAATTGTGTCTGTGTGTTTGCTTGCATGTGCTGGGGATTTACCTGGTAATCCACCAGTAACTCAGGTCCCTTAAAGTAGCGAGATGCTACTCTGACGTTGTATTCCTGTGCAGGATGGTAGAACTCTGCAAGGCCCCAGTCTATTAGACGTAGCTGCAGCACAAATACAAACCGCGCCGCGTCACAATGTAAACCGCTTCACAATGTAAACCGCGCCGCGTCACAATGTAAACCGCGCCGCTTCACAATGTAAACCGCGTCACAATGTAAACCGCGCCGCGTCACAATGTAAACCGCGCCGCTTCACAATGTAAACCGCGTCACAATGTAAACCGCGCCGCGTCACAATGTAAACCGTGCCGCTTCACAATGTAAACCGCGCCGCGTCACAATGTAAACCGCTTCACAATGTAAACCGCGCCGCGTCACAATGTAAACCGCGCCGCTTCACAATGTAAACCGCGTCACAATGTAAACCGCGCCGCGTCACAATGTAAACCGCGCCGCTTCACAATGTAAACCGCGCCGCTTCACAATGTAAACCGCGCCGCTTCACAATGTAAACCGCGCCGCTTCACAATGTAAACCGCGCCGCTTCACAATGTAAACCGCGCCGCTTCACAATGTAAACCGCGCCGCGTCACAATGTAAACCGCGTCACAATGTAAACCGCGCCGCGTCACAATGTAAACCGCGCCGCATCAATGTAAACTGCGCCGCTTCACAATGTAAACCGCGCCGCTTCACAATGTAAACCGCGCCGCGTCACAATGTAAACCGCGCCGCGTCACAATGTAAACCGCGCCGCTTCACAATGTAAACCGCGTCACAATGTAAACCGCGCCGCTTCACAATGTAAACCGCGTCACAATGTAAACCGCGTCACAATGTAAACCGCGCCGCGTCACAATGTAAACCGCGTCACAATGTAAACCGCGCCGCTTCACAATGTAAACCGCGCCGCGTCACAATGTAAACCGTGCCGCTTCACAATGTAAACCGCGCCGCGTCACAATGTAAACCGCGCCGCGTCACAATGTAAACCGCGCCGCGTCACAATGTAAACCGCGCCACGTCACAATGTAAACCGCGAGAGGGAAATTGCTACTGGAAAAAGACTCATTTTTTGCATGTATGTGTCCTTATGCAATCTGATGCCATAAGAATATTGTATTTGATGAAGACTAAAATAGTTAGTGGAGAAATAGTCACTTAAATAGACAAATCTGACACATTTCTGTAAGCGTTGTAGACTTTTCAAACAGAGAATAACATCCAACTCCTAGAGCTTTCTGAGGACCCAACATCTCATAAGAAAGGTGAAGAGCTCCCCCTACCTTCCTCATCTGGTGGTCAATCATCACATTGTGGGGCTTGACATCACGGTGCATTATCCCCATACTGTGGCAGTAGTCCAGAGCCTGAGAGCACAAATACCCACATCATGTCAGAGACACATTGGCTAGACACCACAAACTAACCCCACAGTTAGGAAGGTGTGAAGGTGGGACTAGGATGTGAAAACACACAGGGTCAAACTGTAAGGCTCACCTTAAGTAGTTCATACATGTAAAAACGGATATCAAAATCTGTTAACTTCTGGTAGAGCTCCTGGGCAGAGAAGAAAATCAAGTTTTACATTTAATTTGCAGAAAGAAAGTATGCGATGCATGCATCCATGATGAAACAAACACAATTTACCTAAACACTTTCAACCAACCAAAAAAAAGACAGAGACAGACATATTGAGTGGAAAATTCTCTGCACAATGCAATAAGTCATTGCTACCAACATGGTATCTGAAACGGTATAGCCTAATAGGCTATTAAAAAAGCATTATGGGTGAAATGATCGAGATTCCCACTCATTACACCATCCCATACCAGTGAAACCCCATGCCTAGAGATGATTCTACCTTAAAATCTGTGTTATTGATGCATTCAAAGACAAGCGCAGGCGTTCGGGACTGTAGAGAGGTTTGAGAGAGAGGACAAAGAGGAAAAAATCTGAGAAAGGTGGAAATATTCAAATCACATTAATTGATAAAGCAAACATTAAAAATGACATTATGCTATGAGCCATATAGAGTTGAAGTCGGAAGTTTACATATACCTTAGCCAAATACATTTAAACTTAGTTTTTCACAATTACTGACATTTAATCCTAGTAAAAATTCCCTGTCTTAGGTCAGTTAGTATCACCACTTTATTTTAAGAATGTGAAATGTCAGAATAAAAGTAGAGTGATTTACTTCAGCTTTTATTTCTTTCATCACATTCAGAGTGGGTCAGAGGTTAACATACACTCAACTAGTATTTGGTAGCATTGCCTTTCAATTGTTTAATGTGGGTCAAATGTTTTGGGTAGCCTTCCACAAGCTTCCCACAATAAGTTGGGTGAATTTTGTCCCATTACTCCTGACAGAGCTGGTGTAACTGAGTCAGGTTTGTAGGCCTCCTTGCTCACACACGCTTTTTCAGTTCTGCCCACTAATTTTCTATAGGATTGAGGTCAGGGCTTTGTGAAGGCCACTCCAATACCTCGACTTTGTTGTCCTTAAGCCATTTTGCCACAACTTTGGAAGTATGCTTGGGGTCATTGTTCATTTGGAAGACCCATTTGCGACCAAGCTTTAACATCCTGACTGATGTCTTGAGATGTTGCTTCAATATATCCACATAATTTTCCTTGCTCATGAAGCCATCTATTTTGTGAAGTGCACCAGTCCCTCTTGCAACAAAGCACCCACACAACATGATGCTGCCACCCCTGTGCTTCACAGTTGGGATGGTGTTCTTCGGCTTGCAAGCATCCCCCTTTTTCCTCCAAACACAACGATGGTCATTATGGCCAAACAGTTATATTTTTGTTTCATCAGACCAGAGGACATTTCTCCAAAAAGTACGATCTTTGTCCCCATGTGCAGTTGCAAACCGTAGTCTGGAATTTTTATGGTGGCTTTGGAGCAGTGGCCTCTTCCTTGCTGAGCAGCCTTTCAGGTTATGTCGATATAGGACTTGTTTTACTGTGGTTATAGATACTTTTGTACCCGTTTCCTCCAGCATCTTCACAAGGTCCTTTGCTGTTGTTCTGGGATTGATTTGCACTTTTCGCACCAAAGTATGCTCCTCTCTAGGAGACAGAATGCTCCTCCTTCCTGAGCGGTATGACGGCTGCGTGGTCCTATGGTGTTTATACTTGTGTACTATTGTTTGTACAGATGAATGTGGTACCTTCAGGTGTTTGGAAATTGCTCCCAAGGATGAACCAGACTTGTGGAGGTCTACAATATTTTGGCTGATTTCTGTTGATTTTCCCATGATGTCAAGCAAAAAGGCACTGAGTTTGAAGGTAGGCCTTGAAATACATCCACAGCTACACCTCCAATTGGCTATAATTATGTAAATTTGCCTATCAGAAGCTTCTAATGCCATGACATAATTTTCTGGAATTTTCAAAGCTGTTTAATAAAGGCACAGTCAACTTAGTGTATATAAACTTCTGACCCACTTGAATTGTGATACAGAGAATTACAAGTGAAATAATCTGTCAGTAAACAATTGTTGGAAAAATGACTTGCACAAAGTAGATGTCCTAACTGACTTGCCAACACTATAGTTTGTTAATAAGAAATATGTGGAGTGGTTGAAAAATGAGTTTTAATGACTCCAACCTAAGTGTGTGTAAACTTCCCGACATAAAATGTATACTGCGAGGGAAAGGTAGAGCAACAAGTGACTTAAGACCCACCACACAGCAGAAGCACATCAACATAGATAAAACATAAAATAATATAATAGCAATCACATCACAATTTGGTCCCAGTTGCAATTGCAATCATTTTGTAATTAAAGGTAAGCCATGTCAATGTTAGCCTCAGTAATTTCCATTATCATAATTCCCATTTATGTTATTGTAGGCAGCAGCATAGGGAATAGGTGATGAAGAATTGCATGTAAGCAATTATTTGAGGAGGTAATGTTATCGGTTGGGCATCTTCCTTGCATCCATAAACATTATTCTCAAAATAACCCTGACAAAATGTAAAAAAGACTGAGTCCCGTATCCCCACGTACAGTTAATATCAAGGCTGCCATGCAAGAACCAGATCATCTACCTGTTTTCAGATCGTCTGTCAGTTAATTAGCTTAAGACTTCATCTGTGAGTAAGATGACTAGTTCGCAGAACTTTCAAACAGTTTAAAGTGAACATCACTAAAATAATATCAAAACGCATTCACAATAAGTAAAGTATAATGTGCTGATATTAGAAAGGACGTCAACTGTAACTGTAAAAATGTTGATAAGGTGTGGTCTTTCCCTTCATTAGCCAAACTTTCATTTTCTGAGGATAACATTTGCTATCTTTGCAAGCATAAAAAGTATACTGACAACACCGAAGCTTCAATTCAACAGCCATTATATGTATAGGAACACTGACAAAATTGGTTTACAATGTAAACAAATCTGATCTCAGGTGACTAAGAACTAGAAGCTAGAAGAAAGTAGAGCTGTAACATACCACAGGGTCTTTCACTGTGTCCACCAATCGGATGATGTTGGCTCCACCTCGCAAATTCTCCAGGATCTTGATTTCACGCTTGATTTTCTTCTTCTTGACAGGCTAATTAGGGTGATGATAACAGAGACATCCAATTAAACCAGGATGTAGCCTAAACATTTGATTGTGCAGGATGTGATCTCATTAACAACAGTGGTAATAGTGAAAGCATCAGCAAGAGGTCCACTTTTCCTCCCATGTCACCATATTTCGATCTGTTATCCTGTCGGAATATTACTTGGACAATGTGATGTGGTACAGTGGGGTCCATAATTATTGGCAACCTTGAAAAAGATGAGCAAAAAAAAAGACTGTATAAAATAAATTAGACAAATACTGAGCTACATTGTATGCTCGAAAAAAAATCTTAAATTATTTATACTAATGTAATTGCTCAGAGAAATAGATGTTGTTAAACAAGTAATAATAAAAAAAACATTAAAGATAGGAGTCAAAATGATTGGCAATCTGATAAAACATTTTAGAAAAAGCCTTAGGGTCTTTATCCTCTCAAGAGGAGAATGCTACATTGAAAACAGGGGTGCTAATAATTGAGCCCTATCTTTATTTAGATTTTTTTGTATTACTTGTTAAACTGTCTTTCTCTGACCAACTGTATTCTTTTTTATTGTTTAAGCGCCGCACTTTACTTCCCTCTACCAAGCTTCCGCACCAAGTGGTAGTCTTTCTTCCTGGTTACTAGAGGGAAGCTATATTGTATGCTAAAATAAAAAGGGAAAATATATACTTTTATACTAATACAGAGAAAGACATTTTAACAAGTAATATATTTTAAAAAAAAATAAAAAAAGATAGGACTCAAAATTATTGGCACCAGTTTTTAATACTGTAGCACTCTCTTTTTGTGAGGATAATGACACAGCCTTTTTCTAAAATGTTTTATGGGATTGCCAATCATTTTGACCTCTATCTTATTTAGATGTTTTTTTATTACTTGTTATATATATATATATATATATCTATCTGAGCAATTGTATTAGTATAAAATTTCCAAAATTTTTTGGACATACAATAACGCTCAGTATTTGTATTATACAGTATTTTTTGATCATCTTTATCAGGGGTGCAAATCATTTTGGACTCCACTGTACATGTTTAAATAAAACAGACCACTCTTTCATCGCTGCTGGAGCATTCAGAAGAGCAAAGCAGGCCTTCAGCAACTTACCTTGAGGATCTTGACAACCACCTTCTCATTGTTGTTGATGGCCTCAAAGACCTCACTGTACTTCCCTCTGCCGAGCTTCCGCACCAACTGGTAGTCTTCCTGGTTACTAGAGAGAAGACGGAAAATAGATTAGTCAGCACATATCAATTAAAACGATTAAATCTAGACTTGGTTTCCTCTATCGTAATCGCTCCTCTTTCACCCCAGCTGCCAAACTAACCCTCATTCAGATGACCATCCTACCCATGCTAGATTATGGAGACTTCATTCATAGATCGGCAGGTAAGGGTGCTCTCGAGTAGCTAGATGTTATTTACCATTCGGCAATCAGATTTGCCACCAATGCTCCTTATAGAACACATTACTGCAGTCTATACAACTCTGTAAACTGGTCATCTCTGCATACCCATCGCAAGACCCACTGGTTGATGCTTATTTCTAAAACTCTCATAAGCCTCACTCCCCCCTATCTGAGATACTTACTGCAGCCCTCATCCTCCACATACAACACACATTCTGCCAGTCACATTCTGTTAAAGGTCCCCAATGCACACAGATCCCTGGGTCGCTCCTCTTTTCAGTTCGCTGCAGCTAGCAACTGGAACGAACTGCAAAAACAGTCCAGTTTGAGGGTTTATCTCCATCTCTTCATTCAAAAGACTCAATCATGGACACTCTAGGTCCAAAAGACTTCTCAACAGCTTCTACCCCCAAGCCATAAGACTACTGAACAGCTAATCAAATGGCTACCCAGGCGATTTGCATTGCCCCCTCCCTCTTTTACACTGCTGCTACTCTCTGTTATTATCTATGCATTGTCACTTTAAGTCTACCTACATGTACATATTACCTCAATTACCTCGACTAACCGTTGCCCCCGCACATTGACTCACTCTGTGCCGGTACTCCCTGTATATAGCCTCACTACTGTTACTTTACTGCTGCTCTAATTATTTGTTATTTTTATTCTTATTTTTCACTAAACGCTTATTTTTCTTAAAACTGCATTGTTGGTTAAGGGCTTGTAAGTAAGCATTTCACTGTAAGGTCTACTACAACTGTTGTTGTCATGTGTTGCTGCCATGCTGTTGTTGTTATCTTAGGTCTCTCTTTATGTAGTGTTGTGGTGTCTATCTTGCCGTGATATATTTTTATTTATTTTTTAATCCCAGGCCCCGTCCACGCAGGAGGCCTTTACCTTCTGGTAGGCCTTTACCTTCTGGTAGGCCATCATTGTAAATAAAAATGTGTTCTTAACTGACTTTCCTAGTTAAATAATGGTTAAATAACAATACATTTTTTTTAAATGTAAATGAGAAAACAGATTAGTCAACATTTTATTCCACATCCTTCCTTCCCATCACAACACTCAAGGTATAGAATAGGCCTCGATGGAAAGAGGTTGAATCTTTTAGAAACAAGACTCATTTTCCCAGTCAATGAAAGCGAGAGTGACATTTCAACCACAGAGAGGGGACATTCCGAGTATCCATCTGTTTGAGGGCCCTTGATTATACTAATGAATAAGATCAGTGGTGCTGGGACAACCCTATTTTGTGCATCGAACTGAATATATTAAGCTAGTGGTCTAATGGAAACAGATTCAATTCAAGGTCTAGTCAATCTTCAATAAAGTGCTGCAACTGTACAGACATTTAATTAAGTAATTAAAAGGTTGTGTCTCATTAACAGCTTGTGTAAATGTAACCAAATTAGCTAGATCTGAAAGAAAAATCTATATATGCCACTTAAAGGAATGATAATGTGATCTGGCTATGTAAAGTTTTATGAAATGTGGGAAACTATGTATCTACTGATTCACAAGCATCATTTGGTGCTGCCTCGGCGTCAGCAAGGCCTCCTCGAGCTCACAGATTGATGATTTTCCCATCCCACGCCAATCTGAATGTGTGTGGCGCAGACTCACTTACTCAAGCCATGAACGTTCCCAACAAAACCTTGCTAAACCAAGCTAAATCTCCAAAATACATTATTTTCCAAATATAGTCTTCAAAGTACGTTCGTATTATGTATTAATTATGATAGCTAGCTATCTAGTCTGATATTGCACCCGCCCACACAGAACCAATGCAATGGGACAATATATGGCCACAGATTCGACCATAATGATAATCCATGGTAGTAGTAGAATATTCTGTTGTGGTAGCTACCTGTACATCGTGTTGAGTGGATAGCAAATATGAATAGCCTGCAGCAATAAACTATGAAGGACATAAAACAAAAACAGAAAACATATATGGAGATCATATACTTGATAAAGCATTTGGCAATAAAATACTAAATAATGCATTATGACGTTTAGAAAGTCCAGCCCGGCAAAAAAATAAAACACTTTACCTCCAGTTAGGCACGTGGGTTTCGTAGTCCCAATATTCCCTGCTCTTCAACGTGTTGACATCGGCATACACCCGAGATTTACTGCCGGCCGCCGGGCCGGGCATGGCGAGCACCGGAGCCCGGTCTGTTTTGAGGATTCGATTGCCACCGAGCTCGTTTGCTACTTGGAAAGGGAACACAGATCACCGTTCTCTTGTCGGAGCCTCGCTTTGTCCGAGTAAGGTGGTTCCTATTATCTTATATTTTCCCCCGCGAGAGATGACCACAGTGCGCTGCGCACCGAGGTTGATGATGGATAAGGGGAGACGAGGGCCGTCAGATACTGCTAGTGTTAAGACGTCTGGGAGGAGAATGAAAATGGAGTGTTGAGGTAGAAAGCCAAATTCAAGAACTGCCACGATTTACATAAAATAAAAGGCAAACATTTTTATTAAAAGTGACCAAAACACTGACCGAGATGCCAGGCATGGTGGGTTTAGGGATCAAATGATTGTGGTATAAACCCCAACCCCCTTGTGGGCCTTAAATCCCGAATCCAAAACTGGGTTCCTACCAGAGTACACTCTTCTTGTTATGGCCCTCCCAATGCAACAATCTTCCAGCGGGTGGATAGTGGGGAATTGAACGGAAAAGTCCAATAGAGAAGTTGGGTTTTACAGCTCACCCCTAACTATGGGGTATTGACTAGTCGCTACAGCCGGTTGGAGATGGGTGGAGTATAAATACATTTTGTTAGCTAGCATGCTAACTCAGTCAGAATCGCGCCACCGTTGAGCGCGGTGCAATGCACCCACGTGGGCCCGTGGCATATGCAGTCGGAGTGAAGACCACCTAAAAATTCGCTTGAAAAACCTGTTGGAGTTCGGGTTTTGGGGCTTTCTTTATAGACCCCCCGCCCCCGCCTCCGCCTCCGCCCCTTATTCCGAACCGCAAGAAACCGGATTGCGATAGAAAGTGTACCCGGAAACGAATATCATCTGGATTAACCAAATATAATTTTGAAGAGATGGGAAACTCCATTGGAATCTTATTAACGGCCATTGTGTACGTCGCCAATCACCCGGTGTATTATGGGTTATTCTGGAACAAGGATGTTGTTGTCTTAGGTCTCTCTTTATGTAATGTTGTCTCTCGTCGTGATGTGTGTTTTGTCCTATATTTATATAGGAGGCCTTTTGGTAGGCCGTCATTGTAAATACGATTTTTTTTATTCACTGACTTGCCTAGTTAAATAAAGGTTCAAATAAAACATTACAAATATTTTTCGAGATGTGAGATAATTAATTTGTTCTCTGTAATATCGTGTGGCTGTGGAATCGTGACATTACATGCTTTCGAGGGAAATAGGCAGGTTTCTCAATTTATGCCGCGTCCACATGCTAGTCGGCACTAAAAAACTATATTACTCGGACATGCGAACGCTTGGTAGTTATACTCGTGCCTCGTTAAACGAATAAGTAAGTAGAAAATGTTCGATTTTCCTAATTCCGACTCGGGGTGCGTTCGTAAATTCACTCTGGTTATCTTCTACGATTTCAATGAGCACTCGTCTGGGTGTGCCAGAGCGCATAATAACTGATTCATTTACGAATGCACAACACCAGTTGAATACGACCAGTGTCATTAAATGGCAACACGTAATTAAATTGTTGCCAACAGCACTTTAACAGTCACCAACTCCATAGATAACATGAAAACATCCTAACAAAATGGTCAGTGAGGTGTTCTCTCATTTGTGTTTGGAAGTTGCTAGCCAACTTTAGCCAGTTATTTATTTATTTAATATTTTTTTTTAAATATTTTTAATTTATTTTTATTAACAACAAATCAATACATAAAGCACATGAGGGAACACAAGCATACATAGATTACAAACAATGGACAATCGAGCTAGGGGGTAACTTTAGCCAGTTATCTTGGGTGCTTGACTGCCATTGTGAGGTCAGAATGCTCAAATCAATCCTACTCCTTGGCCAGAGCGTCCGGTGTGCGCTCCGCGAGCGAAACCGACAATCTGAATTATTTTAGCAACGGCGTGAAGCAGCATGACAACGTGTATCCGATTTGACAACAGTCTGCTGGGTGGTGCGTTATACGTTCCTCCATTCTTTTCGCAATGGGATTTCTATCTCCTCTTTTCTTTAAAATCTCTGGATAAATTTGTGGAACGGCCACGTGGCTCCAGGTTTAGAAAAGGCTGCAGTGCCGTCTAGTGTGTCAATGCATTGCAAATAATTACTCCCATCATTGATCATTGACAATTTCATGATATCAAAGCATTAACATTTGTCTAGAGACTAGGAAGATATACTTATTCATAAATAATGGGAAATGTAATTTAGTTGCTAGAAATATTGCCTTGTTTTTAAAGAAAAATACTATAAAAAAGTGACTGTGTTTGTGCAGGAACATGATCATAATGATTATTAAGATTTTAAGTGGTAACAATTTTGTCCTTGTATTTAGACCTATCAAACACATTATCTAGCTGTATATGTATGACAGTCCAATACATATATTTCTTAGAGCTAGCTCTATGTATGCCACGCCACAATGGGCAGTGCTAGGAATATTGCACTGGGACCTTAGTGTACTTCAGTGACTGGGACAGGTTTTACATGGAGAATAGCCTCTCATTTTAATACGCGTCCACCGGGGTTCTGTGTAGCTTAGTTATGCTAATATATTTGACCCCAGTGTATTGCAGTTAATTTCGAATTTGACTTAATTAGTCAAATATCTTTGAGTAGTATACAAGAAAAAAACTGGCTGGCTGACTGACTGGCCTGGCTGACATGAAAAATACATTAAGGGGAAAGTATCCACAGACACAGAGGCTGTATAATTATTGTGCAATTTATATCTATCGGCTTCATGTCATTTTTTTCATTAATTATTTTGGCATTAGTGCATAAACCTGAACTTTAGGGCCTAACCTCAACTTTAGGGCCTAACAAATAGCCTACATGCAAATTGCCAAATGCTTTTGGGGACAGGCAGAAAAAGTTAACGTTGATCCACAGAGGGGAAAAGGAAAATGTCGGAGTTTAATTCAATAAGAGAAAATCTGCTAAATGAAGAGTTGCAAATGAAGGAAGGGCCAGAAAAGTAATGTTTGGCAAAGATTTGGTGAAGTGGTTAAAGTAGACCCAGTGGCATGCATGCCAAGAGAAGCCAGTGGATGTTCTACAGTGCTACAGTGCTACTGGCAAAATATTCTGTGGACAGATTAATCTACATTTCAGTTGTTTGGAAGGAGCACACAACACTATGTGTGGAGAAAAAAAGGCACAGCACACCAACATCAAAACCTCATCCAACTGTAAAGTATAGTGGAGGGAGCATCATGGTTTGGGTCTGCTTTGCTGCCTCAGGGCCTGTATGGCTTGCTATCTTCAACAGAAAAATTAATTCCCAAGTTTATCAAGACATTTTGCAGGAGAATGTAAGGCGATCAGGTGGCCAATTGAAGCTCAAAAGAAGCTGGGTGATGCAACAGGGCAACGACCCAAAACACAGAAGTAAATCAACAACAAAATGGCTTCAAGAGAGGGAAATATGACTTCTGGAGAGGCCCAGTCAGAGTTCGGACCTCCTGACCGTTGTTCAGGTCTGATCGGCAACTACAGAAAATGTTTGGTTATTGCTTCCAAAGGAGGGTCAACCAGTTATAAAATCCAAGGGTTCACATACTTTCCCACCCTGCACTGTGAATGTTGACATAGTGTGTTAAATAAAGACATTAAAATGTATAATTGTTTGTGTGTTATTAATTTAAGCAGCCTGTGTTTGTCTACTGTTGTGGTGGTGTAGGATAATATCCAATTTATGCAGAAATCCCCTCCCCTAAGTCAATACTTTGTTACAGCTGCAAGTTTCTTGCGGTATGTCTCTATAAGCTTGGCACATCTAACCACTGGGACTTTTGCCCATTCTTCAAGACAAAACTGCTGGATTGGATGGGTTTCACTGCTGTACAACAATCTTTAAGTCATACCACAGATTCTCAATTGGATTGAAATCTGGGCTTTGACTAGACCATTCCAAGACATTTAAAATGTTCCCCTTAAACCACTCAAGTGTTGCTTTAGCAGTATGCTTAGGGTCATTGTCCTGCTGGAAGGTGAACATCCGTCCCAGTCTCAAATCTTTGGAAGATTGAAAATGGATTCCCTTAAGAATTTCCCTGTATTTAGCATCATCTATCATTCCTTAAATCCTGACCAGTTTCCCAGTCCCTGCCAATGACAAACATCCCCACAGTATGATGCCACCACCACCATGCTTCACTGTGGGGATGGTGTTCTCGGGGTGATGAGAGGTGTTGGGTTTGTTCCAGACTTAGCGTTTTCCTTGATGGCCAAAAAGCTTCATTTTAGTCTCATCTGACCAGAGTACCTTCTTCCATATGTTTGGGGAGTCTCCCACATGCCTTTTGGCGAACACCAAACGTGTTTGCTAATTTTTTTCTTTAAGCAATGGCTTTTTTGTGGCTTCTCTTCCGTAAAGCTCAGCTCTGTGGAGTGTATGGCTTAAAGTTGTCCTATGGACAGAAACTCCAATCTCCGCTGTGGAGCTTTGCAGCTCCTTTAGGGTTATCTTTGGTCTCTTTGTGGCCTCTCTGATTAATTCCCTCCTTGCCTGGTCCGTAAGTTTTGGTGGGTGGCCCTCTCATAGCAGGTTTGTTGTGGTGCCATAATCTTTCCATTTTTTAATAATGGATTTAATGGTGCTCCGTGAGATGATCAAAGTTTCTGATATTTTTTTAGAACCCAACCCTGATCTGTACTTCTCCACAACTTTGTCCCTGACCTGTTTGGAGAGCTCCTTGGTCTTCATGGTGACCCTTGCTTGGTGGTGCCCCTTGCTTGGTGGTGTTGCAGACTCTGGGGCCTTTCAGAACAGGTGTATGTATATATACTGAGATCATGTGACAGATCATGTGACACTGAGATTGCACACAGGTGGACTTTATTTAACTAATTATGTGACTTCTAAAGGTAGTTGGTTGCACCAGATCTTATTTAGAGGCTCCAAAGCAAAGGGGATGAATACATATGCACGCACCACTTTTCCGTTTTTAAAAATACATTTCAACAAGTAATTTTTAAAATTTCACTTTACCAATTTGGACTATTTTGTGTATGTCTACATAAAATGTAAATAAAAATCTATTTAAATTACAGGTTGTAATGCAACAAAATAGGAAAAACGCCAAGGGGGATGAATACTTTTGCAAGGCACTGTTACGTCCATTGTCGGAATGAGACCAAAGCACAGCGTGGAAAGTGTTCATCGTACTTTATTAGAATGAAGAAAAAAAAATTCTGCAGGGCTATACAGCTACTGTGCAAAAACAACATCCCACAAACTAGGGTGGAAAACAGGCTGCCTAAGTATGATTCCCAATCAGAGATAACGATAGACAGCTGCCTCTGATTGGGAACCATACCCGGCCAACAAAGAAATAGAAAACTAGAATGCCCACCCAAATCACATCCTGACCTAACCAAATAGAGAAATAAAAAGGCTCCGATATGATTTATCTGTAATTTCTCTTCATTATTTATCTTCATATGACAAGGATTAAAAAGGATTTACCAGTAGAATCTCGACTTGATTCATGATGATGACTGCTAGCTAAGATTTTGAAAGTATGATGTTGACATGCTCAGTCCAATCAAAGCTACTGTAGATAATGATATAATGTGATTTGACGTAATTGTATCTATGGCCAATGACCTTGCTTGGGCACTTGTAATGTAACTCTATGGCAGCACCCAAGGGGCTTGAATTTTCGAGGTCTACCTTTAAACATGGCAGTGACATACTGTCCCCACGAGTGACAGAACACTGAGCTAATCATGGCGCAACTAGAGAACATTACCAACACCTACCCTCCGTATTTTCCGCTGGCTGCCCCACCACCACAGAAATCACTGAGCTAGGCTCAAACACCTGCATTACTCAAGAATGCAAACAAGAGACCATGTTTGTATGCGGCTTTATTAAGCCATTCCCTTTTCTTTTCTTTTTTTTCTTTTTTTTTACATTGTTTGCACATATTAATGTCAAAATAACATGCAAAACAGGTAAGCCTAAAAAAATATATATATATAAAAAATAAAAAAAATTGCTAAAAATGTGGGGCTCAAAACCCTGATTGACGGGTCGCCACTGCGTGTGCTATAACTACTGATACGTTGGTTATCACATAGAAAAAGCTATTGTAAGTGTTACCCACTGTTTATGCTAATCTGGTGATGCAGTTTTTATGGACAGTGAGTGACTTTAAAATAGGCAAAAGCAAAGGAAAAATATTAGCTACAAAACAATGCTGCATGTCAGTAGTTTCCTCAACATCAGATAGAGAACGGTCTAGAATTGACCAATGTGAACTCTTTCTAGACAAAGCCGTTCAATCAAGAGCGTCCCATTGGCAGAGCACTTTGACACACCCTCTCCTTTTGACACACCCACTACTCCCGAGACCAGTCCGGGACACAGCTACCTATACCTGTATTCCTTGGGCAGGAATGAGAAAAGGCAGAACGCACAAGTGGATCGTCTGCAATTTGACTTTGATTGGTTGATGGGAAAGAATGGGCAGAGACACAAGGCATCTTTACAGAGAGGAAGAGGGCACACGAGAGAAATAACTCCGCCAGAAATCTGTTTTCGTATGGAGGTCAATGTGAGGGTCGAATTTGGTCAACAAAAAATGTAATGGTTTACCTGCTACGTGAGGTGTATTTGAAAAGAAGTTTCGTAATGCTTAAGTTGTTACGAGTGTACTGACATAAGTAGGACACGTGATATCCCGACAACTTTGAGAAAAAACACTATATCGTTGTTGTCTCGAGATACCTATGCATATTCATGACATGACATTGGGCTCGTAGCATAGCATATATCTCCATTGACGTCAACACCCCTCATCGAATATTCAAAAAATATTAATGAGATGTATCCACCAATCCAAAGAGAGGAATAGGCAGGAGTTTAACAGCCCACCATTCCGCTGTGTAACAACCAATCCAGTTGTTACATGCTGACTAGACCGGGCACGTGCATGAATCCATCCACACCAGACGCAATCAGGACACGCAGGTTGAAACTTCAAAACGAACACTGAACCAACTATATTAATTTGGGGACAGGTCAAAACACATGAAACATTCAAAGACATTTAACTAGCTTGCGGTTGCTAGCTAATTTTTCCTGGGATATACACATTGGCTTGTTGTTTTACCTGAAATGTACAAGGTCCTTTTATGTGGATATTTGTAGAATTTTTACCCATTTTGAGACACAAAATCATGTGTTCTCTTCTCCGACAATTAATATACAGATAAAAGGGGAAACCTAGTTCGTTTCCAGTAATCACACCTCCTTCAGTCTTCTTCTGTGGACTTTTTATGGCAGTTGGCAACCAACTTTAAGATGCATTACCACCACCAACTGGACGGGAGTGTGGACCTATCTTTCAATCCCACACACGTGGGTATATGCTCCTAAAAACTAATAAGGAGATCTAGTTCTATTTTAGCGCCTGGCCATGCAGATGCTCGTTGACGCCCACGAGCAGTTTGGATAAAAATGATTGAATAACATGTCAATTTATTTTTGCAACACTAGTGCACGCAACGAGGATGGTGTAGTCAGCGTGTTAGGGTGGAGACATGAGTATCTCGTCATTATATCCAAATCTCTGACCTTTACCATTTGTGCAGACAGAACCCTAAACAGGAAACTGTGAGGCCAGCTGAAAGACTTCCACGTACCCTATGTGCTGCAATACATCACAGCTAAGGCCTCTCGTAGCCAGCCAGCTGTATTACGATGGCTTCTGTACTGCTTATGAATTTGTGTTGTGCAATGTGAAGTCAGCTGCGAGACCGGGGGTATTGTCAGACGGGGCCACAGTGTCTCCCGACCCCTCCTGTCTCAGCCTCCAGTATTTATGCTGCAATAGTTTATGTGTCGGTGGGCTAGGGTCAGTCTGTTATATCTGGAGTATTTCTCCTGTCTTATCCGGTGTCCTGTGTTAATTTAAGTATGCTCTCTCTAATTCTCTCTCTTTCTTTCTTTCTCTCTCGGAGGAACTGAGCCCTAGGACCATGCCTCAGGACTACCTGGCCTGATGACTCCTTGCTGTCCCCAGTCCACCTGGTCGTGCTGCTGCTCCAGTTTCAACTGTTTTGCATGTGGCTATGGAACCCTGACCTAATCACTGGACGTGCTACCTGTCCCAGACCTGCTGTTTTTAACTCTCTAGAGACAGCAAGAACGGTAGAGATACTCTGAATGATCGGCTATGAAAAGCCAACTGACATTTACTCCTGTTGCACCCTCTACAACCACTGTGATTATTATTATTTGACCCTGCTGGTCATCTATGAACATCTGAACATCTTGGCCATGTTCTGTTATAATCTCCACCCGGCACAGCCAGAAGAGGACTGGCCACCCCACATAGCCTGGATCCTCTAGGTTTCTTCCTAGGTTCTGGCCTTTCTAGGGAGTTTTTCCCCAGCCACCGTGCTTCTACACCTGCATTGCTTGCTGTTTGGGGTTTTAGGCTGGGTTTCTGTACAGCACTTTGTGACATCAGCTGATGTAAGAAGGGCTTTATAAATACATTTGATTGATGATTGAAGAGCGGGACCAGTTTATGCCCGGTGAACCCTCACATGCTTCCTAATACTTTATTCAATAATCCAAAGCAGCCCAAAACCAGTCATAAATCCATCACTCTTTTGTAAACTGAGATAAAACCGCATATAAATATAGCTGTTTTTTTGTTTAACTTGCAGTATATGGAACATGTTTATAAAATGGTTGAACAATCATGCATCAAGTCACTATTAACCAGAAAATGTGTTATATTTCTGTACTACATTATCAAATGGTAAGTGCCAGCTTTCTACCGTGTGGCATAAAGGACAGGTCATAACCTGCATTTGAACAAGCATTATAGACCCTATTACAAATTAGAACATTTTGTGATTTTAGTCACACTACATACTTCAAAAAGAATACCGGTCAGTTCCCTCTGCAATTAAACACGCATGACACACCCCTTTATAAATGAAAAAAGTTTATTTGTTAGTGCTGTGTGTATTGAATGCTACATACAGATATCTTAGCATGAATGTACACATACTGTACGTTGTCACGTAATTTTTTTTTTTTAACGTCATTCACATACTACAATTTGAAAAAAAGCGATAAGAGGAATAAGTACTATCTGAAGCACTAATACCTGGGACAGATTACAGGAACTAACACAGCAAGCATGCACAGAACAGAGAAAACAGGGTCAACGGGCAGGGGCTAACTGTTCTGCACTACACTAGATCAAAATTCATGTCAATCACATTCCTAATGACCCTTCCATCAATCAAACAAACACCCCCCCCCCCCCCCTACATCCCAAAAGACCCTGTTAACTCCTTCCAAGAATATAGATATTTATATAGATTTTAAACAATGTTTATATAAATTTGGTATTAATAAACTGAAGAGAAAGACAAAAACGTATACAGTACTTTTACAAAAATAATAAATTCCTAACTGCTCTTTTATGTTGTCTTAATGCCGGATGAAAGACATGAACACATTTAAGAAAAGACAGACAAAAGACAAATGACACCAAATGTTAGCCTACATCAGATGCCAATGGAGGAAAACAAAACAGAGTACAAGGAACAGATCAACAACATGGAGGCAGTCAGATCTGGAGTAGAATGGGTTTCTAATTAACCCTGACCCCAGATTAAGGCCAAACAGTCTTAACTGAATCTGATTATAAAAAGAACCTTCCTCAAAATGATCATTACCATCTCCCATCATAAAACACTGTCAATACTGCACTCAAACCACAAATCCACCACCAAATGGGACAAAACATGACCACTTGAAATGCTTCACTTGCAAAAAATGTTTTAAAAAACACCTGCACACATCAAAAACCCAAATTGAGGTCAATTTGAGCCATTCTGAATGAGACTTAAAAGTCTACTACTTAGACGAGAGGGTAAATCCATAATTTTTGCAATTAAGCTGTAGCAGCCCATTTTGGTAAGGATGCTAGCTTTTATTTATATTTTTTAAAGGCTATAAAAACCAGAAGTTAGCATGACCTGCACAAATATACTGCAGATAAGTTTCTCTGACATAAATTGGGTTAACTAAAACTACAGACCTGCCCAAATTCTACCCCAAATGTATGTATTATACAATCCACTTCACAGCCAGGATTCCATTTTCACAGACATGATTCAACAATCATTCATCCTAAAATTTCAAAAGGAGCACGAAGGGGTCAGAATCCTTGTAGGACTTACAGACAATGTTCTCCTTGGAAACTTGACATACAATCTATCATAACTATGACTTTAATGAAGAAGAAAAAACATTTCAGTCCCCATATGATAAAAAATAGTAACATACAAAACAGCTAATGCCGTTTTAGAAACAGACAGTGGAGCTGGTAAACATACATACTGTACTATATACACACACACACACACACACGTAGTAAGAGGAAGCTTGATCAGGTTTTTACACGTTTTCAGCAGAGTCTACACTGATCTCGGTAGGAATATCAACTGTATATTAGTGTGAAATATAGATTTCTATACAATTTCTATATAGCAGTGAGATGAAACTTCAGCTGGTTAATCTCCACACCTTTGGGATTCTGGTGCAGTACAATGGTGTTTTGATACAAACATATACTTCCAAATACACTCACAAGCATATGTAATATTTCACAATAGCACAATAAACCCTCATGTTTAAAAAAAACACACAAAAAAAAAAACACTAATAGTTGTGGAGTTGATACTTATACATAAAAAGCTTAAAAATACTAAAGCACAAAGGGTAAAGAGGTGTCTGATTTTAGTGTATATACATACACTGCTACTACAGTGATATGAGGTTGTGGAAAAGTAACCAATACACAATAATCTCGACCCACTACCCACCCAACAAAAACATTTTATATCAGCGTTGATACAGCGTAATTGATTCCTAAATAATAAAAAAAAGCAAGAGGCCATCAGCAGACTGTAGCAACTGCTGAAACTTAGCAATAATTCAAGTCTATCCTGGGTAAGAGTATGGAACATTACTGCATGCAGCAACTCTGTAGATGGGTTCTAGAGTGACAACCACTTTTGGCAAGAGAAGAGTTCTGGGTCATGGTGCAACCCTTAACACTTACAGACCTGTCGAGCAGGTTGAGGGGAACTGGTCCACATTCCCTTTCCTATACAAGTCTACAAGGTTACTTATGTACAAATACAAAGCTTTTCATAGACAGAAATGTAGGCTAATGTGGTGATGTACATTTCTTTCCTTTTTTCCTTCTTGGGCAGTTGATTCAAGGATAGAGGAGAAGGTAATTGACCTGGGCCCAGTTTCCCCGAAAGCAGTGGAACTTAGGCTTCTGAGTGTTTTAACGATTCATCTTTCTTACAATGGCCGAAGACATAACATGTGTTACGCAAAACACCACACAGAGAGAAGAGTCGCTAAGTGCATCGTTGGAGCATGTGTCGATACTGATAGGATCGAAACAGAAGTATTCCACAATACTGACTACGGATGAGTTCCTAGAGAGATATTATTACCTACCGCTGCAAATATTGAGGCAGCTTATTCTAATGCCATTCTAATGCCAATAAAAATGCCCCCCCCCCCCAAAAAAATATCACTGATTTGGCACATCACTGCACACGTTAGGCTACACATCATGAAATACAGTATACTGAGACAAATGAGACAGTAGTGTACAGCTAGCAAAATATAACTGAATTTACTGAACATTAAATGTATTTCAATATGGTTGAAATAGGACTATAGCCTACTGTATGTATGTTTGAGTGCAGTAATCTCAGTTTTCATTTGAAGCATCTTTTTATACGTTGCTTGTTTGTATCAATTGCAAAGATATTGGCAACTGTGCATTTGTAGTTAACTTTGTTCACAGAGAGGGATAAACCATGTGATTCTAAGTTTAGTGGAGATCTTGTGTATATAAAGTGACGCGGGAAGACGAAAAAGCATTTAACGTCGCACTTCGCTGTTCTACGAGTGGTCTGAGGCAGGAGTTAGATTACGAGCGCTTTCAAGTGCACCGCCAATAACGATGGCTTTGGGAAACAGCTCAGAGATTGAACGATGCTCCTACAAAAGGTTCTAACGATTAACTTAGCCTTAAGATGCTTTTCAGAAACTGGGCCCTGGACTAGAACATCCACCCTAGAGTTTGAAGTGAAAGACATATCCTTGATGGTTTCTTCTCCTCTGTCCTTCAGATGGTAGCCCTAAAGCAGTGACACTTGGCAGTACAATGACAAGCTGTGACTTCCATTTTATGAGACAATGATCATTTGTATGGGATTTTGGGGGTAGGGGAGACTGATAACAGTTTCAGATGGGAAGTGAGGTTAGGGATTCTATATGCTGGGGGCAAATTAGGGCAAATGCCAGGGACATTTGCTATGAACTGGAAAATAAGGGAGGGGCGTGACTATATGCAAGTTGGCACAGAGTAACCTACCATTGGGTAACCCCCTCCTTCAGATGTGTGCTGGACTGTGTGCTCCTGCAAGGCTCCCAGGTCTCCAAAGCATTTGAACTGGGCATCTCTGGAAAGCACCAGAGTGTGCACTCCAGAGATGCCCAGTTCAAGTGTGTTAAGCTGGGTGCTGCAAATTAATGGTAGACAGGGACGTTTGCTATGAACTTGTACAGAATGGAGGGGCATAACTATATGCAAGGTGGCACAGGGTAACCCCCTCCTTCAGCTGTGTGCTGGACTGTGTGCTCCTGCAAAGCTCCCAGGTCTCCAAAGCGCTCTCCACACCAAACACACTTGAACTGGGCATCTCTGGAATGCACACTCTGATGCTTGGCCAGGTGCTCCCGTTGCTTGAAGCCTTTGTCACAGCTAGCACACTTGTAGGGCTTCTCCCCGGTGTGGACACGCCTGTGCCGATTCAGGTCAGACGAGTACTTGAAGCGCTTCTCGCAGTCGGGGCACTTGAGGGGCTTCTCTCGGGACGGGTCGCAGCGGTGCTGCACGAACTCTGAGGATGACAGGAAGCGGCGGTCACATAGGGAGCACTTTAGGGGCTTCTCTTGGCAGTGCGAGTTCTGATGTCGCTGCAGTGTCGAACTCTTTTTGTATCCCTTGCCGCACACGTCACATTTGTAGGGCTTGTCTGTGTCCCTAGATGAAGAGGACGACTCACCGCACTTGTGGCGCAGCAGCTCTCCTGACTGACTGAATTCCTTCTGGCAGGACGCGCACTTGAACAGGTTCTCCATGCCGTGGACGTGCTGGTGGTACAGCAGATGGGATGGCTGCAGGAAGCCTTTGTCGCAAAGGTTGCATTTGAAAGGGCGGTCAGAAGGGTTTTTGTGTGTGCGCCTGTGGCGCACCAGGGCATACTGCTGTTTGAAACTCATCTGGCACTCCTCACAGTGGAAGGGACGCTCCTCAGAGTGAGTGCGCTCATGCTGCCGCAGGTCTGATGGACGCTTGAAGCCCTTTCCACAGGTGGCACAGCGGAAGGGGCGTGCCCCTTGTGGGTGGCATGGATGATGCAGCAGTTCAGAAGACTCCTTGAAGTGCAGTTCACACAGGTTGCACTTGAACAGGTGCTCTCCGGAATGGGCGTACATGTGGCGCACCAGGTGGGAGCGGTGCTTGAAGCTCTTGTCACACACAGCACACTTGTATGGGCGTTCAGAGCTGTGGGTGCGCTGGTGATGGGCCAGGTGAGAGGACTGGCTGAAGCTCTTGTCACACGTGTCACACTTGAAGGGCTTCTCTCCTGTGTGCACACGCTCGTGGCGGGCCAGCTCTGACAGGTGCCTGAAGCCCTTCTGGCAGACAGAGCACTTGTAGGGCCTGTCACGGGCCGATGGAAATGTAATTGAGGAAGAGGATCCCACTGTTGCACTCCCACTGGAAGAGGCTCCATCAGCAGACGGCTGCTGAGGGTTGGTGGCAGAGGAGCTGGGCGTGGTGTTTCCAGAGGAGCCCGGTCGGTAGGTCTTCTCACAAATGGAGCATTTCATGGGGTTGGTGCTGTTGTGTGAGGTGTGGTGCTGTGCCAGCGAGGTGAGGAGGGAGAAGCCCATCTTACACACACCACACACAAAGGGCTTCTGTTCTACCTGCACACATTGGTGCTCCAGCAGATCAGTGGCCTGGTGGAAGATCTTCATGCACTGGGTGCATTGGAAGGAGCGGTCCTGGCTCACCATACACTGGTGCTCATGTGGGTTGGCCAGGTGGGAGATGTCGTGGCCACATGCCCCACACTTGTGGCCGCCCTCGCCCCCTACCTGCAGAGAAGGCTGCTGTACCTGGGCAGGGTGCTGCTGCTGCTGCTGTTGCCCATGCTGCTGGCTGTGCTGCTGGCCATGCTGGTGCTGCTGCTGTGACTGCTGCAGAGCAGGGTCAGGCTGCAGGACGATACCGTAGACAGCACAGCCCAACGCGTTCTCCGCCCCTGGTGGTATGGTGTGCACCACCGGAGGAGGAGCAACAGCGTGCTGCTGCCACGCCTCGGACATCCTGGCTCTCGTGTAGGGATTCAGTTTTATATTGTACTGGGTCTTTTTATGAAGAAAAATCAAAGGTACATTGATCGGTGGACGGGGTGGAAAATCTCAGTAACTTAGTCTGCCATGTCAGTGACGAACATAAGCACGTAGAAAATATGACAAAGGGCTTGTTTCTAAGATGCAATCAATTGTGTCTGAAAATAATGTGCAGAGGAATAACACCTGCTGCAAAGACATTTAAATTTAGAAAAAATAAAATACACCGTCTCCACCTGTCTTCAAGTCCTCTTCTGATAACTGCAGAAAAAGGAAACAATTATTATTCAACTATTCATTACTACAGTGTGTGTTATGGCTTCCTAGAAGATGTGCAAAATCTCAGTTTCACAGAGACTTCCCCTTAGACAACAGAATAATTATCAGAGCCCAAAAGTATATACTTCAGAGGAAGCAGGTCAGAAGACAACACTGCTACGACTATATGGGCAATTCCACGTAACAGAGTGAGGCTGGCACTCACTTTTTCACTTTAAAATGTATGCCAAGCAAAAAAAAAAATGTATTGCAAAGTTGAACAAACAGACTCCCGAGTGATGGTCTAAGAAACTGCATCGCAGTGCTAGAGACGTCACTACAGACCCGGGTTCGATCCTGGGCTGTATCACAACCGGCCGTGATCATGAGTCCCATAGGGCGGTGCACAATTGGCCCAGCATCGTCCGAGTTAGGGGAGAGTTTGGCCGTCATTGTAAATAAGAATTTGTTCTTAACTGACTTGCCTAGTTAAATATGTAGTCTACTTTTAACAATTGCCACTGAAAATGTTACTAAAACACATTTATTTGAGGAACAGTGCACAAAATACCCCATAATGACAAAGTGAAAAAAAAAATGTGGGCAAAAAAACTAACAGAAATACCTTATTTAAATAAGTATTCAGACATTTTGCTAAGAGAATAAAAAATTGAGCTCTGATGCATCTTGTTTCCATTGATTATCCTTGAGATGTTTCTACAACTTGATTGGAGTCTATCTGAGGTAAATTCAATTGACTGGACATGATTAGGAAAGGCACAGACCTGTCTATATAAGGTCCCAGGGTTGACGGTGCATGTCAGAGCAAAAACCAAGCCATGAGGTTGAAGGAATTGTCTGTACAGCTCCGAGACAGAATTGTGTCGAAGAACAGATCTGGGGAAAGGTACCAAAAAAAAGTGTAGCATTGAAAGTCCAAGAACACACTGGCTTCCATCATTCTAAAATGGAACAAATATGGAACCACCAAGACTCTTCCTAGATCTGGCCACCACTTGCCAAACTGAGCAATCTGGGGAGAAGGGCCTTGGTCAGGGAGGTGACCAAGAACCCAATGGTTCCTCTGGCAGAGCTCCAGAGTTCCTCTGTGGAGATGGGAGAACCTTCCGGAAGGGCAACCATCTCTGCAGCACTCCACCAATCAGGCCTGTATGTAGATTGAACCCTTTGGCCTGAAAGCCAAGCGTCACATCTGGAGGAAACCTGGCACCATCCATACGGGAAAGGTGAACAGAGCAAAGCACAGAGAGATCTTTGATGAAAGCCTGCTCAGGACCTTAGAATGGTGTGAAGGTTCACCTGCCAACAGGACAAAGACCCTAAGCACACAGTCAAGACAATGTAGGCGTGCCTTCGGGAACAAGTCTCTGAATGTCTTTGAGTGGCCCAGCCAGAGCCCACACTTGAACCCTCTGGAGAGACCTGAAAATAGCTGTGCAGCGACGCTCCCCATCCAACCTGACAGAATTTGAGAGGATCTGCAGAGAAGAATGGGGGAAAGTCCACAAATACAGTTGTGCCAAGCTAGTACCCAAGAAGACTTGAGGCTGTAATTGCTGCCAAAGGTTTCAACATAGTACTGAGTAAAGGGTCTGAATACTTATGTAAATGTGATTTCCCTTTTCAACTTGTAATACATTTGCAAAAATGTTTAAAAACAGCTTTGTCATTATGGGGTATTGTGTGTAGATTGTTATTTTCCAAATACATTTTAGAATAAGGCTATAACGGAAAATAACGGAAAACAAAATGTGGAAAAAGTCAAGGGGTCTGAATACTTTCCGAATGCAACTGTATGTAGGTTTTTGGTAACAGAATGAATAGACACTAGGCAATATTTAAGGTAAATAATGTGTCAAACTAAATATTAATTGGCAGGAGCCTTTACTTTAACATTCATGTGTTGTGATGTATTTCTAACCCCTTTTAAGACTTTTTCCTAGTAGATGTTTTTTAAGACCCCTTTTCTATCTGTGTGACCAAAGCTTTTGCTTATTCCTAAATACATTTTTAGGATGGAAAATGGTTGAAAAACATATCTATGCCTCCATTTCCCCAAAACATACTCTTAGCTTTCGTTTAACACCAAATGTGATATGCTCCTATAAACTTCACATGTTGGTGCTCATGGGTTTTACACAGAAATTGCCCTATCCATCCATCAGATTAAAGCTCTAGAGGGATAGGCTACATCAGTTCCGTTTACCTGCCTAATGATCCATCACTACAAACACACTAAAATATATCCAAACAAATGCCCTCATTTCAGACCTATTATAAGGAGGCAGACAATATCTAAACTGGTGAGTCCGAGTACCAGTCTATTTTTTCAACATTCTATCTGGTCAGCAGAACGCCACTACCCTTTCCAGAATGGGTCAATCATATTGGTTTGGGGTGATCAACGAGCTGTCTGTGTTGGCAGGCTTTCGGTGACGACTATTTGACCCATCCGTTTCTCTGCCATCCCATTTGAAGAAATCCTTCACCCCCATCCCCCCATGATTGCAGTATTGGTTGTATGCAAATCATCCACAGCGTGAACACAATCAATACGCATCCATTGGGGGTGTTCATGCAGTAACGCAAACCTAGCTAACTACGCCATTTGCCACAAAAGGGAGAAAAGTATACGGCCCATCATTTTTACAGTGGCGGGCGACAGTCTGTCTCAGATTGCAGCAGCATAAATCTGTATGGCGAGGTAGCTAGTTAGCATTTGCTAATGCTGGGCTCGGAAAATATTTGGTTATTGATGTCGTTAGCTAACTGATCTACAGAAGTAGGATACTTGTGACATATTGAGGACAGTATTACTGGTAACATACCTTTAACGTTTCACTGAAAGTTCTTTGTAGCGTCTGGCAATTTTTTCAGAAATGGAAAATGATTTGTAGGCCGTAGAATCTGTTCCTTCATCTCCGCAGCCTCGGCCTGACGAAGCTGTGGCGCGGCGGGTTTCCACAAGAGCCACTCCGGGTCCGACTAATTCAGAGCTTTTGTGTCGTTCCAAATGACCGCACTACATTTCTAATATTCTATTCAGCCCAGAGGGGTAACTTCCTTAACACCCTGTCAATGTGTGATAGCTAGGCCAGGGCCATTCTCCTCCCGTTTAAAAAGGCGAGAGTATTTGGAATAAAACGTTAGCTAGCTAACTGGCTAGCCTCAGAGATCCTGCCCAGGCACGGGAACATGAATGATCCAAGTTTTAATTGGCATGCTCACAACATATACCCGGAACCTGCAACGAATAGCGTTTATCTTTCGTCAATGAGTATAACTATGCATTACAGTAATACACTTGTGAATTTTCACAAATAATGTTATTTGATTTTAAGTAAGGGTGTGTGGCTGCTTTGCTATGCTATCTAGAAGATCATGCTGCTATAAAGGGAGGATGTTTCAAATAATCACTTCTGACAAGACAATCATATTGAATTTGACATACTCCACATAAGTAGCTAATTAAATGATACTAACATTAAGTAAATTATGATTAAATATAGGCTACTGTCAAAATTAATTATGTACGATATGTCACTGAATATGGAACCTATTTGAACGTTCTTGTTTCAGGGGGACATAAATTACCCCCAACAACTGTGTTTTTCTCGGAAGAATATCGCAAGCCATTCGTTAGTCAACGTTTCTGTAACTTCACTGCACATTTTTTTTTAAATTGATTTTAGACACGAATCAAGAAACTTGATATAAGGATTGATGTATGACCTTAATTTAGAAGAATGTTAGTCAGTTATAGTAGCAGCTCTGAAGAGGAGACAGAACATTTACGATTAGGAGGGAATGTAACAAAAAGGAAGCAAAGTTGGCACAAAGATGACAACTCATTGAGGAAGAAGCACAAATCAGAAGAGCACACCCTCAATGCAAGGTAACTTCCTTTCCCAAATATTGTTTCAACTGTTCTCTATCGTCAGCTAGATAGGCTATGACATCTCCCAAACGAGTATGTCTCATTGTTATAAGTTGATTTGTTCCTTGATTGATATCTTTAATCACATCTCAGTAAGTGTATCTGTGAATAGGGAGCAGGATGACTCCAAGTCGAGACTGCCTGTTCCTGGCAGTGTGCTGGACATGTTCACGGAGGAAGATGAGGACCCACTGACTGACGACAGCATGCAACATGGTGGACGGATTCGCTCCTTCAAACACGAGAGGGGAAACTGGGCAACTTACGTGTACTTTCCATGTAAACGCCTTATCTTCAGAGCTGCATACATTCACACACACAATGTTTTTGTCTTGAAGGATTGCTTGCTGTCGGTTTTAACATCCTGCCACTTCTTCTTATTTCCTTCCTTAGACATCCCAGAGGAAGGGTTCTTGGAGCTGCTTGATGAGATGACTGAAGTAGCAGCATCCCACAGCTTCTCCCTCACTCATACAGATGAGTTTCACCTCAGTTTATCTAAGACAGTGGTTCTGAGGCATCACTGGATCCAGCCTTTCATACAGTCCCTCAGAACAGGCTTGACACACAGCAGGAGGTCTGCTATTCTTCTCAGTACACCGAGCTATTATGTTTAGTCCCTTTGTTTATGTGGAAGTGGAGTTACTATTCTCTGTTATATTTTGGTTAGAGGATGCATGTCACCAGAAGTACGCAGGCAGCAAACAAATACTATGCTAAATAGTCTGGATGAGGTAAAATGATTATGATCTTGTTTATAGGTTCATTTGTTTGGCTGAGAAGCTGAAGGTCTACTCTAATGATGAGAGAACCAGGTACAGTAGGATCTCTTGTCACGATCATTGACAGCATGAATGAAGAAGTGCATTCTAAAGTGCTTAGACTTATGGTTTATTTTGCAGCTAGTCTTATGGTCTAGTCTTCTGCTCTCCCCGACAGGATGTTCCTGGCTATGGAAGTCTCCACAGGACAGGCTCAGCTACTAGAGCTTGTGAAAGCAGTGGACAGCACTATGGAGGAGTTCAACCTTGACACGTTTTACAAGGTCTGAACACAAAACAATTTAGCGTATTAAAAATACACTACTGATTTCCAACCCATCACTGTTCTATCTCTCTCACAATTCTTATGACATCTCTCAAATATCTGTTAGGTGCATTGACATAGGATTTGGTCACTGCAGGAGCACGTTTCAGACACTAGTGGCACTGTTGAGCAAGGAATTGATAAACAAATAAACAGTATTGCATAAGATGAAGAGTGAATACTGAACTTTCACTTTTCTTCTAGAATCCTTCCTTCCATATAAGTCTGGCCTGGTGTGTTGGTGACTGCACTGAACACATTCGCAAAAAGTGTCTGCAGGAGTTGCAGGTATGACCTCTTCCTATATGTTTATTCTGTCCATGTATCAGTTTAATTTGGTAATCTCATCAATTAATAACATCTATGGCTGTTTCCTCCACCTGTGGCTTTGAGAGGACTTGATAGATGCAAACCATATGGCAGAAACTAGACGAAGTTAGCCTGTTGATCTCATCGGCTATCTAATCCTATCGGGAATGAAACAGCCCCAGTGTCTCACTCAGAGCCTAAAGCCTGGCCTGCGTTCAGCATGAAAAAATGTAATGCAACATTAAATTAAACTGTGCTGTTCTGAATGACAATTTGAGAAACGTAGAGGAGTTGGTTTGTGGGTTCAAAATACACTGCTGCCCTATAAATACAGCTCCAATCCAGATGTGTTGGTCATTACTGAGACGTGGTTAAGAAAGAGTGTTTTGAACACTGTTAACCTTTCTGGTTATAACATTTTTTGGCAAGACTGATCTTCCAAAGGTGGTGGTGTGGCAATTTTTTACCAAGGACCACCTTCAGTGCTCGGTTGTCTCCACCAAGTCTGTCTCCAAACAATTTTGATTTGCTGGTTTTAAGCATTTAACTTTCAAATAGCTCTTTGTTGACTGTTGCTGGGTGTTATCGTCCACCATCAGCACCTGATCAGCAGTCTGAATTTGTCGTGCTAGGTGACCTAAACTGGGACATGCTTAAACCACCTGACCAAGTCCTAAGGCAATGGGACTCCGTAACTCTTTCTCAGATTATTACCAATCCCACAAGGTATGACTCCAAACACCCAGAAAAGTCTACTCTCCTTGACGTTATCCTCACAAATAATCCTGATAGGAATCAGTCTGGTGTTCTCTGTAATGACCTTAGTGATCACTGTTTTCCAGCCTGTGTTCGTAATGGCTGCTCAGTGAAACGACCTGTTCTGATTTGCTAAAAAACTTGAATGAGCAAGGCTTCCTTCATGACCTGGCCTCTAAATTGGTATAGAATCAGCTTGATCCCCTCTGTGGAAGACACTTGGACTTTATTTTTTGATGGTTTCAGTGGTATTGTTAACAAACATGCCTCCGTAAAGAAAATGAGAATTAAAAACAGGTTCAGTCCCTCGTTCAACCGTGATCTGGCAGAGTTGCTCCACCTCAAGAATTCCATTTGGTGAAAGGCTCGGCACACGCATGCTCAGGCTGACTGGCTCTCGATCAGGCAAATGAGAAATAAGTGCTCTCAGGCTATCCGGAAGGCCAAAGTTAGTTACTTTAAGGAGCAGTTCTCCCTCTATGGGTCTAACCCCAAGAAGTTCTGGAAAACGGCCATGCCTCCTTGCCCGTCCAACATTTCCTCATCTCCCAACCCTTCTAATGCAACTAGGCCGATGCTCCTCCCTCTTTTTTTCCCCCCGCTACAAAGTTTCTCCTTGCAGGCGGTCACTGAGTCCGAGGTGCTAAAGGAGCTCCTTAAACTTGACCCCCAAAAAACATCTGGTTCAGATAGTTTAGACCCTTTCTTCTTCAAGGTTGCTGCCCCTATCATCGCCAAACCTACAGTGCCTTGCGAAAGTATTCGGCCCCCTTGAACTTTGCGACCTTTTGCCACATTTCAGGCTTCAAACATAAAGATATAAAACTATATTTTTTTTGAGAAGAATCAACAACAATCATGAAGTGGAACGACATTTATTGGATATTTCAAACTTTTTTAACAAATCAAAAACTGAAAAATTGGGCGTGCAAAATTATTCAGCCCCTTTACTTTCAGTGCAGCAAACTCTCTCCAGAAGTTCAGTGAGGATCTCTGAATGATCCAATGTTGACCTAAATGACTAATGATGATAAATACAATCCACCTATGTGTAATCAAGTCTCCGTATAAATGCACCTGCACTGTGATAGTCTCAGAGGTCCGTTAAAAGCGCAGAGAGCATCATGAAGAACAAGGAACACACCAGGCAGGTCCGAGATACTGTTGTGAAGAAGTTTAAAGCCGGATTTGGATACAAAAAGATTTCCCAAGCTTTAAACATCCAAAGGAGCACTGTGCAAGCGATAATATTGAAATGGAAGGAGTATCAGACCACTGCAAATCTACCAAGACCTGGCCGTCCCTCTAAACTTTCAGCTCATACAAGGAGAAGACTGATCAGAGATGCAGCCAAGAGGCCCATGATCACTCTGGATGAACTGCAGAGATCTACAGCTGAGGTGGGAGACTCTGTGCATAGGACAACAATCAGTCGTATATTGCACAAATCTGGCCTTTATGGAAGAGTGGCAAGAAGAAAGCCATTTCTTAAAGATATCCATAAAAAGTGTTGTTTAAAGTTTGCCACAAGCCACCCGGGAGACACACCAAACATGTGGAAGAAGGTGCTCTGGTCAGATGAAACCAAAATTGAACTTTTTGGCAACAATGCAAGACGTTATGTTTGGCGTAAAAGCAACACAGCTCATCACCTTGAACACACCATCCCCACTGTCAAACATGGTGGTGGCAGCATCATGGTTTGGGCCTGCTTTTCTTCAGCAGGGACAGGGAAGATGGTTAAAATTGATGGGAAGATGGATGGAACCAAATACAGGACCATTCTGGAAGAAAACCTGATGGAGTCTGCAAAAGACCTGAGACTGGGACGGAGATTTGTCTTCCAACAAGACAATGATCCAAAACATAAAGCTAAATCTACAATGGAATGGTTAAAAAATAAACATATCCAGGTGTTAGAATGGCCAAGTCAAAGTCCAGACCTGAATCCAATCGAGAATCTGTGGAAAGAACTGGAAACTGCTGTTCACAAATGCTCTCCATCCAACCTCACTGAGCTCGAGCTGTTTTGCAAGGAGGAATGGGAAAAAAATTCAGTCTCTCGATGTGCAAAACTGATAGACATACCCCAAGCGACTTACAGCTGTAATCGCAGCAAAAGGTGGCGCTACAAAGTATTAATTTAAGAGGGCTTTCTTGATGTCTATAGTATTCTCTCTGGTATGTAATCTGGTTTCTGCTTAGGTTATGGATGTCACTGCAACCTTACAGGTCCTAAATTATGTCACCCTTGATTCTAAGCAATGTTGTGCTGCTATTTTTATTGACTTGGCCAAAGCTTTTGATAAGGTAGACCATTCCATTCTTGTGAGCCAACTAAGGAGTATTGGTGTCTGAGGGGCCTATGGCCTGGTTTGCTAACTACCTCTCTCAAAGAATGCAGCGTATAAAGACAGAACATCTGCTGTCTCAGCCACTGCCTGTCACCAAGGGAGTACGCCAAGGCTCGATCCTAGGCCCCATGCTCTTCTCAATTTACAACAACATCGCTCAGGCAGTAGGAAGCTCTCCCATCCATGTACAGTGCCTTGCAAAAGTATTCATCCTCCTTGGCATTTTTCCTATTTTGTTGCATTACAACCTGTAATTTAAATATATTTTTATTTCGATTTCATATAATGGACATACACAAAATATTCCAAATTGGTGAAGTGAAAAAAATTCTGGAGAAAAAAAAAATTGAAAAGTGATGTGTGCATATGTATTCACCCCCTTTGCTAAGAAGCCCCTAAATAAGATATGGTGCAACCAGTTACCTTCAGAAGTCACATAATTAGTTAAAGTCCACCTGTGTGCAATCTGTGTCACATGATCTCAGTATATATATACACACCTGTTCTGAAAGGCCCCAGAATCTGCAACACCATTAAGCAAGGGGCACCACCAAGCAAGGGTCACCATGAAAAGCAAGAGTCACCATGAAGACCAGGAGCTCTCCAAACAGGTCAGGGACAAAGTTGTGGAGAAGTACAGATCAGGGTTGGGTTATAAAAAAATATCAGAAACTTTGAACATCCCACGGAGCACCATTTTAAATCCATTATTAAAAAAATGGAATTAATATGGCACCACAACAAACCTGCCAAGATTGGGCCGCCCACCAAATCTCATGGACCAGGCAAGGAGGGCATTAATCAGAGAGGCAACAAAGAGACCAAAGATAACCATGAAGGAGCTGCAAAGCTCCACAGCAGAGATTGGAGTATCTGTCCATAGGACCACTTTAAGCCGTACACTCCACAGAACTGGACTTTACGGAAGAGTGACTAGAAAAAAGCCATTGCATAAAGAAAAAAATAAGCGAACATGTTTTGTGTTCACCAAAAGGCATGTGGGAGACTCCCCAAACATATGGAAGAAGGTACTCTGGTCAGAAATTTCGCTTTTTGGCCATCAAGGAAAACGCTACGTCTGATGCAAACCCAACACCTCTCATCACCCCGATAACACCATCCCCACAGTGAAGCATGGTGGTGGCAGCATCATGCTGTGGGGATGTTTTTCATCAGCAGGGACTGGGAAACTGGTCCAAATTGAAGGAATGATGGATGGCGCTAAATACAGGGAAATTCTTAAGGGAATCCTGTTTGTCTTCCAGAGATTTGACACTGGGACGGATGTTCACCTTCCAGCAGGACAATGACCCTAAGCATACTGCTAAAGCAACACCTAAGTGGTTTAAGGGAAAACATTTAAATGTGTTGGAATGGCCTAGTCAAAGCTCAGACCTCAATCCAATTGAGAATCTGGTATGATTTAAAGATTGTTGTACACCAGCGGAACCCATCCGACTTGAAGGAGCCGGAGCAGTTTTGCCTTCAAGAATGGGCAAAAATCCCAGTGGCTAGATGTGCCAAGCTTATAGTGACACACCAAGATATTTGCAGCTGTAATTGCTGCTAAAGGTGGCTCTACAAAGTATTGACTTTGAGGGGGTGAATAGTTATGCACACAAGTTTTTTTTTTTTTTGTCTTGTTTCACAAGAAAAAATATTTTGCTTCTTCAAAGTGGTAGGCATGTTGTGTAAATCAAATGAAACAAACCCCCAAAACATCTATTTTAATTCCAGGTTGTAAGGCAACAAAATAGGAAAAATGCCTAAGGGGGTGAATACTTTTGCAAGCCACTGTATATGCAGATGATAGTCTTATACTCAGCTGGCCCCTCCCCAGATTTTGTGTTAAACGCTCTACAACAAATCATTCTCAGTGTCCAACAAGCATTCTCTGTCCATATCCTTGTTCTGAACACCACCAAAATAAAGGTAATGTGGTTTGGTAAGAAGAATTCCCCTCTCCCCACCGGTGTGATTACTACCTCTGAGGGTTTAAAGCTTGAGGTAGTCACCTACAAGTACTTGGGAGTATGGCTAGACGGTACACTGTACTTCTCTCAGCACATATCAAAGCTGCAGGCTAAGGTTAAATCTAGACTTGGTTCCCTCTATTGTAATCGCTCCTTTTTCATCCCAGCTGCCAAGCTAACCCTGATTCAGATGACCATCCTACCCATGCTAGATTACGGAGACGTATTTTATAGATTGGCAGGTAAGGGTGCTCTAGAGCGGCTAAATGTTCTTTACCATTCGGCCATCAGATTTGCCACCAATGCTCCTTTATAGGACACATCACTGCACTATATACTGCTCTGTAAACTGGATCTGTACATCCATCGCAAGACCCATTTGTTGATGCTTGTTTATAAAGCCCTCTTAGGCCTCACTCCCCCCTATCTGAGATATCTACTGCAGCCCTCATCCTCCACAAACAACACCTGTTCTGCCAGTCACATTCTGTTAAAGGTCCCCAAAGCACACATACCTGGGTCACTCCTCTTTTCAGTTCACTACAGCTAGCGACTGGAACAAGCTGCAAAAAACACTCAAACTGGACAGTTATCTCCATCTCTTCATTCAAAGACTCAATCATGGACACTTACTGAAAGTTGTTGCTGCTTTGCGCGATGTATTGTTTTTGTGCTGTTGTCTTTGCCCAATGTTTGTACCATATTTTGTGTTGCTAACATGTGCTGCTGCCATGTGTTATCATGTGTTGCTGCCGTGCTGTTGT
This sequence comes from Oncorhynchus mykiss, assembly GCF_057628025.1. Taxonomy (NCBI): domain Eukaryota; kingdom Metazoa; phylum Chordata; class Actinopteri; order Salmoniformes; family Salmonidae; genus Oncorhynchus; species Oncorhynchus mykiss. Next base: position 65,744,869 of record NC_143023.1, on the reverse strand, counting down.
CATCGAAGGTCTCTATGTAGTGGTGTCTCTTGTCGTGATGTTTTGTCCTATTATTTTAAATCCAAGCCCCCGTTACAAGTAAGAATTTGTTCTTAACTGACTTGCCTAGTTAAATAATAAATATTAAATACATCACTCATTGCTTCAAGCCACACCCACCAAACGGAGCAAACGTACCTCAGTGTCTGTTTTAAGAATGTTGAAAGTTTTGGGGAAATGTGTCATTCAGTACAAGCTGTTATGCCACGTAGTGAACGCTCAATTTAACTGAATGCACCCATTGTGTTCTCTCGCCCATCAGGGTCTGGTCGACTCCCATGAGGATGGACCCTTTCTCTTGAGGCTGGATTGTCAAGAGCTGCGTTGTAAGGCTGGGAACAAGACCTTTTCCATTCCACTACACTGACAAAACCAGTTGTCATTCAGTCTAATGTTGGATACCTCAACAGTAAAATGTGAAAAAAGTATGTATTTTTAAATGAGTGAATCAAATCACCTTTCAATCTAGAAAACGGCAGTGATGCGATATTGATCAAGCAACTTCCTTTGAAGGTTGCGCATATCTTCGTACGTGAGGCTTGTTTTGCTAAAACATGTGTTCAAGCATTTCTGCTACAGTTCCTGTATGACAAGACACTGACCCTAGACCTGAGATTAAGAGTATTTCAAATACTTATTGACCTATGACAGTTGTCAGCTAAAGCTTTAATCTGTTCCATTAATCTTCACAGCCCTTAATCCATTCTTTATAAAGAGCTCGACTTGATGTGAACTAGTAGGATAGACCCGTTAAGCTTTTATTTAAGAGAGGATGGAATAATCCAAAAATTATAATCCAGACGATAAGATGCAATGACTAGAATTGATGAATACAGAAACCCTGATTAAGTGTTGCATGTTGATATGATAGTAGATGTTAAGACCGAGGGAAAGAGGTAGTTTGTTTTTGCCAGACTCTAGGCGCTCTGCAGGCACGCTCCACAGCAGATGTGAGAAGAGACTAGGGAAGAGGAATCTATGATGAGGCTAATAGAGTGTCACCCCTTCTTACTTTAATAACAAAGAGCTCACACAGAAGGCTGGCTTAATGCAATGTTTAACATTATATTTTACTTAATCGTCACAACACACGATAGTTCCAGCAATATATTGTTCAAGTCCAACCATAGCGCAATGGCATAGTTACAATCAAGGTGATCAGACCACGTCTTCCTGTCCTGTAAGCAATCCAGCATTGACAACAAGACCCTGATTTTATTAATTCATCAGCTTACTGCTGCTAATTCACCTAGTAAACTGTTACAACCTGGAAATCTGAGTTAATTGGGGAAAGACCTTTACAAATATTATCAATTAACATAGTACAAATTTGGAAAAACAGCAAATGTCTGCTGAGGGGATCATTTAAAATAGGATAAAACATTCAGTGCCGTCATCAATTCCTCCTCAGGCTCTGAGACCGTCATGTGTCCAAATGCCTATCAGTTCTCTCTTTGTACTATCCCCGTTCTTTATCTTTGTGAATTTGTCACTTAAGACAGCAAGACGAGGGGCAGTAGTTGGTTAAGTTTGCTCAAGGGCCAAAGAGCACAGTCTTGATGTAGGTTACTGTGGTAAAGTTGCGCAACATGGCCACATGCTCATTCCCCTCCAGTTCAAACATATGGACAGGCTGTGTCTGGTGGCCTATCCAACGCTTGCACTGGGTGGCACTCAGCAGGTTGACCGTCCCATCCCCATCTCCGAGAATCAGTGTGGGGTCTGTATCAGGAAAGATAGTGTAGAGAAAACCCTCTGCTGTGGCCACTCCGCTGCCATAAAGACAGTGTATGGCCACCCCAGGGGGCTCTAGTGCACTGACCAGTGGTTCAGTGTCTTGACGCATCTCCCAGCCATCTTCAAAGTCGATATCCTTGAAGAAGCGTTGGTAGTCCTTCACTGTGTAGTTGGTGGTGGGTGTTTGGATTAGCACCTTGTCAGCAGGCCAGGAATGTGCGTATGGGAACAGCCATGTGGTTGAGACCGCAGAGCGCTGCTGTGAGCGGATCTCTAGTGAACTGATGACTGGGATACGGTTATTATCACCTGCAAGGAAAGAGACATTATAATCCAATGCAATAGTGTAGATATAAAATACATGGTTGCTAAACATTAAATAGTATGCAGCCCACGGTAACTTTACTATTGTGGTTCTGACACCTATGTAATTAATGCAGAAAAGCATATGCAAACGCTTACCAGAAGCCACAACTCTCAGGGTTTTAGCCACACCAGCCCAAGGTGCACCCAGGGACACAAAGGCCTTGATGTAGCGATCCTTCCAGGCCTGGGGTTGATGGTTCAGGAAATACAGGGTGTACATGTTCCCCATGCTGTGGGCTATCAGGACAACCGGACCCCTAGCCTTCACGGCCATCTCCTCAATCATATGTTGCAGTCTCAAAAAGTAGGCTTTGTTCTCATCTGTTAAAAATGGGGGAAAACATGCATGAGACTGATCATTCCAAACTACTGCAATTAAATATTGTTATTAGAACAAAAATATAAAACGCAACGTGTAATGTGTTGGTTCCATGTTTCATGAGCTGAAATAAAACATCACAAATGTTCCATATGCACAAAAAGCTAATCTCTCATTTGTGCACAAATTTGTTTACATCCCTGTTAGTGAGCATTTATCATTTGCCAAGATAATCCATCCACCTGACAGGTGTGGTATAACAAGAAACTGATTAAACAGCATGATCATTACACAGGTGCACCTTCTGCTGGGGACAATAAAAGGCCACTCAAACATTTTGAGGGAGTGTGCAATTGGCATGATGACTGCAGGAATGTCCACCAGAGCTGTTGCCAGAGAATTTCATGTTAATTTCTCTACCATAAGTCGCCTCCAACGTTATTTTAGACGAGAATTTTGCAATATGTCCAACCGGCCACACAACCGCAGACCACGAATAACCAAGCCAGCCCAGGACCTCCACATCTGGCTTCTTTACCTGTGGGATCATGAGACTAGCCACCTGGACAGCTGATGAAATTGAAGACTATTTCTGTCTGTAATAAAGCCCTTTTGTAGGGAACAATTGGCTGGGCCTGGCTCCCCAGTGGGTAGGCCTTGCTCCGAAATGGGTGAGCCTATGGCCTGTGCCCCTGCCCAGTCATGTGAGATCCATAGATGAGGGCCTAATTAATTGATTTCAATTGACTAATTTCCTTATATGAACTGTAACTCAGTAAAGTCATGGGAAAATTGTTGCATTTATATTTTTGTTCAGTATATATTCAATACACTATAAAGGTCTTAACACCCATCTTTCCCTTTCCTCTTAAATGTCGCTCATAATGACTGGACCGAAGTCAGGTAATAAATCTTACAATAGAAGGCTAAAAACAACCTGACAACGAAGACTATCAACCTATAGTCGATGTCTGCGCCCCCGCAAAAATCTAATTAGTGTAATGATAAAAAAATATGTCTGTTTTAAGCTACAGATGTCAGCCTAACGCATCTGCAATGGAAGAGCTACAGCGGTGTTTGTCAGACCAGATCCCGAAAAATATCTGTAGTGTCCGAACAGGTTTTGGGTACAAACTAATATGACCACTCTTATGGCAAGATGACTCACGAACATGTACTCTTTTTTGCTCTACAACCCTTACAAGTGCTGTAGTGTACCGGGCCAAACCATTTTTATGGAAGTGAATAAGGCATTTCCACATTCCCAAAAATATATACAGTACCAGTCAAAAGTTTGACACCTACTCATTCAAGGGTTTCTTTATTTGTACTACTTTCTACATTGTAGAATTGTGAAAACTGAAATAACACATATGGAATCATGTAGTAAACCCCCCCCCCCCAAAAAAAGTGTTAAACAAATCTAAATATAATTTATATTCTTCAAAGTAGCCACCCTTTGGCCTTCGACAGCTTTGCACACTATTGGTATTCTCTCAACCAGCTTAATGAGGTAGTCACCTGGAATGCATTTCAATTAACAGATTGTTAAAAGTTCATTTGTGGAATTTCTTAAAACCTTTAGTGATTCCCCATCCCGCGTGCGGGAGCGTAATCATCGACTGACACTAATTAGCATAACGCAACGGACATAAATATTCCTAGAAAATATTCCTATTCATGAAAATCACAAGTGAAATATATTGAGACACAGCTTAGCCTTTTGTTAATCACCCTGTCATCTCAGATTTTCAAAATATGCTTTACAGCCAAAGCTAGACAAGCATTTGTGTAAGTTTATCGATAGCCTAGCATAGCATTTTGTCCAGCTAGCAGCAGGTAACTTGGTCACGGAAATCAGAAAAGCAATCAAATTAAATAGTTTACCTTTGATGAGCTTCGGATGTTTTCACTCACGAGACTCCCAGTTAGATAGCCAATGTTCCTTTTTTCCAAAAATATTATTTTTGTAGGCGAAATAGCTCCGTTTGTTCTTCACGTTTGGCTGAGAAATCGCCCGGAAATTGCAGTCACGAAAACGCCTAAAAATATTCCAAATTAGCTCCATAATAGCGACAGAAACATGACAAACGTTGTTTATAATCAATCCTCAAGGTGTTCTTCAAATATCTATTCGATAATATATCCACCGGGACAATTGGTTTTTCAGTAGGGCCGATTGGAAAGAATGGCTACCTTTGTATTTTACGCGAGAATCACTCTGGGAGCCATCAGGTGACCAGTTGTGCAATGTAGCCGCTTATGGGTATTCTTCAACATAAATGCGTAAAACTACGTCACAATGCTGTAGACACCTTGGGGAATACAGAGAAAAAGTAATCTGGTTGATAGCCCATTCACTGCTCAATTGGAACGCATTGGAACGCAGAGCTTTCAAAAGATGAGTCACTTCCGGATTGGATTTTTCTCAGGCTTTCGCCTGCAATATCAGTTCTGTTATACTCACAGACAATATTTTTACAGTTTTGGAAACTTTAGAGTGTTTTCTATCCTAAGCTGTCAATTATATGCATATTCTAGCATCTTATCCTGACAAAATATCCCGTTTACTACAGGAACGTTATTTTTCCAAAAATTAAAATACTGCCCCCAAGTCACGAAAGGTTTTAACTTAATGTGTTTGAGCCAATCAGGTGAGTTAAGACAAGGGAGGGTTTTCTAATGATCAATTGACCTTTTAAAATGATATTTGGATTAGCTAACACAATCTGTCATTGGAACAGAGTGATGGTTGTTGATGGGCCTCTGTACACCTATGTAGATATTCCATTAAAATAATGCATTTTCCAGCTACAATAGTCATTTACAACATTAATATCTACACTGTACTTCTTATCAATTTGATGTAATTTTAATGGGACAAAAAAATATATTCTAAGTGACCCCAAACTTTTGAACGGAAGAGTTTGTAAAATATATATTTTATTCCTACAGGGGTCCTATAATTCAAAATAAAATAGCTAAATGATCCTCGGTATGACCGTCTTAAAACAATTCCATATGTTAGCTTAGTAGAAACCCAGCCCCGGACCCGTAGACTCTAGTCTAGGGCATTTAAAACTCTTACAACTTCTTTGGGATAGGCGTCCCGTCAACAGGACAGTTGTAAATCATGCAGCGCCTTGTCACAATCACAGATTTTAGAGAAACAACAACAAATGTTCTCACTGCGATAGCTTTGATAAATTCACCTCTGAAGGTGAAATGTGTACTTACATTCTGAATTCTTGCTCTGATTTTTCATCCAAAGGGTCCCAGAGATAACATGAAGTGTCGTTTTGTCAGATAAAATCATTTTTCATATCCTAAAAAGGTCCATATAGCATGCACGATCGATTTTGCATTTCCACTCGTTCAATTTGCAAAGAACGGAATCTGTGAAAATCTAACCCTAAACATTGTTTCAACCAGTCAAATCATGTTCGTATTTATTCCTCAGAGATCCTAGAACATAAACCAGACTTCACTATATCATTAGGGGTGTGGTATATCCTATAGGACACCGAATTTGGTCAGAGAGCGACGCCTTCATGGCACGCCGATGACTCGAGCGGTCTTCATTTGATCGACTGTAACTTTGTTAAATTAGCACCAATCAGGGTCAAACAAAGTTAGCTAGATAGCCAATGAGCTTGGCTTTACGGGAGTATCTGGAAACCCTGTGTCTGTGGCAAAATGTAGCTGCTAACCTTGTGCGACAGCAAGCCTTTCCTTTTGGACAAAAATTAAGAATATGGAGAGTTGTGAAAACTGGGTGTTTTGCAATTGTTGAACTTATAATATGGCTACTAATACTGGAAAAGCTCAATCAACGCACATACACTGCTGCCATCTTATGGACACCATCAGAATTACAACCAGAGTGATGGCTAGAACTGTGACCTTTCTGTTGCATTTCAAAGATGGTGGTAAAAAAAACAAACATTTTTTTCCCTTTGTATTTCCTTCTACCAGATCTGTTGTTATATTCTCCTACATTTCCATAAACTTCAAAGTGTTTCCTTTCAAATGGTACCAAGAATATGCATATCCTTGCTTCAGGGCCTGAGCTACAGGCAGTTAGATTTGGGTATGTCATTTTAGGCAAAAATTGAAGAAAAAAAAGGGAGCCATCCCTATAACCTACAAGATCCAGAGCCTGCTGGTTCTCTGTTCTACCTGATAATTAATTTCACCCACCTGTTGTCCAAGGTCTAAATGAGTCCCTGATTAGAGGGGACCAATGAAAAAAAAGCAGTGGGACTGGCTTCGAGGTCCAGAGTTGAGTTTGAGAGTTCTAGGGGGTGTCAATAACATTGCTAGCTCCTTGCAAGGACATACAATCCATCCAAAGACCAAGCTCTGTTCATCAGACCACAAATGTTTCTTTGACAGACATGCATCTACATTAAAATGTGTGTGTAAGAAAATGAAAAGAGACTGACTTACTTGGAGCTTTACGCCAGTCATACGGAGCTCCTCGAACATCGTCATCTCTGGTGTATCCCCACTCCACCAGTGCCTGCACTATGTTGAAGAAATACACACCTGCAACAAAAACAATAGTAGCTCACTTAAACCCACACACAAGCAAAGACTGACATACTTGCACACTATTAGGGAGACTGTTGAATAGATACTTTAGGCACGCTAGGGTGATGGGTCCACTCACCAACATCGCCCTTGCTAGGGTCAAGGTATTCCAGAGGGAAGGTCTGTCCAAAGCCAGGCACTCTGACATCTACCCCCGGAGGTGCTTCTGTCTGCCTTGTTGTACGGTTATAAATCAGTCTAATGCAGACAGACATCCCAGAATATTAGAAAAGTTCAAGATGGACTCAGCGATATGATGTGGATGCAGGAAAAACAGCATAGTGGGTCAATTTCCAAAACTACTAAGAGCGTTGACGCGCAAGGCTCAACTTCTCTGCCGTGTTTAGTCCCGTGGCTAGCGTGCTGTAATAGCATGACAGAAACCCTTGCACAGGCACAGATACTGTGAGAGCAAAGGGTTGCATCTCACTCAATATCTGCAGTGTTGCTCATGGCAGTCATTTAGCTGAGTCTACCTTTAATTACAATGACATTACAGTTTACAATATAAGTATTGTGAAGATGATATGGGATAGAATTGGAAACTTTCACTTCTTCCCTTAATTCATGAGCTGTTCCTGGAATAAAGCCACAGCACAATGACATGTAGTTACTTGGTTAGCGACCCATCTGGAAGCACCTGTTTGAATGATTTTTCAGTAGAATTTCTGCATTTCAAGAGGAACTAGTCCTAATCGGGGTTGAAAAGAAAGACCCAACTGGTTGTGAACTATGGCTTCACTATTAAATGAACTATACGCTCTGAGACCGACTAATTGTTGAAAACATATTGATTACAAAGGGGATTCAAAGGTCAGAAGATAACCTATTCAACCTAGGCTACAGAAAAACAGATCTCTAGAAAAACAGATCCCTCTCTCTCATGCCTACCCTGCCAGCTACGTAATAGTATTACAATTATTTTATTATTAATGTCAAGTTGCCAGTAGAGATGCTGACAGTAGCTTTATACAGAGCTCATACTAAATCAGATACCCCCAACCCCTCCTGGCACCAATCACCCTATTTTCCACCTCACACAACACTAAGCACTGACCTTATGTTGTCAATCCAGCAGTCAATGGCCACCGGCACCATCAGTTCCAGGTTGAGCCATAATGTGAAGTAGGCGTCAGTCTTTTTGTAGCAGATGTAGTGAACCACGCTGGGCTTGTCCAGCTTGGCCTCCAGCTGGTTCCCCAGGTCCCCAGGAACTGTGGGACAAGACAATATGATGAGGATGGCCAATCAAAGACATTATCAATTTAGAGTGTGATAAAGGTGATCAGTTGCCATTTATTAGCCCAATGTACTAGAAAAACCACTGAGTGTACCTCCCCTCTTTTCCTACCAGCCCCCCCCCCCCCCCCCCCATTAAACCCCATTTCTTGAACTATTTGAGACAAACTCATGGTTGGGGGGAGGGGGGGGGGGGGGTAATGTAGAGATTAGTGGTCAATCACTGAAAACCTGCCAGATTAAAATTTCAACATGTGAGTCTGTGATTACATACAACCCTTTGTGACCCTGAGTCAACCACAAGTTAAAAGCTGAAACCAGAAAGGAAACCCTAGGGCAGCATTTCCCAAACTCAGTCCTTGGGACCCCAAGAGGTGCACGTTTTGGTTTATGCCCCATTACTACACAGTTGATTAAAACAATCAAAGCTTGATGATTTGTATCAGCTGTGCAGTGCTAGGGCAAAAACCCGAAACGTGAACGGATTTTGAGAAACACTGACCTAGGGAAAACTTTACTGACTGCCATCACATGCATGTAGACTTACAAACACTGCTAGGGTACCGTTAAATGTTGTAACTTGCCAAACTCTAGATATGACAGTGAGACAACCTTAGTTGAAACATACAAATCATACTACTAATTTCTAGGCTGCTATAATTATTTTCATGATTAACTGTATAACTGAGCATAATTAAAATGGTGATAGGACTGATCATTTTCTGTTCTCAATGACAGAAAACAGAATTACTACAATGTGGTTACATTTCTGTTACATAGTAACAGCAGCTAGATAGACCGGTCGCTAGAGACATTGTAGCGCATGGGAAACAAAATGTCCAAGTCAAATTAAGTTCAATTTCAAACAATTGGAGACAGATGCTACATTGTAATGTTGGAGACAACAATGTAGCCTTATTAAGCATGCATCGACCAACAACAGTTTAGTTGATTTGTATATTAGCTCGTTTTTTTTTATCCCCTGTATGTAATGAAATAATGCACGGTTCAACTCGGGATCATCTAATATATATATATATATATATATATATTGAGAAACATGATGCATGAGTTTTTTTTGGACGCACGAGTTTATTCTAACTAGCCTTGTTCGCTGTCTGACCATCTGTTTCACAATAATGAACAGCTGAAAATAGAAGAGCTAGCTATCGTTATACATCAAGGATAAACAATGACCACTTACTTAGAACTACTGGAGGTTTTTCCGATCGACATGCATTGCCCGGGAGACATTTCTCAAATGTTCTGCCTTTGATGTATGGTACCAAAATCAACAACAAACACAGCTGGAAGAGCGCTGGGCTAGTCAACCCACAGGATACCATTTCTCCCATTCACTCATAACACTAGTCCCCCACCCTGGAAAAGTTGGCTTGAGATTCGCTATTCGCCAGACATTCGGACCTCCAAACTTCAATAGCTGGCGAACGATTTGAGCTACACACCTCAGATTGGTCCCTTTTGTGAAGGACAAAGGGTTTACATTGCACAAGTCTTATTTTCCCGATTCTGACCCGAGTTAAGTAATCACATGGCAATTGTGGAGACAGCCTGGCACCCCGTCAATGCAACTAGTTAGGGATCTTCAACAAAGTGCATGATCACAATATTCACATTTCAATAGCTCTTACACCAAGTGACTTAGCAACCTAATATCTTCTTCTTCTATGATATAATACTGTTTGCAACAATTGAATGTGCATTATCTTTTTACATTTTTTTTAATTTCACCTTTATTTAACCAGGTAGGCTAGTTGAGAACAAGTTCTCATTTGCAACTGGGACCTGGCCAAGATAAAGCATAGCAGTGTGAACAGACAACACAGAGTTACACATGGAGTAAACAACTAACAAGTCAACAACACAGTAGAAAAAAAGAGAGTCTATATACATTGTGTGCAAAAGGCATGAGGAGGTAGGCGAATAATTACAATTTTGCAGATTAACACTGGAGTGATAAATGATCAGATGGTCATGTACAGGTAGAGATATTGGTGTGCAAAAGAGCAGAAAAGTAAATAAATATAAACAGTATGGGGATGAGGTAGGTCAAATTGGGTGGGCTATTTACCGATAGACTATGTACAGCTGCAGCGATCGGTTAGCTGCTCAGATAGCAGATGTTTGAAGTTGGTGAGGGAGATAAAAGTCTCCAACTCCAACAGTGATTTTTGCAATTCGTTACAGTCACAGGCAGCAGAGAACTGGAACGAAAGGTGGCCAAATGAGGTGTTGGCTTTAGGGATGATCAGTGAGATACACCTGCTGGAGCGCGTGCTACGGGTGGGTGTTGCCATCGTGACCGGTGAACTGAGATAAGGCGGAGCTTTACCTAGCATGGACTTGTAGATGACCTGGAACCAGTGGGTCTAGCGACTAATATGTAGCGAGGGCCAGCCGACTAGAGCATACAGGTCGCAGTGGTGGGTGGTATAAGGTGCTTTAGTAACAAAACGGATGGCACTGTGATAAACTGCATCCAGTTTGCTGAGTAGAGTATTGGAAGCTATTTTGTAGATGACATCGCCGAAGTCGAGGATCGGTAGGATAGTCAGTTTTACTAGGGTAAGTTTGGCGGCGTGAGTGAAGGAGGCTTTGTTGCGGAATAGAAAGCCGATTCTAGATTTGATTTTAGATTGGAGATGTTTGATATGAGTCTGGAAGAAGAGTTTACAGTCTAGCCAGACATCTAGGTACTAGATGCTAGTCGGGCGTGCGGGTGCAGGCAGCGAACGGTTGAAAAGCATGCATTTGAGTCTTATGGATTATGCCACCTACTGTGCTAGTGGATAATAAGGATCCCAAAAAAGAAATAATGTGGATGCATTTTTTTTGAAAATATCATACAAACTATTAAACTATTTTTTTACTAAACAAAATCAACCTGCTTTTCTCTAACAAAAAACAAAACAAATTATAATCAGGTCCCTACACAGGCTCAGAAGACTCCTGTGAGGGCAGGACATTTCCAAGCAACAATTGTCCTGTGAGGGCAGGACATTTCCAAGCAACAATTGTCCTTGCAGTGCTTCTGCCATGAAGTCTTGGAGCCCCCAAAACTTCTTGGCTGCAGATATAATGATGTCCAGCTTCTTGGACACTGCTGTACAATTAATCACTGTGGCCAGAAATGCATCCACCTCCATATCTTCTTCAACACTGTGGCCTCTAGCCCCTTCGACTCTCTTCATCTCCTCCACATAGGAGATCTGCTGAACAGCCCTGATCCTTGACACCTCAACCGCTTTCACCCTAACAGGGCAACTCAAGGAACTCTGGAGTAAGATCCCCACCGCAGTTGCAACATTTTCCATTCAAAATTCTTCAATACCATATTTCTCCCATCTCCAAACATTTGACACATGACCATATATTTTACAATTCCCACACTGTAGTGGTTTGGACAAAAATACTCTCACAGCATACCTCACATAGCCAAGCTTCACATGTTCACATGTAGAATCTCCCTAAACAACAATAGTAGCGATAGGCTTTTCTCCTTCCTTCCATTTACCATACAGGTCAAGTGACGTGTACTGACCACTTTCTGAAAAAGGTACTCGTCATCTACAGTATATCTAACGAGACTCCAGCTATAACTCCTTTGGCAGGCGCCCTGCTCCGTAGATCAACACAGGTTACTTCTGATGTGGCAATTTAGCCAGATCCAGTGCACGCTTCTTCTATTCTTCATTTATTTTTTATTTCACCTTTATCTAACCAAGTAGGCAAGTTGAGAACAAGTTCTCATTTACAATTGCGACCTGGCCAAGATAAAGCAAAGCAGTTCAACACATACAACGACACAGAGTTCCACATGGAGTAAAACAAACATACAGTCAATAATACAGTAGAAACAAGTCTATATACGATGTGAGCAAATGAGGTGAGATAAGGGAGGTAAAGGCAAAAAAAAGTCCATGGTGGCAAAGTAAATACAATATAGCAAGTAAAACACTGGAATGGTAGATTTGCAGTGGAAGAATGTGCAAAGTATAAATAAAAATAATGGGGTGCAAAGGAGCAAAATAAATAAATAAAACTAAATAAATACAGTAGGGAAAGAGGTAGTTGTTTGGGCTAAATTATAGGTGGTCTATGTACAGGTGCAGTAATCTGTGAGCTGCTCTGACAGCTGGTGCTTAAAGCTAGTGAGGGAGATAAGTGTTTCCTGTTTCAGAGATTTTCATCAACACAATTAACCAAAACAAGGCCACATCTAGTCACCTTGATTGAATCCACCTTTCCCACTGCTCTCTTCACAGCCCTTGATAGTAAAAATGGATTTCCCAATTTACCTCCTTGTCCAAAAAACGCAGTCCAATAACAAATGCATTATTGGACCAGTCCGTCATAGGTACCTCTCCTCCACCTCCTGGAAACCCATTTTCTCTGTCCACCAACCTCATTTCAGCTGTCCATTATCCCTCATACAGAGAGGCATGTTGCATACCCTTTAGTTTTCTCATAAAGTTATTCCTACATTTAAAATATATCAATTACATTTCAACAGCTCCTTGATCACATGACCTAGACACCTCAAACCAACTTTGGAATGTTCAGTGGGTAGGGACACCCTCTTTGGTTTTCTGATTTTAATTTACATTTTCCTTTACCTTAATTTATGAATGACATGTTTTACTTAGAATTTCAATAGCTACTTCATCACATGACCTAGGCACCTTAAACCAACTTTCTATTGTTCACAGGCTCCGGAAACACATTGTACACCCTTTGGTTGTCCTATAAAGCGCTTACAACATTTTTATAGAAATATAAACAAATTGAGAATTTCCGTAGCTTTTCAACCATGTGATTTACCAATCTAATTTCAACTGTCCATTTTCCTTATCTAGAGAGGCATGTTGCCCACCCTTTAATTTTCTCATAAAATGATTCCTACATGTTTTAAATATATGTATGTTTACAAAAAAATACTTCAAATTCAATAGCTCCTTGATCACATGACCTAGACACCTTAAACCAACTTTGGCATGTTCAGAGGGTAGGGACACACTTTGCACACGCTTTGGTTTTTTGAATAATTCATTTTTTCCCCCTTGCCTTAATTTATAAGTAAAATTCTTGATTTAGAATTTCAATAGCTACTGGATCACATGATCTAGGCACCTTAAACCAACGTTGTATTGTTCACAGGGTAGGGATACACATTACACATCATTTGATTTTCCCATAAAGCACTTACACAATTTTATGTCAATATTTGAAAATGTTCAAATGTAATAGCTCTTCAACCACGTGACAAAGCAATCTCATTTCAACTGTCCATTATTCCTTATATAGAGAGGCAGGTTGCACACCTTTTACTTTTCTCATAAAATGATTCCTATTCTTTTTTTAATGTTTATTATTTATCAACCACTTTTTGCCAATCTGCTCTGACTTCAAAATATCCAGAGTCGCTCCCCTCCTCAAGAAACCAACACTCGAACCCTCTGACATCAAAAAACTACTGGCCGGTATCCCTTCTTGCTTTTCTTTCCAAAACACTTGAGCGTGCTGTCTCTGGCCAACTCTCTCGCTATCTCTCTCAGAACGATCTTCTTGACCCTAACCAGTCAAGACGGGCTACTCAACTTAGACTGTTTTCCTTTGTGTCACAGAGACTCTCCGCACTGCCATAGCTGACTCTCTCTCCTCTGTTCTCATTATCCTAGATCTGTCCGCTGCCTTTGACACTGTGAACCATCAGATCCTCCTCTCCACCCTCTTAGGGCTGGGCGCCTCAGGCTCTGGACACTCTTGAATTGCATCCTACCCTGCAGGGCACTCCTACCAGGTGACGTGGAGAGGATCTGTCTGCACCAACTACTCTCACTACTGGTGTCCCCCAGGGCTCGGTTCTAGGCCCTATCCTCTTCACTCACAGCTCTGTCATATCCACACATGGTCTCTCCTAACATTGCTATGTGGATGACACTCAACTACTTTTCTCCTTCCCCCCTTCTGACATCCAGGTTGGCGACACACATCTCTGCATGCCTGGCTGATATCTCAGCTTGGATGTCGGCCCAACACCTCAAGCTCAACCTCAACAAGACGGAGCTGCTGTTCCTCCCGGGTAAGGCCTGCCAGCTCTCCATCACAGTTGACAAATCCACGGTGTCCCCCTGCCAGAGTGCAAAGAACCTTGGCGTGACCGTGGACAACACCCTGTCGTTCTATGCAAACATCAAAGCAGTGACTCGCTCCTGCAAGTTCATGCTCTACAACATCCGTAGAGTACGACCCTACCTCATACAGAAAGCAGCGCAGGTCCTAATCCAAGCACTCCCGTCTGGACTACTGCAACTCACTGTTGGCTGGGCTCCCTGCTTGTGGCATCAAACCCCTGCAACTTATCTAGAAGGCCTTAGCCTGCCTGGTATTCAGCCTTACCAAATTCTCCCATGCACCCCACTCCCCAATGGTGGTACCAGCATTCCCCTTAATCTAGGACAGCAGAGTCCCTGCCCATCAATTGAAAAAACATCTGAAACCCTACCTCTTCAAAAATTATCTTAAATAATCCCCCCTCCCCGCACCCCCTCCCTTTGTGATCTAGCACTCGCAATTGACCCCCCCCCCCCCTTCGTAACACTCGCACTTTATCAAAACAGTTATCCATCAATAACTGTTTTGAGAAATCAGAATGTTCATTGATATAAAAAAAATGGGTCTATTCCCGCCAGTTAAATCATGGGACACATTTATCATGACATTAGAAACTTTGAAAAGAAAGAGAAATGTACCACTAGAAACTGTATTTAAATATTCAATTTCATTTAACAAAACATTTGACAAGCTATGACAAATTACATAATTCAAGCAGCACACTGAACTCATCACAACACAAGAACTGAATGACAAATGAGAGTGAATTATTGTTGTACACTCTTAGGAAAACATGTACTAAGTAGAACATATAGTCTACTTCTGCATGTCCCTACAGGAGAACCACATTTGGGGCTAGGTATAAACCTTTGCAGACAGTTCTACCTAGAACGATAAATGTACAACAATATATAACAATAAAATCACAGAGAGAGAGAGAGAGAGGAGAGAGAGAGAGAGAGAGAGAGAAAGAGAGAGAGAGAGAGAGACACACACACACACACACACACAGGGACACAGAGAGATAGAGGAAGATCAGAGGGAGCATGCCTAAGATCACACAGTATACCAGATAGGACAGACTGATCATATCCCCCAACACATAAGCTATTGCAACATAATCAATGGGGACAGAAACAGGGGGATTGGGCAACACTGTGGCCCCTTCCAAAATTACTCCCGGACAGTGCAAATCAGGCATGATTAATTAAGCAACACCCATCTTTGCCAAAGCGCAGCCCCCACACCACTCAAGGGAAATCAACAGACCACTAACTTACTACCATGAGACAAGGTTGAGTATAACCGAGGAAGATCTCCCACACCCCACTACCCCTAGGGGGCGCAAAACAGGACAGGAAGATTACGTCAGTGACTCAACCCACCCAAGGTAGTCGAGTATAGTTAACAAAGCCTAGCATGATCTGATGTGCCTTCATAGGAATGACATGGGAGAGCGACAGCAGGCCAGTGACTCAGCCTCCATAATAGGATCAGAGGCAGAGAATCCCAGGAGAGAGCGGGAAGCCGGCCAGGCAGAGACAGAAAGGGTGGTTCCTCTTGCAAGTGCCATGTCATTCACCTTCATACCCCTGAGCCACTCAATCATAGGACCTACTGAAGAGATACATCTTCAGTAAAGACTTAAAGGTTGAGACCGAGTCTGCTTCTCTCACATGGATCGGCACACCATTCCATAAAATAGGAGCTCTATAGGAGAAAGCCCTGCCTCCAGCTGTTTCCTTTGAAACTATAGGGACAAAAAGGACGCCTGGGTCTTGTGATCATAGCGTACGTGTAGGTACATTATGTACCATAGGACCAAATCAAAGAGATAAGAAGGAGAAAGTCCATGCAATGCTTTGTAGGTAAACAGTTAAACCTTGAAATCAGCCCAAGCCTTAACAGAAGGCCAGTGTAGTGAGGCTAGCACTGGAGTAATATGCTCAAAAACCTCTAACAAGAAGTGTGAGACTGGGGTCTAAGTGGATGGTAACACACAGTGCCTTCAGAAAGTACCCCTTGACTTAATCCACATTGTTGCATTACAGCCTGAATTCAAAATGGATTCAATATTTTTTGTTCTCACCCATCTACACATAATACCCCATAATGACAAACTGAAAACACGTTTTTAGAAACGTTTGCAAATGTATTGAAAACAGAAATATGTAATTTACATACAGTACCAGTCAAAATGTTGGGTTTTTCTTTATTTGTACTATTTTCCACATTGTAGAATAATAGTGAAGACATCAACACTATGAAATAACACATATGGAATCATGTGTAACCAAAAAAGTGTAAAACAAATCAAAATATATTTTTGATTCCTCAAAATAGCCACCCTTTGCCTTGATGACAGCTTTACACACTCTTGGTATTCTCTCAACCACCTTCATGACCTTGTCACCTGGAATGCATTTCAATTAATTATTAAAAGTTCATGTGGTTGAGCCAATCAGTTGTGTTGTGACAAGGTTCGCGAGTTATTGAAGTTTGAAGGTCCAGATGTCTGGCGAATATCGAATCTCAAACCAACTTCATCATGGTCTGTGATATGTTACCCCTGATGAGGAAATTGAGACATTTATCTACACAAAGAAATCCCTTTGCTGGCACGTTTCACAGCATGAAAACATAACTGGTCAAAACAACACTCAACAGATAATAATCATCAAACCAAAAGAATATCCCCCAGATCAAATTTAGAGTAGTGACGTGTGAAGTGTTGAAATTCGATGGGAGTGGCCGACAAACAGCTGTAGTCTGAAATAACTTTAATTCAGAAAACATTTAATCTCAAAACATTCAAGAAGTAAACTCCACTAGTATATAACCATAAGAATATTTAATACACTAATATATATATTTTTATATATATTTTTTTTATTCTACCCCCTGGACACCCAATCAAAATCAGTTGACATTGTGCCCTCAGAATAACACAAAGCCTAGGTTGGCAGTACAAGGAAAGGATTTGACTGTGTGAGTGTGAAAAATACTCATGTTAGCTAAGATGCAGAACCTTTTATGAAGTTAGCATGCCAATAACACAAACTCAACAACATCATAACAAAGTTTGCTTCCACTAACTGACTAGCTAGCCCTACCTGGTTACTGGCTATAGTCATGCTAGCTAGTAGTAGATAGTGGAAGTAAATTATTCCCTCAACATGCTACAAGATGAAGCTGCCCAGCCAGAGCTACCTGCAGCAGAAATGTCAGATTTCTCCATTAATTTCTGTAGCTACTGTAGCTTAGCATCTTTTGTCAGCTGAGGGTGTTTATTGACTGAGTAATAATGAACATCAGTTACTCTAAATGGTTACCTACCTGGCTCTTTGAATAGCTGACTTAGCTAGTACTTACACATACAACAATATTCAATTGAGCTATTCTGTGTGTGTGTGTGTGTGCCTGTGAGTTCTGAATGTTCCCACAGGAGAAAAGCACAGCATGGCGTCTTAGCTGATCATCATGAACTTCATGTAGTTACATCAGTCAATACAGCAACTTAAAATTAGCATTTTTATTGGTATGGGTATACTTCACCAACATCCTTTCTTGCTTACTGAAAGGCAGACGTAGGCTATACTCTTCAGTTGTGAACACTACTATTGCTGTGACAATTGACCTACTTCTCTGAATGTTCAAGGTATAAAAAGGCATCTAAAGTTTTGTAATTTCATTATAATCTACACAATAATTCACATTTCCTGTTGCTGCAGGATTATTTTTCCTGCTGTGAGAAAGTAATCTTCCTTTCCTCTCATCTCTCTCTCCCTCTCACACACACACACACACACACACACACACACACACACACACACACACACACACACACACACACACACACACACCTCAGATCTCCTCATCTGCATAGTGTCTAGGGTGATCCTGACCAACATTTAACATTAAAAAGCTGTTTTCGTAGAGGGCCGCTAGACTAATTGACCAATGTAAAAACGTTAGCTGACATGGGCTAATTAAGTGTGTCAGTGACTGACATAACGAGCTTGTGAAATTGCACCTTGTCTATTCTACTGTTCGACCTCTCAACAGTAAATTGAGACCCTGACTGAATACAAATAAAATTGATGTTTCTTCCAATGAGCCAGTGCTTGAGTATTTAACATATATCTGTGGCAGCTTTATTTTATAGCAGAGAGAACTAATGGGAATATTTGTCAGATTTAAGAATATTGGAGACCTTATTGTACATACAGTACCAACACATACATAAGTATGATAATACAGCCTGTCACATTTTTGACATTTCATCCAAAGTGCTTGACCTTAAAATTAAACAGAGCTAAAATGGGGTCTGCATTTGGCAAGTAGGGAATAGATGTGTAAAGACAACGCAATATGAAATCTCATTTTGTCTTCAATTTTATTAGATTTTGGATCACAGGTCAAATGCAGCAATTACATTTACTTTTATTACTCATCAAGAGAAGGAGGGGATGTAAGGAGAGAGGGAGTTTCTTAAAAACAAACATGTATCCACTCTCTCCCGCCACCCACATTCCTCCATACAAGTGCCATCTGTCAACTTTTAGTAAAAAAACACACTTGAAGCAAATTTAAACATTGAAATAAACCGATATAATCAAAAGGCAGTTTAATAAGAGTGAGCAAAGTTTAGTATTAGGGGATAAAGTAGTTGCTCTGGCAACATGAGATTGGTGTCTACAGCAAAACAACTTGAGAATTAACAAAAAAACAGAGCAAACTATAATGCTATTTGGCCTTAACAGAGAGGACACAGTGGCAGAATACCTGACCGCTGTGACTGACCTAAACTTAAGGAAAGCTTTGACTATGTACAGACTCAGTGAGCATAGCCTTGCTATTGAGAAAGGCTGCCGTAGTCTGACCTGGCTCTCAAGAGCAGACAGGCTATGTGCACACTGCCCACAAAATGAGGTGTGAACTGAGCTGCGCTTCCTAACCTCCTGCCAAATGCATGACCATATTAGAGACACATATTTCCCTCAGATTACACACATCCAATTTTGATAAACTCCCATATCTACTGGGTGAAGTACCCCAGTGTGCCATCACAGCAGCAAGATTTGTGACCTGTAGCCACAAGAAAAGGGCAATCCGTGAAGAACAAACACCATTGTAAATACAACCCATATTTATGTTTATTTTCCCTTTAGAACTTTAACTATTTGCCCATTTAGCAATAGCTATGCAATGTGCCAGATAAGGTATCCATTTACAGTAACTGCTGTTCATCATTACTTAGTGTTTGACTATTAGCCAACAGAAGAGCTAGCTAAGTATTGGAGGAGTCTGACATTTCTGCAGCAGTTAGCTCTAACTGGGCAGCTTCATCTTGTTGCAAGTGAAGGGACCAACTTACTTCCACTAGCTACTACTATCTAGCATGACTATATCCAGTAACCAGGTAGGGCTAGTGCTAGCTAGCCAGCTAGTCCAAGCCAACTTTGTTCAGTTGTTATTAAGTTTGTGCTATTGGCATGCGAACTTCATAATAAGTTCTGCATGTTAGCTAACATTATTATTTTATATTTTTCAGTCTAATCCTTTCTTTTAGCTGCCAACATAGGCTGTTAAACCCCACCCCCCTCCCCAACCCTGTGAATACTCTGAGGGGGTGTGTACTTCCGTGTATGAAAAAAACAAAAACATTTAATACAATTTGTTATTTGTTTGCCATTATTCCATGTCCAATTTTGACACAATAGATGGGAAAGTCGATTTATGATTTTATTTTTTTAAATTCAAAAATGTTTTTAGCCGTCTTGTTTTTCCACTCTGTTTTGACTCGAAAATCAAAATAAGGAAACGTACACTGACCAAATACATATTTATTTTTTGATTTCCGATCATGCTAAGAGGAAAAGATAAGCATAATGAAACAAGAGGCATATGCATACTATATCACATCTCATTAGTAATACTAGTTAGGATGTGTGTACATATACACTGAGTATACCAAACATTAGGAACACCTAATATTGAGTTGCACACATACACAATCCATGTCTCAAGGCTTAAAAATCCTTCTTTAATTAACCCTCACCTTCATCTACACTGATTGAAGTGGATTTAACAAGTGACATCAATAAGGGATCATAGCTTTCACCTGGGTTCCCCTGTTCAGTCTACGTCATGAAAAGAGCAGGTGTTCTTAATGTTTTGTACACTCAGTGTGTAAGTCCAACTCAGTAGCTACTACATCAGTAATTGTATGTACATTGGGAGAGTGAATTATTTTCTCCCCAAAAGCTTACAGTGTAGATTTGGGAGCCTTGTCCGGCTGGACTTGATCTTGCATGACTGCAGAGCCAATGGGACGTTCATCAGTCTCATGGAATGTAGAATCCTCTTCCCCATATCTTCCTTCCAGGATACTCTGGACCACGTTGAGAACCTTGCTATTGAATACTATTTCCAAGTGGGGCATGGCCCTGAACTCCTTGACATAGACAGGCTGTGCTTGCTTTCCTATCCAACGCTTACATAAACTCATGCTAAGACTGCCCACTGTATCATCCCCATCAGCATACACATAGTCTATAGGGTCTACATTTGGGAACTGGTCGTCATAAATATAGGTAACCGGTGTGGGCAGCCCCACACCATAGAAGCAGTATACCTCAACACCAGGAGGGGGCAGACCAGCTGTCAGGTTTCTGGTGTCTTCCCACATGAACCAGCCATCCTCAAAGTCAATGTCTTTGAAGAAGCGCTGGTAGTCCTGGTGGGTATAGTTGAATGAGGGTGTGGAGATGAAGACATGGTCTGCAGGCCATGCCTCTTCAAATGGAAGCATCCAGGGGTTTGTTGTGGTCATGCGTTGCTCCTCCCGGATCTTGATGTTGGATACCATTGGGATGCCATCATTTTCACCTGCAGAAACAATTGTTATCATAAATTATTTTCTCTTGGCAATCTTTCATCAATGTGTGACTCGCCAAAGTAATCCAGACAAACCAGTCCTACCACCCTTTCAGGAAAATGAAGATGTGGGCATCATCACTAGTAAAATGATTTTGCAATATGTACCGATTACTGTCAATGTGATTTACAGGACAGTAAAAACTACTTCCACACGGTTATCAGTTTTTTTTTTTTAGGTTAAGTTTCTACTATAGGTAAGGTTGTTTCAATCTGTCCACCAGACTTTGACTTATAGTACCTGATGCTAGCACTCGAATAGGCTTGACTGCCCCACCCCAGGGTGCTCCAAGTGAAATGAAGCCTTTGATGTATTGGTCTTTCCAAGTCTGGGTCTGCTGATATAAGAAGTAGAGGACATAATTGCTTCCCATGCTGTGTCCCAAGAGGTAAAGTGGTTGTTGATACTGCTCGTACATATCCTCAATCAGCTTCTTCAGTCGTGCAAAGTATTCCTCCTGCTCGTCTGATAAGGAGAGACAAATAGGCCACATAATGAGAAAGCAAGTATGCATAAACAATGAATGAGTTGTACTTTTGTTTTACAGGAATGTTATTGTCAGTTGGATGGTGTGTGTGTGTCCATGATGTCACTTACTTGGAGCTACCCTCCAGTCGTATGGTGCTGCTCGGACAGTCTCATTACGGACATATCCCATGTTGACCAAATGTGTAACCATAGTGTGAAAATATCCTGGAAAAGGACAGGTTTCATTTAATGAAATCATAATCAAAAAGAAAACAATTATAGGAACAGATGTCCTCATTATGGTTGTTCTCACCTGACAACTTGTTTGTGTCCAAGAACTCAACAGAATAGGTCTGTCCAAAACCAGGCACTCTCACCGTCACCCCTGCAGAATTGGAGGTCTTGCGAGTTGTCCTATTGTATACAATTCTGTAGCAGGAAATATTCAGTATGTACAGGATGTTATTGCATAAGGAAATGATCCCAACCACTAAAATGCCTCGCACTCAAAACCAAACTTGTGAAGATAGAGTTGCGGTTGTATGCTTCTCTCTTCTATTACAGTGCATTATTCATTAATACAGCAAAGAACAATTAGCAAATTTGCTAATTGAAATGATTGAATTTATAAGATATAAACAGAATTATTTTGACATAGATCAGATTCATTCTCCCCCTCACCTTATATTATCGATCCAACAGTCAAGCCCAATTGGCATGAACATATTCAGGTCAATCCAAAGTGTGAAAAAGTCATCTGTCTTTTTGTAGCACATCCAATGCACAAGGCTTGGCTTGTCAATCTTGGCCTCAAGCTGGTTTCCTAGGTTCCCAGGTACTGGTCAAAAGTGGAAAAATGTTAGAACTTAGAAGCCAGATGAGCAAGGAGGCAAGTTTAGAAAATGTAGAGACAATCATCACAGTTTACAATAAAGTAGTTTAAAAAGAGGATACAACAAGGGTAGATGAAGAAAAGGATGACAAGACAAAGTCAACGTAGAGATTTGTGTTTTCCCTTGTTTCACAACTGTCAATGTGATTTGTCCCATCAAACAGACACAAGACATTGACCAATAAAAATAATGGTTACACTTCATTTAAGGCTAATTAATTGTAATAATAGTAACATTAATAACATGTGGTAATTTGAGTCTAATTACAGGGCTGTAACAACAAATGCTTGATTTTGTTTGTTACAAATGTTAAAGTTTCCAATAGCATCCCAACGCACCATATTTCAGCCTGCACAAACCACGTGATAAGTGTAAACCAATTGAACACTGACCAATTCATTGACACAATTTTGCAATACAGAGCTGGAGTCTGATGCCCTGGCCCAATTGTCACGTTCATCGTATAGAGGAGACCAAGGCGCAGCGTGATATGAATACTTCCTTCTTTAAATAAAGCAAGACAACTAAACAATCGTGACACTATATCGACCGAGTGCTGACATGCAACTACACATAGACAATAACCCACAAAACCAAAATGTAAAATGGCAACCTAAATAGGATCCCCAATCAGAGACAATGATAAACAGCTGCTCCTGATTGGGAACAAATTCAGGCCACCATAGACCTACATTACCTAGACATACATAAAACACATAGATATACAAAAACCCTAGACAGGACAAAAACACACATACCCACCCTCGTCACACCCTGACCTGACCAAAATAATACATGAAACATAGATAACTAAGGTCAGGGTGTGACACCAACAGTTCACATAAAATAAAAAGGAGTCGGCAGGGCGGGTGCGGGGTTCATTTCTACATTTCTACATTGGAGAATAATAGTGAAGATATCAAGACTATGAAATAACACATATGGAATCATGTAGTAAGCAAAAAAAATATTTAAAAAATCGAAATATATTTCAGATTTGAGATTCTTCAAAGTAGCCACCCTTTGCCTTGATGACAGCTTTGCACACTTGGCATTCTCTCAACCAGCTGCACCTGGAATGCTTTTCCAAAAGTCTTGAAGGAGTTCCCACATATGCTGAGCACTTGTTGGCTGCTTTTCCTTCACTCTGCATTCCAACTCATCCCAAACCATCTCAATTGGGTTGAGGTCGGGTGATTTTGAAGGCCAGTTCATCTGATGCAGCGCAAACCAGATGGGATGGCGTATTGCCGCAGAATGCTGTGGTAGCCATGCTGGTTAAGTGTGCCTTGATTCCTAAATAAATCACAGACAGCAAAGCACCATCACACCTCCTTCTCCATGCTTCACGGTGGGAACCACACATGCGTAGATCATCCGTTCAAGAACAGCTCAAATAAGCAAAGAGAAAGTTGTTTCCATATGGAAAATTTCAAGTCGCAAAAACCATCAAGTGCAATGATGAAACTGGCTCGCATGAGGATCGCTAGAGGAAAGGAAGGCGTAGAGTTACCTCTGCTGCAGAGGATAAGTTATTGCCATTTAGCTAGCTAGCTAGTTTTCAATTGTTTTTTAGTAGCTACTATCTTGTCTCATCGCTACAACTCCCGTACGGGCTCGGGAGAGACGAAGGTTGAAAGTCATGCGTCCTCCGATATACAACCCAACCAAGCCGCACTGCTTCTTATCACAGCACGCATCCAACCCAGTCGCACCAATGTGTCGGAGGGAACACCGTGCACCTGACAACCTTGGTTAGCGTACACTGCGCCTGGCCCCCCAGGAGTCACTGGTGCGCGATGAGACAAGGACATCCCTACCGGTCGCGGCCAGTTACGACAGAGCCTGGGTGCGAACCCAGATTCTCTGATGGCAGAACTAGCGCTGCAATACAGCGCCCTTAACCACTGCGCCACCCGGGAGGCCTAATAATAATATGGACTTGGTCTTTTACCAAATAGGGCTATCTTCTGTATACCACCCCTAACTTGTAACAACACAACTGATTGGCTCAAACGCATTAAGAAGATAAGAAATTCCACAAATTAACTTTTAACAAGGCATACCTGTTAATGTAAATGCATTCCAGGTGACTACTTCATGGAGCTGGTTGAGAGAATGCCTAAGAGTGTGCAAAGTTGTCATCAAGGGAAAGGGTGGCTACTTTCAAACATTTCAAATATAAAATATATTTTGATTTGTTTAACACTTTTTTGGTTACTACATGATTCTAAATGTGTTATTCCACAGTTTTGATGTCTTCAATATTATTCTACATTGTAGAACATAGTAAAAATAAAGAAAAACCCGAGAATGAGTAGGTGTATCCAAACTTTTGACTGGTACTGTATATATTTAAGGCACTCAGTCCAGGTTTCAACTTACTCTTGAAAGTTGTAATAGTAGAATGCACAAGGTGCATTTTCGAAATTGGTCAATGCATTTGGGGAGGCAGGGTAGCCTAGTTACTAGTGGACTAGTACCTGGAAGGTTGCAAGATCAAATCCTCAAACTGACTAGGTAAAAATCTGTCGTTCTGCCCCTAAACAAGGCAGTTAATCCACTGTTCCTAGGCTGCCATTGAAAATAAGAATGTGTTCTAGTTAAATAAAGGTTAAATATATGTTAGAGAGCTATTTATAAATTGTCAGCTAAAGTTTTTTAGCTAGATTTTTTTGCCCAAATGCTGGAAGGGGGGCCTGAGTTGAAAAGTTTGTCAACCCCTGGAGTACACGCTCAGTGTGCAAAATCCAGACATTAAAGATTTCAGTGAACGAAACAAAGTGTTGTAGGCCAAAATCGTCAACACAGGAAAGAGAAAGTAAGTTTCCCATACAATTTTTGGATACATTAATTCTGCGGGACAATTTAGCATAGGCAGTTAGCTAGCGTTTTTAAAATTAGCTAGCACTTTAGCTAGCTAGCTAGTTTTTTAACCTTGACTAGCTAACTAGCTACCTAAAGCTGGCAAAAAGTGGACTATGGTTGCTACTCACTAGCTAACGTTAGCTAGGCTCAATGGTCTTATCTTCCCTGAACCTTGTTCTCAAGATATCCGTACCCCAAGGGTACAGTCCTTTCATAAAGTATTCAGACCACTTGACCTTTTCCACATTTTGTTACGTTACAGCTTTATTCTAAAATGGATTAAATAATGGCCTCATAATGACGAACCCCCAAAAAATATGCATTTTTGCAAATGTATATAACAAACTGAAATATCACATTTAGATAAGTATTCAGACCCTTTACTCAGTACTTTGTTGAAGCACCTTTGGCAGCAATTACAGCCTCGAGGCTTCTTGGGTATGACGCTACAGGCTTGGCACACCTGTATTTGGGGAGTTTCTCCCGTTTTTCTCTGCAAAACCTCAAGCTCTGTCAGGTTGGATGGGGAGCGTCACTGCACAGCTATATTCAGGTCTCTCTAGAGATGTTCAACAGGGTTCAAGTCCGGGCTATGACTGGGCCACTCAAGGACATTCAAATACTTTTCTCGAAGCCACGCAGGTTGTCATGTGGCTTTTACTAAGGAGTGGATTCTGTCCGGCCACTCTACAATAAAGGCCTGATTGGTGGAATGCTGCAGAGATGGTTGTCCTTCTGGAAGTTTCTCCCATCTTAAAAAGAGGAACTCTGGAGGTCTGTCAGTGACCATCGTGTTCTTGGTCACCTCCCTGACCAAGGCCCTTCTCCCTTGATTGCTCAGTTTGGCTGGGCGGCGAGCTCTATGATGTGTCTTGGGGGTTCCAAACTTCTTCCATTTCAGAATAATGGAGGCCACTGTGTTCTTGAGGACCTTCAATGCTGCAGAAATGTTTTGGTACCCTTCCCCAAATCTGTGCCTCGACACATACCTGTCTTGGAGCTCTATGGACAATTCATGCACTGTCAACTGTGGGACCTTATATAGACAGGTGTGTGCCTCTACAAATCATGTCCAATCAATTGAATTTACCACAGGTGGACTACCATAGGTGGTGAGGAAAATGTTTTATTTAACCCATTTTAGAATAGGACTGTAACATAACAAAATGTGGAAAAAGTCAAGGGGTCTGAATACTTTCCAAATGCACTGTATTACGTGAGACACCCAGCATGTTAACATTATCTAGCTAGTTAGCTACTTGTGTCAACACAAGCACTATTATTGCTAGCTGGATAACACAACAACTAGCTAAGCTTAGCTGGCTGCATGCCTAGAAATCATGATGATGAGAAATAGGGGTAATATATAGTGCCTATGCTAAGTTGTTATACATTATTCTTCTCTACCACTGATTCCCACAAGATCTCAGACTCCGGGATTGGAAAATGTTGACAAGAAATAAACGGATGAAGACAGAGTCAGAGACAGAGTTGTCAATTTCCATTGTTACTTGTAATGTTAAAAAGGGTATAAAAAGACCATCCCATTTTTGTATTAGCTAGCTATCTAGGTTAATCACCATTATATAGGCTACAGATTTGAGTCACCACTAGAATAGTTATTTTTATGTTATTGAGTAGGTCTGTATATCTTAGATTAATAATTTGACTAATTAGATTAAACAAACAATACATCAAGTTATTATTTGTATGAAATGTAATGTATTTTTGCAATAAAGTTGACTAAAGTAGAAGCTCATCTTTTGTTTGTAGGCATTTTCATTTGGTAATGAGTAATAAGTAATTATATAGAAATTGCTCATGGGTAACTATAAAGTTACACTTCACTTCCCTTACGAAAATAGATTGCTGTTAGAGTGCAGTATAACTCCAGTATTCTGCAAGTACTGCATCCCCCCCAAAAATGTTTTTGTACTGCAGTAATTTTGCAGTGTAACTAGCGACAACCGTGTCCTTATGCAGCTATTACAGATACTATGTTTAGTACTAGTGTGTTTATTTTCTCACTTGGATGGTGCTCTCAGAAGCTGACAATTAGATTGTCAAATTGGGTAACGAGCTTTGTAGGTATACAATAATTACAAGGTAGTACCCCTCAAGATACACTTCATTTTAACTAGCTAACACCTAGTAATTACATTGTACTTGTGTAGATACTACATGTACTCTGTTGTGTACTAGTGTGTTTAACCTCCCACTTGGATGGTGCTTCCAGAAGCCTTGAAATAAGGGCCAGGTTGTCAGGATAAGTAATTTACTATATAAAAGTACACATTCATTACAAGTAAGTAACCCTCAAGAAGTTACACTTCATTTTAACTATCTATATTCTGTATTACACCTAGTAATGACATTTTACTTATGCAGATATTACATGTACTCTGTGGGTACTAGTGTGTTTAACCTCCCACTTGGATGGCGCTCTCGGAAGCCTTAAAATAAGGGCCAGATTGTCAGGATAAGTAATTTACTATATAAGTACACAATAATTACAAGTAAGTACCCCTCAAGATACACAAGTTATATCCTGTGTAACACCTAGTAATTACATTGTACTTATGCAGATATTACATGTACTCTGTGGTGTACTTGTGGGTTTAGGTTCAGGTTGTCATCATCGATAACGTGCACATACATTACAAGTTATTTTTGTATTATAATGTGGAATGACTCCCGTATGGTAGACTTCAGTCAGTGAGGCTGGCCTATATCTGATCTGTTATTGTAAAGTAAATCAAGTTAACCCAGATGTTACACTTATTGGGGGCAAGTGATAGCAGCAACAACATTGAGTAGACATTTTGAAGAGTGCGCATTCACAGGAGGTAATTAGTGCCTATTGAGCCTCCAACCTTTGTAATCTCGGACACCCATTTGTCCACAAGAGACTACAACCTTGTGACAGTTATTACTGAATCAGATGCAACTCAGAAGAAACTAAACACTACATTTGGTGAATTTAGTGGAAACTTGCCCATTAGTAACACGCATTTGTTGTTACACCTCTGTAATTACAGACTGCAATTCCCGCCAGCTACATTTTGTTATTACAGTGTAACTATGAGTTATTACAATTAACTACAAGACTTGTTACAGTGTAATTACACATATATTTACACTGTAATAATGACTCCTTAAAATTAAGTATTACCAGAACTATTCCTGAACCCCAAGGCCCCAAATGATTTCCTCTCCAGAGGAAATAGGCTGGCTGTCCTCCCATTATGCTGAATTGGGGTATGCTTCTTCACCCAAGTCCAAATCCCAGCCAATGCCATTAGGAATCAAATATATATATCCCTGGCCTAGGACCATAGGATTCACTTAGCATTCATACCAACACCTGCAGATACCATAGAAAACGGCCTGGAGCTGGCTTCAAGTTCCAGACAGAAAATCGACCTGTCTTGTGAAATACATTTTGGACTTTCAGTATGCAAGAAAGCCAACTGATATTACAATCACATAAAACATACATCGAATTCCATGATAAATAACACGGTGCAATCAAATCACAGCAAACTAATCAAGAAATAAAAACGCTTACCTATAAGAACCGGCGGAGTGCTATTGTTGGCCACTTTGTTTTGCGGTTTGGCACTTGGTGGGAATACCACATCGAAGAGCCAAAATCCAGCAGATTGCTGTAGCGCAATGAATACTATAAGGAGCACGGTACAGCAGTGCGCATATCCCATTCTGTCCAAATCTTGACAGTGTTGTCTTGTCTCTCACTAGGTCAGGAGGAGGAGAACTGGCCTATTAATGCTGTGTGTGAAAGAGGTGGGGCGCGAAATCAGAGGGAAAATGTGAGGTCAGTTACTCGACCATCGTTGGACCGCACTTTCAAAGTGCATCTCAAATCAGGTAACGTTCTAAACAACATCAACATGATGCGCATCTGTCCTTCTATAAGAGCAGATGTGTGCTTCTACCGTGTAGTAAACGTAAAAGGCCGACGGGTTATAGTTTAACTGAATTTATATGGAAATTTAAGGACACACACACACACACAGAGAAGGACAAACACAACGTGTAGCCTACCACATACCCATTGCCCTATTGATTGTTGTACAAGTCCCATTCCGTCAAGGCTGTTTGCGCTATGGTCCCAAGGTAAATTATTCATTACAGTCCGGCATTTAGAGATTTCTATTGATTATACAAAAAAAAACATTTAGAAGAAAAAAAAAGTTAGCTGGTTTTCTGAATATCATATTTTTATTATCATGCAATACATGTTTTGGCTTTTTACAATGATATATAAAATATAGGCCTGTTGATATAGCCAATGCATTTTTATAGAGGCCACGTC
This sequence comes from Oncorhynchus mykiss, assembly GCF_057628025.1. NCBI lineage: Eukaryota > Metazoa > Chordata > Actinopteri > Salmoniformes > Salmonidae > Oncorhynchus > Oncorhynchus mykiss. The sequence continues at coordinate 65,714,936 of NC_143023.1, read as the reverse complement.
TACAATTAGCCCTTATTATAACCTACACACAGAGGTTAAATTGGGACGGGTCCACCTGGGTCCGAGACCCGGTACCTATATGACCCAAATGATAGCCATGTAGGCTGAGCTGAGATCCGGAATCTGCTTTGATTATTTGAATTATCTAATGAAAAATTATTGTCCACATTAAAATTTTCCACAGTAAAAAAAACGAATAAACAACATTACAATTAGACAACTCCATGGTGAAATTGTTCCGCCTGTCGCATTCAAGTGTAGCCTAGTGTTACTAGGCTACACTTATTTCTTAAATCCAATAAATTAATTGGCTAAAATGCACAATTTTAGAGCCTGAGTTTTCAGCAGCAGCATGGTGTATTCGCTCGCCAATGGCGTTGAATGCAAATGGAAGACCAGGGCTAAACAGGCCTAAAATATATTCACAGTACATGATCCTTGGTTGGCTGAGGGCCAGTGGAACGTTATTTTTGGGAGGACATTCAAGTAATCAATATGTTGCTAACTAGCAACAAGATAGCCTAAGGTTTAGACTTCAGAGTTCTTATCTAGCTAATGATTAGCCTAATAGGGTAAATGCAGATGCGAAACCCTCAAGCCTATTTATTTCTAACCACGATGCTTAATCAATTGACAATGAGTATTGTTAAATAGCACACCTGCCTGGTAATATGGAACAATATGTTAATGGCCTCATTTCTGGCTGGGAAATTACATTTTAGATGTCAGCATCATTTTTATTTTTTATTCATTTTGGAAAAAAATTGTGCCCACCCCCAGAAAAAATGTAGTAAGGCTATTGCCCTTTCTTCTGGTTTGGTTACTTATTATTTTACTTTTGAAATTGTTTGCAATTTTTTTTTGTTACATGTACATCCTACACACATTTTTACATACATTGCATTTTTTTCACAGTAGTTCCATAGCAAGAATATAGTTATTTCATGTACATTACATCTGGATAGATAGTACTTAAACACATTGGGTAATTTGTGGGAAAACGCCACCCTCTTAAGGGAAATGTCTATTTTCTGACAGAAAAAAGCAACATTTGGTAAGATTTACAGTGCATTCAGAATGTATTCAGAGCCCTTGCCTTTTTCCAAATTTGTTACGTTACAGCCTTATTCTAAAATTGATGAAATAACTTTTTTCCCTCATCAATCTACACACAATACCCCATCATTCAGACCCTGTTTCTCACCCTTGAGATGTTTCTGCAACTTGATTGGAGTCCACCAGTGGTACATTCAATTGATTGGACATGATTTGGAAAGGCACCCACCTGTCTATATAAGGTTCCACAGTTGACAGAGCATGTCAGAGCAAAAACCAAGCCATGAGGTTGAAGGCACAGATCTGGGGAAAGGTACCAAAAAATGTCTGCAGCATTGAAGTTCCCCAAGAACACAGTGGCCTCCATCATTTTTAAATGGAAGAAGTTTGGAACAACCAAGACTCTCCCTAGAGCTGGCCGCCCAGCCAAACTGAGCAAACGGGGGAGAAGGGCCTTCATCAGGGAGGTGACCAAGAACCCGATGGTCACTCTGACAGAGCTCCAGTGTTCCTCTTTGGAGATGGGGCAACCTTCCAGAAGGACAACCATCTCTGCAGCACTCCACCAATTAAGCCTTTTGTTAGAGTGGCCAGACGGAACCACTCTTCAGTAAAAGGCACGTCAGTCCGTTTGGAGTTTGCCAAAAGGCACCTAAAGGACTCTCAGACCATGAGAAATAGGATTCTCTGGTCTGACGAAACCAAGATTGAACTCTTTGGCCTGAATGCCAAGCACCATGTTTTGAGGAAACCTGGCACCATCCCTACGGTAAAGCATGGTGGTGGGAGCATCATGCTGTGGGGATGTTTTTCAGCGGCAGGGACTGGGAGATTAGTCAGGATCGAGGGAAAGATGAACGGAACAAAGTACTGAGAAGATCCTTGATGAAAACCTAATCCAGAGGGCTCAGGACCTCAGACTGGGGCGAAGGTTGACCTTTCAACAGGACAACGCAGGAGTGGCTTCGGGACAAGTCTCAATGTCCTTGAGTGGCCCAGCAAGAGCCTGGACTTGAACCCAATCGAACATCTCTGGAGAGACCTGAGAATAGCTGTGCAGTGATGCTCCCCACCCAACCTGACAGAGCTTGAAGGATCTGCAGAGAAGAATGGGATGAACTCCCCAAATACAGGTGCGCCAAGCTTGAAGCGTCATACCCAAGAAGCCTCAAGGCTGTAATCGCTGCTAAAGGTGTGTCACGTCTACTCCTGCTCCTCCCCTCCGGTGTTCGACGTCGCCATTGTTGCTCCTAGACGTTTCCACTTCACAATAATAGCACTTACAGTTGACCGGGGAAGCTCTAGCAGGGCAGAAATTTGACAAACTGACTTGTTGGAAAGGTGGCATCCTATGACAGTGCCACATTGAAAGTCACTGAGCTCTTCAGTAAGGCCATTCTACTGACAATGTTTGTCTATGGTGATTGCATGGCTGTGTGCTCGATTGTATACACCTGTTAGCAACGGGTGTGGCTGAAATAGCCACATCAGCTAATTTGAAGGGGTGTCCACATACTTTTGTATATATAGTGTAACGTTCTGTTGGTGGCAATTTTTTATAATAATTCATAAAAAAAATTACGTTTTAAATCAAGCGTTGTTTTGCGTATCTGCAGCCGATACATGAGCAGCACCTGTTGAATGTGACCGGTGTCAGAAGGTAAACATTGGCAACAAAAATGTTTTATTAAATTGTTGCCAGCAGCACAGTTACAGTCACACATTTTTTATTGAAACTTTATTTAACTAGGCAAGTCAATTAAGAACAAATTCGCATGTACAATGACAGCCTACTAAGAGGCAAAAGGCCTCCTGCGGGGACAGGGGATTGGGATTAATTCCCGAGCCAATTAGGTGAAAAATCTGTCATTGCCCTCCTGTAAATCGCTCTAGATCAATGACGTGTGTATAAATATACATTTATAAACCATATAACTGATAGGCTATATTTTTCTATTTATGACGATTTTTATTAATTTGTTTACCCAATTTTGGTATTTAATAAAGAGCAGACAAACATTTCTTACCTTCTCCCTTTCCACTTTTCTCCTCCATTTTTGCAGTAGTCTAATGCTTAAATCAGTTGGTTTAATTTTGGATAGAGCACACATTTCCATATATTTTTGTTAGCTGCACATGTGACATAACTCCACATTTCCTATTAATAATATCATTAACAAATATAATTCATTAAATGTTTGGCTACTTTATTTAATCGACCATGATTCCGGGAATTACATCTCTAGCTGCGCGAAATCGTGGGTAGGAATCCAGAATTGAACACGTCAAACAATTTCCGTTACTATGGAGATAGACGGTAAACGACAGGCAGACGACAACAAACATCTTGTCTAATCCAAGGTAACCGGCATAAAGAAACGTTTATCGTTCTCAATAAACTGTTTAATCTGGTAATAGTTGCTATGTAGAATATTTCTACATAGAAGTTTGGAAATGTGTTATTCTCTGGATTACGGATGTCTGCCGCCTGTTTGGTAGCTAACGTTAAACGCTGCTAGTTTTGCAAGCTAGCTCTCGTTAGCTCACATGGATGTTGACGTCAACTAAGCGTCAAAATAGGGTGCGTTCGTAAATTGCCTCCAGTGTGTCAGAGTCCGCTATGGGCCGTTCGTAAATATTGAGCGTTTTCAGATTGTCCGTTCATAAATTTCCCCCAGTGTGTGCTCTGGGCCGTTCGTGAATTGCCTCCAGTGTGTCAGAGTCCACTCTGGGCCGTTCGTATATTCAGAGCGTATCCGAGCGTTCATAACTTTTTTAATGTTATCTAGAGCGTTAGTGACTGTAGCTGCTGCTAGCAACAATTTAATTAATTGTTTTTGCCAACCTTTACGGACACCTGTCATGTTCAACGGCCGTTGCATGCTCGTAAATTCATCAGTTATTCTGCGCCCGGCACACTCAAACGAGTGCTCTGAAATCGGATTAGATAGCCAAAATTAATTTACGAACGCACCCATAAATAACCCACTATATTAGTTATGAGAAAATGTGAATGTTAGTTATTGATATGCCTAAATAAATAGCTGTTTCTAGATGGAGGTATTGCCTAAAGTGGAGTCTGACAAAGAGGTTGCCATTGATGAAGCTGAAGAGGATCGACAGGATGAGGTTAACGAGGATCTGCTTAAACTAGAGGAGACCCTCTGCAACATACAAATAACCCCAACACCGTGTTCCCTGTGAGGTTACTTTTGTTACACTTTTAGTCATGTTTAACTAGGGCACATGGTTATTGATTCATATGGCTTTCTACCTAAAAGTATAAACATACAGGATGTTTATGTTCAATGTCATGATTACTTGCACAATGACGTAGAGTGCTCTCACATACATACATCATCTTATTGTATTCACATCCCTACTACATGCTTAGACAGCTGCATCAACACTCATGCTCAAATCCAATCCTAACAGGCCAGAACGGGCACAGGAGGTTGACCTGTCCCAATACCCAACCTCTTATAAAGAAAACTCACCACAGGAAAAGCTGCTGCTTGCCATCGCCGACAACTTCTGCTGCCAGTATGTGCACCTTTACCCTGACCGAAAACCCCTTCTGCTGAGCCCACTCAATGAGTGTGGAGTCCAGGTAAACTCCACAGCATACACAATTACACTCACCTTTGACTTTGTTTTCTCTGTGACATGTTTGTTGTGCACACTGACACCCATACTTCCTATGTTCCTCCAACATCCCATCTTTGAATGGGCATTTTTGTCACTCTTATCTTTCTAACGGCCAAAATAGAAATTTGTCAGTACAACCTTGAGGCCCACCTTGCTCTCATACCCGGAGCTGTACAGCTGGGAGGGATGTGCAAGCTTTGTGTCAGAGTTCTTGTCTTTAAAGCCACTGGATCCTCCCATTGACCCGGTAAGGGAGAGAGACATCTTTTCGCTTGTCCTAAAAATGATATAATACTAATAGAAGATTTGGTGCATTTACTTTTGTATATAAGAGACGCAAGGAGTAATGTTCTTTATCTCTAGCCAAGACACCTCTACTCTCCAACCTGGTTGATGCAGACTCAGCGAGGCTCCTGCTTTGATTTCTCTACTCTGCTGTGTAGCCTGTTGTTGGGTGCAGGCTACAATGCCTACTGTGTTAGTGGATACGCTGTGAAGGAAATGTGTCTCCTCAACCAGTCCCTCCAGGAATGTCCCCTACTGGTTACACATGTTAAGGTGAGTGACCTATAGCAACCTGGCTACACGGCCTGTACATTGCCCTCCAGTACCACTGAACTGGTATATCTGCTTTCATTTCATGTTCAAATTACAGTATGTAATTTCACTGCATCCGTCCCTTATAGCACAATTGCATCACTCTTGTGGTTTTCCTGCGGGTTTGTGTGTTTCAGGGAAAGGCTACTGAGCAGAAGCGGCAGGTGAAGAAGTACTCAGTGAAACCACCACGGGACCTTCGCAGTGGCTTTGAGCAGCGTCAGGAGGAACGCAGACAGGCTGATGCACAGGCTATCCTCCTGAAGAAACAGCAGGAGGCAGAGAGACTTCAAGAGGTATGGAGGCAACTCCAGAAACACTCTCTGAGAAACAAATGAATTGTCAATGTATTGTCCTTTTTTGAGCACAGTGTATATGTCTGTGACTGTCCCTCTGTTATGTGCCTAAGGAGCGAGAGCGCCTACCCCCAGATCCCCTGTTGGGCCTGCGGGTCCACTGCTGGGTTCTCATTCTGTCTGGCAACCGGGAGGTTCCGGAGAATTTCTTCATTAACCCACTCACAGGGAAGAGTTTATCCACCACCAACAAATGCTTCCTGGGCATAGAGAGCATCTGGAACCATCAGAACTACTGGGTCAACATGCAGGACTGCCGGTTCGGCTGTGCGGTTAGTAATGCCCTCTTGTCTGTGACAATGTGATTTGTACTGTATGCATGTACTACATGTATTATATCTTGCTCACAGAGTTAGTGACAAGGTGTTATTGAAATTGGGGAATGACTGGATGTTTTTGCAGGAGATGAATTTCGACCTGGGGGATGCGGTGAAGTGGGAGTATCTGCTCTATGGCACAACTGGCCAATCTCTGCTTCTCATCCCTGATATGAAAAAACAGCAGGAGGCAGAGGATGATGAAGAGGTGCAATCCCAATTTCGCACTCCCTCGCTCACTCTCTTGCTCAACTCTGCTCTAGTGCACTTTACCCTTGATTCTGCACACCCTCTATGGCATTGACCGTGTGGGAATAAATAGTGAAGTTCATGCATGGGTGTATATTTGTGCTATGATTCACTATGAGCATGTGTACTTTGTTGTTTTTCTGAAGGAAGAAGTGGATGAGCCCAAGGTGTTTGAAATGCCTCCATCCTGGGTGAATCAAATCAACATCTCACAACAAGGTAAGTCATTCATTGCTTTATTTTAATTTGATTTTTTGATCCGTTATTTTACCAGGTAAATTGACTGAGAAGACGTTCTCATTTGCAGCAACGACCTGGGGAATAGTTACAGGGGAGAGGAGGGGGATTAATGAGCCAATTGTAAACTGGGGATTATTAGGTGACCGTGATGGTTTGATGGCCAGATTGGGAATTTTAGCCAGGACACCGGGGTTAACACCCATACTCTTACGATAAGTGCCATGGGATCTTTAATGACCTCCGAGAGTCAGGACACCCGTTTAACGTCCCATCCGAAAGACGGCACCCTACACAGGGCAGTGTCCCCAATCACTGCCCTGAGGCATTGGGATATTTTTTTAGACCAGAGGAAAGAGTGCCACCTACTGGCTCTCCGCTTTACTCAGCCTCATAATCTTACATAACTAACTGGACCTTCTGGCATGGATTAACCAGCCTAACCCACTCTCATGTCTCCTATCCTTATCAAATGTTACATGCTCCATCTGTCTGGCCTGAGTGACCTTTGTGACTTTGTCCAGACATGGAGACACGCTGCCCTGGGGGCATGAAAGTTATCCAGTATCGGAAGGCCAAGCTGGAAAAGTTTGCACCCTACCTCCTCCCGGATGGTCTTGTGACACGCTTGACCTCATACTCAGACCTCGACTGTGAGTTGCATATTATTGACATATTGAGTCATGGTGCTGTGATTGCCTAATATGTGTTACAGTAAAAGTCCTAAATGTGGACTGATAAAGCCAGCACACTGATAAATGATCAGCAATAATGTCTCCTCTCTCTGGTATCTGAACTCTGACTTGAGTCTGTCTCTGATTAATTTATCTCCTACCTCAGACACTGACTCCCGTTCCCTCCTGTCCCCCTCTGGTGAGTTTCTGTAGGTACCCAGCCCAGCACTGTGAAGGAGTGGTACCAACACAGGCATGACCACCTAGAGGAACGGGAACTGAAGAAGACTAGCAATGTCACTATTGAGCATTTCAGACCTGGACGGAGCTACGCTTTAAAATGTAACTGTTAGAAAATTGGACAAAGTGGAAAAACAGTAACTGTAACTTGAACCCACTCCCATAAGGGCTACATGACTCTGCCATAATCATGACATAACAGCTAGTGTCAGCTTATGACAGCTGCCTTAACCGTGTTACAACATTTACATCAGATAATGTATCTAAACATAAAGACAAAAGTGACAAGAGTGCATACATGACAAATGTGTGTTTTGCTGTCAAGCCCACAGGTATATTACTATGACTCCGGAGACGGAGCGTCAGATGGACTTCTACAGCCATGCCCGAGCAGACGGGCTGGCCAGGCGGGTCGAGATGCCCTTTGAGATGACAGAGACCTTTGAGGATCGACCAGACTTTATGTACCATCGTCATGTCGTTTTTGGCAAACGTATCAAAGTGTTCGGCCCCAGTAATACTGAGGTACCTGACCAGGGGCAACGCCCTTTACAGGTAATACTGCTTACATTACATGATAATAATTGGTTGCACTACCATTCAAACATAACTCCATTTGGGTAAACTTAACACCACCATAATGTGTCGTACACATGTCTGCATCACTGGAAAATATATGGTTAAACATTTGAACATCTTTGACGATATCTCCGATGGTCTATGAGAAGAAGGTGGTGGAGCGATTCAATCGAGACCGGTCCAAGCCAGCCGGGGAGGACGTAGCAGAGCGTATCTTTCTAGTGTCTGAGGACAGGATCCAAGTGACATACCACCGGGAGGACGACCGGATTATTCCTGCTTGGAGAAACTTCATAAAGCCCAGAGATTCAGGCGATTCCCAGAACCCACACTCCTTCACCCCTCAAATGGCCTCCACTTTCCAGGTCAGACATCACCAGGGACAATAAACAGTGCCTAAACAACAACCAATTCACATTCATTACTGGCGCCACCATCAATTTGAGGTAACATATTCTTCTGTTAATTGGTTTGAGTGAACTAGGGTGTTTTTCCAATTGTTTTTATGTATGCGCTTTCAGGTAGATCCATTTGAGAAGCCCAGTAAGAATCTCTTTCTGTATGAAATGCTAGTCCATATGATGAAGGAGGAGGAGCGCGTTGCTCTCAGAGTCAAGGAGTCTGAAAAAGAGGTATGCATGTGTTGTGTGGGTATTCTGGCATGAATTGATATGCCTTTTCCAGTACGTCTTAAAATGAGAGAATTCGAAAAGTAATAGAAGGTATGTAGTTGGTAGTGCTAATATGCATTTGTATTTTTGCTTAGGTGAGGGCGATACTGGGTGTTAGGGAACAAGAAGAGAGCAGTATTGAGCTCCACATCTCCATCTACAACACAGCGAGAAATGAGAGAGCACGCTGCCACCGAGAGGCATTGGTGAGCATCACACTCTCTTATCATAGAAGACTGACCGACCCTCAGGAACCTCCTTAACCTAATTCCTCTCTACCTTACGTTCAGGAGCGGACGGCCAAAGAGGAGCGTCTCCGACAGGAGGAGAAGGAGCTGGACTTCTTAGCACCTCTTCTGGCCCAGCTGGGTGACCCAGAGAACCTGACCAGACAGGCTGCTCTACAGCTGAGGAATGACTGCCTGGCTGACCTGAAGCAGCGGCTCATTGATAAGGCCAACCTCATACAGGCTCGTTTTGAGAGGGTATGTCAAAGCACAGGATAAGTGGAATCAAAAGAACAAACCGTTTTGTGAATATCTGTACAGTAATGTTAAAATACACAAAACAAGCAAAGGTTCAAGGTTTGGGAATACTCCTGGTAGAAAAACAATGGTTTAATCTTGATGGGTATCTCTATATTTTGTAATGTTTCTCTATTCATGTATTGTAATGCATACTGTATGTTTAGGAGACCCAGGAGCTTCAGCAGAAACAGCAGTGGTACCAGAAGAACCAGCTCACTATGACCAAGGAGGATGAAGATGAATACCTTGCCTACTGCTCTGATGCCATGTTCAGGATCCATATTCTCAAACTGCGACTGAGCAGGTAAGCACTGAAAAGTTTCAGTTTCAAAGCCTTGATTTACGATCGGTATAGAAATTAGTTCACATGACTGGGCTTTAGTATAGACGTTTACATACTTCAATAGTTATTTTGTTAGATTATTTGTGAAGGATGACTTGGGTTGTGTTTCAGGCATAAGGACAAAGCCCCCCAGAAATACCTGGCTCTGGATGAAAGACTGAGACGAGACCCCAGACTGGCCAATCACCTGTGGTGATAAACATGGTCACGTACAGCTTCCTAATCACATCCTTCCCCCACTCCATAATCTGACACTCCTCAATTTCTCTGTTTTGATTAGGTATACCACCACTCAAAGCAATAAACTATTTTTATATTCGTTATTTTCTGGCTCTTAATCATTTTCATCATGACTATTTGTTTGAGCTTGACAACGCGATTGACTGGATGTTTTTGTTCATCTGGATTGAGTTAATTTGCCATGGCTCTATCTTGAACATTTAAATAAAAAATGGTATCCAAAAATATCTTCCCACCCACATAGTGAAAAAGCCAACCAAGGCTGTTTTGGTCATGGTTTTGATGTGAACTTGTGAACTGCACTATCGGAGAAGTAAACTAAACCTCGCCTCTCCAGCAGGCGGCACTAGTTGGATCACGCTGTGTGCTTTTGGCAGAACACTGGAGTGAGGAGGTGGTGCCTGCTACCAGCTAGCTTGTATCAACAACAGAGAGGAAGAAGAAGAGCGAGGCCCAACAGGTGGCGTCTTTTCGTTGTTTCGCCCACAAAGCAAGGACTTTTTTGAATGGAGGTCAATGAGTGTCAAATTTCAGTCTACAACAAAAATGTATGACTTATTTGCTATGTGAGATTTATTTGATCGAATAGAAGTTTCGTAATGTTTAAGTTGTTACGGGTGTACTGATATAAGTAGGACACGTGACATCCCGGTAACTTTGAGAAAATAACACTATATTTTGAGATGGCTATGCATATTCATGACATGATGCTAGTAGCATAGCATCTCTTTCCATTGAATACAGGTGGTTGACGTCAACAACCCTTATCGGATATTCAAAACATAATTTGAATAATGAAATGTATCCACCAATCCAAAGAATGGATAGGTGGGAGCTATTCAGCCAGCTGCGCCGCTTTATGGACAACGACTCCCATTGTTAGGGTTGAGAGACGTACCTTGTCAGTATAGCCATAATCTTTGGTCACTGCTACTCTCAAGGGTTTAGGTTCCTGGGGGTCTGGTTTGACATGAATGACATGGGTGGAGCATATTAACAGAGTAGTTGTCAAAGGAAAGAAAATATTGAATGTGATGCGTTGCTTGTCAGGAATGGAGTGGGGGACAGATAGAATGGCACTGAAAATGATATACATACAGTGCATTGCGAAAGTATTCGGCCCCCTTGAACTTTGCGACCTTCTGCCACATTTCAGGCTTCAAACATAAAGATATAAAACTGTATTTTTTTGTGAAGAATCAACAACAAGTGGGACACAATCATGAAGTGGAACGACATTTATTAGATATTTCTAACTTTTTTAACAAATCAAAAACTGAAAAATTGGGCGTGCAAAATTATTCAGCCCCCTTAAGTTAATACATTGTAGCGCCACCTTTTGCTGCGATTACAGCTGTAAGTCGCTTGGGGTATGTCTCTATCAGTTTTGCACATCGAGAGACTGAAATGTTTTCCCATTCCTCCTTGGGAAGGAATGGAACAGCTCGAGCTCAGTGAGGTTGGATGGAGAGCATTTATGAACAGCAGTTTTCTGTTCTTTCCACAGATTCTCGATTGGATTCAGGTCTGGACTTTGACTTGGCCATTCTAACACCTGGATATGTTTATTTTTGAACCATTCCATTGTAGATTTTGCTTTATGTTTTGGATCATTGTCTTGTTGGAAGACAAATCTCCGTCCCAGTCTCAGGTCTTTTGCAGACTCCATCAGGTTTTCTTCCAGAATGGTCCTGTATTTGGCTCCATCCATCTTCCCATCAATTTTAACCATCTTCCCTGTCCCTGCTGAAGAAAAGCAGGCCCAAACCATGATGCTGCCACAACCATGTTTGACAGTGGGGATGGTGTGTTCAGGGTGATGAGCTGTGTTGCTTTTACGCCAAACATAACGTTTTGCATTGTTGCCAAAAAGTTCAATTTTGGTTTCATCTGACCAGAGCACCTTCTTCCACATGTTTGGTGTGTCTCCCAGGTGGCTTGTGGCAAACTTTAAACAACACTTTTTATGGATATCTTTAAGAAATGGCTTTCTTCTTGCCACTCTTCTATAAAGGCCAGATTTGTGCAATATACGACTGATTGTTGTCCTATGGACAGAGTCTCCCACCTCAGCTGTAGATCTCTGCAGTTCATCCAGAGTGATCATGGGCCTCTTGGCTGCATCTCTGATCAGTCTTCTCCTTGTATGAGCTGAAAGTTTAGAGGGACGGCCAGGTCTTGGTAGATTTGCAGTGGTCTGATACTCCTTCCATTTCAATATTATCGCTTTCACAGTGCTCCTTGGGATGTTTAAAGCTTGGGAAATCTTTTTGTATCCAAATCCGGCTTTAAACTTCTTCACAACAGTATCTCGGACCTGCCTGGTGTGTTCCTTGTTCTTCATGATGCTCTCTGCGCTTTTAACAGACCTCTGAGACTATAACATTGCAGGTGCATTTATACGGAGACTTGATTACACACAGGTGGATTGTATTTATCATAATTAGTCATTTAGGTCAACATTGGATCATTCAGAGATCCTCACTGAACTTCTGGAGAGAGTTTGCTGCACTGAAAGTAAAGGGGCTGAATAATTTTGCACGCCCAATTTTTCAGTTTTTGATTTGTTAAAAAAGTTTGAAATATCCAATAAATGTCGTTCCACTTCATAATTGTGTCCCACTTGTTGTTGATTCTTCACAAAAAAATACATTTTTATATCTTTATGTTTGAAGCCTGAAATGTGGCAAAAGGTCGCAAAGTTCAAGAATACTTTCGCAAGGCACTGTAGCGGTATTAAGGTCATCAATGGATTATGGAAGTATAGCATATGTATCAGCAGCTCAGACATCTTTAAAAAAGCTAGATGTTTTCAGGCCCAAGCCCTAAGAATATGTTGTGGAGCACTAAGGACCTCCGGTGGCAGCAATGCAGGTAGAGATGCCGTTAAATATAAAAAGACAACAGCTAGCCATGACATTGGGTAAATCTACAAGGAAATAAGGTTACACATCCTACAAAAAAGGTGCTCCTTGAGTGCTGGGAACATGAACAAAATCTGAATACAAGCTTTGGGTGGATAGCGGATGGTGAGAGAGATGGGGTGGTTTTGGAGGGAGTTTAGCCCCTCTGTGGTTCTGTCTGCTATCCCACCTTGGTTTTTCCCTCAACCAGTGATATATCTAGGGTTGCTTGAGAGAGTAAGAGATGTTGAGGAAGGAGTAGATTCAGTTGTAAGTGAACATTTAAGAACGAAATACTTTCTTGAATATATTCACAGATGAATCTAGGGACCCTAAAACAGGGAGGACAGGAGCAGCTTTTAGTGTTCCTGAGTTTAAGGTGGCAGTGACAAAAAGAGCAAGAAATAATTTATCTGTTTACACAATGGAGTTGTTGGCCGTAATGTTGGCTGCAGAGTGGGTGGAGGAGGTGAGGCCAGACAGGGTAGTCATCTGCTCTGACTCCTGTGCTACACTGATGAGTGTAAATTCAAGTGTGACTCAAAGCAGACAGGATGTATTGTTTGAGGTTTTGCAGTGTTTGAATAGGGTGGAGTAAGTAAGCATTTCACGGTAAGGTCTAATACACCTGTTGTATTTGGAGCATGTGACAAATACAATTTAATTTGAAACAGATTATTTGTGATGTTCCTCTGCGTACCAGCTCATGTGGGAGAAAAGTGGATATTATTGCTAAGCAGGCGCTTAAACATCCTAATGTTGAGATGGAATTGTCAATCAGTAAAGCAGAAGCCAATGGATTAATAAGAACACTGCTTAAAAATAAGTGGCAAGAGTTGTGGAATAGGGAGAGTACATTTTTATATCTTTATGTTTGAAGCCTGAAATGTGGCAAAAGGTCGCAAAGTTCAAGAATACTTTCGCAAGGCACTGTAGCTGTACCTGTATAAAATCCAGGAAAAGGTGGGGGCAGGGAGCTCCTCAAGCCGATATTGGATAGGATTTAGACCTTCACTGTCTCTGGTCCACACTCCTGTCCAGTTGGTGGCGGTAATGTACCCTAAAGTTGGTTGCCAACCGCCATATAAAATCCACAAAAGAAGAAGCTACTATCTCGTCCTCTACAGTTTATATCTTGAAGCGGTCAACAATGGTAACGTTACAACTAGTGGGGTCTCTCCGAAAAGAGCTCGCTGACTCCTTATCCACTTGCCGGGTGCTGGTGGTCGGAGCTGGAGGAATTGGCTGTGAGCTCTTGAAAAATGTTGTTCTCACCGGTTTCAAAAATATAGAAGTGGTAAGTCGTGCAGGGGGCGGACACTTGCCGGGGTGGTATAAAAGGCCTAGCTAGCTCAATTTAGCTAATCTGAAAATAATTATATTCGAACATGTCTATATTTAAGTGGTGACGTTCTCTTTAGATATAGTCATGAATGAACAGAACTACCTAGTTAACAGTTGTCACTTCATCTAAATTGTAAATTGCGCGCCATTTTCTGACTTTGTGGTCTGTAACGTTAGACAATACTAAGGAGTCCCATCTTTCACGGTGTTGTGCCGAAAATCTCCTCCCCTTCGTGTTCTTCATTGCTGCGATTTGCTTGCAAATTGAGATTTCTGCTCTTCAATCCGTCGTCAATTCAGCCTAAATTTCACTGTTCTTAGTAGAAGAAAGCATTTTTGTCTGCTGTTTTCGGTTTGGCTATTTGTTTCAATATGGCGCCCTGGGCAAACCCCCCTCGGCGCCCGGTTCCGCCCCGGTAAAATGCCACCCATGTCGCCCGTACCTAAATTCAGTCTGGGGTGGCAGAGTGCCCTCGGGGCGTTCCTAAATGCAAACTGGAGTGGCAGAGTGCCCTTGGGGCGTTTGTAAATTCAGAGCGTTACGCTCTCTTAGCGTTCAGAGCGCACACTGGACTCTGGCCTCGGAGTAGGTTTGATCTGGGGGTTCTGGCTGAGTGTGCCAGAGCGCAGAATAACTGATTAATTTATCAACACAAAACATCCGTTGAATATGACCGGTGACAATAAACGTCAGCAAACATGTTAAATGAAATTGTTTTCAACAGCACAGTTAATCACTAACGACCTAGATAACATGAAAACAGCCCAACCAGCTCAGCTAGGGCAAATCAAAATGTATTTTTAACGTCCTGAATACAACAGGTGTAGCGTGAAACGCTTACTTACAAGCACTTAACCAACAATGTAGTTAAATAAATAGAGTTAAGAAAATTAAAACAGAAAGCAACACAATAAAATGACATAAAAAAATAACGAGGCTATATGCAGGGGGTACCCATACCGAGTCTAGGTGCGGGAGTACAGGTTATTTGAGTTAATTTGCACATTTGGGTAGGGGTAAAGTTACTACGCATAGATAATCAGCAGTGAGTAGCAGCAGTGTAAAAACAGCCTTTTGATTAATTCCTCAGCAGTCTTATAGCTTGGGGGTAGAAGCTGTTAAGGAGCCTTTTGGACCGAGACTTGGCGCTCCAGTACAGCTTTCCGTGCAGTAGCAGAGAGAACAGTCTACGATTTGGGTGACTGGAGTCTGACAATTTTGTAATTTTCTTCCTCTGTAAAAATGGTCAGAGTGAAGTGTTCTCTCAATTGTGCCTGGAAGCAATTGTCTAGTTAGCTAACTCGAGACAGTTAGCTTGGGTGCTTGACTAGTTGTGAGGCCAGAACACCCAGATTAACCCTCTCAGAAGAGAGCGCTCTGATGTCTGAGTAGAGCGTCAGAGAGTATTTACGAATGCACCTTTAGAGCCGGTGCGAGATATGGGTCTGAAAATGTACCTCAATGCAGGGATGGATTATACCACTGCACTCCAAATGTTATCTTTATCGACACTGCTCCATCGAAGATTGAGATACTGTTGCTTTTTCCTGGAAAACTGCCCTTTTCGTCCTCATACTAGCTGGCAGTAGCCGCAACGGCCATTATGGAATGGTTGAACAACAAATGAGCTGATTGGCCTACACTGCCATTCCAAAATGTGTAGCTCAGTGTAAATAAGCTTAGCTGCAGGGTTGGTCAGTCATTGATCTTGCTTTGTACTCTACCCCTCAGGTGTTTTATAATGTGCATTTCTGTTAGGTAGCTAGATACATTGCTGCTTGTAGCAAATTCTTTCATACATTCACACTTTTAGTGAACCTGACAAAATGTAAATTTTTGTTGTTTCAGTTATTAGTAATTGTCTTGTTAACTTGGATTTGGATTTTAATTGGCTGTATCTGTGTTCCTTATAGATTGATCTGGACATTATTGATGTGAGCAACCTGAACAGACAGTTCCTGTTCCAGAAGAAACATGTGGGAAAGTCCAAGGCTCAGGTAGGGGACCCAATGTTTCTTTTCACATGCATCACTGCTTGATCCTTTTGGTCCATTCTCACTTTTGCTGTAGGCTATGTAGCTATACAACCAAAATATTATGTCAGGGGTAGGCAACTAGATTCAACCGCAGGCTGATTTAAAAAAAAATAAAAATAAAAAAAAAATCCCCCAGAGCCGATAGTCACGATGCCGGAACATAAATATAACAATTTGCACATTGCAAATTACCACAATTTAAGGCCCAAAATAGATTGTATTTGAACATTTCATTCCTTGATTACATTGAGACACAATCACCTCTCTTTTTATTTGTGGGAATACTTGGGAGCAGATTTCCTAAATCAAAATAGTTTTAAGCTGAACAACTGGTGATTTCTAGGCTTTTTGACCCAAAGCTACGTTTATTTTTATCTATTATATATTTTTTATTTTGTTACTAAAAACTCTTGGGGGCTGCCTGTTGCCAACCCCTGCTATAAATGAACTTGTGGCTGTCTTGCAGGTGGCCAAAGAGACTGTGCTGCAATTCTGTCCTACTGCCAATATCACGGCCTACCATGACAGCATCATGAAGTAAGTCAACTAGCTACTGTAGTTATGTGCATGATTGTTCATTGTGCATATGATATTATATTGTGTGTGTTTGTCACCGTGAGTTGCCGATGGGAAAACTGAATGTCCTTGGTCTGTTTGTCCTTCCCAGTCCAGATTACAATGTGGAATTCTTCAGGAACTTCATGCTTGTAATGAATGCCTTGGACAATCGAGGTATAGTGGAATCTCAATGCCTTCCTAATGAAACCCTCAATACCGATCCCTAGTCAATTTGTCTGTTTGTAGAGTATATTTGGTATCTTTTCCCAATTATTATGGTCCTTGTCTTACCGCCAGCCAATGTTCCCTCTAAGCTGCGTGCAGTAGCCCGAGACTGCCGTTCAGCTCCCCTGGACTGCCACACAGAAGAAATATAAGCCCATGGAGAGAAGCACGAGATTGAACTTCACACAACTTTCTAGAGTTTTCCCTGTTAACACTCAACGTTTCCCATTACTCTGGCAATTGTGATTGAATCAGCGCAATATTAGCCCCTTTCAATGCAACATACTGAAACAAAACAAACTATGCAAGACTAAGTATCCAAGAGATTTTGTTGTATGCAGAACGCTTCGGAGTAGGATTCTATTGAATTGATACGCACTACTCAGACCGTACTCTACACAGACCGGTGTGGCATAACCAATCAGAGTTGCAGTAGGCCTATATGCAAATAGATCAATGCGATATATGGATCTGTGGCATTTACTTTGAACTGAACTATGTTGACAGCATGAGCGGTCCTGAGTAGATGCGCTTGTTTTGAGGTCAAAGCAAGAGCTGCATGTAGCCACGTGTGCACATTTTGTTAATTTTTTGCTAGTGAGTTATTAGCCCAGTTATAGATAATTTGTAGTCAGCAATAGGGGAGTGATTGCTTCCTACAAGACCATAAAACATGTTTTTAAAAACATTTTGTGGAACATTGCTGCCAGCTGAATCTTTTCTTCCTTGCAGTGGCTCGTAACCATGTGAACAGGATGTGTCTTGCAGCTGACATTCCCCTTATTGAGAGTGGCACAGCTGGCTACCTTGGGCAGGTGACCGTTATTAAGAAGGTAAACAATTTGATTGTGAATCACATGTGTGTAGTTGTCAACCACAACCTGTGAGTACCATTCATCCAATTGTTAATGTTGAGCACCAATGTAACACATAACAACCACCTCCCTCTTCTTGTTTTTACACACTACAGGGTCTTACTGAGTGCTATGAGTGCCAGCCCAAACCCACACAGAAAACATTCCCTGGCTGCACCATTCGCAACACCCCATCTGAGCCCATACATTGCATTGTGTGGGCCAAGTACCTTTTCAAGTAAGTCTAGTAAAAGTGCTCTCTCTCGTAGTAAACAATTGCAAAGTAGATGATTTTTCATTTTACCCAATAGGGGGTTAATGATGGGATTCCTGGCGTAGATCTGTTATTGCAATCAGGTTGGTTGAGCTGTCGTCCATGGTATTGATAATCCAGTTCTATCTCCACCTCAGCCAGCTTTTTGGAGAGGAAGATGCAGATCAAGAGGTGTCCCCTGACACAGCTGACCCAGAGCTTTCATGTGAGTATAACAAAACACTTGAACATTCTCCAACTGCCACTCTCCCTGGTCTCCATGAGACTAGGTCGTGTGTACTCTGGGCTTTATTGGGATAATAATATATGCCATTGGATATTTGTTGCCTATTCCCAGGGAACCCTGCAGACACTGAAGCCCGAGCCACAGCATCTGACCAGGATGGAGACATCAAACGTGTGTCCACTAAGGACTGGGCACGTTCCACTGGCTACGACCCAGTCAAACTCTTCAATAAGGTACTGTAGGCTTAAGGGTGAGCAAGCATTTACTAGAGGACTGCTTGAATGTGGCCACATGTCTTGTTGTCAAGCAGCTTATTACCTACCCTAAGCTATGGGTATTAAAATGTATAGAAATAGCTACTAGTCCAGGACTACATTTGTGTGGTCCTCCAGCTTTTTAAAGATGACATCCAGTACCTCCTGACCATGGACAAGCTGTGGAAGAAGAGGAAAGCCCCACTGCCTCTGGATTGTCTTGAGCATCAGAAACTTAGTAAGATATTAGCATCCTATATTATATTGCTCCAATTTGATTTTTATTTTATTTTTTTCAAAAAAATGTAATTAGAAAATCTTCTAATACAAATTGAATTTGAATATTTTCTGATTCATTTTCTGGTCTTGTTATAGAAGCTTTGAGGTTTAGGTTTGATTCTCTCTGGTTGTGTGATAGCGTGTCCCCAGGGGGTGACTGGGACGGGATTGAAGGACCAGCAGGTGTTGGGTGTGGCAGGCTACTGCCAGCTCTTCTCCCGCAGTGTGGAAACCCTGCACTTCATGCTGGTTGACAAAGGGGATGGAGCAGAGCTTGTGTGGGACAAGGTGAGGACACACAGGGAATTGATTTGGATGGGTAACTGTGCAGGGTCTAAACTGGAACACAATATATTATCAAGGTACAACAGAACGGTGAAGATGATGTGCTCATAGTTTAAGCTTAAAGTTGCATTGCAAGTTCTTTGGAAGTCCATTTGATTGTCTTCCTCTTGTTGCTAGGATGACCCTCCAGCGATGGACTTTGTGACAGCAGCCGCCAACCTGCGCATGTATATTTTCAGCATGAATATGAAGAGCCGTTTTGACATCAAGTGTGGGTATTGAGTTAAAGCTGTCTAGCATTTGTAAAAAAAATAAAATAATGTATGTGTTATTTTGATGTATTATAAATAAGTGATTTTACTTTTGATAAATTTTGCAAGGTCTATTTCCTAGTTAGCTGTTTTGACGTGTTGTAAATTGTTCCTTGCAGCCATGGCAGGGAACATCATCCCAGCGATTGCCACAACCAATGCAGTCATTGCTGGCCTCATAGTGCTGGAGGCACTGAAGATTCTTTCGGGAGATGTGAAGCAGTGTCGCACGGTGAGAAATCAGGAGTGATCCTTTCTGCTAAGGGTGGTTCTAAGCCTTCAAACTTTTTGTCATATTAACTAGGAACCAAACAGGACGAACCTGAACTTGTCCAATACAAACTCTTGTTTTCGTTGCATACCATTTTCCATTTGGATCTAACCGCTTCCGTTGCTAAACATTTTGCTATGGTGTGCAACTAATGAATACACCCCAGGGGAAGTTTGACAGTAGGAATGGGGAACTATTTTCAAAACTCATGTAATTTTAAGTACACAACACAGCATTTATTTCAAAATACATTTGGTGACGGAACGGTTTTGTTGTAGCCCTCTTACCTGCCTGTCACTTTGTATCATTCCCTGTAATAGTAGCTGTGATGGTTGCAGTGTAACTGTGGGCCCCTAAAGTCAAGGGCGCGGCAGGCCAGTCAACTTCTTCCACACCGATCTCGCCAAACCATTTCTGTATGAACCTCGCTTTGTACACGGGCAATTTCATGAAACAGGATAGGGCCTTCCCCAAAGTGTTGCCACAACGTTGGAATCACAGAATTGTCTAGAATGTAATTGAATGCAGTAGCGTTAAGATTTCCCTTCGCTGGAACTAAGGGGCCTAGCCCGAACCATGAAAAACAGCCCCAGACCATTATTCCTCCTCCACCAAACTTTACAGTTGGCAATATGCATTCGGGCAGGTACCGTTCTCCTGACATCCACCAAACACAGAATCGTCTGTTGGACTGCCGGATGGCTGAGTGTGATCCACCACTCCCAGAGGATGCGTTTCCACTGCTCCAGAGTCCAATGGCGGTGAACTTTACACCAATCCAGCTGACGCTTGGCATTAATCATTCGTCTTGTTACTATTTTTATAATTTAACTGCATTGTTTGAAAGAGATCGTAAGCAAGCATTTCACTGTAAATTCTACACCTGTTGTATTTGGCGCATGTGACCATAACATTTGATTTGAGTTATATAGCATATAGGCATGGCCTATGCCAATGTGCACAAACAATGCCGGCAAATTAATCTCTCTAAAGAGCCAAAAATAAACTTGATTTTTTTGGATCCTGCTTTGACATGCTGCACATAAAAATATCCATCATGCGTTCCCTGAACATGTTAGTTGAAATATCTAACTTTTGCCAGGTCTTACTTGGCATTGGGAAAAGGTAAGTCTAGAGCTCTCCTGCTTAGTTACTTTGCTTCAAAGTATAGGCATTTTATACCCGTTTCACGGAATTAAGGAATTTATTAGACTTTTTGGTTGTAGGCTAATGTTATAGCATAATACCTCCGAGTGAGCTATTGAGTGTGTAGACTTTTGGTCCAGCTCTACTCTAGCACACTGCTCAACAGGACATTGTTAATCTGACTCCTGTGTGGCCTAGCTCTCCAGATGGAGAGTAACAGTGCTGTATATTTGACTCTAAGGCATTTTTTTCAGAGTGGTATCATTATGATATTGAGTGTCATTATACTATACTTATACTGGCTCTGAACAAACTTTATTTGACTCTTTGCAACTGGAATCCACACATCCTGAGGCTGCATTCATTGTAGCTGGGGATTTTAACAAGGCTAATCTGAAAACAAGACTCCCTAAATTATATCAGCATATCGATTGCGCAACCAGGGCTGGTAAAACCTTGGATCATTGCTATTCTAACTTCCGCGATGCATATAAGGCTCTCCCCTACCATCCTTTCGGAAAAGCTGACCACGACACCATTTTGTTGCTCCCTGCCTACAGAAAGAAGCTAAAACAAGAAGCTCCCACGCTGAGGTCTGTTCAACGCTGGTCCGACCAATCTGATTCCACACTCCAAGACTGCTTCCATCACGTGGACTGGGATATGTTTCGTATTGTGTCAAACAACATTGACGAATACGCTGATTTGGTGAGCGAGTTCATTAGAACGTGTGTTGAAGATGTCGTTCCCATAGCAACAATTAAAACATTCCCAAACCAGAAACCGTGGATTGATGGCAGCATTTGCGTGAAACTGAAAGTGCGAACCACTGCTTTTAATCAGGGCAAGGTGACCGGAAACATGACCGAATACAAACAGTGTAACTATTCCCTCCAAGGCAATCAAACAAGCTAAGCGTCAGTATAGAGACAAAGTAGAATCGCAATTCAACGGCTCAGACACAAGAGGTATGTGGCAGGGTCTACAGTCAATCACGGACTACAAAAAGAAAACCGTCCCAGTCACGGACCAGGATGCCTTGCTCCCAGGCAGACTAAACTTTTTTGCCCGCTTTGAGGACAATACAGTACCACTGACACGGCCCGCAACCAAAACATGCTGACTCTCCTTCACTGCAGCTGAGGTGAGTAAAACATTTAAACTTGTTAACCCTCGCAAGGCTGCAGGCCCAGACGGCATCCCCAGCCGCGCCCTTAGAGCATGCGCAGACCTGCTGGCTGGTGTGTTTACGGACATATTCAATCAATCCTTAACCCAGTCTGCCGTTCCCACATGCTTCAAGAGGGCCACCATTGCTCCTGTTCCCAAGAAAGCTAAGGTAAGTGAGCTAAATGACTACCGCCCCGTAGCACTCACTTCCGTCATCATGAAGTGCTTTGAGAGACTAGTCAAGGACCATATCACCTCCACCCTACCCGACACCCTAGACCCACTCCAATTTGCTTACCGCCCAAATAGGTCCACAGACGATGCAATCTCAACCACACTGCACACTGCCCTAACCCATCTGGAAAAAAGGAAAACCTATGTGAGAATGCTATTCATCGACTACAGCTCAGCATTTAACACCATAGTACCCTCCAAACTCGTCATCAAGCTCGAGACCCTGGGTCTCGACCTCGCCCTGTGCAACTGGGTACTGGACTTCCTGACGGGCCGCCCCCAGGTGGTGAGGGTAGGTAACATCTCCACCCCGCTGATCCTCAACACTGGGGCCCCACAAGGGTGCGTTCTGAGCCCTCCCCTGTTCACCCACGACTGCGTGGCCACGCACGCCTCCAACTCAATCATCAAGTTTGCGGACGACACAACAGTGGTAGGCTTGATTACCAACAACGACGAGACGGCCTACAGGGCAGGTCTGGAGGTGAGGGCCCTCGGAGTGTGGTGTCAGGAAAATAACTTCACACTCGACGTCAACAACTAAGGAGATGATTGTGGACTTCAGGAAACAGCAGAGGGAACACCCCCCTATCCACATCGATGGAACGGTAGTGGAGAGGGTAGTAAGGTTTAAGTTCCTCGGCGTACACATCACAGAGAAACTGAATTGGTCCACCCACACAGACGGCATCGTGAAAAAGGTGCAGCAGCGCCTCTTCAACCTCAGGAGGCTGAAGAAATTTGGCTTGTCACCAAAAGCACTCACAAACTTCTACAGATGCACAATCGAGAGCATCCTGGCGGGCTGTATCACCGCCTGGTACGGCAACTGCTCCGCCCACAACCGTAAGGCTCTCCAGAGGGTAGTGAGGTCTGCACAACGCATCACCAGGGGCTAACTACCTGCCCTCCAGGACACCTACACCACCCGATGTTACAGGAATGCCGTAAAGATCATCAAGGACAACAACCACCCGAGCCACTGCCTGTTCACCCCGCTATCATCCAGAAGGCGAGGTCAGTACAGGTGCGTCAAAGCTGGGACCGAGAGACTGAATAACAGTCTGATGGCCTTGAGATAGAAGCTGTTTAACAGCCACCACTAACATTGAGTGGCTGCTGCCAACACACTGACTCAACTCCAGCCACTTTAATAATGGGAATTGATGGGAATTGATGTAAAATATATCACTAGCCACTTTAAACAATGCTACTTAATATAATGTTTACATACCCTACATTATTTATCTCGCATGTATATATATACTGTACTCTATCATCTACTGCATCTTTATGTAATAAATGTATCACTAGCCACTTTAAAACTATGCCACTTTGTTTACATACTCATCTCATATGTATATACTGTACTCGATACCATCTACTGCATCTTGCCTATGCTGCTCTGTACCATCACTCATTCATATATCTTTATGTACATATTCTTTATCCCTTTACACTTGTGTGTGTGTGTGTGTATAAGGTAGTAGTTTTGGAATTGTTAGCTAGATT
Source organism: Oncorhynchus mykiss (assembly GCF_057628025.1). Classification (NCBI taxonomy): domain Eukaryota; kingdom Metazoa; phylum Chordata; class Actinopteri; order Salmoniformes; family Salmonidae; genus Oncorhynchus; species Oncorhynchus mykiss. The sequence goes on along the minus strand of NC_143023.1, from coordinate 65,691,319 downwards.
ACTCGTTGGTTATTACTGCATTGTCGGAACTAGAAGCACAAGCATTTCGCTACACTCGCATTAACATCTGCTAACCATGTGTATGTGACAAATAAAATTTAATTTGATTTACTAGGCTGGTTTTGGTATTGAACCCAAAATTCTGAACACTTAGTTTGTGATCTAGCTAATGAAAGGGCTCCCGAGTGGCGCAGTGGTTTAAGACACTGCATCTCAGTGCTAGAGGCGTCACTACAGACCCTAGTTCGATTCCCTGCTCTATCACAACCGGCTGTGATTGGGAGTCGCATAGGGCGGCACACAATTGACCCAGTGTCGTTAGGGTTTGGCCAGGGTAGGCCGTCATTGTAAATAAGAATTTGTTCTTAACTGACTTGCCTAGTTAAATAAAGGTTATAAAAATGATTAGCCCATCGGGGTAACCTAAACAAATGCAAATGGGCAACCCCATGCTTTACCCATCTATAACCTAGCCACTATGCTATATCAGTAAGCCTAAAATGGCACACCTGCCTGATAATATAAGCCCTAAGCCTTCTGATGAAAGTCAGCCCCAAAAAATACTACTTTTTGCCAATATGTGCTCATTTCTGGAGAGGAATATTGGTGTGTGTGGTGTGTGCAGACATCAAGTTGGTATTAATTTGCATTCCAAGTGCCTTTAAAAATGTAGCGTCATTGAACCTGCAGATACCCTTTGGTTGTGAAGAATAATTTAATGGCAACTTAGTGCTGTTTTAGTGTATAGCTAGTGTGATCTGAAACCTATTCCAATGTCCATTCCTGTATTGTCTTCCTAGATCTTCCTGAACAAGCAGCCCAACCCCAGGAAAAAGTTGCTGGTTCCGTGTGCTTTGGACCCACCCAGTGCCAACTGTTATGTGTGCGCCAGCAAGCCAGAAGTCACAGTCAAACTGAATGTGCACAAAACTCTTGTGCTGGCCCTACAAGACAAGGTAAAGCATTGGCTTTCTGGCTCCTTTTTCATGTAACCATGCTTACAATCATACTGATAAAGCCAGATAAATGCAGACTGATAGACATTTTTGACCAGGGAGGAAGAGATAAAGCCATGTAGATATTGACTAGTGGGTTGCATGTAAAATCTAAACAAAACAAATCTTGTTTTGTTGTTGCAAACATGAGTGAAAATGTGATCAGCATATATATTTAACCTTTTTTTAATACTGTTATTTAACTAGGAAAGTCGGTTAAGAACAAATTCATATTTTCAATGACGGCCTAGGAACAGTGGGTTAACTGCCTTGTTCAGGGGTAGAACAACATATTTTTACCTTGTCGACTTGTGACCTTTCGGTTACTAGTCCAACACGCTAACCACTAGGCTACCTGCCACCCCATAACCATGTGTTCAGCTAAAGACTCTTGTTTCTTTGTTAGATATTAAAGGAGAAGTTTGGGATGGTGGCGCCAGATGTGCAGATCGAGGATGGGAAAGGGACAATCCTTATCTCCTCTGAGGAGGGTGAAACCGAAGGTATGAGACAATCACAGAATATTATCAGACTGTCCCAAAGGAGACCAGAAGAGGACTGCATATTGCACTCAACAGTTAAGGGTTTGCATTTGAAATATTTGTACTGTTCGAATAATATCATGACATTCTTTCGGATAGTTTTTTGTAAAACAGCTTTTGTTTGCTGCGTGACTCGGGAGAGCTGCAGCAGAGTGGGGGAAGGGCAGGGGACGGTATATGTGAGAGATGGGATGGATAGACAGAGTGAAAGTAGCCATAGTCATGCTAGTTTGACAAACTTGCTGCTATAGGTTATCATACCATACCATCTGGTAGTGCCGGTTTTACCTACAGTGGCAAGAAAAAGTATGTGAACCCTTTGGAATTACCTGGACTTTTGCATAAATTGGTCATAAAATTTGATCTGATCTTTATCTAAGTCACAACAATAGACAAACGCAGTCTGCTTAAACTAACAATTATACGTTTTCATGTCTTTATTGAACACACCGTGTAAACATTCACAGCTCAGGGTGGGGAAAGTATGTGAACCCTTGGTTTTAATAACTGGTTGACCCTACTTTGGCAACAATATCCTCAAGCAAATGTTTTCTGTATTTGTGGCTCAGACCTGCACAACGGTCAGGAGGAATTTTTGACCAGTCCTCTTTACAAAACCGTTTCAGTTCAGCAAAATTCTTGGGATGTCTGGTGTGAAGCGCTCTCTTGAGGTCATGCCACAGCATCTCAATCGGGTTGAGGTCAGGACTCTGACTGGGCCACTCCAGGAGGTGTATTTTCTTCTGTTGAAGCCATTCTGTTGTTGATTTACTTCTGTGTTTGGGTTGTTGTCCTGTTACATCACCCAACTTCTGTTTAGCTTCAATTGGTGGACAGATAGCCTTCCATATTCTCCTGCGATATGTCTTGATAAACTTGGGAATTCATTTTTCTGTCAACGATAGCAAGGTGTCCAGACCCTGAGGCAGCAAAGCAGCACCAAACCATGATGCTCCCTCCACCATACTTTACAGTTGGGATGTTGGTGTGCTGTGCCTTTTTTCTTCCACAGTGTTGTGTGTTCCTGCCAAACAACTCAACTTTAGACAATTTGTGTTACTGTGGACTGATGAACATCAAGGCTTTTAGAGATACTTTTGTAACCCTTTCCAGCTTTATGCAAGTCAGCGATTCTTAATCTTGAATCTTCTGAGATCTTTTGTTCAAGGCATGGTTCACATCATGCAATGCTTCATGTGAATAGCAAACTCATAATTTTGTGAGTTTTTATAGGGCAAGGCAGCTCTAACCAATATCTCCAATCTGGTCTCAATGATTGTACTCTAGGTTAGCTGACTACTGATTCCAATTAGCTTTTAGAGAAGTTATTAGCCTAGGGGTTCACATACTTTTTCCAACCTACAATGTGAATGTTTAAATGATCTATTCAGTATAGACAAGAAAAATACAATGATTTGTGTGATTTAGTTTAAGCAGACTGTTTGTCTGTTGTGATTTTGATGAAGATCAGATCAAATTTTGTTACCAATTTATGCAGAAATCCAGATAATTCCAAAGCGTTCACATACTTTTTCTTGACACTGTATGTCAAATCGACAAAGTAGCTAGCTAGCAAGGCTAATTGAGGCACTCTCTGAACTGCTTACTCCTCCAAGAGGGAGGCAAGCTTACATGAGAGATTCTTAGCTCTACTCCCTTAAAGCATTAACACAATCAAGAACCGATTCTTACCCGTTTTTACAGCCTATATGTGTCTTAAAATAGGTGAGTGATATGATCTTTAGAGCCTAAACAGACTGAACAACAAGGAGACAGGTTAAATAGTTTTTTTTTTTTTAAGCCTTGACACAATTGAGACATGGATTGTGTATGTGTGCCATTCAGAGGGTAAATGGGCAAGACAAAATATTTAAGTTCCTTTTGAACAGGGTATGGTAGTAGGTGCAAGCCTGGCGCACTGGTTTGTGTCAAGAAATGCAACACTGCTGGGTTTTTCAAGCTCAATAGTTTCCTGTGTGTATCAAGAATGGTCAACCACCCAAAGGACATCCAGCCAACTTGACAACTGTGGGAAGTATTGGGAGTCAACATGCCAGCATCCCTGTGGAAAGTTTTCCACACCTTGTAGAGGGTTATTGCAGCAGACCACACCGGGTTGCACTTCTTCTATCAGCTAAAAACAGTGGGCACACGATCACCAACATGAATACTCTTGCAAATAATCCGATACTAACGTCTGTTGGGATATTTGATTAACTGTGCCCACCCCTAAACAGTATACTCTCTTATCATCAGTATACAAATATTTTCATGCACCATTCTCTTCTCATAGCAAACAACTGCAAGTTCCTGTCTGACTTTGCGATTCGAAATGGCAGCCGTCTGCAAGTGGATGACTTTCTGCAGGATTACACACTCCTGGTTAATGTGATTCACTGGTAAGAGAAGGATGTATTTCTGTGTGCTGTATTCGCCTTTGTATTTCCCTAATGTAAATGTATTTCTGCTGAAAAAGTGAAAACTTGGAGAAGGATGTGGAATTTGAGGTGGTGGGTGATGCACCTGACAAGGCCCCAACCAGGTCACAAGAAGAGGGAAAGAACGTTGCCAATGGCAACAAAGATTCTTCAGAACCGTCCACCTCTTCCGAAGGTGAGCAAAACTGGCATTTTCTACAGAAATGAACTATTTTAGACTACATCTGATAATTCAAATCCTGGTCATAAGTAATCAGTCCGGTCCTTAAACCATTTGTTTATAGTGCTGAGAATGAGGCAATGTTTCTTCTGTAGTTGAATATAAACTCTAAAGGGGTACAGGTAAATCTGACTTTGTTTTCCTCTTGCTTTCCTTTCACCTCTTAGCTCCTGCTGAACAGAATGACATTCTGCTAGTTGATTCAGACGAGGAGGCGCCGTCCTCCAGCACTATGGCTGTCAGCATGGAGTCAGGAGGCCACAAGAGGAAGCTCCATGATGCTGAGACAGGCGAGGCCTCAGCTAAGCGCCAACACCTGAGTCAACCCTCAGCTGATGATGATAATGACATCATTGCGCTGGACTAGCATGTCTCTCAACCCCCACCCCCCCCTGTTAGAAGAAGGGAACTATTTTCATGCGCCATTCCTCTTACCAAACATTTGTAAATAATTATGTACAAAACTTACGTTTTCTGGTTATTTGGGGTCAACAGAGTACTGTTTACAGTGGACATTTTGATACATTGCATCTATTTGTGATAAAATATTTAAGATTTTTTTAAAATAATAATGTATTTGTTTTGTCACAAGTCGGGTGTGTTATTTTGGGGAGATTGAAAGAAACATTTTAAAAGGTGCTACAGCTAGAATTTCTCCCCTATGTGGAAGCAGGTGAATTGCAACTGCAATAGGCATTCAAAGCAAATCTCCCCCTCCCATTCATCCCATTTCCCCGTAGAATTAGTAACGTGCTTTTTATTTTTTTCACCTTTATTTAACCAGGTAGGCTAGTTGAGGACAAGTTCTCATTTACAACTGCAACCTGGCCAAGATAAAGCAAAGCAGTTTGACACATACAACAACAGTTACAAATGGAATCAACAAACATACACAGTGTGTGCAAATAAGGGAGGTACGGCAATAAATAGGCCATGTTGGCAAAGTAATTACAATATAGCAATTAAACACTGGAGTGATAGATGTGCAAGTAGAGATACTGGGGTACAAAGGAGCAAGATAAATAAATACGGTTTGGGGATGAGGTAGTTGGCTGGGCTATTTACAGGTGCAGTGAGCTGGTAAGAGATATGAGTCTCCAGCTTCATTTTTTTTTTTTCTTCTTTCAGTTCTATTAAAATATATTTTTGGATGGTACAATGCTTCCCAACACTATTCTGTTTTCTCACATAAACTGAAATTGAGCGAACCATGTAGAATATTTGCAAATAGGAAAAGTGATTTCTACATTGGCCAATTGACCCATCCTAGATAACACAGCCAAAGTCAAATTAGCTTTCCCATTCTGACAACAGATACTGCTCTGGTGGGAGAAATCAATAGGCGAATATCACTGCCAATCACAACACTGGCAAGTAAGTAATATTGTGAAACACTATCATTCCACTATTACTGCAGATAGTTAGTCGGAAGTTTACATACACTTAGGTTGGAGTCATTAAAACTTGTTTTTCAACCACTCCACAAATGTCTTATTAATAAAATGTAGTTTTGGCATGTCGGTTAGGACATTACTTTGCATGACACAAGTCGTTTTACAACAATTGTTTACAGACATTTCACTTATAATTCACTGTATCACAATTCCAGTGGGTCAGAAGTTTACATACACTAAGTTGACAGTGCCGCAGCCGTCATACCGCTCAGGAAGGCGATCCGTTCTGTCTCCTAGCGATGAATGTACTTGGTGTGAAAAGTGCAAATCAATCCTAGAACAACAGCAAAGGACCTTGTGAAGATATTGGCGGAAACAGGTACAAGAGTATCTATATCCACAGAAAAACGAGACCTATATTGATATGCTTGAAAGGCCGCTCAGCAAGGAAGAATGCCACTGCTCCAAAACCGCCATAAAAGAGCCAGACTACGGTTTGCAACTGCACATGGGGACAAAGATCGTACTTTTTGGCGAAATGTCCTGGTCTGATGAAACAAAAATAGAACTGTTCGGCCATATTGGCCATCGTTATGTTTCGAGGAAAAAGGGGGAGGCTTGCAAGCCGAAGAACACCATCCCAACCGTGAAGCACGGGGGTGGCAGCATCATGTTGTGGGGGTGCTTTGCTACAAGAGGGACTGGTGCACTTCACAAAATAGAGAGCATCATGGGGTAGGAAAATTATGTGGATATATTGAAGCAACATCTCAAGACATCAGTCAGGAAGTTAAAGGTTGGTTGCAAATGGGTCTTCCAAATGGACAATGACCCCAAGCATACTTCCAAAGTTGTTGCAAAATGGCATAAGAACAACAAAGTTAAGGTATTGGAGTTGCCATCACAAAGCCCTGACCTCAATCCTATAGAAAATTTGTGGGCAGAACTGAAAAATGTTGTGCGAGCAAGGACGCCTCCAAACCTGACTCAGTTACACCAGCTCTGTCAGGAGGAATGGGCCAAAATTCACTTTATTGTGGAAGGCTGCCCAAAATGTTTGACCCAAGTTAAACAATTTAAAGGCAATGCTACCATATACTAATTGAGTTTATGTAAACTTCTGACCTACTGGGAATGTGATGAAATAAATAAAAGCTGAAATAAATAATTCTCTCTTCTATTATTCTGATATTTCACATTCTTCAAATAAAGTGGTGATCCTAACTGACCTAAAACAGGGATTTTTTACTAGGATTAAATGTCAGGAATGGTGAAAAACTGAGTTTAAATGTATTTGGCTAAGGTTTATGTAAACTTCCGACTTCAACTGTATATTTTGGACATTTTCTGAAATTACAATGCTAACATTTTTTCACCCTAAATCCTGTGTAGCACCTTTAATACCAAATGTTTTCAGGGTATTTCCTCCAGATCATTGTAAAAAATATATATATAATCAAACCCAATTATTTCTTTGGGTCTAGCATTGACTGAATTTTCTTTGTAATTGTTGACCATTGACCACTTGCAACGTGAGTTGCTTTGTCACAGCTGGCTAAAACATTTATTGTATTGGTGTTTGTTACTTTATTTATACATTCCATTTTTCATGTGGTTTATAGTTTGATCCATCATAGCTGGGCCTTGACCTCCCTTTGGACCAAGTAGGTAACGACAGAATAAACGCTTACAGATCTAATGACCCAAAACTTGTTTTCTTAAGCTTTAGCATGCACAGTATTACTAGCATACATAATATATCAGAATTGTGCTGCCTGTGTCAACCACTGATGGCCAGTACAGTGTACAATTGTGGCCAAAAGTTTTGAGAATGACACAAATATTAATTTTCAAAGTCTGCTGCCTCAGTTTGTATGATGGCAATTTGCATATACTCCAGAATGTTATGAAGAGTGATCAGATGAATTGCAATTAATTGCAAAGTCTCTCATTGCCATGCAAATGAACTGAATCTGAAGCAAATTCCACTGCATTTCAGCCCTGCCACAAAAGGACCAGCTGACATCATGTCAGTGATTCTCTCGTTAACACAGGTGTGAGGGTTGACGAGGACAAGGCTGGAGATCACTCTATCATGCTAATTCAGTTTGAATAACAGACTGGAAGCTTCAAAAGTAGGGTGGTCCTTGGAATCATTGTTCTTCCTCTGTCAACCAAGGTTACCTGCAAGGAAACACGTGCCATCATCATTGCTTTGCACAAAAAGGGCTTCACAGGAAAGGATATTGCTGCCAGTAAGATTGCACCTAAATCAACCATTTATCGGATCATCAAGAACTTCAAGGGGAGCGGTTCAATGGTTGTGAAGAAGGCTTCAGGGAGCCCAAGAAAGTCCAGCAAGTGCCAGGACTGTCTCCTAAAGTTGATTCTACTGTGGGATCGGGGCACCACAAGTGCAGAGCTTGCTCAGGGTTGGCAGCAGGCAAGTGTGAGTATATCTGCATGCACAGTGAGGCAAGGACTTTTGGAGGATGGCCTGGTGTCAAGAAGGGCAGCAAAGAAGCCACTTCTCTCCAGGAAAAACATCAGGGACAAACTGATATTCTGCAAAAGGTACAGGGAATGGACTGCTGAGGACTGGGGCAAAGTCATTTTCTCTGATGAATCCTTTTTCCGATTGTTTGGGGCATTCGGAAAAAGCTTGTCCGGAGAAGACAAGGTGAGCGATACCATCAGTCCTGTGTCATGCCAGCAGTAAAGCATCTCGAGACCATTTATGTGTGGGGTTGCTTCTCAGCCAAGGGAGTGGGCTCACTCACAATTCCTAAGAACACAGCCATGAATAAAGAATGGTACCAACACATCTTCCGAGAGCAACTTCTCCCAGCCATCCAGGAATAGTTTGGTGATGAACAATGCCTTTTCCAGCATGATGGAGCACCTTATCTAAAAAAGACACTGAAGCAGCAAACTTTGTGGAAATTAATATTTGTGTCATTCTCAAAACTTTTGGCCACGACTGTACTTACAGTGCCTTAAAGTATTCATACCCTTGACTTATTCCACAATTTTGTTGTATGACAGCCTGAATTCAAAATGGATTAAATATACTTTTTTTCTCACCCGTTTACACACAATGCCCCATAATGACAAAGTGAAAACATGTTTTTAGAAATTTGTGCAGATTTATTGAAAATGAAATAGATTTATGTCAAAACTGTAACTTGTCCAGATTCACTGTCTTGCTTTATTTGATCCCATATTTTACAAGGTAAGTTGACTGAGAACACATCATTTACATTAACGACCTGGGGAATTGTTACAGGCGAGAGGGGGGTGAATGAGCCAATTGGAAGCTGGGAATGATTAGGTGGCCATGATGGTATGAGGGCCAGATTGGGAATTTAGTTAGGACACAATGGGATATTTAGTGGCAACAGAGTCAAGACACCTATTTAACATCCCATTCAAAAGACCGTACCCTAACCGGGAAAAATCCCCCAATCACTGCCACATTGGGATATTTATTTTTTAGACCAGAGGAAAAAGTGCCTCCTACTGGCCCTCCAATACCACTTCCAGCCACATCTGGTCTCCCATCCAGGGATCAACCATAACCAACCCTGCTTGGCTTCAGAGGAAGCCAGCAGTGGTATGCTGCAGTCACTACAAAGATATGGGTGTCCTGCCTAACTCAAATGGTAAACAAATCCAGTGTAGATTTGGCTTTGTGTTTTATATTATTGTCCTGCTGAAAGGTGAATTTATCTCCCAGTGTCTGGCGGAAAGCAGACTGAACCAGGTTTTCCTCTAGGATTTTGCCTGTGCTTAGCTCAACTTGTGGAGTATCTATCAGTTTTCCACAATTACAGCTGTTTTAAAGTCACCATTAACCTCATTGTGAAATCCCAGAGTGGTTTCCTTCCTCTCCGGCAACTGAGTTAGGAAGGACGCCTGCACCTTTGTAGTGACTGGGTGTATTGATACACCCTCCAAAGTGTAATCAATACGTTCACCATGCTCAAAGGGATATTTTTTTCTTGTCTGCTTTTATTTATTTTTACCCATCAATGGGTGATAAAAAAAAAAATACAAAATTTGAGCATTGGAAAACCTCCTTGGTCTTTGTGGTTGAATCTGTGTTTGAAATTCACTGAGGGACCATACATATTATTGAATGTGTTGGGTACAGAGATGAAGTAGTCGATCAGAAATCATGTTAAACACTAATATTGCACACAATGTCCATGCAACTTATTCTGTGACTAGGCAACATTTTAGTCCTGAACTTATTTAGGCTTGCCATAACAAAGGGGATGAATAGCGAGTGACTCAAAATATTTCAGCTTTTTATTTTTATATAGATAGATATTTGTTTTAACAATAAATACAATGTAAGTCCAGACCTGAATCCAATCGAGAATCTGTGGAAAGAACTGAAAACTGCTGTTCACAAATGCTCTCCATCCAACCTCACTGAGCTCGAGCTGTTTTGCAAGGAGGAATGGGAAAAAATGTCAGTCTCTCGATGTGCAAAACTGATAGAGACATACCCCAAGCGACTTACAGCTGTAATCGCAGCAAAAGGTGGCGCTACAAAGTATTAACTTAAGGGGGCTGAATAATTTTGCACGCCCAATTTTTCAGTTTTTGATTTGTTAAAAAAGTTTGAAATAATCCCACTTGTTGTTGATTCTTCACAAAAAAATACAGTTTTATATCTTTATGTTTGAAGCCTGAAATGTGGCAAAAGGTCGCAAAGTTCAAGGGGGCCGAATACTTTCGCAAGGCACTGTAATTCCACTTTGTGCAGGCCAGTGACAAAAAAAATCTTAGATGAATCCATTTTAAATTCAGTGGGACAAAATGTGTAAAAGGTCAGTGGGTGTGAATACTTTCAGAAGGTATATGTTTGGAACTTCCGTACTTTGCAGTTGTTTTTACTGGATACAACACGTGTTACTGTGAAGCCCTTTCATTGCTTGGTTTTGGTTTGACAGTAAGTGATGTCTTGTTTTTGCCACAGTTCTTTATAAATGGTTCAGATGGAGAAAACACCTCATTATATAACATTTACAACTGGATACTTTTACAGCCATGATTTCCAGAACAGCAAGTATGTTTCATAATGTCCTTCTCACTTTGAGATAGTATTTTGTGTTTTCCACTTCCAGCGTGGTGTCCCAGGACTCAGGGAAAAACTTTTTTTCCAGAGCGAATATTTTGTAATTGAAGGTGTGTGGGTGAGTGTGTAGGGATTAAAGTCCAAAAGAGTAATCACAGTCCTGTCAGTGACACTCCTAAATGGAGTACAACATTGCAAAGCCATTAGCAAGTTTACAATAATGCCATTCCTAAGGAGCTTTAGCTAAACATATTCTCAGTCAAGTACTAGGTACAACGTTTGCATAACATTTCCAAGACCTCTGTTAGTCAAAATAACCTCATCCAATTATTTACATTAAACCAGAAAATAACACTTGGGCTGTTTGTAAAGATGCATTTGTGTGCTCAACCACAATTGGAAACTACTATTTTTATTATAGACACAAAGCACTGTACATTTTACCATACAGATGAAGACGGAAGTTTACATACACCTTAGCCAAATACATTTAAACTAAGTTTTTCACAATTCCTGACATTTAATCCTAATAAAAATGTCCTGTCTTAGGTCAGTTAGGATCACCACTTTATTGGAAGAATGTGAAATATCAGAATAATAGAAGAGAGAATGATTTATTTCAGCTTTTATTTCTTTCATCACTTTCCCAGTGGGTCAGAAGTTTACATAAACTCAATTAGTGTTTGGTAGCATTGTCTTTAAATTGTTTAACTTGGGTCAAATGTTTTAGGCAGCCTTCCACAAGCTTCCCACAATAAATTGGGTGAATTTTGGACTATTCCTCCTGACAGAGCTGGTGTGACTGAGTCAGGTTTGTAGGCCTCCTTGCACGCACACGTTTTTTCAGTTCTGCCCACAAATTTTCTATAGGATTGAGGTCAGGGCTTTGTTATGGCCACTCCAATACCTTGACTTTGTTGTTCTTATGCCATTTTGCCACAACTTTGGAAGTATGCTTGGGGTCATTGTCCATTTGGAAGACCCATTTGCAACCAAGCTTTAACTTCCTGAATGATATCTTGAGACGTTGCTTCAATATATCCACATAATTTTCCTTGCTTATGATGCCATCTATTTTGTGAAGTGTACCAGTCCCTCCTGCAGCAAAGCACCCCCACAACATGATGCTGCCACCCCTGTGCTTCACGGTTGGGATGGTGTTCTTCGGCTTGCAAGCATCCCCTTTTTCCTCAAAACATAATGATGGTTTTTGTTTCATCAGACCAGAGGACATTTCTCAAAAGTACCATCTTTGACCCAATGTGCAGTTGCAAACCGTAGTCTGGCTTTTTTTATGGTGGTTTTGGAGCAGTGGCTTCTCCCTTACTGAGCGGACTTTTCAGGTTATGTCGATATAGGACTCGTTTTACTGTGGATATAGATACTTTTGTACCCATTTCCTCCAGCATCTTCACAAGGTCCTTTGCTGCTGTTCTGGGAATCATTTGCACTTTTCGCACCAACGTACTTTCATCTCTAGGAGACAGAATGCGTCTCCTTCTTGAGCGGTATGATGGCTGCGTGGTCCCATGGTATTTATACTTGCGTACTATTGTTTGTACAGATGAATCTGGTACCTTCAGGCGTTTGGAAATTGCTCCCAAGGATGAACCAGACTTGTGGAGGTCTACAATTTTTTTCTGAGGTCTTGGCTGATTTCTGTTGATTTTCTCATGATGTCAAGCAAAGAGGCACTGAGTTTGAAGGTAGGCCTTGAAATACATCCACAGGTGTACCTCCAGTCGACTCAAATTATGTTAATTAGCCTAGCAGAAGCTTCTAAAGCCATGACTTAATTTTCTGGAATTTTCCAAGCTGTTTAAAGGCACAATCAATTTCGTGTATGTAAACGTCTGACCCACTGGAATTGTGGTACAGTGAATTATAAGTGAAATAATCTGTAAACCATTTTTGGAAAAATTACTTTTGTCATGCACAAAGTAGATGTCCTAACTCACTTTCCAAAACTATAGTTTGTTAACAAGAAATTTGTGGAGTGGTTGATAAACGAGTATTATTGACTTGTAAACTTCCGACTTCAACTCTATGTGCTGCATCTATTGTAGCGCATGAAACTGTCAGATGTATTGTGCTGTTATACGCTTTGCAAGTCCCGCCTAATTTCTGGATCATGTCCAATACTGTTTTATTTGGGATTCTCGATTCTCGATTGCGCCGGTTTTGGTAAAAAAGCTCAAGGGGATGGGGATGAAGAAATGTAACCACTCAAATTCATAGAGAGAGCTATGGATGCAAAGACTGATCATCCATGATATTAAAATGTACGTTTTGAGGCTATATAGTGTTTGTTTACATTTACTTTGTTTACAGACATTAGCTATATTTTGGGTTCTGATGAGGTATGACAGTTGAACTAAGTTCACCATGAGGCATTTATAGGTTATATTCTTCAATGATCAATGGGTACATATTTATAAGTCCAAACATTGATATGGCAACTACAGATGGCCCCTTTCAGATATACAGTTCTTTCAGAAGGTATTCAGACCCGTTGACCTTTTCCACATTTGTTATGTTACAGCCTTATTCTAAATTCCCCTCATCAATCTACACACAATACCCCATAATGACAAAGTAATAACAGTTTTTTAGAAATGTTTGCTAATTAAAAAAAAAAAAAATCTAATTTACGTAAGTATTCAGACCCTTTACTCAGTAATTTGCTGCAGCACCTTTGGCAGCGATTACAGCATCAAGTCTTCTTGGGTATGACGCTACAGGCTTGGCACACCTGTATTTTATTTGGAGAGTTTCTCCCACTCTTCTCTGCAGATCCTCTCAAGCTCTGTCAGGTTGGAAGTTAACATTGCTGCACAGCCATTTTCAGCTCTCCAGAGATGTTTAGATAGGGTTGAAGTCCGGGCTCTGGCTGGGCCACTCAAGAACATTCGGAGACTTGTCCCGAAGCCACTCCTGCGTTGTCTTGGCTGTGTGCTTAGGGTCGCTGTCCTGTTGTAAGGTGAACCTGCTCCCCAGTCTGAGGTCCTGAGTGCTCTGGAGCAGGTTATCATCAAGGATCTCTCAGTACTTTGCTCTGTTCATCTTTGCCTTGATCTTAACTAGTCTCCCAGTCCGTGCTGCTGAAAAACATCCCCAGAGCATGATGCAACCACCACCATGCTTCACCGTAGGGATGGTGCCAGGTGTCCTCCAGATGTGACGCTTTGCATTCAGGCTAAAGAGTTCAATCTTGGTTTCATCAGATCAGAGAATCTTGTTTCTCGTGATCTGAGAGTCTTTTGGTGCCTTTTGGCAAACTCCAAGTGGGCTGTCATGTGTCTTTTACTGAGGAGTGGCTTCTGTCTGGTCACTCTACCATAAAGGCCTGATTGGTGGAGTGCTGCAGAGATTGTTGTCCTTCTGTAAGATTCTCCCATCTCCACAGAGGAACTCTGGAGCTCAGTCAGAGTGATCATCATGTTCTTGGTCACCTCCCTGACCAAGGCCCTTCTCCCCCAATTGCTCAGTTTGGCTAGGCGGCTAGCTCTAGGAAGAGTCTTGGTGGTTCCAAACATTTTCCATTTAAGAATGATGGAGGCCACTGTGTTCTTGGGTACCTTCAATGCTGCAGAAATGTTTTGGTACCCTTTCCCAGATCTGTGCCTCGACACAATCGACACTAAAAACTTTAGTGATTGGGAGTCCCATAGGGTGGCGCACAATTGGCCCAGCGTCGTCTGGGTTTGGCCAGGGTAGGCCATCAGTGTAAATAAGAATTTGTTCTGAACTGACTTGCCTAGTTAAATGAAGGTTAGAGAATCCTGTCTCGGAGCTCTATGGACAATTATTTTGACCTCATGGCTTGGTTTTTGCTCTGCCATGCACTGTCACCTATGGTACCTTATAGGTGTGTGCCTTTCTAAATCATTTCCAATCAATTAAATTTACCACAAGTGGACTCCAATCAAGTTGTAGAAACATCTCAAGGATGATCAATGGAAACATTTCTATAAACCGGTTTTCGCTTTGTCATTATGGGGTATTGTGTGCAGATTGCTTAGGATTCTTTGTTTTATATCCATTTTAAAATAAGGCTAGCATAACAAAATATGGAAAAAGTCAAGGAATCTGAATAGGCATCAAGAAATATATATATATATATCCATAAAAATGATGCCAGCTGATTCATGAATTCAACTTGCTGAGAAAAGCTACCTGCCTGCCTGTCTCGTCCCAACACATTTATTACTATGGGACAGCTGGAGATTGCAACATTGTTTCAATATTGAAATTCAAATGTCAGACAGACCACAAGATTTATATTAATCTCCGCTGTTAAATCAAATGCTAGTCTAAAAGAAATCTGAGATAATATCTAGATGCTTTTTATAGTGGAGATCAAGTTTATAAATTGCCTGGCTGGACTGATGAGACAGTGGATTGCGCAGTGAGATGGAACAGAGTAAATAGGCATTTCAACGTCATATCTTTAGCCGGTGGTAACTTGTGGAATAGACACCAGTTGGAATACGGTTTTAACCAATCAGAATCCAGGATTAGACCAACCTGTTGTATACATAAGCAATAAGGCCCGAGGAGGTGTGTTAAGCATGACAACAGAGTACCTGGACACAGCCCGTAGCTGTGGTATATTGGCCATATACCACAAACCCAGAGGTGCCTTATTGCTATTATAAACTGTTAACCAACTTAATTAGAGCAGTAAAAATAAGTGTTTTGTCATACCCATGGTATAACACAGTGTTCAGCCAATCAGCATTCTTGGCTCGAACACCCAGTTTATGATGTCTGATATACCACGGTTTCAGCCAATCAGCATTCAGGTCTCAAAACACCCGGTTTATAATATCGTATGAAGATATGCTAAAACACTTGTAGTCAATGCCATGGCGACATTGGCTAGCTAAACTCCGATGACATGTTTCTAACGGTCGTTTCGCGCAAAACTGCGCATGTGCAGGTCAAAGCTAATCCTTCGATAAAGTTGTTTTTGACGAAAATGAAAACGTGTCAGTTTGTCACTTTCACGAGGTTGGAGCAATAACATGTTGAACTAACCAAAAACATTGTCTCGAATCGAGGTTGTGCCTTTAGATTTAGAGAAAATGAACAACTAAGGAAGAACTTTTCACTTCTCTCATTGACTTCTTTAACCCCAAACCCTGGCCTGGTCTGTTTAGTTTGTTTTGCAAGCGTTCCCAGAAGTCTCGCAATGTTGTGCCTCGGTTTAGAAACTGTGTGCGACAGCGTTCCAACTGGTCGTTCAGTTCAGCACCATTTCCGTTAAATTGAACGTGCCAGAACGTAAAAACATACCCGAACGCAGCCATGTTGTTTGCATGTGACAAATACAATTTGATTAGGTGTATGGAAGAAGTCGGAGCTCAAGGGTGTAAACGAGTTTCCCTCAAGTAATTACGAGTTGGAGAGGCGTTCAAGTGGATTTTCCAGTCATATGCTCGTATTTACAAGATGCTATGAACGCAGCATCGTCTCGCGCATGTGGATTGAAACGTCCCTCAGACGATAAAGCTGATAGGTCCGGATGGAAATTTTGCGACCCCCCCACTCAGCTAACTCTTCGTAATGACATTGCTTTGTAAACACATTTACAATCTGTTATTTTCGTTGATGCAGCGCGTGAAATATCCGTAGGAAGCTAAATTAGATGGGTGCGGTGTTCAAGTAAGAGCACGCATCAACAGGACTAGTGAAAAGCTGTAAAACCGGATGGAATTTACTGTCAGTTCGTGAATGTTTTAATCGTGTGAAAGCCTGCCCATTTCGTTGCTACCAGTCAAGCGAGAGGTAGCCGACAATGTGGAAGACGAGGGGCCCTAAAAAGCAAATCCCGTTAGGTGGAAACAGCTATGAAACCAACCCGTAACACCTGGGGACAAGATGAGCAGTTGACTTGACGTTTTGCCTTACCCGAAACGATAAATAACAGTTAACTTTGACTCTCGCAACCCTCGAGAAGCGTATTCGAAGAAACCGAGATAATGGTGGCTCTCTCATCGGTTTTAACGCCCCTTGCTCGGCAGCTGCACAGACATCTCATCAAGCAAACTAAAGGGCAACGTTTGATACCTGTGAGAAGATGCAACCTCACCGCATGTTCAAGCAAATATGTGCTTTCTGCCTGTAAGTGTCGAAACTTTTCACATATCTTGTATCATTATATTAAGTACAGTTGCTAGTTGTAGGCAATATATTTAAGACTAGAACAGTCAGTGCTATGATCACCACTAGTCACTCAGTCCAGCTGGCATGCCACACACATGATAAATAACTGTTAAATCTCTCAAGCAGCGGTAACGTTTTAATCAACGTCACTATGGCTACCAATTATGTATATAAATCATTGGTTGCTACATTACTAAAGGGATAATGACATTGTGCACGCATTGCGATGAAAACAAAGAATACATGGAAACCAGGGAGTGGATTTCTGCATGAGTGAATCTGGTTCATTATGCCAGCAGCATACCATCCGGCATCTCACTGCTGGAATGCCTCTGAAGTTAAGCAGGGTTGGTCCTGGTTAGTCCCTGGACCATTTGCAGCTGGAAGTGGTGTTGGAGGGCCAGTAGTAGGCACTCTTCCCTAAGGTCTAAAAAATGATCCCAAGGCAGTGATTGGAGTCATTGCCCTGTCTTTCGACTGGGTCGTTAAACTAATGTAATGTGTTGTACGCCAACTACGACTCGGCAAAGCATGCCGTTTATTATGCTACAGATGAAAGAAATTATGAACTTCACAGGGTGGAGAAAGTGCTCAGCCTTTAGCTTGATGCTCCATTCCAATGAATATCAAGGGTCTTATTCTGGTGACATGATGATTGATGCTTGACTGCTGTTTGACAAATAAAAATATTCTTGCTATTTTGTCCATAATAATCTCATGTAGACTATACCCGCACTGAATCTGCAAGCTGTTTTCTGGTGAGAAAATGAAAATGCTCTTTATTTTTTTTCTCCCCAATGTTGTAGTAGCTACTTTCTTGTCTCATCGCTACAACTCCCGTACGGGCTAGGGAGAGACGAAGGTTGAAAGTCATGCGTCCTCCGATACACAACCCAACCAGCCGCACTGCTTCTTAACACAGCGCGCATCCAACCCGGATGCCAGCCGCACCAATGTGTCGCTACACCGTGCACCTTTTTATGCTAATATAATCAAATTTGCATAAAAAAAAAAGAGCATTTTCTCACCTGTGTTGTAATTCCAACAAATGGACTTGTTGCAGATGAAAGGCTGTGAGTGACGACGTAGTGCACATAAAAATAACTTTTACAGTTAAATTCCCATGTACCGAAATAAAAAATACAAGTCATTCGGGTTATGGGGGTGCTTTACAAGTAAGCCGTCATTGTAAATAAGAATTTGTTCTTAACTGACTTGCCTAGATTAAAGGTTAAATACATTTGCTGCAGTGCATTTTCAACTCTACTGAGGGTTTTGTCACAAATGCAGCGTTCTATAGGTAATGTGCCCACTCAGATGTTGGCACGTGCGTTTTAGCCAACAGCTTGCAGATAGTGTGGGTATAGCCTACGTGATGAGATTATTATGGACAAAAGAGCAAGATAAAAAATATTAATTTGTTAAATAGCAGCTAAGTATCGACCATCATGTCACCAGAATAAGACCCTCAATATTTATTGGCATGAAGCATCACGCTAAAGACCGTGCTCTTTCACCACCCTGTGAAGTTAATCATCATTTATTTCATCTGTATCCTAATAAACTGCATTGTTTCCCAAGTTATAGTGGGAGGACCACACACCATATCATTGCGTGGCTCCAAGGTTACTTCAGTATAATGGTTATTGTATAAATATTTGTGCATAAAGCTGTTTCCGCCACCATTTTTCACATAATACAGACACAAAAAGATACCACCATGTCGAACAAACCAATAATGTCGCCATTTATAAAATTATTTTGAAATTACCTGTTTCCATCATAGCTGTTTTTTTAATATGGTATGACTTTACACTCAAACTGTGGATGGAAACTGTTACTGATAAACAAACATAGTAATACATTTTTTTAAAAATGTATACTAGTATACAAATGTATACTATATATATTTTGGCAATAAATCCCATAATGTACTTCCACAGAGTCAGATTAACTCGTGGATACCATTTTTATGTCTGTCAAATAAGGAAGTTTAAGGTATTTTCACGAGCCAATGCTAACTAGTGTTAGCACAATGACACAGTCTATGTGCTAGCAGATAGCAATGACTGGAAGTCTATGGGTAACGCTAGTTAGCAACTTCCTTCAAACTGCATGCAGAGGTGTAAAAATGGTATCTACGAGTTCATCTGACTCTGGGGAAGTAGGTAAAAGGCCTCATTGCCAAAATCCCTTTAAATTCTGTCCAGTGTGTCCAGATTTCTATTATATGACATTTAATGACAATATGTGTGAAATAGTTTGTATAAAAAGCAGCTTTTCTTTGTTTTAAATTGTATGGGTTTACCTGAACAACAGAATGGTGTGGGCGTGTACTGGTCAATAGTAGAGGTCGACCGATTAATCAGGGCCAATTTCAAGTTTTCATAACAATCAGAAATCTGTATTTTGTGGCGCCTATTTATTTATTTTTTAATACCTTTTTATTTAACTAGGCAAGTCAGTTAAGATCATATTCTTATTTTCAATGACGGCCTAGGAACGGTGGGTTAACTGCCTTGTTCAGGGGCAGAACGACAGATTTTCACCATGTCAGCTCGGGGGATCCAATCTTGCAACCTTAGTTAACTAGTCCAACGCAATAACGACCTGCCTCTCTCTCGTTGCACTCCACAAGGAGACTGCCTGTTACGCGAATGCAGTAAGCCAAGGTAAGTTGCTAGCTAGCATTAAACTTATCTTATAAAAAACAATCAATCATAATCACTAGTTAACTACACATGGTTGATGATATTACTTGATATTATCTAGCGTGTCCTGCATTGCATATAATCTGACTGAGCATACAAGCATACAAGTATTTAAGTGTCTGACTGAGCGGTGGTAGGCAGAAGCAGGCGCGTAAACATTCATTCAAACAGCTCTTCGTTGTGCGTCAAGCATTGCGCTGTTTATGATTTCAAGCCTATCAACTCCCGAGATGAGGCTGGTGTGACCGAAGTGAAATGGCTAGCTAGTTAGCGCATGCTAATAGCGTTTCTAACGTCACTCGCTCTGAGCCTTCTAGTAGTTGTTCCCCTTGCTCTGCATGGGTAACGCTGCTTCGATGGTGGCTGTTGTTGTTGTGTTGCTGGTTCGAGCCCAGAGAGGAGCGAGGAGAGGGACGGAAGCTATACTGTTACACTGGCAATACTAAAGTGCCTATGAGAACATCCAATAGTCAAAGGTTAATGAAAGACAAATGGTATAGAGGGAAATAGTCCAATAATTCCTATAATAACTACAACCTAAAACTTCTAACCTGGGAATATTGAAGACTCATGTTAAAAGGAACCACCAGCTTTCATATGTTCTCATGTTCTGAGCAAGGAACTGAAACGTTAGCTTTCTTACATAGCACATATTGCACTTTTACTTTCTTCTCCAACCCTTTGTTTTTGCATTATTTAAACAATTGAACATGTTTCATTATTTACTTGAGGCTAAATTGATTGTATTGATGTATTATATTAAGTTAAATTAAGTGTTCATTCAGTATTGTTATAATTGTCAGTATTATAAATAAATACAAATTGGCTGATTTAATCGGTATTGGCTTTTTTGGTCCTCCAATAATCGGTATCGGCGTTGAAAAATCATAATCGGTCGACCTCTAGTCAATAGGCCTTTATCACACCCATAACGGTTGCATCTGGTCAGTGATTAGTTGCGTAGCACAACATCCTGCAAAATGGAGCTGTTATTTATTTTATTTTTTTACCACTCCTGCTTGACCTGCCAAAAGTAACCACATCTGTCTGATCAAATCTTGTTGCGCTCCACTCGGCGACTGAGGCCAAAGCTCGATAAATTATGTTCTTCCACGAGAACTACCTTTTCAATTATGAAGGTAAGTTTACCATCAGCTATATTTACCATCACTAGCTAGCTAGCTGTAGCTAACTCTGTAATGTTAGCTACCAACTCAAGCTACAACGTTATGGCATTGTTTAACCTGTGACTAAAGATAACACGTTATAGCTAGCAACAAGTAATTCAGTTCAAGTGCTACCAAATTGATTACGTGAGTCCTTCCTTGATTTGACAAATAATGATTTAAGTTTTTTAAATGTTTTTTGTTTTTCTGTAAATGTTCAGTATTGAGCAAGGGAACGGGGAGTTTGTTTGAGAGCTAGGTGCTACAGGTCAATGAGCAAGAACGAGGAGCCCCATTCACTGCAGGTTACCCATAGATAAGATTAGGAAAAGTTCAAATTTGACCAAGTTCATTGCTTTTGTTTTACTGTGGTTGCAGATTTCCTTTAACTCTACAATATAACTCTCATAAAGACCATACTCTTTGTTTATCTACTGTAGCACTGCCTAGCCCTTTCAATTAGGTTTGGCAGCTGTGCATTACATTTTTTGCTTTGTCTTCTATAGAAACAAATTTATAAATCATACTGCCACTGATATTGGTACTGTAGTTCACTTGAAGCCTTCTGTCCTGTGTGCAACCACCTGGTTGCCTTGCTTTTCCAAACAATACAATGACAGCACGATGAGCATGAAGACTGTGCCACCACATGTACCATGCACAAGTGTCCTGCAGACATGGCACAGGCCAAGGACTGTGGTAATATACTTTGTAGAGCTAGGCCTAGATGTTGTTTCTGTAATCATTTTGGAATGGAAATGGGATCTCTGCACAAGTGTTCTTGTTTTCAGGGGAGCCGCCCAGAACCAACGACATCTGGAAAAAGTGGCTTAAAATCTACACTTTAACAAGCATACATCAATTTTCTGTGATGAGAGAAAAATATATATTTTCAGTCACGCTCTTAATAAAAAAAATTTAGCAAGGAATATAAACACTTTCTCAACCGCGTCACAATAGTTTATCACTTTCTCCAACTTAATGCATCGTTTTTATTTCAGGGCCCCTTCCTGACCAGGCAGTGCGTTCTGCTGGAGAGGCTTTTGAGGAGCATTACACCCCAATTCCTGAGTTCCTCTGTCCTGCACAGCATAGTTGAACTGTCTCTATTTGATTCCAGTTTTGGATCTCTGCCCCGTGGTTCTGTGCTGTCTCACAAATGTCCCCCTGTTATGACAAGAAAGCTTGACAAACACCCAGATAATCCAGTCTTTCCCTAACTCCATATAGATGGGAAGTTAGAGTAAATTACACTTTGTCCCAAACTGCCACCAGTTCTACCATTTTAGAGAGCTTAATGGTCACGAGTTGTCAGCTGTGATCGAGGAAGGTACTGAAGGGCAATCGAGCCCCACCATGGAGCCAAATGCGTTGGCCAAGAGTAACAGCCAGCAGGTTCCGTGGAGTATGTCACATGACAGTGGAGTCCTCTGGTCAGGCACTGGCAAGCCCTACTGGGTAAGGCAAACCAGTCAAATGAAAAGGGGCTTGGCTCTAGAGCCAGATGTGTTGAAACAGTACTCTGAAATGTGTACTTTTCTCCAGGCCAGATGGTGTGACTGATCTTTAGCCACCCAGCACTTGGATGAGAACAGCAGCTTTACACTTACTGCTGGAACTGTGTGTGTCCAAGACCCCTTGTTCTAGTATTAAAAAATCAACAAAAGTGTGTGTGTGTGTGTGTAATATTTTATACATACATACAGTGCCTTGCGAAAGTATTCGGCCCCCTTGAACTTTGCGACCTTTTGCCACATTTCAGGCTTCAAACATAAAGATATAAAACTGTATATTTTTGTGAAGAATCAACAACAAGTGGGACACAATCATGAAGTGGAACGACATTTATTGGATATTTCAAACTTTTTTAACAAATCAAAAACTGAAAAATTGGGCGTGCAAAATTATTCAGCCCCTTTACTTTCAGTGCAGCAAACTCTCTCCAGAAGTTCAGTGAGGATCTCTGAATGATCCAATGTTGACCTAAATGACTAATGATGATAAATACAATCCACCTGTGTGTAATCAAGTCACCGTATAAATGCACCTGCACTGTGATAGTCTCAGAGGTCCGTTAAAAGCGCAGAGAGCATCATGAAGAACAAGGAACACACCAGGCAGGTCCGAGATACTGTTGTGAAGAAGTTTAAAGCCGGATTTGGATACAAAAAGATTTCCCAAGCTTTAAACATCCCAAGGAGCACTGTGCAAGCGATAATATTGAAATGGAAGGAGTATCAGACCACTGCAAATCTACCAAGACCTGGCCGTCCCTCTAAACTTTCAGCTCATACAAGGAGAAGACTGATCAGAGATGCAGCCAAGAGGCCCATGATCACTCTGGATGAACTGCAGAGGTCTACAGCTGAGGTGGGAGACTCTGTCCATAGGACAACAATCAGTCGTATATTGCACAAATCTGGCCTTTATGGAAGAGTGGCAAGAAGAAAGCCATTTCTTAAAGATATCCATAAAAAGTGTTGTTTAAAGTTTGCAACAAGCCACCTGGGAAACACACCAAACATGTGGAAGAAGGTGCTCTGGTCAGATGAAACCAAAATTGAACTTTTTGGCAACAATGCAAAATGTTATGTTTGGCGTAAAAGCAACACAGCTGAACACCCCATCTGCACTGTCAAACATGGTGGTGGCAGCATCATGGTTTGGGCCTGCTTTTCTTCAGCAGGGACAGGGAAGATGGTTAAAATTGATGGGAAGATGGATGGAGCCAAATACAGGACCATTCTGGAAGAACCTGATGGAGTCTGCAAAAGACCTGAGACTGGGACGGAGATTTGTCTTCCAACAAGACAATGATCCAAAACATAAAGCAAAATCTACAATGGAATGGTTCAAAAATAACATATCCAGGTGTTAGAATGGCCAAGTCAAAGTCCAGACCTGAATCCAATCGAGAATCTGTGGAAATAACTGAAAACTGCTGTTCACAAATGCTCTCCATCCAACCTCACTGAGCTCGAGCTGTTTTGCAAGGAGGAATGGGAAAAAATGTCAGTCTCTCGATGTGCAAAACTGATAGAGACATACCCCAAGCGACTTACAGCTGTAATCGCAGCAAAAGGTGGCGCTACAAAGTATTAACTTAAGGGGACTGAATAATTTTGCACGCCCAATTTTTCAGTTTTTGATTTGTTAAAAAAGTTTGAAATATCCAATAAATGTCATTCCACTTCATGATTGTGTCCCACTTGTTGTTGATTCTTCACAAAAAAATACAGTTTTATATCTTTATGTTTGAAGCCTGAAATGTGGCAAAAGGTCGCAAAGTTCAAGGGGCCGAATACTTTCGCAAGGCACTGTACATATATACAGTGGGGCAAAAAAGTATTTAGTCAGCCACCAATTGTGCAAGTTATCCCACTTAAAACGATGAGAGGCCTGTAATTTTCATCATAGGTACACTTCAACTATAACACAAAATGAGGGGGGAAAATCCAGAAAATCACATTGTAGGATTTTTAATGAATTTATTTGCAAATTATGGTGGAAAATAAGTATTTGGTCAAAAACAAAAGTTTCTCAATACTTTGTTATATACCCTTTGTTGGCAATGACAGAGGTCAAACGTTTTCTGTAAGTCTTCACAAGGTTTTCACACACTGTTGCTGGTATTTTGGCCCATTCCTCCATGCAGATCTCCTCTAGAGCAGTGATATTTTGGGGCTGTTGCTGGGCAACACGGACTTTCAACTCCCTCCAAAGATGTTCTATTTTGTTGAGATCTGGAGACTGGCTAGGCCACTCCAGGACCTTGAAATGCTTCTTACGAAGCCACTCCTTCTTTGCCCGGGCGGTGTGTTTGGGATCATTGTCATGCTGAAAGACCCAGCCACGTTTCATCTTCAAAGCCCTTGCTGATGGAAGGAGGTTTTCACTCAAAATCTCACGATACATGGCCCCATTCATTCTTTCCTTTACACGGATCAGTCGTCCTGATCCCTTTGCAGAAAAACAGCCCCAAAGCATGATGTTTTCACCCCCATGCTTCACAGTAGGTATGGTGTTCTTTGGATGCAACTCAGCATTCTTTGTCCTCCAAACACGACGAGTTGAGTTTTTACCAAAAAGTTATATTTTGGTTTCATCTGACCATATGACATTCTCCCAATCTTCTTCTGGATCATCCAAATGCTCTCTAGCAAATTTCAGACGGGCCTGGACATGTACTGGCTTAAGCAGAGGGACACGTCTGGCACTGCAGGATTTGAGTCCCTGGCGGCGTAGTGTGTTACTGATGGTAGGCTTTGTTACTTTGGTCCCAGCTCTCTGCAGGTCATTCACTAGGTCCCCCCGTGTGGTTCTGGGATTTTTGCTCACCGTTCTTGTGATAATTTTGACCCCACAAGGTGAGATCTTGCGTGGAGCCACAGATCGAGGGAGATTATCAGTGGTCTTGTATGTCTTCCATTTCCTAATAATTGCTCCCACAGTTGATTTCTTCAAACCAAGCTGCTTACCTATTGCAGATTCAGTCTTCCCAGCCTGGTGCAGGTCTACAATTTTGTTTCTGGTGTCCTTTGACAGCTCTTTGGTCTTGGCCATAGTGGAGTTTGGAGTGTGACTGTTTGAGGTTGTGGACAGGTGTCTTTTATACTGATAACAAGTTCAAACAGGTGCCATTAATACAGGTAACGAGTGGAGGACAGAGGAGCCTCTTAAAGAAGAAGTTACAGGTCTGTGAGAGCCAGAAATCTTGCTTGTTTGTAGGTGACCAAATACTTATTTTCCACCATAACTTGCAAATACATTTATTAAAAATCCTACAATGTGATTTTCTGGATTTTTTTTCTCTCATTTTTGTCTGTCATGGTTGAAGTGTACCTATGATGAAAATTACAGGCCTCTCTCATCTTTTTAAGTGGGGCTGACTAAATACTTTTTTTGCCCCACTGCATATTAACAAAGTTTTCTCTTCATTATTTTAAAGTATTCAGGTAAACCTTGTCCCAGCAGTGTAGTCTGTTTGGTTGAAATGTAGGCTACATTCCAAGCTGCTACTGCAGAGTATTTTAAATGCTTTTGCTTGTTATTACTGCAGAGAGGTACGCTACAAAAACACTGACTTTGCTTCCGCCACTTGGTAAGCAAGAAAAGGACCGGAACTTATCATCCAACAAACTACACTTCCAAAAATATAGTAAAAGCCTATACAGGGCGCAGTGGTTAAGGGCGCCGTACTGCAGCGCCAGCTGTGCCATCAGATACCCTGGGTTCGCGCCCAGGCTCTGTCGTAACTGGCCGCGACCGGGAGGTCCGTTGGGCGACGCACAATTGTCCTAGCGTCGTCCGGGTTAGGGAGGGCTTGGTCGGTAGGGATGTCCTTGTCTCATCGCACACCAGCGACTCCTGTGGCGGGCCGGGCGCAGTGCACGCTAACCAAGGTTGCCAGGTGCACAGTGTTTCCTCCGACACATTGGTGCGGCTGGCTTCCGGGTTGGATGCACGCTGTGTTAAGAAGAATGTGGCTAGGTTGGGTTGTGTATCGGAGGACGCATGACTTTCAACCTTCGTCTCTCCCGAGCCCGTACGGGAGTGTAGCAATGAGACAAGATAGTAGCTACTACAACAATTGGACACTACGAAATTGGGGAGAAAAAGGGGTAAAATAAAAAAAGCCTATCCAAATATTCATGACAAGTAAACAGCGGAAAGTCAGCTTTCCACATTCGTAAGGCCTTGCAGACTGAGCCTGCCAGTGCCATCATATACAGTTGAAGTCTGATGTGTACATACATTTAAACTCAGTTTTTCACAATTCCTGACATTTAATCCTAGTAAAAATGCCCACTTTATTTTAAGAATGTGAAATGTCAGAATAATAGAAGAGTGATTTATTTCAGCTTTTATTTCTTTCATCACATTCCCAGTGGGTCAGAAGTTTACATGCTACCAAATACTAATTGAGTGTATTGCCTTTAAATTGTTTAACTTGGGTCAAACGTTTCAGGTAGCCTTCCACAAGCTTCCCACAATAAGTTGGGTGAATTTTGGCCTATTCCTCCTGAGGAAGCTGGTTTTAACTGAGTCATGTTTGTAGGCCTCCTTGCTCGCACACATTTTTTCAGTTCTGCCCACAAATGTTCGTTAGGATTGACGTCAGGGCTTTGTGATGGCCACTCCAATACCTTGACTTTGTTGTCCTTAAGCCATTTTGCCACAACTTTGGAAGTATGCTTGGGGTCATGGTCCATTTGGAAGACCCATTTGCGACCAAGCTTTAACTTCCTGACTGATGTCTTGAGCTGTTGCTTCAATATATTAACATAATTTTACAGCCTCATGATGCCATCTACTTTGAAGTGCACCAGTCCCTCCTGCAGCAAAGCACCCCCACAACATGATGTGGCCACACCTGTGCTTCACGGTTGGGATGGTGTTCTTCGGCTTGCAAGACTCCCCCCTTCTATAATGGTCATTATGGACAAACAGTTCTATTTTTGTTTCATCGGACCAGAGGACATTTCTCAAAAGTACCTTCTTTGACCCCATGTGCAGTTGCAAACTGTAGTCTAGCTTTTTTATGGCGGTTTTGGAGCAGTGGCTTCTCCCTTGCTGAGCGGCCTTTTCAGGTTATGTCGATGTAGAACTCGTTTTACTGTGGATATAGATACTTTCGTACCCATTTCCTCCAGCATCTTCACAAGGTCCTTTGCTTCTGTTCTGGGATTGATTTGCACTTTTCGCACCAAAGTACTTTAATCTCTAGGAGACAGAATGCGTCTCCTTCTTGAGCGGTATGATGGCTGCGTGGTCCCATGGTATTTATACTTGCGTACTATTGTTTGTACAGATGAACATGGTACCTACCTTCAGGCGTTTGGAAATTGCTCCCAAGGATGAAACAGACTTGTGGAGGTCTACATGTTTTTTTTCTGATGTATTGGCTGATTTCTCTTGATTTTCCCATGCTGTCAAGCAAAGAGGCACTGAGTTTGAAGGTAGGCCTTGAAATACATCCACAGCTACACTTCCAATTGACTCAAATGAAGTCAATTAGCTTATCCGAAGCTTCTAAAGCCATGACATCATTTTCTGGAATTTTCCAAGTTGTTGACAGGCACAGGTAACTTGGTATATGTAAACTTCTGACCCACTGGAATTGTGATACAGTGAAATAACCTGTAAATAATTACTTGAAAAATTACTTGTCATGCACAAAGTAGATGTCCTAACCGATTTGCCAAAACTATAGTTTGTTAACAAGAAATTTGTGAAGTGGTTGAAACACCTAGGTTGGAGTCATTAAAACTAGTTTATGTAAACTTACGACTTCCAACTGTAAAATGATGTTTGTCAAGAACTACTGCCCCACTGAGTTGCATTTTATGTTTTAATTTCTTCAGTCCCAGGGAAACCCATACATTCTTTTGGGGTACATCCATTGGGAAAATAAAGTGGAAGTAAAAACGTTTTCCTTAGTAATAGTAATAGCAGTAGTATTTTGATTTCAATAAAAGTCCTACATTAAATGTATACATATTGAAAAATCGAAACATGAATATAGAAAATACACCAGTTAAGACTTGGCACATTTTTCAATATAGGGGGGGGTGTCCTGGTTTCGTGAGGAATCACCCACTTCCTTCCTCTTACTCGTACTCAAAGGAAATTGCAGAATAAGTCAAATGTGGGTAGGTTACAGAAACGGACTCACGGAATGTATTGGCAGCCCAACAGGTCTTGTCCACAGAAGGAGAGATAGAAGTCGTTCAGTTCTGAACGCAAAGTTAATTAAATCTGCATTTTCTGGCATTACAATAAATCTACTAGGACCTCCTATATCTGTACAATGGTCCGTTGGAAAAGGTATTTTAAATGGGAACAATTATTTTTAAATGAACCTTTTTGCTACTGTAGCCATGGCTCTAATGTGCGTCGCTGCTGTGTAACCTGCAGTTTTAAATTGGGAACACCAATGCGACAACAAACATTTATTTTTATTATAATTGTTGTAACAAAGCTTCGCTGTACCGTTGTTTCCTGAGTGCAGATTCGTTAGCTTCATGCTTGCACCCTTACTACAGCGAACACAGTTGTTTCCTACTAGCACACAGTTCAAAAGATCGGACTCATTAACCAGGGCAACGTTTCTTTTTCTTCCTGTCGAGGATTGGAAGCCGCATTTTACATTCCTAAAAACTGTCACCGGCCGTTAACCATTCGTTTTAAACCTTGTTTAGTCATGTTTGTCACTTGACTAACTAGCTAGCTAACAACCTGGTAACATTTACCAGTATATATATTTTTCTAGGGCATAACGTGTTCCAGATTTAACTAGAATTCATATAGGGCTGCTATATCTCAATAAATGCTATGTTGTGCTCCTAACCTTTTAAAGTTGTGAGCACCAGTGCTAACAATGCATTTACATTTAGAGCCCAGACTGTATCGGATTGAAATAAAAAGCCTATTCTTACTACCATTTGTTTTTAATGCAGCCTAGTTTCCCATCATGTGTAATATAAATTGTGACAATGAAGATCATAAAATGTCAGAATTTTTTTAAAAGCTTACTTCCTGTACTGAAATGAGCTATGGATTTTTGTATAATGCACTCTTCATAATCCTCTATAGCTCATGTATAGACAATGTGTTCTAATTCTGTGGCCCAGTGGATCGCAGGGAGATACATCTGCCAAAGGTTTCTCAGTGAGGTATGCAGGGTCATGGGTAGTAAAAATAGGTTGAACACCAGTAGGACTCTTATAGCAGACATTAACATTGTGGTTCTCACCATAAAAATCAACCATGTTCATTAACTTCATCAGGATTTGAGGCATAATGCCGATTTACAGGACCTCCATGTGTTTCTCAGAAACATGACTGCTTTTTCTGTGCCCTAAACTGACTAATTTGCTCTTTTTACCATTTAATCCATAGAATGGTCCTTTAGAGCAAGGTTTCCCAAACTCGGTCCTGGGTCATCGTGAATCAGCTGTGTAGTGCTAGGACAAAAACCAAAACGTGCACCCCGGGGTAAACAATTAATTGTTATATTGAGGACATTTTGGCCTTCTGGAGTCTTAAGGCCTGCGTAATGTTTGATCTGTAGGTGCTACAAAGCAAACTTTGATGTCAAATTAAGCTTTACCACTTGCTCTGTAATATGAGTAGTATTTTTCAGTGATAGTTCTTACATTAATTTATGAAGATTGAAAAATATAAAACATGAATATTGAAAATAACATTTTTGATTAAGCAAATATTTCAATACATTGTTGATAATATACTCTACGGCGGGGATCATCAACTAGATTCAGCCGTGGGACAATTTCTCTCTTGAGCAGATGGTCAGGAACATAATTACAAATCATTTGTAGAATGCAAAATTGACTGGAAGAAGCCCAAACAGATATAATGTGACTAAAACAATTTAAAAGCATGCTTACATTTGTATATGATCACCTCTCTATTATGTTTGGGAATACTTTGGAACAGATTTTTTCCCCCAAGTATAATAATGTTCTATCACTTGGAGCCAGTTTGCTGCCATTTTACAGTTGTATACATTTACACAAGGAGGGGCAAATACATTTAAAAACATTTATTTTTATTGTTTAAATCACCCGAAGGACAAATTCCCAGAGAGGGAAACTTGCTCTATGGCCATATCAAAGTTCCAGAGAGGGAAACTTGCTCTATGGCCATATCAAAGTTCCAGAGAATGGTGTGAATGGTTACATTGCCTACTATACCAATTTCACTACGAAATGGGCCATCACTTTAGAACTACCAGAGATATTACACATGATGGGAAACTAGGCTGCATTAAAACAAATGGTAGTAAGAATAGGCTTTTTATTTTAATCCGGTACAGTCTGGGCTCTAAATGTAAATGCATTGTTAGCACTGGTGCTCACAACTTTAAAAGGTTAGGAGCACAACATAGCATTTATTGAGATATAGCAGCCCTATATGAATTCTAGTTAAATCTGGAACACGTTATGCCCTAGAAAAATATATATACTGGTAATGTTACC
The DNA here is from genome assembly GCF_057628025.1 of Oncorhynchus mykiss. NCBI lineage: Eukaryota > Metazoa > Chordata > Actinopteri > Salmoniformes > Salmonidae > Oncorhynchus > Oncorhynchus mykiss. The sequence goes on along the minus strand of NC_143023.1, from coordinate 65,660,598 downwards.
AGGTTGTTAGCTAGCTAGTTAGTCAAGTGACAAACATGACTAAACAAGGTTTAAAACGAATGGTTAACGGCCGGTGACAGTTTTTAGGAATGTAAAATGCGGCTTCCAATCCTCGACAGGAAGAAAAAGAAACGTTGCCCTGGTTAATGAGTCCGATCTTTTGAACTGTGTGCTAGTAGGAAACAACCGTGTTCGCTGTAGTAAGGGTGCAAGCATGAAGCTAACGAATCTGCACTCAGGAAACAACGGTACAGCGAAGCTTTGTTACAACAATTATAATAAAAATAAATGTTTGTTGTCGCATTGGTGTTCCCAATTTAAAACTGCATGTTACACAGCAGCGACGCACATTAGAGCCATGGCTACAGTAGCAAAAAGGTTCATTTAAAAATAATTGTTCCCATTTAAAAAACCTTTTCCAACGGACCATTGTACAGATATAGGAGGTCCTAGTAGATTTATTGTAATGCCAGAAAATGCAGATTTAATAAACGTTGCGTTCAGAACTGAACGACTTCTGTCTCTCCTTCTGTGGAGAAGACCTGTTGGGCTGCCAATACATTCCGTGAGTCCGTTTCTGTAACCTACCCACATTTGACTTATTCTGCAATTTCCTTTGAGTAAGAGGAAGGAAGTGGGTGATTCCTCACGAAACCAGGACACCCCCCCCCCCCCCTATATTGAAAAATGTGCCAAGTCTTAACTGGTGTATTTTCTATATTCATGTTTCGATTTTTCAATATGTATACATTTAATGTAGGACTTTTATTGAAATCAAAATACTACTGCTATTACTATTACTGAGCAATTGGGGAAAACAATCATAAGATACCAGTGTTTACTTTGTAGCACCTACAAATAAATTAAGGAGTCTTAAAGGAGGCCTGGGTAAGGACAAAAATGTTATAAATATGCACATTTTCATTAATTATTTCTCAATTGTGCTTTGTTACAAATGTTAAATATATGTCAACAAACCTTCCTCCAAAGGACTGTTCTGTATATTAAATGTTGTGAAAATCTGCCAAATCATGGTTTTTTTTTTTTGTCCTAGTTTCATGAGGAATAACCCAAGTGTCTCATTCCTCCTCTGCTTTACTCATTTCTTTAAATGGGATGTAGGGAGGAGGCTTACTGGTCTAACTCGAAGTCTGTTGAATTGCTGGTCTACTGTAAGACATTTTAATCTTATTTTATGTTTGGCATTTTGACTATAATAGCTAAATAATAATGCAGGAAGCTGGAGAGTACACAATGAAAAGTAAGTGTCAGCATTTGTCTTTGTTTTAGTGGGCTAAGCAATAGGACCAAATGTGATTTACACATGTGCCCTGTATTTCCTGGTTGGGCTTTATTCATCACAAATGTTACTGTCAGCCAAGATTGAAATCCTCTCTCATCCTTTGACTCCAGTGCATCCAATGTGGCAGGGACCACTCGTTGCTCCAGGGGGTAACAGACAATCTCCTATCGATATTCGGGTGCGTAAGAGCGTTTTTGATCCGCACCTTAAGCCGCTGACCCCGGATTACGACCCCGGGACGTGCTCACAGATATGGAACAACGGGTACTCATTCCTGGTTGAGTACGACGACACCACCGACAAATCCAGTAAGGACTCTCTGCTCTGCAATATGCCTCATTAAAACCAGAATGCCCACCACGTGGAATGTGACTGATTTTAGCTTTTTAAGTATCCCTGCCCTAGTCTTATTTCTCAACATCACTCTGTCTTGAAATGTGTTGTTTAGACATTTCTCATTTTCAATTGAATGTTATTTCAAAATGTATATTTTGTTTCACTGCTTTAATAATATACTTTATACATATTTTCATTCCAATTATACAATAGGCTTATTGTGTAAAATAAATATATAATCTGCCTGTGTGTGTGTGAAGAGAGAGGATACTTGTTTATGTTTTAGCATGTTTGTTTATACAATCATGTTTTTAACCCCCACTCAGTTGTTATTTATGTACTAGCCACTGTTTCCCATTCTTGGCTCTCTAATATAACACCGAATGATCTATTTATTCTTCTCCATCCCTCACTCAGTACTTAAAGGGGGTCCTCTGGAAGATAACTTCCGGCTGTGTCAGTTCCACTTCCATTGGGGGGAGAGCAACGCGTGGGGTTCCGAGCATACCGTGGACCGCCGCCTCTTCCCTGCTGAGGTAGCTACCGCACATCCTCTTCCTTGAGAGTTAGTGTGTTGTATTTTAAATGTCAATTTTGTTGAATGCCTCTAAGCAATTTGAAAAACCTCCTAACATGTCAAGTCTAGTAGAGCTGTAGTCTTCAGGAGACTATGGAATGGTGGAAGGACTGCTTTTAGACATCAGGGCATAGTGCTGTCCCAGCCAATCCATGACTATATTGGCATGGAATTTTTGTGACAGAGGGGTATTGTGCTGTTGGAAACCTCTACATATAGAAGCAAAATTCTCTGCGTGAACTGCATTCTGGTCAATCCTCATGACCCACCTTTTGTTATCTATTTTCATATTATTCCACTCACCTAAAGCACACTTACACAATAGAGGGAGTACTACTGTACTACTGTCTGTCTGGGGGAGGGTGCCATGCCAAGCTGTCGTTAATGGCTGTGAGAATCTGACCATGTCAGGGTTCTCAACATTCCCCAGGTGTAGAGAGGCTGAAGTTACGATTACAACACAAATCCCTGTGTGCCTAATAGGAGCACACCACAGTCTGAGTATTTATTGGTTTGTAACTCCTTTTTTCTTTATGTAAACCTCCCCTGATCCCAGTGTGACTGTGGGCCATTGTTGAGAACTGAAAGAGTGAAACAAAGAGGAGATACATGTGACCTCAGGGTCAGACAATGCTCAGTTTGGTTTAATAGATACTGATTCCTGTCAGTTAAGGATGGGTATTTTGGGGTGTATTTTGAAGTTCAGAATATGATCCCAAATTTGTTTTACTTCTGCTTTTTGGCTGTTGTTTATCTTGAGAATGATATTAAACATGAATTAGCTTAATCATTATTCAGCAACAGATATCATTTGTGACATGATATCTGGGGATAAGCACACTTTGATTTACATATCCTCCGTCTTTTCTGTTCCTAGCTCCACATGGTCCACTGGAACTCTAATAAGTACAGGCGGTTTGAGGAAGCTGTGATGGAGGAGAATGGACTGGCTGTTATCGGAGTCTTCCTCAAGGTCATTTATTGCTCTTCGTTAACATAGCTATTGATGCATCCCTTCAATATGCAACCCACCACCACTACTGTCATATACACACTTGACCACACACACACACACACACACACACACACACACACCCCATGCCTGAGCGATGGACTCAGTGCTCAGACACAGATTATTTTACTCCTCAGATAGGGAAGAGACACGAGGGACTGCAGAAACTAGTGGATGCCCTACCTGCTGTCAGACACAAGGTGAGTTCAATGATTGGCCACTTAAATCATGAAGTTGTTTTTTTTCTTTTTTTTAAACCAAGGTTTCAAAGAGCACATTTCAAGCAGGTGGTATATGCCTCTGAGTTTCTGAGAAGGCCGCCAAGTGTAAGAACAAAAATAGTTCATGTACTGTTGGGCAATCTGGACAAGTCTCAGGTGGAGCACACGTGACATTTGTATGGCAATAGTATGTGAGGGGGAGAGTGACGACAGTGTAGGAGCTATACAGGAGTGGTAGAGGGTAGAACACCATTTGTTACCTCCCACAGAATTATTACACAAAATAACAATTCTGAAATATGATCAGAGATGGGAAGATGGTCAACTAACTGCCATCTAGTGGCCTTGAGTCAAATTACATGCCACTACTATCAGGTTATTATGGATGGGGAATGCCAATAATAATTATTATTATTACATGGTTGGCAGCACCATGTAACCCTTTCCTCTTTCCGTTTTCACTCCCTAGGACAGTGTTGTTGAGTTCACTAGGTTTGACCCAGCCTGCCTACTGCCTGCTAACATTGACGATTACTGGACGTATGCAGGGTCACTTACCACTCCTCCTCTGACTGAGGCAGTGACCTGGATTATCATGAAGCAGCACATCGAAGTCAGCCATGACCAGGTTAGTGTGGATTTGTATGTGTTTGTTTGCTAGTGGAGAACAGGGAGGGAACATCAATGGCATTACCAGCGGTTTACACCTTGGTATTTTAACTCTGTAGTTTCAGGTCTGCGTAACACATTGTCCCTTTCTCAGCTGGCAGTGTTCCGGAGCCTTCTCTTCACCTCGGCAGAGGAGGAGGTGCAGAAGAGCATGGTCAACAACTTCCGCGTGCAGCAGCCCCTGAGGGGCCGCACTGTGCGGTCCTCGTTCACCCCCTTCCTGCAGCAGGAGCCACCTGCAAAAGGTCCACACACAGGCCACTGACCGGTACACACTAACTCACTCGAACCCTTCAAACCAAAATTATGCAATTACCCCAGGAAGCCTTTTTTTTTACTCTACAGAAGTCATACTGCTGGCATCTTCTTTCCAAATGCCTTATGCATTCAGAAAGCACTCAATGATTTCGCTTAAATGACAGGGATTTTAGCATTCCAATGTCACCATCTAAGCTGTGGTATTCAAAGTCAGGGTTGTGACCTCTAGCTAGTTGGGTTGTGTGGGAACTGCTGTGGGTTCGCCCCCCCCCCCCCCCTCATATTAAAAGTAAGCAAATTGAGAGTACAGATCATTTTATTTGACATTATACAAATGTTTTTGAGAAAGAATTAGAAAAATACTATTTTGAGTAAATGTATTTAATGGTTTCTTTTAATTTTAATAAGAGAAACTTAAATTCATTACATTTTTATTTGTTGATGTAAAAATCGAAATGTTTCTGTTTTAAGGTTGTCATTAGCTCTGGGGTGGGGGGGTCTCGAAAGGATTACGAAAGAAAGGGTTGGTCCCCCCTGAAAAAGTTAGAATACCAATGATCTATAGGCTTTAAATGTTTTGTTGTATTTTTTTTTTATTTTTTTTTTACATCTGTCTCACTGTCTGCTGTTCTGTCAATAATTGAAAGTCATCAACACATGGCAGGTATATTGCTGTAGTCGACGCTAACATATTTTTGAAAATCATGTGTCTTAGGTGAATCTGGTTGGAGATTTTTATGAATCCTCTTAATGTTTATAAGTTGTAAATCTTATTTATTCACTCCTTATTAACAGTCAAACTTTACATGCTTCCAGAAACAAATGATTGATGCTGCTGGAATCATTTGAAGTACTATCAACACTTATTATGTAAACTAAAGATTATGAATATCACCCTCTTGTGGAAAGAGTACTTCTACAGTCATTTTTTTCTTCCTTGACAAAGTATTTGAGGTGAAGGGGCATCATATATGAATGGGGGTTTAGTTTGAAGGTTTAAGCTCTAAATTTGTTTACAGCATATAAGCAAAGAGGTTTAGTTCATTCTATTTAGGCCTAGCTAAGGCTCCAAACTGCACACATGATTGTTGCTCAATATGTTTTTAGGTGATTTGATGGATTTTAATACATAGTCTTGAGTAGACTAGAATGTACATCTCAGTATCTTTAACTTAGATGTAAAAGTAATGTGTAGGATGTACAGCTTCATTATGCCTTATAAGCACAGGGAAACCAGGGCATTTGTTACAACTAATATGTTGAATTCTATAGCAAACATTGACCTTTTTTTTTTTACATGTGTCTAAGATTATTTTCCTCTTGTAATCAAATTCTTCTGTTGTACTAAAAAGGACTCTACCATAGTGCCTTCCATGTTATGCATAATACTCACACACACGGTCACCTTTGTTTTCATAGATCAATAGCTCACTGTTCTGTTGGAGCCTGCTGGTTTAATTAATATTGACAATATTATGCCCCTCGCAGGTTTTTAACAGGCAGTCGGTAGATTGTTTGCCAATTTCTGATCCAGGAGCTGTGGGAGAGTTTAGAGAGGGTGTCACATGTACATCATTAGCATGTTGGTTCTGTATTTATTTATTGGTGGAGGTCAGAAGGATTTGACTTGCCTTTTAGAAGCACTAGCAGCACACCGACAGGAATCATTCTCCTGATAGTTGTATGTCATTTCTTGAGACTGTTTAGCTTCGACTGTACTCTGAAAACTGCTATTTGTTCAGACCTTGTTATTGCAATAATTTGGAGATGATTTTAAAGTTTACAGCGGAACCATCCATAAATGCAAAATATCTAGGTAGCTGGACAGGGATTACAGTGGGACCAACTACATGTATCAACTTGAAAACATACCTGAACTTAATGTTATGCTTTAATAGCATTCCAAAAGGTTGTTTACGGTAAAATAAGCATTGCTATTCCCTGTGTTGACACACAACCATGATAAGTGATATAGCACATTTTATAGCAATTGTAATACATGCACTATATGACCAAAAGTATGTGGACACCTGCTTGTCGAACATCTCATTCCAAGCTCATGGGCATCGATATGGAGTTAGTCCCCCCTTTGCTGCTATAACAGCCTCCACTCTTCTGGGAAGGCTTTCCACTAGATGTTGGGGCATTGCTGTGGGGAATTGAGCAACAAGAGAATTAGTTAGGCCTGGCTCGCAGTCAGCGTTCCAATTCATCCCAAAGGATGTTCGATAGGGTTGAGGTCAGGGCTCTGTGCAGGCCAGTCAAGTTCTTACACACTGAAACAGGAAAGGGCCTTCCCCAAACTTTTTCCACCAAGTTCGAACCACAGAATCGTCTAGAATGTCATTGTATACTGTAGCGTTAAGATTTCCCATCACTAGAACTAAGAGGCCTAGCCCGAACCATGAAAAACAGCCCCAGACCATTATTCCTCCTCCACCAAACTTTACAGTTGGCACTATGCAGTCAGGCAGGTAGCGTTCTCCTGGCGTCCACCAAACCCAGATTCGCCCGTAGGCCTGCCAGATGGTGAAGCTTGATTCATCACTCCAGAGAACGCGTTTCCACTGCTCCAGAGTCCAATGGCGGCGAGCTGTAGACCACTCCAGCCGACGCTTGGCATGGCGCATGGTGATCTTAGGCTTGTGTGTCTACCACTTCGCGACTTAGCCGTTGTTGCTCCTAGACGTTTCCACTTCACAATAACAGCACTTACATTTGACCGGGTCAGCTCTAGCAGGGCAGACATTTGATGAACTGAGTTTTTGGGGGCTCCCAAGTGGCGCAGCGGTGTAAGGCATTGTTTCTCAGTGCTAGAGGCGTCACTACAGACCCTAGTTCAATTCCAGGTTGTATCACAACCGTCGTGATTGGGAGTCCCATAGGGTGGCGCACAATTTGGGAAGGACTTGCCTAGTTAAATAAATAAAAAATGTTGGAAAGGTGGCATCCAATGTCGATGCCCTGTTGAAAGTTACTGAGCTCTTCAGTAAGGCCATTCTAATGCCAATGTTTGTCTATGGAGTTTGCATGGCTGTGTGCTCGATTTTCTTTCATTCACCTGCCAGCCACAGGTGTGGCTGTAAATAGCCAAATTCACTAATTGAAGTGGTACCCACATACTTACACACACACACACACACACACACGTGTATCGTGCTGCCTATTTTCCATTGGCCTACTTCTCGTTGCAGTTTGATGGGTGTGCCTTGCAGTGCTTCACTGTTTTCTTCAAAGATCTTTAAATAAGACATCTTGGTTAGAGAGTGACTGGGAAATATAGAGGGGGGTCTTATGTACTGTGAGCTCAAAGTATTGGGACAGTGACACATTTTTTGTTGTTGTTTTGGCTCTACTTCAGTTACAGATGCACATATCATACCCTGTTATTGTAATGGTGAGTTTAGCATGTCTTGGGTATGATATTTGTGGGTCTGTAACTTTCTTGCTCATCATTATTCACGATTCATTCAGTATTATACATAATTGTGGTAGCATCCACATGAATGTAGAAGTGTTTAGAAACATATTATATTTTTATTTACAATAAGTGACTCCAAAATGACACAATACATTACCATTTATTTCTAATGGGCAAAAAAAAATGAAACAACTAAAACAAACAGCAAATGCATCCAAGAAATGTGTAGTCACGAGCTTGATGTATTCATTACGTGCTATGACTATGGGACCAATTACTAGTTTAGTACACATGTGAATTTGTCCCAATACTTTTAGTCGCCTAAAATTGGGGGGGTATACAAAAAGTGCTGTCATTTCTAAACCGTTCACCAGATATGGATGACAATACTATCAAATTAAAGGTAACCTCCTAGTCATTGGATCATTTCAAATCCAAAGTGCTGGAGTACAGAGCCAAAAGCAACAACAAATTGTCACTGTCCCAATACTTTTGGAGCTCACTGTATGTGCAATGTTCAGAGACAGTGAAGGAAGAGCTTTGACGTGGGTGCTAAAAAGATTGGAGGATGAAATGATTGATTGGTTTGTTCTATGAACAGGGAATGAAAGGGAGAGCAGTCACAGAGGGAGCTTTGGTATTGTTCTATAAAGCATTAAGTGAGAGGACGGTTGTCTTTTGTGTGTGTGTGTATATATATATTTCAATAACAATGTCCCTGTACAAACTGTTCTCTGTACGGCCTGGCCCTCTCCCCAATAGGTCAATTGCAGAGAAGTAGCTTGACAATTACATGTTCTGAAAACTGAAAAGCACTGTTCAAGACTCCAGCCCTCCATACCTACTTGACACTTATGCCTGTTTCACTGCGTTACCTATGAAATTGAAGGTGACCCCTTTTCACACTACGGGTTAGGGGAACAATGTTTGGGTACAGGGAGGATTTGAATGGGGTTACGAAACAGTTGTGCATTTTAGGTGTTGGTTTGATGTGGGCATTTTTATGGGTAAGTGATGGTAGGACAGAGATTCACTTTTTTTTGCTGTAACTGTGGTAAGGGACCTATTTTCTGCCCCCTATTTGTCCTGATCTGTTTAGTTATGTTCTGCCTTTTTAATCTCCAGTGGGATGTTTCCTTTCACTTAACTGTATTTTTGTTTTCAAATTATAAATACTAAATGGTAACTGGAATGTGATTTAACTGTAATGACTGTACTTTAAATCATGATCATTAGTCTTGATTAATCTGTCATCAATGGTGAACTGCTGTATTTTCATGTATATGCCACCAGTGACTCTTTTAAACGTGTCAAAGTTAGCATACACAATGATCCAGATCGATGTACATGTTTTACATAAATGGGACTTATGCGGAACTTCCACTTAACTTGCCCTACACCATTGTGTTGCCAGTGTTTTTATGTTGATGTAAGCTCTAGTATCATTGTTTCCATCAGGAGTGTGACACTAAAGACTTGGGGTGAGCAGGATCAACAACCTCTGCATCAAGACAGTTTCTTTGTGAGGTGTTCACAGTTAGCCATTGTTATGTGTGCTGAACAAAAATCTAAACTGAACATTTTCAACAATTTTACTGAGTTACAGTTCATATAAGGAAATAGGTCAATTGACATAACAGACCGAAATACTCCTCAGCACCCCCTCAGATGATCCCACAGGTGAAGAAGCCGGATGTGGAGGTCCTGGTTACACATGGTTGTGAGGCCGGTTGGGCATACTGCCAAATTTTCAAAAATTATGTTGGAGGTGGCTCATGGTAGAGAAATTAACATTCAATTCTCTGGTAACAGCGCTGGTGGACATTCCTGCAGTCAGCATGCCAATAGCACGCTCCCTAAAAACTTGAGACATCTGTGGCATTGTGACACAACTGCACATTTTAGAGTGACCTTTTATTTTCCCTAGCACAAGGTGCACCTTTGTAAAGATCATGCTGTTTAATCAGCTTCTTGATATGCCACACCTGTCAGATGGATGGATTATCTTGGCAAATGAGAAATGTTCACTAACAGGAATATAAACAAATTTGTGCTCAAAATATGAGAGAAGTATGCTTTTTGTGCGTATGGAACATTTCTAGGATCTTTTATTTCAGCTCATGAAACTAACACTTTATATGTTGTGTTTATATTTTTGTTCGGTATAAATGCCAGCTTCCTGTGGCCTGGTATTGGGCCCAAGTCAGAGCAGGTCCGCTGGAGTCATGGCCCACAATTCTGAGCCTTTTGGGTAAACACCTCAGATGGAAACTTGACAGTGCTTCCCCTTGCTTTGTTTGCTACGTAGCAGGTGTTTTCCTGGAGCTAGAGGAGTGTTCTACGTTTGTTGTGCTGTCGTAAATGTTGTATTTCTTTTATCAATGGGTGGCCACATTCCTGCCCCATGGGCCGGAAGGAAAACTGCTATTGAGGGTCTGTGGTTCAAGGGCTAGATTGGGGCCCCTCTCCCAACAGGCATGTTGTACCAGGTGCTTGATTAGCCCAGTCCAGCCGTACAACCAGGAAGCCACTGCTGACAAATGTTCATATAGAAGATTTTAAAGATGAATATATTAAAGAAATGAGTACACTATGTGTTTTAGTATTTGTATAGTATTTTGACTTGCTGGTGGTATTAAAATGCTTATATGGAATGTGGTGTTCATCTGGGGAAAGTGATGTAGTTAAGTCTGTTATGGGACATGCTGGTCTCTACTTGAGTAATGCTCAGCAGCCAGAACCCAGTAAAATCTGCAGTAGCAACAACCATGATGTCACAATGATCTGGGTTGTTAGAAAGGTCCCCTATAAATGAATGGTTGTGCTGTGCATTGTTCCCCATTCGACAGGAGCCTAGGCCTGGGCAGGCAATAAGGACCTGGTTCCAGGACCCATAACCCCACACCAGACCTAGTCGGCACCTTTGAAGACAAAACAGAGAATGGAGCCAGGGTGTGGATATTTAGATATGTTAGGAAACATGGTTTGAGTTTTATCTCAACCTGATTCAAACAGACCCTCATCTGTTTATTATAGTTGGCCACTGGATATAAAAATGGGATAAGAGTTGTCTCCCAAAAGGCTGCAGGTTCCCCATTGTGTGGGAGAGTTTGAGAACCTGCTTTATGAACTGTGTATAACAAATGGGGGAATTAAATGAACATTCGATTAGAGTGAATATTTTCGTGACCACATAGCTATCAACTCTGCATTCAGAGCATGAGAATCCACCCACTGAAGCTAGGACAGCAGAGTCCGTTCCCATCTTCCGAAAACAACTGAAACCCTACCTCGTCAAAGAGCATCTTAAAGACATCTCAGTTTTATCCGCCTAAATGCGGAAGACACATTTCAATTGAATAGATTTAGTTGGACATCTGACTAGGTATCCCCCCTTTCCCTTTAAAAGGCGTACACTTGTCTTTTCCTATTAGCACTGAATCTGCTCTATAACTTCTGTATTGAGGAACAATGTACTGTGACTGTGATGTGGTTGTCTCACCTAGCTATCTTCAGTTTAATGCACTTACTGTAAATCGCTTTTGATAAAGGTGTCTACTAAATTACTAAAATGTAAATGTAAAATGTCATTCTTATGAAGGCCTGTGGACCTCTTCTTCTGACCATACACTTCAAGATGAAGTGGTGGTTAGAAAAGGTCTAATTAAAGATCATTTCTTCTTCTCTTGGTTTTGTTCGTTGTTTTAACAGTATATTTTTTTAGACCAAAAGACAAAAAAGACCAGATGCTGAAAGTGTAACAGGAACCTGCAGCTTGAGAACGTTCTCTCAGAACTCTCATCCAGCTGCTCTTCCTCCCCCTCAACTCTTTTTATGTTTGGTTTATTAGATATTTCAATCAGCTTCTCATAGATGGGGATTTAGAACTAGGAAATCCACTCTGTGACGTGAATGGAAGACCTTGGCTTCAACAGTAATTAGCTCCTTGAAACACGAAATTAGGATAGTCCAGGCTCTTTGTTATGAGTCTGGTTGGCAGTATATTTTGTTCATAGGATATTCACACATTGGTTTGAACTGAAGAAAATAACTTGTTTGTTCATTGTTTTCAGTCGATCTGAAAGTGAAATGGCATTAACATTTCGCTCAATACGGAACTGGTCAGATGACGCGGATGCTACACTACAGGACGGTTTTGCTAGCACAGACTGGAATATGTTCCGGGATTCATCCAGTGGCATTGAGGAGTACACCACCTCAGTCACTGGCTTCATAAATAAATGCATAGATGACTTCGTCTCCACAGTGACTGTACGTACACATCTCAACCAGAAGCCAAGGATACAGGATACAGGCAACACCCACATCGAGCTAAAGGCTAGAGCTGCTGATTTTCAAGGAGCGGGAGACTAATCCGGATGCTTATAAGAAATCCCACTATGCCCTCAGACGAACCATCAAACAAGAAAAGTGTCAATACAGGATTAAGATTGAATCCTACTACACCGGCTCTGATGCTCGTCGGATGTGGCAGGGCTTGAAAACTATTACGGACTACAAAGGGAAACCCAGACGAGAGCTGCCCAGTGACGCGAGCCTACCAGACGAGCTAAATGCCATATATACTCGCCTTGAGGCAAGCAACACTGAAGCATGCACACAAGCACCAGCTGTTCTGGATGACTGTGTGATAACGCTCTCGGTAGCCGATGTGAGCAAGACCTTTAAACAGGTCAACATTCACAAAACCGCTGGGCCAGACGGATTAGCAGGACGTGTACTCAAAGCATGCGCTTTGGTATCACCGCCTGGTATGGTAACTGCTCGGCATGTGACCGTAAGGCGCTACAGAGGGTAGTGCGAATGGCCCTGTACATCACTGGGGCCAAGCTTCCTGGCATCCAGGATCTATATACTAGGCGGTGTCAGAGGAAAGCCCATAAAATTGTCAGAGACTCCAGTCAGCCAAGTTATAGACTGTTTTCTCTGCTACCTCACGGCAAGCATACCGGAGTGCCAAGTCTAGGACCAAAAGGCTCCTGAACAGCATCTACCCCCAAGCCATTAGACTGCTGAACAATTCATAAAAATCGCCACCGGACAATTTACATTGACACCCCCCCTCTCGTACTACTCGCTGTTTGTTTGTTACCTTTGCATAGTCACCTCACCCCCACCTACATGTACAGATGACCTCAGCTAGCCTGTATCCCTTCACACTGACTCGGTACCGGTGCCCCCTGTATATAGCTTCGTTATTCTTATTGTGTTACTTTTTAATATTTATTTTTATTTTAGCCTACTATATATTTTCTTCTTCTTGAACGGCACTGTTGGTTAAGGGCTTGTAAGTAAGCATTTCACGGTAAAATCTACACTTGCTGTATTCGGCACATGTGACAAATTAAGTTTGATATGATTGGATTTTGATTGGATTATTGATTTATCAGTCAAATTCACATTACACACAGAGACATTAGGAATGGGGACTGTCGTTCTCTTGATTTTTCAATATACTTGCTGAAATGTTCAAGTACTGCATGCAGTGAATGTTAGGCTACTTCCAGGTAACTTTGCCTTTATCTCAGATCATGTGAGCTTCCAACAAAGTAGAGCTTGTATAACATTCATTCAGTTGTGTAATTGTTTTCACTTATCCTCACTGCTTTGAGGATTACTGTTTATGGGACTCCTTATCCTAATAACCACACTCTTAACAAACAAAAGTGTTCCATGCCTCAGATCCTCTCTGTGCCCCCGCTGACAGGCCTACTATGGGCTCCATTCAGAGGACGGAATGATGATTTTCTCTTCCTGATGTTGACCAGCCCTGAAATTGAGGTCAGTCCCACCCTTAGATCACCTGCCAGGAGAAAAAGCAGAACCTCCACATCTGGAGGCAGCAGCACCTTCATCAAAGAATCCCGACGTGACGCTGTCGTTCTCTGCAAACATCAAAATAGTGACTCGCTCCTGCAGGTTCATGCTCTACAACCCTCAAACTCAACACTGGGCCTCGAAGCCAGTTCCACTGCTTTTTAAAATGGTTCCCCTTTAATCAGGGACTGATTAATTATCAGGTAGAACAGAAAACCAGCAGGCTCTGGACCTCGTAGGAAGACCTCTACAACATCCGTAGAGTACGACCTTTCCTCACACAGGAAGTGGCGCAGGTCCTAATCTGGGCACTTGTCATATTCCATCTGGACTACTGTAACTCTCTGTGGGCTGGACTCACCGCTTATGCCATCAAACTCAACCTGCAACCTATCCAGAACGCCGCAGCCCGTCTGGTGTTCAACCTTCCCAAGTTCTCCCATGTCACCCGCTCCTCCGCACACTCCACTGGCTTCCAGTCGAAGCTCGCGTCCACGACAAGACCATGGTGCTTGCCCACGGAGCAACAAGGGGAACTGCGCCTCCCTACCTTCAGGCAATGCTCAAACCCTACATCCCAACCTGAGCACTCCGTTCTGCCATCTCTGATCTTTTGGCTGTCCCACCGCTATGGGAGATCAGCTTCAGCCCAGTGAAAACTCTTCTCTGTCCTGGCACCCCAAAGGTGGAACCAGCTTCCCCCTGATGCTAGAACAGAAGAATCCCTGCATATCTTCCAAAAACGTCTGAAGCCCCCCCCCCTCCAAAAAAAAACAACAACCTTGCACTTATCTTTTTCTACTGGCACTGACTTTGCTGGTAACTTCTTTATTGAGGAAAAATTTACTTACAATGACTGTGATGTGGTGGTCTCACCTAGCTATTGTCATGTTTGGAGATTTGCTGGTCTTGTCCACTTAGTGTAGATAGGCTCTTCAGTCTCCAGATGACCATTAGCTAACAGTTAGCAAGCTGAACTAACTATCGTTACAGTACTGTAGCTGCCTATTCTCTTGTATCTACACAGACCTTATGTGTGGGAAGGTCTACAACAGGGATCATCAACTAGATTCAGCCGTGGGCAGATTTTTTTGTTGAGCGGATGTTTGGGGGGCTGGAACACAATTACATATAATTTGTAGACTGCAAATTGACCGCAAGAAGCCCAAACAGAATGTTTGACTAAAACATAATCATATCAAACCTTGCATACATTTGTATATTGAGAACAGATTTCTTAAATTAAAATCACTGATTTCCTGTTGTTTTTACAGTCTTTTATGTCCAACAATGAAAATAAAAATATATACTTTTTTGCTCAGAAAACATGGAGGGCCAAATAAAACTGCGGGCCGGCAGTTGGGGAACCCTGGTCTATGACAACCTTATGTCTTGTTTTAGGATGTTAATTACAGTCAAATTTCACATTTAGTTACTGTTGAGCTTCAGCACAGATCACACAGCACAGTGTCCATACAACAAAACTGAAGGCAAACTGTCAGTTACATAGCATGGCAATGTGGGGCTGACAGATGATTGGCCAACACCACTGCCAATCAATCCACCCAGTAGGCGGGGCATAAAAGAGCAGAACTGCATTCACAACACTATCCCCTCCAGAGGGCTCTATGCTGACTTTCATATGTGCGCCTAAGTCAAATAAATTAGTAGCACACAAAGACATTTTGGAGCACAATGAAAGTATTTGAGGAAGAGTGTTTTTATGATAAATGACTAAAAGTTAATTAAAAGGTTTTGGAGTGTTCCATTCTCAATAAAGTGAATTTAGGTGACACAACAATGTTCAGCTGCCCCTTTAAGGGGCTGGCTGTTACCATGGTAATGGTGGGCCTCAGATGTCTGTCTTTGAGAGATGATACAGAGCTAACCAGCTTGTAGTCCTAAAACCCGGCAATTAGTTACCGCTGGTTCGTTCAGCCATTCATTCCTATGAGGGAAATTAATGGGGGAAATAATAGGTTTTTGGGATAAATGCCGAAAATAAGGTCTGGGGTTAACACAGGCTTAGGAGATCTTATATGTTTTGTTCTATGACATAATATCAGTCAGTTAACATGACCTTAATCAATTATGAAGCCTTGTGCTTTTTTTTTTTTTTACATAAATGCTTCAAAATTCACAAAAAATGAAAGCTGATGAAGAATATCTCATAGAACGAAAAGTATATGATCTCCTATGCATGTTTACCAGATAACTTATTTTTGGCATTTATCTTAAAACGCTACAAAACCCCATAGGCTTTGTCCAATGAACCATGGCGTAGTTAGTGCCTACAAAAAGACAGCATTACTATTGCTCTCTTTTCTTCGACATACAGTACCTTCTTTGCTAGCAGTTGAGCAAAGCTTAGCTAACATTGAAAAACAACCTAGTGTGAACAAAACTGTAAATAGCCCAAAAACTCGAGGACTAAGTCACACTTTAGTACCCTTTCGGGTAAGTTCGACTAACTTCTATGCCTGTGCACTTCTAAGAATTTATCTTTCAGCACATTTTTTTTACATTTGAGTCATTTAGCAGACGCTCTTATCCAGAGTAACTTACAGTAGTGAGTGCATACATTCTCATACTTTTTATTCGTACTGGTCTCCCGGTGGGCACAGCGCCCCAAGCACTATTGCTGCATGAGACTGTGAGATGTATAGGACTCTGTAGTTTCTTTGTGTGATTAGCTACCAGCTATGAAACAAAATGACAAAATCACAACTCGCACGTGCTCATACTTGATTTTTTTTCAAATATCTATTTTTAGGCGCATATGCAAGTAAATCGGTCGCATTTTCTAAAAACACTTTGTGGAGTAAACGGTTAAAGCTATAAGAACAATAGGTAAGTAAACATTACTAGTGAATCCTGAATATCTTGTTCAAATATTCAACATATGCAAGGCAACAATACAACAGTTCTTAGATAAGTGAACTCAGGACCCAAAACTGTCTTCTTTCATGTCCAGTCATTTATTTAAAATATCCTTTCAGCCCAGCTGAGCTGAAAAGGGCATGACAAAACCACTTTAAGTTTGGTGGGTGGGGTGTGTCGTGGAAGTCTTTGTCAGGATGCAGCCGGTATTTGGTTGGCTCTTTCCTGACACTATGGACTGGGGGTTCTCCACTGTAGTGCCTGAGATGTCAGGAAGCATGTTCAGGAACACACAAGGTTCAGTGAGGGCACACTACTTCTTCTCTTCTTGGGCTGGCTGAAGCACAGGTCTGTGGTGCCTGTGTCGAGGCCCTTGGTACCAGAAGAGGAGTGGCGGCTCTGACCGGTGTTGAGGGTGAGGCCCTTGGTACTGGCAGCGGGGTGGTGGTTCTGCCCGGTGTTGAGGGTGAGGACCTTGGAGCAGGCAGCAGGGTGGTGGCCTTGCCCTGTATCGAGACCCACGCTGCTGGGCTCACCGCCGCTAGGGTCACTGCCACTAGGGTCACTGCCACTGGGGTCATCGCTGTTGGGGACACCGTTGCTGGGGACACCGTTGCTGGGGTCACCGTCTCTGTGGACACCGCCACTGGGGTCACCATTGTTGGGCTGGTCACCGCCGCTGGGATTACCGCCGCTGTGGTCACCATTGTTGGGGTCACCGCTACTGGGGTCACAGTCGCTGGGCTGGTCACCGTTGCTGGAGGGCTCACCGTTGCCGGTGCGCACTTTTGCTAGGGAGCTCACCGTCGCTGGGGACACCGTTTCTTCCCTCTCTCCTCTGGTTTTGGTGCTGGGACTCGGAAGCTGCTAGAAAAGCAGTACTGCACCTTCCTCAGGACTCAACCTTGTCCTTTTGTCTAGGAAAAGTCCCCCAAAATTATAATCAGACAAGAAGAATATACATTTAAGTAAAAAAAAAAATCACACAAAAATCACAATATCAAACAATTACTCGGATCAGAATTGGATCAGAGGCCAACATTGGAATAATATTCAAATCTATTTTTCATAAATGTACATAAATAAAAAAGCCTAGGCTACATGACAAAGTGTAGGTGATATGCATGTCACGTCCTGACCTTAGTTCCTTTTTTATGTCTCTTATTTTAGTTTGGTCAGGGCGTGAGTTGGGGTGGGCATTCTATGTTTTTTGTTCTATGTTTTCTATTTCTATGTGTTTGGCCTGGTATGGTTCCCAATCAGAGGCTGCTGGCAATCGTTGTCTCTGATTGAGAACCATACTTAGGCAGCCTGTTTTCCCACTATGGGTTGTGGGTAGTTATTTTCTGTTTAGTGTTTTTGTTGCACCTTACAGAACTGTTCGTTTGTCGGTTTGTTGTTTTTGTTCAGTATTCATCTTTATTAAAATTATTATGAATACGTACCATGCTGCACTTTGGTCCTCTTCTCCTTCTCCCGACGACAATCGTTACAGCATAGGCCTATTGGCTACAGCCTCATGTCCGTCCAAACCGATGCTGAAAAGTTAGCCAAATTTTGATGAGTTTTTAATTACATAAATATAGGCTAAACGCCTGACATGTTTTACAAATATAATGATGATTAACATTAATGTCTAAAGGCTTGATTTTGTCGACAGAGGCCTACTCAAAGCACAGCTTGTTCAGATCAAAGGGCCAAACGGCTGGAGAGTGAAGGACAGTGCATGCCCTGTTGCTCACTAAACATCACCCACCTTGAATCTGAGGGGAGGCGGTCAACATTTTTTACTTTTGAACTCTTAATTGTTTAAAACCTGGACGTTCTATTTCATGTCATGCAGCATGTCTTACCTTATTTCAAAGTAGCGTAGACAAATTACAACCATAGAAATGTTGAGGGAATTATTTTATAAACACTTAATATGCCATTGAAATCAGCATTTTTCTCATGTTCTATTGGTTTTCAAATCAAGGTTATTTTATTGTCCAGCAGCCAAAGGCATAATCCTAGTGATATTAGTAACCCAGCTAGCACAGTGGATCTGGGCCGATTCCGGCTGAGAGTCGAGGCCCTCCGCTGAAAGTCAGACTCGGCCAAACTCATGTGGCCCCCAGTCTGGGGCCGCCTTCGGCAGTATTACTTATGGCTAGGCTGCGGGGATTGAGCTCGGGCAGATTCCGGTGTGAGTTACCTGGCCCAAATGTATTACTTGGGGCTCAGGCCGACTGGGGCTACACTCTGGCAGATGATTATACGGGCTGCTTTATATAATAAACATTTCATTATTTATTTTTTCCATATTTTCTAATTGTCTCTGTGATCAAAAAATACAATGAACATTGAAATTAAATTCTTTAAGAGTCCTGTGTAGTATTTTAGCATTTTATACTTTGTGCAAGGCAATTGATAAGCATTAAAAACTTGTGGTGCAGCGGTCCAAGACACTGCATTGCAGTGCAAACTGTGTTGATACAGATGCTGGTTTGAGACCTGTGCCGGCTGTGACCGGGAGACCCATGAGGTGACGCACAATTTGCCCAGTGTCGTCTGAGTTAATTCTTATTTACAGTGACGACCAAACCCTACCCCGGATGACGCTGGGACAATTGTGTACTGCCCTATAGGACTCCCAATCACAGCCGGTTGTGATACAGCCTAGAATTGAACCAGAGTCTGTAGTGATGCCTCTATGCCCCCTATGTGTAGCACCTTTAACGAATAGAGATTGTCTGTAAAAACATGACCATAAGAACTCGGACCAGATTTCTGTCCTGACTATTTCATTTGATGGAAGAATTGAATTGTTTGCGTTTACTTATCAAAATAAAGATAATGAAAATGTGTCATTCATTGTTGTTATAATACTGTATGTTGGTAACAGCTTTATAAAAGCAATAAGGCACGCAAGGGAGTGCTGTATCCTGAATACAGTCACAGGTAAATGGGTTGACTTGCCCTCAAGCATCGGGCCGAAAAAAGCAATTTAGGCCTACATGTGTATTCACGACACAGCACACCTCTTGTGCCTTATTGCTTAATTAAGATGCTACATCTGTATTAAAAAAGCAGTTGGCGAGGACGTTTGCTAGCTTTGTTAGATCAATGTGCATGATATCTAACAAAGCGGAGTGAGGCTAGGAAAGAAAATAGAAAAGTTACTTTTTCAAATCAGAGTTTCATCCAGGTCAGATTTTTGCTTTTTTATCTGTACATGATCAGACAGAGCAGATTTTAAGGTTTCTAAAGCACATACAAGTACCTACAAAATCTCAAAATCTCACTTTTGTTTTAAATGACAATGTGTCTTGTCTGTTGAATTTCATTTGCATGGTGCTGCCATGTAGCTCTATGCTAGTAACATAACTAAACTCAAAATAAATGTGATTAGTCGTATAAGGTTTCTTAGGACCTGCCTAAACAAATGAATCATTTATTTATTTGTGATGGTGTACGGTGCATTCGGGAAGTATTCAGACCCCTTCACTTTTTCCACATTTTGTAACATTACAGCCTTATTCTAAAATTGATTAAATATTTGTTTTCCCTCATCAATCTACACATAATACCCCATAATGACAAAGAGAAAACAGGTATAGACATTTTTGCAAAAGTATTAAAAATAAAAAACAGAAATACCTTAAGTATTCAGACCCTTTGCTATGAGATGCAAAATTGAGCTCAGGTGCATCCTGTTTCCATTGATCATCCTTGAGATGTTTCTACAACTTCATTGGAGTCCACCTGTGGTAAAGTCAATTGATTGGACATGATTTGGAAAGGCACACACCTGTCTATATAAGGTCCCACAGTTGACAGTGCATGTCAGAGCAAAAACCAAACCATGAGGTCGAAGGAATTGTCCATAGAGCTCCGAGACAGGATCGTGTCGAGGCACAGATCTGGGGAAG
Organism: Oncorhynchus mykiss; assembly: GCF_057628025.1. Lineage (NCBI taxonomy): Eukaryota > Metazoa > Chordata > Actinopteri > Salmoniformes > Salmonidae > Oncorhynchus > Oncorhynchus mykiss. Next base: position 65,640,172 of record NC_143023.1, on the reverse strand, counting down.
GGTACCAAAACATTTCTGAAGCATTGGAGGTCCCTAAGAACACAGTGGCCTCCATCATTCTTAAATGGAAGAAGTTTGGAACCACCAAGACTCTTGCTAGAGCTGGCCAACTGGGAGAGAAGGGCCTTGGTCAGGGAGGTGACCAAGAACCCAATGGTCACCAATGGTCACTCTGACAGAACTCCAGAGTTTCTCTGTGGCGATGGGATAATCTTCCAGAAGGACAAGAATCTCTGCAGCACTCCACCATTCAGGCCTTTAGGGTAGACTGTCCAGGCGGAAGCCACTCCTCAGTAAAAGGCCAAAAGGCACCCAAAGGAATCTCAGACCATGAGAAACAAGATTCTCTAGTCTGATTAAACCAAGATTGAACTCATCACGTCTGGAGGAAACCAGGTAAAGATCATCACCTGGCCAATACCATCCCTACGGTGAAGCATGGTGGTGGAAGCATCATGCTGTGGGGATGTTTTTCAGTGGCAGGGACTGGGAGACTAGTCAGGACAGAGGAAAAGATGAACGAAGCAAAGTACAGAGATCCTTGATGAAAACCTGCTCCAGAACATTCAGGACTGGGGCGAAGGTTCACCTTCCAACAGGACAACGACCCTAAACACACAGCCAAGACAAGGCAGGAGCGGCTTCGGGACAAGTTTCTGAATGTCCTTGAGTGTCCCAGCCAGAGCCCGGACTTGAAGACGATCAAACATCTCTGGAGAGTGAGGAAAATAGCTGTGCAGCGACGTTCCCCATCCAAGCTGACATAGCTTGAGGATCTGCAGAGAAGAATGGAATCAACTCTCCAAATACAGGTGTGCCAAGCTTGTAGAGCCATAACCAAGAATACTCAAGGCTGTAATCGCTGAAAAGGTTCTGGATACTTATGTAAATGTGATATTTCAGTTTTTATTTTTAATACACTTGGAGAAAAACATTTAAAACTGTTTTGGCTTTGTCATTATGGGGTATTGTGTGTAGATTGATAAGGGTAAAAAAAAAAATCATCCATTTTAGAATAAAGCCGAAACGTTATAAAATGTGGAAAATGTGAAGGGGTCTCAATACTTTCCAAATGCATTCAATGGATTTATTAAAATAGACGCCCACTAACAACGGAACACTCGGCACCGTTACTCCCACTAACAACGGAACACCCGGCACCACTACTCCCACTAACAACGGAACACTAGACACCGCTACTCCCATTAACAACGGAACACCCGACATCGCTACTCCCACTAACAACGGAACACCCGACATCGCTACTCCCACTAACAACGGAACACCTGGCACCGCTACTCCCACTAACAACGGAACACCCGGCACCGCTACTCCCACTAACAACGGAACACCCGACACCGCTACTCCCACTAACAACGGAACACCCGGCACCGTTACTCCCACTAACAACGGAACACCCGGCACCGCTACTCCCACTAACAACGGAACACCCGACACCGCTACTCCCACTAACAACGGAACACCCGGCACCGCTACTCCCACTAACAACGGAACACCCGGCACCGTTACTCCCACTAACAACGGAACACCCGACACCGCTACTCCCACTAACAACGGAACACCTGACACCGCCACTCCCACTAACAACGGAACACCGGACACCGCTACTCCCACTAACAACGGAACACCTGACACCGCCACTCCCACTAACAACGGAACACCCGACACCGCTACTCCCACTAACAACGGAACACCCGACACCGCTACTCCCACTAACAACAGAACACCCGACACCGCTACTCCCACTAACAACGGAACACCCGACACCGCTACTCCCACTAACAACGGAACACCCGGCACCGTTACTCCCACTAACAACGGAACACCTGACATCGCTACTCCCACTAACAACGGAACACCAGACACCGCTACTCCCACTAACAACGGAACACCCGGCACCGCTACTCCCACTAACAACGGAACACCCGGCACCGTTACTCCCACTAACAACGGAACACCCGGCACCGCTACTCCCACTAACAACGGAACACCCGGCACCGTTACTCCCACTAACAACGGAACACCCGACACCGCTACTCCCACTAACAACGGAACACCCGGCACCGCTACTCCCACTAACAACGGAACACCCGGCACCGCTACTCCCACTAACAACGGAACACCCGGCACCGCTACTCCCACTAACAACGGAACACCCGGCACCGTTACTCCCACTAACAACGGAACACCCGGCACCGTTACTCCCACTAACAACGGAACACCCGACACCGCTACTCCCACTAACAACGGAACACCCGGCACCGCTACTCCCACTAACAACAGAACACCTGACACCGCCACTCCCACTAACAACGGAACACCTGACACCGCCACTCCCACTAACAACGGAACACCCGGCACCGCTACTCCCACTAACAACGGAACACCAGACATCGCTACTCCCACTAACAACGGAACACCAGACACCGCTACTCCCACTAACAACGGAACACCCGGCACCGCTACTCCCACTAACAACGGAACACCCGACACCGCTACTCCCACTAACAACGGAACACCCGGCACCGCTACTCCCACTAACAACGGAACACCCGACACCGCTACTCCCACTAACAACGGAACACCCGGCACCGTTACTCCCACTAACAACGGAACACCCGACACCGCTATTCCCACTAACAACGGAACACCCGGCACCGCTACTCCCACTAATAACGGAACACCCGACACCGCTACTCCCACCAACAATGGAACACCCGACACCGCTACTCCCACTAACAACGGAACCCTCGACACCGCTACTCCCACTAACAACGGAACACCCGACACCGCTACTCCCACTAACAACGGAACACCTGACACCGCTACTCCCACTAACAACGGAACACCTGACACCGCCACTCCCACTAACAATGGAACACCCGACACCGCTACTCCCACTAACAACGGAACACCTGGCACCGCTACTCCCACTAACAACAGAACACCCGACACCGCTACTCCCACTAACAACGGAACACCCGGCACCGCTACTCCCACTAACAACAGAACACCCGACACCGCTACTCCCACTAACAATGGAACACCCGGCACCGCTACTCCCACTAACAATGGAACACCCGGCACCGCTACTCCCACTAACAATGGAACACCCGACACCGCTACTCCCACTAACAACGGAACACCCGGCACCGCTACTCCCACTAACAACGGAACACTAGACACCGCTACTCCCACTAACAACGGAACACTAGACACCGCTACTCCCACTAACAACGGAACACCTGACACCGCCACTCCCACTAACAATGGAACACCCGACACCGCTACTCCCACTAACAACGGAACACCTGACATCGCTACTCCCACTAACAACGGAACACCCGACATCGCTACTCCCACTCGCCAACAGTGCTGGCATGCGCACGGATATAGAAAAGGCTTATGCAGGAAGGAATGTGCTAAAAAAAATGGGACAGTTTGAAAAGGGGTCATATAAAAATTGCCTTTTTGTACAGGCAAAATACCGTAATTCCTGGGTGAATTAGGTGGGAATTAAAAAAACTGGACATCATAATAGCACAAAAAGAGAAGCGGGCAAGAAATTTGGACAAATGAGTCTTCCCAAGTGCGTTAATATCTGTGTTCTTGTGACTGACTGAACTCAAAGAATGTGGAATGTCATGTTGTGCAATAGGAGATCATAGGTCCTGCCTCTAAAAAATATTATCTGCAATTACACAAGTAGAGGGCAAATATCAGACTCCAATGTATTTCTTCAACTCTCTGCAGTGACCTGAAATGGTATTCAGGAAGGAAGAAACTACTCAGACTATATATGAAACGCTAAGCCTGCATCTGTCTGTCTTTTTGCTGTGTTAAATGAGGAGCCAATAACTTGAAGACCTTAGGGGTAAATCTGGCCACTTTTATTTAACTATGTCCTCCTCTTCTGAGGACACGACAGGAAATTGTCTGAGTGGGGCAATATTTGTCTGTCTGAGCTCCAGATGCAATTATGGCAAGGGTCTGTCTGTGGGTCTGTGTGTCTGGGTGAGGGAACTCCAGGGCACATCTCTGCAAAGGCCTCATAGTGGGGCTTGTTTCATCTCATTTTCTTAACCCTTCCTGTTCATTGGTAGGCCGTCGTTGTAAATAAGAATTTATTATTTTCTGACTTGCCTAGATAAATAAAGGTTAAATATTTTTTTTATTAACCCCAATGGGGTTGCGTGGTCGGACACAGAGATATCAATATAAAAGTATTTCTACGTAATAATTAAGTATCTTAACATAGGCGGTGCGTGAGTTTCAAGTTTGGGGAAGTTAATTTTCTCCATAAAAAATGCACCTTTATAATAAACCATTCCATGCATCATTGTATTTGCAGACTTATGTATGATAGCCTACGATTCCTAATGTAATGAGTAGATTGAATAGTAAGAATGTAGGCTAATAATATACAGTAACTCAATCACTGTTCACAAAAAAAGACTGTTCAATGCATGGCTGAGCGAGTAGAGTAGGCCTAGGCTATAGGCTGCAGTCGCCCTACTGAACTGAGCTGCAGGACAGGAAGGAAACTGCTTAGGGATGTCACCATGAGGCCATTGGTGATTTTAAAACAGCTACAGAGTTCAATGGCTGTGATGGGAGTAAACTGTGGACAGCCAAAGTAACATTGTAGGGACTCCACAATAATGAGCTAAATGACAAGAGTGAAAAGAAGAATACAAATATAAATAATATGCTTATGTATGCAACAAGGCATTGAAGTATTACTGGGAAAAAACAGCAAATGAATACACTTTTTGGCCTAAATGCAAAGCCTTATATTTGGAGCAAATCCAACACAACACATCACTGAGTAACTGCCTCATTTTCAAGTGGCTGAAATCAAATCAAACTTTATTTGGCATATGTGCCGAACACAACGTGTAGACCATACCGTGAAATGCTTACTTACAAGCCCTTAACCAACAGTACAGTTCAAGAAAGAATTAAGAAAATGTTTACCAAATAAACTAAAGTAAAACATTATAAAAAGTAACACAATAAAATAACAATAATGAGGCTGCATACAGAGGGTACCGGTACTGAGTAAATTTGCTGGGGTACAACTTAGTCGAGGGTAAATTTGTACATGTAGGTAGGGGTGAAGTGACTATGCATAGACAATAAACAGCGAGTAGCAGCAGTGTAAAAAACAAATGGGGGGGTTGCCAATATAAATAATCTTGTGGCCATTTGATAAATTGTTCAGCAGTCTTATGGTTTGGGGGTAGAAGCTGTTAAGACGCCTTTGCCGCACCTCTTGCCGTGTGGTAGCAGAGAAAACCGTCTATGACTTGGATGACTGGAGTCTGACAATTTTTTGGACCTTCCTCTGACACTGCCTAGTATATATGTGCTGGATGGCAGGAAGCTTGGCCCCAGTGACGTACTGGGCAGTACACACTACCCTCTGTAGCGCCTTATGGTCAGATGCCGAGCAGTTACCATACCAGGCGGTGATGCTCTCGATGGTGTAGCTGTAAAACTTTTTGAGGATCTGAGGACCCATGCCAAATCTTTTCAGTCTCTTGAGGGGGAATAGGCATTTTCATACCCTCTTCAAGACTGTCTTGGTATGTTTGGACCAGGACAGTTTGTTGGTGATGTGGACACCAAGGAACTTGAAACTCTCACCCAGCTCCACTACAGCCCTGTCGATGTTAATGGAGGCCTGTTTGGCCCACCTGTTCCTCTAGTCCACGATCAGCTCCTTGTCTTGCTCACATTGAGGGAGAGATTGTTGTCTTGGCACCACACTGCCAGGTCTCTGATCTCCTCCCTATAGGGTGTCTCATCATTAGGTGGTCAAGCCTACCACTGTTGTGTTGTCAACAAACTTACTGATGGTGTTGGAGTTGTGTTTGGCAACTCAGTCGTGGGTGAACAGAGAGTACAGGAGGGGACTAAGCACACACCCCTGAGGGGCCCCAGTGTTGAAGATCAGTGTAGCAGACGTGTTGTTGCCTACACTTACCACCTGGGAGCGGCTCGTCAGGAAGTCCAGGATCCAGTTACAGAGGGAGGTGTTTAGTTCCAGGGTCCTTAGTTTAGTGATGAGCTTTGTGGGCCCTATGGTGTTGAACGCAGAGCTGTAGTCAATGAACAGTATTCTCACATGGGTGTTCCTTTTGTCCAGGTGGGAAGTGGGAAAGGGCAGTGTGGAGTGCGATTGAGATTGCTTCTTCTGTGGATCTGTTGGGGCGGTATGCGAATTGGAGTGGGTCTAGGGTATCCGGGAGGATGCTGTTGATGTGAGCCATGACCAGCCTTTAAAGGAAATTCATGGCTACCGACGTGTGTGCTATGGGGCGGTAATCATTTAGACAGGCTATCTTCGCCTCTTTGGGCACAGGGACCAAAGTTTGGTGGTCTGCTTGAAACATGTCAGTGAAGACACTTGCCAGTTGGTCCGTGCATGCTTTAAGTACACGTCCTGGTAATGTCTGGCCCCGCAGCTTTGTGAATGTTGACCTGTTTAAAGGTCTTGCTCACATCGGCTACCGAGAGTGTTATCACACAGTCGTCCAGAACAGCTGGTCCTCTCATGCATGCTTCAGTGTTGCTTACCTCAAAGTGAGCATAGATGGCATTTAGCTCGTCTAGTAGGCTCACGTCACTGGGCAGCTCACGGCTGGGTTTCCCTTTGTAGTCCATAATAGTTTTCAAGCCCTGCCACATCCAACGAGCTTCAGAGCCGGTGTAGTAGGATACAAGCTTAATCCTGTATTGACGCTTTGCTTGTTTGATGGTTCGTACGAGGGCATAGTGGGATTTCTGCGGCAGCTCTAGCCTAGGTACTTTTATGTGCGCCCGTTCACACATAATGCATAGGCCTACATGAAGCGCTCCAGACAATAGACAATTAAGAAATTTACATAAAACATGTAAATGGAATTTAACGAACCAAAACGAATTCCACATAAGTGTAGGCAGTGCAGTTTGTGAGCTCTTCAAGCTACATGTCCACTTGTAGAATGAAAGCGATAGGCTAAATTAATGTATACCCCAATAATATATTGAGTAAACTAACAAGAATTACCATAAACAAACATTCTAGATTATTTGAAATGTCAAGGATTAAAGTTAAATGGACTACTTGTGATATATTTAATGTGGCACTGATAAACAAAGGCCAACATGTCACATAATGAAAGGAATGTGTATGGATTGGCAACTAGTGCGTCTTTACCACAATGGCCATTTTGTATTTTCCTTAAAATGATCTCAGTTCACTCTTTAACTGCCTAGCAGAGAATGCCAACAAAAGCATTTCAACTTGTCTGGCAGTTTGGGCCCTTAAACGGTTTGTCTCAGCGAAAACATCACTAGAGGGCGTAAAAGCTTCGGTCTCACATTTAGCAACTCAGCAGCATCATTTGTGGTGGATTTGTGACGCTGTCATGACAGGCAAAAAAAGAAGGAGACTGGCCCATATGACAATTTCAAATGTTCGTCGTCGCGTCCTCAAAGACAATTTGAATGAAAAAGCCAGAGATCCCGCCCCTCTGACCTTTTCCAATGGGAGGGAGGTAAGGAGAGAGGACGCAACAGGGCACTTGCGATTCTCCCCTTGATGCATTCTACTCGAGTCCTTTATACACAGAGTTGCGTTGACACAGCAAGCACGTTTTTCCGTGTCAGCATCGTGTATTTGTGCTACAGGAGCGACTCAGACAGAATCATAGACATTGAATAGAAAAAACAACGCAAGGAGAGACACAGACAGCACGCTAAAAGCTGTGTCCCCACAGGATCGAGCAATGTCTAGTTTAAAGAAAAGAAATTCGAATTCGTCAGTTGACCGGGATGTGGAAGACAAGGAGGTTACGGAGAAGATGCTCTCTCCGTCCGGAGGGGAGAATGGAAACTCGAGCCGAACGGGAGGCGCACCGGGAAGCCCGGACAAGGTATCTGTACCCGGCGAAGATAAGGTTGTCCTAGAGAGAACCATTACCCTGGTGAATGGCGTAGCTATCATTGTGGGTACCATTATCGGCTCGGGTATATTTGTGACCCCGACTGGAGTGGTAAAGGAAGCCGGGTCAGTCGGACTGTCCCTTATTGTTTGGGCAGTGTGTGGAGTGTTCTCAACCATAGGTGCCCTGTGCTATGCTGAGCTGGGCACCACTATTTCCAAATCAGGTGGAGACTATGCTTACATCCTTGAAGTGTATGGTTCCCTGCCGGCTTTCCTGAAATTGTGGATCGAGTTGCTCATCATCCGGCCATCATCGCAGTACATTGTCGCGTACGTCTTCGCTACCTACCTTCTCAAGCCCATTTTCCCTGACTGCCCAGTGCCCGAGAATGGGGCGAAGCTGATAGCCTGTCTTTGCATCTGTAAGTATCCAAGCCGATGCAATTCACTATTACCACACTAAGCACGATTAGATGTTGGAACTGTTGTAGCCTACACGTTGCATCCCACTGGGCACACACAGGTTGAATACACGTTTGTTTAAATTAAATGAAATGACGTTGAACCAACGCGGAATTGACGTTGAAATGACGTTTGTGTCCAGTGTGATTGCGCCACATAAGGATATCGTAGTATGCACTGTTCTCTTGGCAGCCGCACGAGACTCACCCAAACGGAAACACTGGGTGTACTAGGCTACTGTTGTAAAACTACAGCGTTATTTCATCATCTTTGGTTAGTAGGCCTATAGAGCCAGCGTCACCCACGCGCCATAATGTCTCATCAAGCTCAAATGGAAATTGTATCTATCTTTTAGATAAGATAATTCATTATTAATGATGACAATAATAATAATAATAAAAATAATAAAACATTAAATAAAACATCTACAATAGATTGCAAATTCAATTAATTCAGCCTTTTGTCTCATGCACATTGCATTACACTATTGCGTGTGCAATACATTTAAAAGGACCATGTAAAAGGACCCAACATTTGAAGTTCTTAGCAGCATGATAAATTGGGTGTCAAATGAAAGCTATATCTATATTTTTGGGAAATTAAGCCATAGATACATTTTTCAACAATTTTCCATCATAAAAATGATGAATAGGTAATGGCTTTGATTTCTGGTCAAACAGATGGAAAAGGGGTCTTAGAAAACATCTAGACTACCAGAAAAAGTATTTATGTCAACAATCGTGTTGAAGTAAAGACCCCTGCCATCTCATATCAACACTTGAAATGACTTAAGAAACATTGCCTTGTGCCTTTTAATGCCATTAACAAAAACCCACATTCTAATTTCTCTCCGATAATGAAAGTTCGCAGAAGTAACAAGTAAAGGGTAGACCTATCAATTAGTTATAGTGTTTTTACTTATACCATTGTTGTTACCAAATTGGTAACAGAATTACAGAAAAATCACCAATGGAATTACTGCAATTGAATTGGTTACAATGACAAATCACAGTAGTCACAAACCACAGGGTCACCTTCTACTGTCCTCCCTTCCACTGGCATACTGTTATGTTTAGCTCATAACTGTTTTCTTTCTGTGTCTTGTGGTCAAAGCGAGAGTGTGGAGCAGTCTGGACAACCCCTCCCTCTTTCTCTCTTTCTGTCTCTCTCTTCTTTCTCTCTCTAGTTAAAGATGCAGTCTGGGATCTTAAGCACAACAAGTTCATAACATATTGTATGAATTGGATTCGTAAAATAGCATACGAATTGCACCCGAAAAAAAGGACGTAACATATCATACGAAATGGATGATGCAGTACACAATCGCAGTGGTCAAACTTGGGAGAGTTAGCTAGCACTACAACCAATAAATCTCAGTTGCTTGTGCTTTAGCTGTCACCTTGATAAATTGGCTACAATGGCTAGCTAGCTGAGAAGCATCCAGCAGTGATTATGAGCGCTGACGGCGCCTGGTCTGCGAACCTCAAAGCGCATAAGCGTGCATCTTAGATGGTATTTTGCATCTCAGATGGTACTCTATGTGCGCATGCAACCTGTAGATGTTTGTTGGTCGTGTACAATGCTTGAGGCAGTAGCTTTGTTCCAGGGCGTCATTTAGCAGATGTTATTGCGGGTTTAGCGAAATGCTTGTGTTCCTAGCTCCGACAGTGCAGTAATATCTAACAACACACAACAATACACACAAATCTAAAAAGTAAAATAATGGAATTAAGAAATATATAAATATTAGGATGAGCAGTGTCGGATTCCAGAGTATAAATATACACCATAGTGCTAACTGTAAAGTTTGGTGGAGAAGGAATAATGGTCTGGGGCTGTTTTTCATGGTTCGGGCTAGGCCCCATAGTTCCAGTGAAGGGAAATCTTAAAGCTACAGCATACAATGACATTCTAGACAATTGTGTTCTTCCAACTTTAAAGCAATAGTTTGGGGAAGGCCCTTACCCAACATCAGTGCCCGACCTCACTAATGCTCTTGTGGCTGAATGGAAGCAGGTCCCCACAGCAATGTTCCAACATCTAGTGGAAGGCCTTACCAAAAGAGTGGAGGCTGTTACTGCAGCAAAAGGGAGACCGACTCCATATTAATGTTTAACAAGGAAGTGTCCATATACTTTTGGTCATATTGTATGTGTATATAGTGCCAGTCAAAAGTTTGGACACCTACTCATTCCAGGGTTTCTCTTTTAATTTGGACGATTTTCTACATTGTAGAATTATAGTGAAGACATCAACACTATGAAATAACATATGGAATCATGTAGTAACCAGAAAATTGTTAAACCAATTCTTCAAAGTAGCTACCCTTTGCCTTGATGACAGCTTTGCTCACTCTTGGCATAGAGTGTAGTCACTTAGAATGCATTTCAATTAACAGGTGTGCTTTGTTAAAAGTTCATTTGTGAAATTTCTTTCCTTCTTAATGCGTTTGAGACAATCAGTTGTGTTGTGACAAGTTAGGGGTGGTATACAGAAGATAGGTAGGGGTGGTATTCAGAAGATAGATAGGGGTGGTATTCAGAAGATAGGTAGGGGTGGTATACAGAAGATAGTTAGGGGGGGTATACAGAAGATAGGTAGGGGTGGTATACAGAAGATAGGTAGGGGTGGTATACAGAAGATAGGTAGGGGTGGTATTCAGAAGATAGGTAGGGGTGGTATACAGAAGATAGGTAGGGGTGGTATTCAGAAGATGGGTAGGGGTGGTATTCAGAAGATGGGTAGGGGTGGTATTCAGAAGATAGGTAGGGGTGGTATTCAGAAGATGCCTAGAATGCCCGCCTCCCGGAGTCGATAATGGGCCTCTGTACGCCTATGTAGATATTCCATAAAAATCTGTATAATTTACAACATTAACAATGTCTACACTGTATTTCTGATAAATTTGATGTTATTTTAATGGCCAAAAAATGTGCTTTTCTTTCAAAATCAAGGACATTTCTAAGTGACCCCAAACTATTGAATGGTAGTGTACATAAATGTTAAACTCGGCCTCATGAATGGCGCAGTGGTCTAAGGCCACTAAAGATTCTGGGTTCGAGTCCAGGCGCTGTCGCAGCCACCCGCGCTCGGGAGACCCATGGGGTGGCGCACAATTGGCCCAGCGTTGTCCGAGTTAGGGGAGAGTTTGGCCGGCAGGGATGTACTTGTCCCATTACTGACTCCTGACACGGTCGCCAGGTGTACGGTGTTTCCTCCGACACATTAGTGCGGCTGGATTCCGGGTTAAGTGGGCATTGTCAAGAAGCAGTGCGGCTTGTTTGGGTTGCGTTTCGGAGGACGCATGGCTCTCAACCTTCGCCTCTCCCGAGTCCGTATTGGAGTTGCAGCGATGAGACAAGACTGTAAATACCAATTGGATATCATGAAATTGGGCTGAAAAAGGGCTAAAAAAAAGTATATATTTATTTGTTTTTTATTTTCACCCCTCCCCCACTACATGGCAAAAAGGCAGGCCTCATTTGAAGCCTGACCTAAAGTTAAGGTCCTTTCGAGTGACATCGGTAGAACGGTTGAGGCTAGAAACACATTTCACGTATGGGATTGTTCAGCACGTGCTCAGCCACGAGCTCTGGGCGTGCAGCTTTTTTCATTTCCTTTATCAATCTTATTTTCATTTGGCCTATTCTGTTGTATTTATTTAGCCTACCCCACCACTAATGCACAGATATTCTATATGGGTCGTCAAAGAAATAGGTCACACAGCCTGTGTAATTGATAGCAAGACAACGAATGAGCCCATGCAGCAGCACTGGAGACGTTTTGATGTATGCTATTGTTAAAAAAGACACAGCGTTTGTAGACAACTTTACCACTGCTATCACCTGCAAAATGTGAGCGCAACAGAACCAGTTACGACTGAAGAATCTGATCATCAATAGATTAGAGAAAAAGCCGTTTTTTTTTTTTAACACAGCGGCTGCAAATCATCTGGAAAGTCCTTGTATAATAGCCTACGACATGTTGTTGAAATGGTGAAGCTTCTTATGACAGCCTACTTCAAAACCAAATGGTACATAGTCACAAAAGTAGATGGGGTGTTAGCTAAATTATAGTTTTACAACAAAAAATGAATGGGGCAAATTTGGATTAGAAAAGTCTGTTTTGAGATGACCAGCAATCTCCACAATGTGAAACTGTTTTGGATTTTGTTGGCACTTAGCCATCATAGACAGACGCATATCTCTATGAATCAATTTTGTTGCACTAATTTCCCCCCTATTGAATGAAATGTATTCACTTAGGCATCATGTCTTTGATGTGTATCTCTTGGCGTCAATATATTGACACTAATCTTCCCCCAATTGAATGCAATGTACTGTATACACGTAAGCGTCATGTTTCTTGATGTATATCTTTTAGCATTAACGTACCAGATTGAAGCTTTTCAATGATATTTTATTGAAGTATTCACCATCATTGTAAACCCTAGGTATTTTGTTGCTTTGACAAAGTAGTTTCTGAATTTCTGAATATTATTTAATGAATGTTAAGGTTAAAAACGAACAACCGACTGTCCCTCATTTTAAGGTCAACCCTGTTACGTGAACTGAACTGTCGTTTTAATATGGTGAAACTATTCCCTTTTTTTTAACTTTTTTTTTTTTACATTGACCAGCTAATAGTCAAATCATAGTGTAAAAATAGGTGAGCTGGTTCTACTCTTTTTGGCCATTTTCTGGTGTTTTGTGGTGGAAAACTGAGTGTAACATGTCATCCCTGTTACCCATAGATAGCCATGCTATCAACCCTGTTACTTTATTTGGCACTAAATAGGCAGTTACTATAGGATTTGTTATTTATTTAACCCCTTGAGATGGGAGAAAGTGTTTTTTTATTAAGTTGAACATGAACATAATGATGATAATTATGACATAATGTAATTTTAAAATAAAACAATTCTTCCCCCAAACAAGTTACGCTACTCAAAAGGCAGCTAATTGGTGGAATTACCCAGTACAGATCAGGGACCCATGATCCGTTACCAGAATTCTGTTATCTTAACGGATGTAAATCCACCTATTGTAGTTCAATAACCAAAAGAGATTGTTTCAAACTCAAGGTGTCATTATATGGCTGACACCCCATTTTTATCTGCAGACATCTTTGAATCCTCAATTCGGAGTCGATATCTACCAAAGTTTTTGAAGTACGTGGTCGCATAAAAAACTGAGGGAGATTTGACCGTAATTCTGTTTCCAAACTTTGCATCTGCACAGTTCTTCCAATATATTTGCCTTTATTATTCCCTGCAAACCCTACCACCCCTCCACCAAATGGACTAAACTAATAAACAATAAGACTTAGTCTTCTACTTCCAGTTTATACATACTATACACATTTTACAGTCTATTTTACAATAGTTATATTTTGTTTGTTTTTAGCCCTTCCTCTATTTCTGATGTCAATCTGATTTCTATTTGTAACTGTGCTATTTCACAAAAGTTCTGAACCTACATACATTTTACAAGGAGGCTGGGGGACCCTGTATGTTTTACGTTGGTTATCTTGTTGGTATTAGTCCCACCCTTCAGCTCCATTCAGCCCCTCCCATCTATCTCTCAACACCATCCATTTTGGATTTCTATTTGCCATATATTTTTCAACTGTGCTGTGATGCTTCACAAAAGTTACGGAATGTCCTATTCTCATAGTTTCTACAGATGGTAAATTAAAGAAAAATTTTAGCTAAAATAATTATTATACTATTGATCGATTGACTATGCCTTTTTAAATCACCCAGTATTGCTACAGTATCTGCAGTGTTAGCTCTAGGTAAATGTTGCAATTCTTCAGCCATTCCTGGACTTGATCAAAAAAAGAGCTACAAAATAAATGATCTAATGACTCTGCCTCCTCGCAGCAAAATCTGCAGATCTGGGAAGATTGTATCCCCCATATATGTATAACATTCTATTCAAACCCTGACATGATTCTCTTTCTGCGTCTAACCCACTGAGGGTTTTGGACATTGTGTGATCAGTGTTCATCACCACTTCCCAGTGGATGCTGAATACCAGACCTAACAGTACCATCTGTCAATACATTTTGCAATGAGAAATGTGTGGGCAGCGGAAGCAGAAGCGGCAGCGGCAATCATTGCAGGGCCGTGGTACTGTAGAGATTGAATTCAAGCCATGATCATGACTGCACCTGCCTGGTGGAAAAAAGCTGTCACAGACTCTGTGTGTGTGTGTGTGAATGTTGTACGGTTCAGTACTTGCGCTAGTCTCTAATCCCTATTCTAAGTGTGTAATCGCCAGTGACCACATGATAGAAACTGAGATAAGGCCCGCAGCCAGGCCAGGGCGAAAGTATAGAGAAAGAGATAGGATTGAAGCCATGATGTTGTTAGTCCAGTCTGCTTATTCTGGTCTTGGTGGTTGACAGGGTCAGTCTGGATAGCCAAGCCACTCTTATCCACATTTGCTAATCTATTGAGTTGTTGTGCTAGGCTACAGGATTTGTCTGACCGACTTTGAGTTATTGTTCCAGTGACCTATTTATTTAGTGTTTTGTAGTTATTAGGTCACTGTGCTTTTAGTTTAGTGCATACTGTAGGTCCCAGTAGTGAGGTTTTATAGTGACCCCCTGGCTGGCTCTGTATGGCTTCTATAGTGGGTTGTGGGGAAACCTCAGTCTCAGTCCATGTGGTGAGTTTAGGAGGCTGAGACTCTGAAGCCTGTCTGCCCTGATCCTACAGGACTGCTCTGCGCTCTCATTCTCACCCTCAGCGGGAGTGTGCGTTTTCGTGTTTATGTGCCATTCTTCCCAGTCTATACTGTACTCTCCCACACAGGCCCTCATTGTGCTGTTGGTCCACACAGAGGCTGTTGGGTTCCCTACTGTTACCAGGGCTGATTTACGGCTTATGGTGCTTTGAAGTGTTTGTTAGTTAATCATTTTTAATGGGGAGCCCGGGGGACAGGGAGAGAAGGCTGGTGGACAGGGAGGGGAGGCTGGGGGACAGGGAGGGGAGGCTGGTGGACAGGGAGGGGAGGCTGGGGGACAGGGAGGGGAGGCTGGGGGACAGGGAGGGGAGGCTGGGGGACAGGGAGGGGAGGCTGGGGGACAGGGAGGGGAGGCTGGGGGACAGGGAGAGAAGGCTGGGGGACAGGGAGAGGGGACAGGGAGGGGAGGCAGGGGGACAGGGAAAGAAGGCTGGTGGACAGGGAGGGGAGGCTGGGGGACAGGGAGATGAGGCTGGGGGACAGGGAGGGGAGGCTGGGGGACAGGGAGGGGAGGCTGGGGGACAGGGAGGGGAGGCTGGGGGACAGGGAGATGAGGCTGGGGGACAGGGAGGGGAGGCTGGGGGACAGGGAGGGGAGGCTGGGGGACAGGGAGATGAGGCTGGGGGACAGGGAGATGAGGCTGGGGGACAGGGAGATGAGGCTGGGGGACAGGGAGGGGAGGCTGGGGGACAGGGAGGGGAGGCTGGGGGACAGGGAGGGGAGGCTGGGGGACAGGGAGAGAAGGCTGGGGGAGAGGGGACAGGGAGGGGAGGCAGGGGGACGGGGAGAGGAGGCTGGGGGACAGGGAGGCGAGGCTGGGAGACAAGGAGGCGAGGCTGGGGGACTGGGAGGGGAGGCTGGCTGTGGGGGGCTTAATTTTATTCCCTCAAGAATCTGTTTACTAGGTCTCTGAATGATTCCCCCCCTCTGTGCCACATGACACACCACACAGCAGTTTGTCACACTTATCACATACACATTGTCCTGTGTGTGCTGAATGGAATCTACATAAATATTTAGTACCTTTAGGAAGATTAATTGAGTTTACAAAAAGAGGGAGAACGATTATTTTTTTGGACTCATTCATGTAGGCCAGGTATTCCCAAACTGGGGTAGGCACAATGCCGTCTTTGGTATGCCAAATTAAAATTGTGATTCACATTTTTTTTTTTTTAAACAGTACATTTACATTTTCCAACGGGGCTATACATTTGGGTGAGGTTTTTTTCTCGTCTGAGTAGCCTCGTTTCACTGCCAAAAATAAAATGTAACCAGCTAGTGTTCAGCGAAATAACAACACAATGTCAAATACAGGTAGCCTAGTCAAATAATTAACATCCAATCACATTAACCGTTACTCTCTCACGGGAAACCTTCACTCTTGCGCAGACATTTAGAAACAAAACATGGTCATTTGAAAAAGAAACCACAGGAGTTCTGAGTGAGAATAAAGACGACTTTTGAGTAGCAAGACATGACCAGTTGAAGTCGGAAGTTTATATACACCGTAGCCAAATACATTTAAACTCAGTTTCTCACAATTCCTGACATTTAATCCTAGTAAGAATTCCCTGTCTTAGGTCAGTTAGGATCACCACTTTATTTTAAGAATGAATAGTAGAGAGAAGAATAATAGTAGAGAGTGATTTATTTCAGCTTTTATTTCTTTCATCACATTCCCAGTGGGTCAGAAGTTTACATACACACAATTAGTATTTGGTAGTATTGCCTTTAAATTGTTTAACTTGGGTCAAATGTTTCAGGTAGCCTTCCACAAGGTTCCCACAATAAGTTGGGTGAATTTGGGCCCATTCCTCCTGACAGAGCTGGTGTAACTGAGTCAGGTTTGTAGGCCTCCTTGCTCACGCACACGCTTTTTCAGTTCTGCCCACAAATTTTCTATGGTATTGAGGTCAGGGCTTTGTGATGGCCACTCCAATACCTTGACTTTGTTGTCCTTAAGCCATTTTGCCACGACTTTGGAAGTATGCTTGGGGTCATTGTCCATTTGGAAGACCCATTTGCGACCAAGCTTTAACTGATGTCTTGAGATGTTGGTTCAATATATCCACATAATATTCCTTCCTCATGAAGCCATCTATTTTGTGAAGTGCACCAGTCCCTCCTGCAGCAAAGCACCCCCACAACATGATGCTGCAACCGTGCTTCACGGTTGGGATGGTGTTCTTCGGCTTGCAAGCCTCCCCCTTTTCCTCCAAACATAACAATGGTCATTATGGCCAAACAGTTCTATTTTTGTTTCATCAGACCAGAGGAAAGTACGATCTTTGTCCCCATGTTCAATTGCAAACCGTAGTCTGGCTTTTTTTATGGCGGTTTTGGAGCAGTGGCTTCTTCCTTGCTGAGCTGCCTTTCAGGTTATGTTTTCTCCAGCATCTTCACAGGGTCCTTTACTGTTGTTCTGGGATTGATTTGCACTTTTCGCACCAAAGTAGGTTCATCTCTAGGAGACAGCGTGGTCCCATGGTGTTTATGCTTGCGTACTATTGTTTGTACAGATGAACGTGGTACCTTCAGGCGTTTGGAAATTGCTCCCAAGGATGAACCAGACTTGTGGAGGTCTACCATTTTTTGTGAGGTCTTGGCTGATTTCTTTTGATTTTCCCATGATGTCAAGCAAAGAGACTCTGCGTTTGAAGGTAGGGCCTTGAAATATATCTACAGGTACACCTTCAATTGACTCACATGATGTCAATTAGCCTATCAGAAGCTTCTAAAGCCATGACATCATTTTCGGGAATTTTCCAAGCTGTTTTAAAGGCACAGTCAACTTAGTGTATGTAAACTTCTGACCCACTGGAATTGTGATACAGTGAATTATAAGTGAAATAATCTGTCTGTAAACAATTGTTGGAAAAATTACTTGTGTCGTGCACAAAGTAGATGTCCTAACCGACTTGCCAAAACTATAGTTTGTTAACAAGACATTTGTGGAGTGGTTGAAAAACAAGTTTTAATAACTAAGTGTATGTAAACTTTCGACCTCAACTGTATAAACGCAACAGATACCATTAATAATAAGGGGCTAGAAGCGTCTATATGGTGAGCTACCAAGTGGCTAGGACAGTCAAGCCCCATACTATTGTGGAGGACTTAATTCTTCCTGCTGCCGCGGATATGGCTGGGACAATGCTGGGGGAAAAGGCCAAAAAAACTATACAGACAATAACTTCATCAAACAACACTGCTTCACAATGCATCAGTGACTTTGGCAGGAGATGTTTTGAAACAATTACTGCTTCACATACAAGCCATTGAATTCTATGCGTTACAGCTGGATGAGTCAACAGACGTGGCGGGCCTGGCACAGCTCCTGGTATATGTCCGTTACGTTTATGGGGGGGTCAATTAAGGAAGACATCCTCTTCTGCAAACCACTGGAAACCAGGACAACATGAGAAGATATTTTTAAAGTACTGGACAGCTTTGTGACATCAAATGGACTTTGGTGGTCAAGATGTGTTGGTATCTGTACTGATGGCGCAAAAGCCATGACAGGGAAACATAGTGGAGTGGTAACGCCCATGCAAGCAGTTGCTCCCGACGACACTTGGGTACACTGCAGCATCCACCGAGAGGCTCTTGCTGCCAAGGGAATGCCTGACAGCTTGACCTTTTGGACACAACAGTGAAAATGGTTAACTTTGTTAAAGCAAGGCCCCTGAACTCTCGTGTATTTTCTGCATTATGCAATGATATGGGCAGCGACCATGTAACACTTTTACAACATACAGAAGTGTGCTGGTTATCAAGGGGCAAAGTATTTACACGTTTTTTTTATTTTATTTTAGAGACGAGCTTAAAGTTCTTTACTGACCATCATTTTCACTTGTCTGACCGCTTGCATGATGACGAGTTTCTCACACGACTGGCCTATCTGGGTGGTGTTTTTTCTTGCCTGAATGATCTGAATCTAGGATTACAGGGACTCTCCACAACTATATTCAATGTGCGGGACAAAATTGAGGCTATGATTAAGAAGTTGGAGCTCTTTTCTGTCTGCATTAACAAGGACAACACAAAGGTCTTTCCATCATTGTATTATTTTTGTGAGCAAATGAAGTCAAGCTTACGGACAATGTCAAATGTGATATAGCGAAGCACCTGAGTGAAAATCTTTGGAGGGAGCTGAAAGTCCGTATTGCCCAGCGACAGCCCCGAAACCTGAAGGATCTGGAGAAGGTCTGTATGGAGGAGTGGGCCAAAATCCCTGCTGCAGTGTGTGCAAACCTGGTCAAGAACTACAGGACACGTATGATCTCTGTAATTGCAAACAAAGGTTTCTGTACCAAATATTAAGTTCTGCTTTTCTGATGTATCAAATACTTATGTCATGCAATAAAATGCAAATTAATTACTTAAAAATCATACAATGTGATTTTCTGGATTTTTGTTTAAGATTCCGTCTCTCACAGTTGAAGTGTACCTATGATAAAAAGTACAGACCTCTACATGCTTTGTAAGTAAGAAACACTGCCGATTTTGCAGGTTATCAAATACTTGTTCTCGCCACTGTGTGAGAGTGGATTCTCGGCCCTCACTAGCATGAAAACTACATACAGGCACAGACTGTGTGTGGAAAATTATTTAAGACGGAGACTCTCACCAATACAACCCAACATTGCAGAGTTATGTGCCTCCTTTCAAGCACACCCTTCTTATTAACCTGTGGTGAGTTATTCACAATTTTTAATGAACAAATAAGGTTTTATATGTAAGATGGCTAAATAAAGAGCAACATTATTGATTATTATTATATTATTATTTGTGCCCTGGTCCTATAACAGCTATTTGTCACTTCCCACGAGCCGGATTGTGACACAAACTCACACCCATTCTTATGTTTAATAAATGTATCGTATAGTGTGTGTGTGGCAGGCTTACAATGATGGCAAAAAACAACATTTGAGAGTGTGCTGAAGGTTGAATGTTTGAAGGGGTATGGGACTATAAAGAGTTTGGGAACCACTGATGTAGACAGTAGTCAAAAATAGAAAGGAATAACTCACACACTCTGTTTCTCTCTTCCTCTGTCTCTCTCTTTGCCCAGTGCTGTTGACTGCTATAAACTGTTACAGTGTGAAGGCAGCCACGCGGGTCCAGGATGCCTTCGCTGCTGCCAAGCTCCTTGCCTTGGGCCTCATCATTATTGTGGGCTTTGTGGAGATTGGGAAAGGTAAGATACGGCCATACATAATCACTTACACTACCACACTCTACAAAATGCCCTTTACAGGAGGAGGTGCACAGTGCAAACCAAACAGACAAGACATAAAGTGCAATGGGACAGGAAAGGAATTCAGGGACAATAACGATGTAGTCTGAGTCACGTGATCAGGAACAGGAAGTGGCGGCACCTCTTGGCTTTCATGGCCAATAAGCTGTTTCCCCACAGAGGGGAAACAGCTTTATTTTTTATGATGTCATCTTTTGGTGAAAGATTCAGAAAAACATTTGTTTAATTTAGGAAATCTGTTCCCAAGTATTCCTTCAAATAAAAAGAGGGTTGTGACCGTTTCTCAATGTAATCAAGGTATGACATTTTTGTTTTACTCTAGTAGTATCTCTTTTTGGGCTTAATTGCGGTCAATTTGCAGTGTACAAATGTTAGAGGAATTTATTTTTTATATGTTCAATTACAACACTGTCCGTTTCTAAGAATTTGTAAGATGCTTATTTGCATAAAATGGACAGAGACCAGTCTCATAATTAATCAGTAGCGTTTATTTTGAGAGAGCTCTGGTCATAATACCATGTACATTGATTTATATACCTCACATTTCGTCATAAATGTATCTCCTTCTCTAAGATACAACGGCAATATAGTTCACAAGCCTTCCCACATTGTCTGCCACCTGTTAAACGATCTACTACAAGCCCAAGGTCTCTCCCCTCCCTGGGTGGGGACAGAATGTCCTGTACGGAACACAGTATTCCAGCCGGTCTGAAGATAGCTCCATTCATTTCTAACAAGGAACAGAAAGTCCTTGTTAAAATTCTTGACTAAAACTACACACATTATATTCAGTATTATGATTATAATAAGATTCATACATTCATCCAGTATTCTGTTTAGTTATAGTTCTAAGTTAAATGTATACATCATTTAGTCATTATTTATAAAAATCCCATAACAAATTATTATAATTATTATAACAACCATTTGCTCCACTAAAAATGTGCCTTTTGGCCGAATCTAGTTGCCTAATCCTGCCCTAGAGAGTGATCCCACTGGGCACAGACATCAGTTCAACGTATAGTTTTGATTTGGTTGAGTTGTCAACTAATGTGAATTCAACATGAAATCAACAAAACATTTCACCATGTCATTAGATTTAAGTTAAAAGTTGGGTGAAAAAAAGACGAAATTCGCTTACATTGACTTTTTACGAATCCAATCAATTTTGAACATTATTTATTTTTTATAGGCGGAGTTGAAATATTTGAGGTGTGTCCTTAAAAACATGATCCAAAGTGCTAGTTTCATGCAACACTGATAGGAATATTTAAGACCAACCAAATGCTAGTTTCAGCGGTAACACTGTTGGTTATGGTATGAATTTTGACAGTGGACACGTAGCCTTTCCAGCCGTGAAGCACAGTGCCCATATCTTGAAGAATCATGTGCACAAAATACAAAACAAAATGACACACAATAAAACATATTCATGGTAAGTACAGCTACCATTTTGTAACATTATACAAACAATACATTTCTTCTTCTCCCCCAGAAGGGGCTTATGGGCCACCTTGAAGTCCCCCAGTCAGACTGATTTTAATGTTGTGTATAAGTAATTATGTTAGAATTTAAGGTATCGTTGAAGTGCAACGAATGGCACTTCTTCAGACCTCTGTCCCGGAGACGACTGAGATTTTGTAACCTGATGTTATACTGTAGCAACTGAGAATTTCTTTACAGAAGTGTGTGGTCAGTGCATGGGTAAACATGTGTGATTCAAGCTACTAAACAGCTTACTGAGAGATGCCACCCTCCTTCAGTGTACCAAGACTGCAATGTGTAAGGTACATCAATTTGCACTGCTGCTTATCAAATCATTTCTGAGACTGCTAACCTTTCCCAGGTAACCCTGTACCCTAAGGGGCCAGATCCCCTCTGTTAGGTGAATATGTGTAGTCATGGCCAGCTGTGTAGCCATTGCTGGTCCTGGATCCTTCTTGTTGACCTGCTTGTTATCACAGCTCTTCCCTCTCTCCTTGTTGCCCCCAGTATTTGCCATGTCGATGGCCTCTCCCATGTGACCTGGGCCATGGAGTGTGACTCTAGTTAAGCTGCAGCTGGCCCAGAACAGAGCGACACGTTTTGCTCTTAATTGTAATCAGAGGGCTGATATAAATACTATGCCTGCCAGTCTCTCTTGGAGAGAGACTGACTGCATCACTTCTTATTTTTATAAGAAACAATGTGTTGAATATCCCAAATGGTTTGCATAGTCAATTTACACACAGCTCTGACACACACACTTATCCCACCAGATATGCCACCAGGGGTCTTTTCATAGTCCCCAAATCCAGAACAAATTTAAGAAAACCTACAGTATTGTATAGAGCCCTTATTGCATGGAACTTCCTTCCATCTCATATTGCTCAAATAAACAGCAAACCTGTTTCAAACAACAGATAAATCAACACCTCGCGGCACAACGCCTCTCCCCTATTTGACCTAGATAGTTTGTGTGTATGCATTGACATGTAGGCTACTTGTACCTTTTATGTATGTAGTTCTGTCCTTGAGCTGTTCTTGTCTTACGATGTTCTGTTCTTATGTCATTCTGTATTATGTTTCATGTTCTGTGTGAACCCCAGGAAGAGTAGCTGCTGCTTTTGCAACAGCTAATGGGGATTCTAATAAAATACCAAATACATATTGAATTTGGGCTGGCTGGGGCTGAAGCTATGGCCTGGTGGATGCGATTGGCCAGGTTGGCTCAGGCTGAACTGTTCCGCAGTCAGAACTGCTGACTGTGGTGTGGCGTGCCCAGAACACTGCCTGGGATTGTTCTCCATTCAGAGCTGGAGCACATACAAAGGGAGAGATGGAGAGACTATGAAAAGAGAGAGAGAGAGTGAGCAGGAGGGAGAACGAGACACCAAGATTTGCATTAACTCCTGGCAGGCTTTACTGGCGAACGTTGGAGTGAACCAGACCAGCAACGGCCATTCTTCTGGAAGAGCCAGTGACCTAGTGAAGCGTAAGCTTGCCTGAATGAATCAGTCAGCCGATGGAGGTTGCCCCCAGAGTCACTCAGGGCATAATGTAGACAATCTGATGATATTAATTGTTGCGTGAGGCATTGAGAGCTTAGAGTCAATGTTTGTAGAATATGATTGTGTCTGATTTGGGTGCTTTACCATCATGTGAAATCATGTGTTTTTGGTGGAGTACATCTAATTACTATGTTTGAAGTAGTAGTAAGGAGTATATTTGGATACATCTGAAGTCGAGCTAGCACGAGAGTTTCTTAGCATGCCAGAGAGTAATGAGTCCCCTTTTGAAGCACCATACTAGAGTCAATATACCATAACATTGGTGGTGTACTTGCATATATTTTTGTTAAACATTCTAAGATGGCGGATTTAAGACTCGCAATAATTCAGAGATAAATACAATATATAACTCTGTATTCCTGTCTTCAATACAGCAGCCCCACTCTCCTCCCCTCCATCCACATGGTTCTTCCAGTGGTCAGACTGTATTCCTGTCTTCAATACAGCAGCCACACTCTCCTCCCCTCCATCCACATGGTTCTTCCAGTGGTCAGACTGTATTCCTGTCTTCAATACAGCAGCCACACTCTCCTCCCCTCCATCCACATGGTTCTTCCAGTGGTCAGACTGTATTCCTGTCTTCAATACAGCAGCCACACTCTCCTCCCCTCCATCCACATGGTTCTTCCAGTGGTCAGACTGTATTCCTGTCTTCAATACAGCAGCCACACTCTCCTCCCCTCCATCCACATGGTTCTTCCAGTGGTCAGACTGTATTCCTGTCTTCAATACAGCAGCCACACTCTCCTCCCCTCCATCCACATGGTTCTTCCAGTGGTCAGACTATATTCCTGTCTTCAATACAGCAGCCCCACTCTCCTCCCCTCCATCCACATGGTTCTTCCAGTGGTCACATGCAGATGGACGGTAGGTTCTGTGAGGGGGGGGAAATACATTTTAATAAAGAAGAGCTGTGTCTGCAAGATCGATATGGTATTGTGCGTTTTCTATCGATGGATTTGTCAATTAATCTCTTGCATGCCCCAATGAGCATGGGACGACACTGCTTACTGTCAGCCAAGTTCTCACAAAAATATAATATTGTACTTTTTTTTTCTAGGACAGATCTTTCAGATAGAGGCTCATTTTTATGAAGGTTGGTCATGGTAGTGGTTGTCTTTAGTTGAATGCACAAATTGTAAGTCACTCTGTGTAAAGCATCTGCTAAATGATTTAAGTGTGTTTGTCTGTCTATATCTGTCTGTGGGTGATAGTAGTTTTATTGCCCTGTGACTGACTCAGTGTTGTGAAATATCCCTATGTTGAGTTATTAGAGTCTTCCTGCTGCCAGTTCAGGACTGTTGTATGGAGGAGGGTCTTCCAGAGCTGGTCTGGTCCGGTCTGGTCCGGTTGGGACTCCACTGGGTGGGAGAGAGAAATCTAACCACAGAGATCAAATGAATGCTCCACTTGTCTTTGTCTTCTCTTCTTGACTGAGAGACATCCTCACTTCAGTGCATTTTAGAATGCCTGTTATCTACACCAGACCGTCTTCTAGGGTTAACGGATGAAGTGTACGATTCTGGGTCATTCCTTCATTTGGTAATAGGCTCTACCAGGTTAATGACAACAGGATTGTTACAAAAATAATCTCATTAGGCTACTCCAATGATCCAGTTCCTTTTCAATCAAAAGCTTTTTTGTTTGTCTTTGGGAGCCAGTCCTGAGTCCTCTGTAGGGACATTCCTTGTCTGCGTGTCTCTCGTGTGTGTCGGGTGTACATCTCTATGTCTCTGTTTGAAAACAAGTTTCTCCCCTTGGCTCCTTATGAAAGAGGCAGCCCAGCCTTGGTTTCGCCATCACATGTTATCTGCTGGTTCAGTTGAAGGTAGCCAGTAGTGTAACGGGATCTCTCAATGGTTTATTTACAACCTGACCCAGCTGCTCACCGAGCTGCTGTGACTGACTTTAACCCATCCCCAAACACAACACAGCCGCCCCCAGGTGGCTAATCATATAAGGCTTACCTGTTTCTACCTTTCAAGCACCTGATTTAAAGGTTAGACCAGATATGTGCCATGCAGTCCACCGGTTGCTGCTTATACACTCATATTATTAAGTTCTAAACTACCGGGCCATTGTTTTGTTATCTTGACCAAATAAGGAAGTTGGTCCAAACTAGGAGAACCTAGAGCTGGAGACTGCTTGCTTGTAGGCCAAGCCAGTATCTCTTGACAAAGAAACAGGAAGAGGTGAATTCAGAGCTTAGCCTTACCTGAGGGGCGGCTGTTAATGTAAATGCGCTAGTGATAAAGATGGGGGTAAATGGTAAAATGTCAGTGATTCTTCCCATGCAGCCCTCGTGTCAAATAGACAACTACTGTACCTGTTTCTTTATGCAAATCAGAATTAAACTGAAGTGTCAAATGAGGGTTGACAGATAGCTGTTTATATTCCAGACAGATTAGCAGAGAACAGAGCGACGAGGGCCATTGCTCAGTGACCAGGGAGTGATTTAATCTATGCGACCCGACAGGATGACGTGGCAGCCCTGTTTGTATTTGTTTAACCGTACAACTCAGAAATACAGGTTCGGCAGCAGGTACGCACCGACCTTCACTATATCAGAACAGCCCCGTGTCTCCCCTTGGCTGGCGTGACAGAATATTCAGCACCTTCAGAAAGTATTCTCACCCCTTGACTTTTTCCACATTTTGTCTTACAGCCTGAATTTAAAAATGATTACATTGAGATGTTGTGTCACTAGCCTACACACATTACCTCATAATGTCAAAGTGGAATTATGTTTTTAGAAGTTTTTACAAATTAAATCAAAATGAAAAAACTGAAATGTCTTGCGTCAATAAGTATTCAATCCCTTTGTTATGGCAAGCCTAAATACGTTTCAGGAGTGAAAATGTGCTTAACAAGTCTCATAATACGTTGCATGGATCACTCTGTGTGCAATAATAGTGTTCAACATGATTTTTGAAAGGCTACCTCATCTCTCATCTCAATTATCTGTAAGGTCCCTCAGTCGAGCAGTCAATTTCGAACACGAAGACCAGGGAGGTTTTCAAATGCCTCGCAAATAAGTGTACCTATTGGTAGATGGGTAAGAATAAAAATATGGAATATCCCTTTGAGCATGGTGAAGTTATTAATTATACTGTGGATGGTGTATCAATACACCCAGTCACTACAAAGATACATGCGTCCTTCCTAACTCCGTTGCCAGAGAGGAAGGAAACCACTCAGGGATTTCACCATGCCGCAAATGGTAACTTTAAAACAGTTAGAGTTTAATGGCTGTGATAGGAGAACTGAGGATGAACGTTATTTAACATTGTAGTTACTCCACAATACTAATCTAATTGACAGAGTGAAAAGAAGGAAGCCTGTACAGATATAAATATGACAAAACATGCATCCTATTTGCAACAAGGCACTAAAGTAATATTGCAAGAAATGTGGCGAATCAATTCACTTTTTGTCCTGAATAGAAAGTGTTATGTTTGGGGCAAATCCAAAACAACACATACTGAGTACCACTAAATATCTTCAAGCGTAGTGGTGGCTGCATCATGTTATGAGTATGCTTGTAATCGTTAAGGACTGGTTCGTTTTTCAGGATAAAAAAAGAAATGGAGCTAAGCACAGACAAAATCCTAGAGGAAAACCTGGTTGTCATCTTGAAACCTGGTTCAGTCTGATCAATTCACCTTTCAGCTGGACAATAACCTAAAACAAAAGGCCAAATCTACACCGAAGTTGTTTACCAAGAAGACATTCGATGTTCCTCAGTGGCCTAGTTACAGTTTTGTCTTAAACTGGCTATGGCAAGACTTGAAAATGGCTGTCTAGCAATGATCAATAACCAATTTGAAGAATTTTTGAAAATAATAAAATGCAAATATTGTACAATCCAGGTGTGAAGAGCTCTTAGAGACTTACCCAGAAAGACACACAGCTGTAATCGCTGCCAAAGGTGACTCTAACTTGTATTGACTCAGGGGTGTGAATACTTATGTAAATTAGATATTTCTGTATTTCATTTTCAATACATTTGTTGTTTTCACCTTTTCATTATGGGGTAGATGGGTGAGAAACATATATTTAATAAATTTTTGAATTCAGACTGCAACACAACAAAATGTGGAATAAGTCAAGGGGTATGAATACTTTCTGAAGGCACTGTATGTACACACTACTGGCCATCAGTGGTTGTGTTGAAACGGGCAGCCCAATTCTGATATGTTTTTTTCATGAATTGTCTTTGGACCAATCAGATCAGCTCTGAAAAATATCTGATGTGATTGGTCAGATTAGTGGAAAAAAGATTAGAATTGGCCTGCTGTTGTAATCTCAGCTCGTGTAATTTTACTTGTACTATTCCACAGTCATCTACTACTCAGTAGGAGTTCCTGAAAATATTAGGTTTGGGATTCGGGGGCATGCTCCTCTGTGCTCACCGCCCTGGACATGTTGATCTAGTCCATTTATGATCTGATGTGGCAGCCATCTTTGTTTATATTTCCCTGTACAAACTCAGGAATACAGGCAGCATACCAGCTCCTGTATGATCCCATTTTATTATGTCAACCCTTCACCGCTCTTTATTCATCAAACAAGGATAGACTTGTTTGATGCAATGATGTGTTCACCTGAAATTGCTCAAGAAACTTGAGATAGATGACACATACACACACACACACACACACATATCACCGAGGGACCAACAACACCACCACTATTGTGAATAGGGGCAACAGCGTCTCTACTTCCTAAGGCGGCTGAAGAAATTCAGCATGCCGCCCCGGGTCCTCTACAAATAGTACCGCTGCACCATCGAGAGCGTCCAGACCGGTTGCATCACAGCCTGGTGCGGCAAGGTCCAGTACATCACTGGGACAGTGCACACCCATCCAGGGCATCTATTCGAAACGGTGCCTGAGGAAGGCCTGCAGCATCATCAAGGACCCCACACACCTCAGCCACGAGCTGTTCACTCCCTTACCACCAGGCAGACGGTATCGGAGCATGAGGTCTGATAGAAACTATCTCTGAGTCTGTTGGTATCTACCAGCCATCAGACTGCTGAACACTTGAACTGGACTGACCATCTGCTGATTCTCTGCACCTTAGCTCACATGCACTCACACACACCTACACAGACATTTATATATATATATATATATATATATATATATACACACACACACACACACACACACACACACACACACATATCACAACTGCTGCTACCAGACTCTTATTATGATTGCTAAATACTGCACAATTTAAACATGTGCCCCCCAATGCCCCGTTCCCCAAAACACGTGTAAATATTGGACTATAAATTAGACTCATCATAAAAATGTTATTCTATTCTAATGAGCCATTTACTCGATGCTTCTTATCTTTTATTATTTCTTATTGTTATTGCATTATCGAGAAGGAAGCTGCAAGTTAGCATTTCACTGGACGGTGTACACCATGTGTATCCTGTACATATGACTAATACAACTTGAAACTTGAAAGGTACAGATCACCCATACTTTACATACTGTACACTGTGTGTCTGAAAGATGTGGTGTGTTCACAGTGGTAGCTCCCATTCAGACAAACTGCCTCGAGGCTCTGATACTTATCTGCATTCTGCAGAGTCATGTCTGAACTGGTAATACTCACTGGGCCCCGTCTGGCCCATTGTCTGCCTGCCCGCTTCTCTGCCATGCCTGACCCTAAGGCCACTGCATCCCTCCCTCTGCCTGGTACTGCAGTCATGTGAATAACTGATGGCAAGCTCCTGAGGCCTGTCCCGGGTGGGCGGTGGGTCACATGAGCTGAGGCCAAAACGGCCTCTCATGACTCTTTTCAGTCAGTCATCAACCCAGACACACGCTCACTCACTGCCTATCACCTTTCCATCACCACCAATATCAAGGCATTCAGAAACCTGTGTGTGTGTGTGTATATGTTGTGTGTATGGAGAGCAGCCAATACACTGTTGGGATGTTCGATGCTTGACAAAGCAGTTAAATCCACTTCAATCAGTGTAGATTAAGGGGAGGAGACAGGTTAAGGAATGTTTTTGAAGCCTTGAGACAATTGAGACATGGATTGTGTATGAGTGGCATTCAGAGGTTGAATGCGCAAGGCAAAATATTTAAGAGCCTTTGAATGGGGTATGGTAGTAGGTGCCAGGTTTGTTTCAAGAACCACAATGCTGCTGGGTTTTTCACGCTCAACAGTTTCCTGTGTTTATCAAGAATGATCCACCACCCAAAGGACATCCAGCCAAATTGACACAACTGTGGGAAGCATTAGAGTCAACATGGCCCAGCATCCCTGTGGAATACTTTTAACACTGTAGATTCCATGTCCCGACGAATTGAGGCTGTTCTGAGGGCACAAGGGGGGTGCAACTCAATATTAGGAAGGTGTTCCTAGTGTTTTGTAC
This sequence comes from Oncorhynchus mykiss, assembly GCF_057628025.1. Classification (NCBI taxonomy): domain Eukaryota; kingdom Metazoa; phylum Chordata; class Actinopteri; order Salmoniformes; family Salmonidae; genus Oncorhynchus; species Oncorhynchus mykiss. Next base: position 65,610,294 of record NC_143023.1, on the reverse strand, counting down.
ACTCCGTGTATATAGGACTGTGGTTACTTTGTATTTGTGTCATAGAGTTTCAGTGTACTAGCTGATGTTGCACAACCCTGGAAAGACCCTTTCCATGTTGGGGTGTCTTGCAGGCTTTAGGGTTGGAGTTAGGGGACAATAAAGGTGGAAGGTCATGATCCTACATGAAGAGGGACACGGCCCAGTGCTGGTCCTGGTTAAGCATGGGCCTCTGTCTGAAATAACTCTCTGGGAGTTGTTTGTTCTGAGGATGTCTGGCTCTTTTGGCTGGCTGGTACTCATGGAATGTCCATCCCTTGTGTCCCCCCTCAGGCGTATACGTTCCACATATTTGTCTTGTTTTTCATTTAATAAAACAGGTAGCCCCATCGCCATTCTACCCCCCTGAGTGGTGGATTTAGTGAAACCCTCATAACTGTTTATTATAGGGGATTTAGGTTGAACCCAAGCACTGCTCACAGCCTTTTAATCTAGCTCTGGTATTAACACTGGTATTTTGTCTGGGTATATTTGTCTGGTCTTCCACTATTTTAAAACTTTCTCATGTTGATCTTAGTTTTCATGGTGCATTTATGTGATCTTGTGTTTCGCCATTCCAGGGCCCTGCTCGGACACAATTCACAGGGCTGCTAATTCTGTCCACTTTGTGGTCAATAATTCAGTGTCAACTTTGGACTTACCTTTCCAATTCTTTCTTCCCTTCTTCCAGGTGACACAGTCAACCTCCTACCAGAAAATTCTTTCAAGAATTCAAATTACGATTTTGGGAACATTGGTCTGGCCCTGTACAGTGGTCTGTTTGCCTATGGGGGCTGGTAAGTACAGAGAACTAGAACTTGACTGACACATCCAGGAGTATTTAACACGAGAGCAGCATTTTGTCCTCCATATAATCCCATTGTAAACCCCCTTTTAGGAGGGCTGACCAATTAAGAACTCTACTAAGTGAATTGAAAAGTCTGCTCAGACTAATCCTCCCAATGCATGGTGCTCAGGTTTCAACCTAAAACAGTTCCTCTTCCCCTTGGTCTTTTTAGCACTGTTTTGTTGCTCTATGGGACATGAACATTACTGTATGATTGAATACTTTATCCTCACACACACTCAATGAAATCACAGCCTGTCTACAATAGATTTGCACACGGTGGTCTGTCTGTAAACACGTTTCTATCCACAGTTTTTATGCGAGTAAAATCACGACAGCTGCGATGGAAACAGGAAGTTTCGGTATAATTTTAGAAATGCCGACAGATCATTTGTTTGTTCGATGTGGTGGAATCTTTTTGTGTCTGTAAAATGTGTTATGCGAGAAATGACGGTGGAAACGTATTTATGTGCAAATATTTATATAATAACCATTGTATCGAAGTAAACTTGGAGTCGCACGATGATATGGTGTGTGGTCCTCCCACCTCGACTCGAGGAAACCACACAATTTATTAGGTTACATATGAAATACGTTATGATGAACTTCACAGGATCTAGATGCTCCTTTTTTCAATAAATATCAAGAGTCTTAGTTTGGTGGCATGATGATCAATGCTTGACTGCCGTTTTTGACTACTACAAATATTCTCGCTCTTATCCATAATAATCTCATAATGTAGACTCGCCTACCCGCACTGTATCTGTGAGCTGTTGGCTGGAGCGCACATGCCATGCCCAGTGTAGGCGCATTTGCTATTTAACGCAACCCTTTTTGTGACAAAACTATCGGTAGAGTTTAACATGCGATGGAAACAAATTGAACTTTAGATTTTATTTAGAACATTACATTTTTTTTTATCAGCAATAAGTCCATTTGGTGGAACCCTATTTGGTGGAAAAATGTACATATTTTATTTATGCGGATTCTAAAATGAAAATGAAAATCTGTCGCCAATTGGATGGAAACCTAGCTAGTGTCTCTAAACCATGTCATCCTCATCTTGCAGGAATTACTTGAACTTTGTCACAGAAGAAATGATTGAACCTTACAAGTGAGTGTCAACTCTATTCTGTGTTCCCTGTAACATGCTATATGTCAAGAATGACTCCCTGTGAATGTAGAAGAATTACTGGTACAGTCATGTTTTATGTTGGCACGATCCCTTTCTCAGTCCGTATTAAATGTAGAATTACATGAGATTTTCTTCAGATGTAGGTAAACATAGGAAGTATAATGTCACAGCTGAAGAGTTTAACTGCGTAACCCTCACTGCCCCCCTCTCCCACAGGAACCTGCCGCGTGCAATCATCATCTCCCTTCCCATCGTCACTGTGGTGTACGTACTAACTAACCTGGCCTACTTCACTACTCTGAGCCCAGATGAGATGCTCAGCTCTGAGGCAGTGGCTGTGGTGAGTTCTCCCCCATACCACACCATGCAGCCTGCACATACTGTACTCTCTATGTTCCCTTAAGCACACACAATCTCTGGCTATAAATACATCGCTCTATGTCCCTGTACACACAGCCCCAGTGACTGGTAGATGGACAGTTTGCTGAAATTGTTTGTCTGTCTGTCAGGACTTTGGAAACTACCACCTGGGTCCCATGGCTTGGATCATCCCGGTGTTTGTGGGACTGTCCTGTTTCGGCTCCGTCAATGGCTCTCTCTTTACATCATCCAGGTAACACACACACATGCTTTGATTCACACACACACCAACGACGAGTATGCTCCTTTATGGACAACTTTGGTTCGTGTGTATGTAGAATTACTGTAACCCCTGTCCTCTGTCAGGTTGTTCTTTGTGGGCTCAAGAGAGGGCCACCTCCCCAGTCTGCTGTCCATGATCCACCCCAACCTGCTGACTCCTCTGCCGTCACTCATCTTCACAGTAGGTACACAAACTGCCATCTAACCAGGGGCTTCTCAAAACCACCCCAACACCAAGGGCTCTCATCATTCAACGAGTAAAACCTATTGGAAGTCAAACATTAATCCCGAGAATTGAGGCTCAGTATTATTGTCATATTAGCTTTTTTCCATGGCTGTCGTTGATAGTCACTGCTGCCTGCTGCATTCCAAACCTCCCTCTCTCTCACACACTTCCCTCTCTCCTTCACAGTGCCTGATGACGCTGCTGTACGCCTTCTCCAACGACATCTTCTCCGTCATCAACTTCTTCAGTTTCTTCAACTGGCTCTGTATTGCCATGGCGATCATTGGCATGATGTGGCTGCGCTACAAGAAACCTGAGCTGGAACGACCAATCAAGGTGAGAATATGTGTAATGCCTCTAACCTGTTATCAACTGATCAGGCACCAGAGAGGGAGAAGGGCGAGGGAGAAAAAGAGAATGATAAAAGGAACTGGTTACTTGGAAGCGTAGGCTGCAGTGTGACCTGCCATGGGCATGTGCTGCTGGCTAGTGAAGGTAGAACAGCATGTGCACTGATACAGTCGCATTAAGACTGTTGGGCACACAGAGCCCCTTTGTGCAACTGTGGGACTGTGGGTCCTCTGCCTGCCCTCAAAATGGACCCCTAATTCCTGGTTGACATAGCGATGTGTTAATGAGGGGAGTGGCCGAGAAAGGCAGTGAAGTGAAAGAGGCCATCGCTGCACAGTGCTGGTGGTTCAGATGGATCTATCTTATCTATTGACCACATAAATATGTCCTGTGTGTTTGGGACAGAGGACCATACAGTGGCCTGGTCTGTGCCACCACAGAGGAGGGGGTGGAGTTTTTCCCCCAACACTGTTCATTCAATTGTCGGCCTTTGAATATCTCTCTCTCATATACGCACTCGCTGGTACTCATTAAGTTTGTGTGGCTTAACATCACACACAGCCTTTGTCAGCCTCTGAAAAGATGACAGTTGATTACTGGTCTTATGCTCCGCATTCAGCTGGATGTGAGTTAGTGTTCTGATCACTGTGTGACCAAGAGCACCAACACTCTCCCTCTCTCTCTGGTCCTCTGGATGAATGCCATTTGGTTAGTCAGAATTTCACCTCTAACCCTCGTCAGATCTTTAACCTTAGGCATGTACCTCAGTAAAGCTGAGGAAAAAGAGTATTTTCTGATGAAAGGATTCCTTATTTTCAAAATATTGGATTTAAAATATTATATTTAATATATAAAGATGCTTTGCCAATGACGGTCACACAATTTCACATTATTTTCCTATTTCAATTTCCTCTGTGAGTTTAGTTTGAATCCAGTCATTCTCTGTGTATTTCGTTAGCGGGAGTTTCAATGTGTTTGTCTGTTTGTAATGTATTCAGTATCCCATGGAACCGTTTCCCCCAGGTGAATATCCTGCTGCCTATCAGCTTCGTCCTGGCTTGTATGTTCCTTATCGTGGTGTCCATCTGGAAAACACCTGTGGAGTGTGCCATCGGCTTTGGCATCATTGCCACGGGAGTGCCAGTCTACTTTATTGGCGTTTGGTGGCAAAACAAGCCCAAATGGCTCCTTCAATTAATCTGTAAGTTTTACTTATGAATTGCTTCACTATACTCTTGATCTGTCTTCATGATGTAGTCTGTTTCTGATTATACAGTGGTTATAATTGATGGTGTGTATTTGTCTCTCTCCCCAGTCTCTTCCACGGCGCTATGCCAGAAGATGATGGAGGTGGTACCACAGGAGTCCTAAAGAGGAGATAAATCGATGAAGCCCCTCGTCACGGGAAACCCAGTAACTGCTAATTTACCCTACCCCCCCTGCACCCAGTGTACACCCTAACTCAGCCCCTATCGATGTGTTCTTCAAGCACACTCCAATCATTCCCCCTGATCTGCTAGTGCTGTAGTGAAGGAGAGCCATGCTGCAGACTGGTTTACATGTCAGAGCCCCTCCTTCATTCCTCCGCACCAGGCAGGGGCACGGCCACCCCCACGCCACTCATAGGCCGTTTGATAAGTGCTGGGATATATTCAGACAGGTTTTCACTGCATAGTATCCGTTTAAAAGGGCCAGTACAGTCAAAAACATGGTGATCCTGTGTTTTATATTTCCATACTACAAGGTTGTGAAAATGATCATAATGCCCTTTTCGTGAAGAGCTATTTGAAAAGACTACCTGAAATGTCTGCTTGTTTTGGTGGGATGAAGCTTTGGCCTGCTAGTGACATCACCAGGCGGTAATTTAGTTAATAGACCAATAAGAAAGAGAGTTCCAAAAATCTCTGCCAACAGCTAGTTTTCAGTTTTCCCCTCCCCACTCAGAACATTCCCAGTCAGACCTAGCAAAAGTCTTGCTTGAGAAATTGTTCTTTGCTAAGAATATATATATATATTTTTTACCATTTTCATTGAAAACAATCACAGTAGGGTACTTAATTGTTACCCAGAAATGATTTGCTATTGAGATAAAAACTGCTGCATTGGACCTTTTAACATTTTTGTTGATTTGTATTTTTGAATATCTTTGTACTCTTATCCCACCATGACCCACAAGTGTTGTTTTTATAAGAAAGATGTTACTTTTATTTTTCATATTTGGGTTGCAGAGAGATGTCCTCTCGTTCAAACTATTATTTCACTGAGGGTTTAGCATCCATGTGTTCATGTAATTACAATCTGTGCTTTCATGGAGTTGTGATGGACACTTGTGGCCTGGCTTTTTGCCAATTCCTTGTAGGCTAAAGCTAGATCTTTTGTTCAGATTTTCATGGTAGACTCACTGTTTCTCAGTAGTTCTGCCATTACCCAGTCAGGGAGTCAACTGCTTCCCAGTAGGGTATCATCTCTGTGTTGCCATGGCTTCTATTTAAATTTCAGCACCTTACAGGCTGTATAATGCAGCCATTATGTGTTGTCATCTGGGTGTGTATCTAAATATCTGTGTATATTTGTGTTTTCTGTATGCTTTTATGTTTTCAGCTTTTGGGTGGGTATTTGTAAAGAATAGCCAAACATGAAGGACCCACAAATAACATTTGCTTAAACTAGTGCCTCTGATGAAGCCAAAGGCTATTCAGTTCCCCGACTACAGACACAGTACAACTCATCTGACCCCAGAGAAGCTGAAGACAGAGGTAGACAGGTAAATGCACGTGTAACAGCGATTGGAGGAGTGTCAGTGGTATACTTCTTATGTAATCGCACCCCTCCCCTCGGCATCTATGGCAGACCAGACTGGTTCACTGCGCCTAGACTGTACACGTTGGAAATCCCAGCTTTGGCAGTTATTTTTTAAATTCTTTGTAGATATGAATTTCTACTTGAAATTACTTTTTTTATAGGTAGATGCGGTGGAGCTTTTTTTTAATGCTGTCAATTAACAATTTTGTAAATCCAGGTAATTCGTAAATTCCTATGAGATTTCTGGTTCACAATTATACCAATGCAGGGGACATTTTAATTATAGTTATTATTACAACTATTTCTCATATACAAGTTGCTTGTGTCCTGTGAAGGTCACAACGTCATGGTTTTTTAATACTGGCATTAACACCAGCGTATGAGCATAATAGTTGCCTGCTTGAGGACTTCATTTGTTCTTAGATCACGGTTATCTTGTGGGTATCATCTGATGCACATTGCTACTTACTACTGTTAAGTTAGTGTTTTTATAACAGAGCAGGTCGTAACAAAGGCCCCCGATAGGAGCACTGACGTCACAGCCACTGTTTTTACCTACCACGACAAGGGGGGCTAATAACCTTAGATATTGGGTTAGAATGGGCCATTGTGCGTGAGTGTTTGAGGTCTATGTGTCTAAGAATAGGTTCATAGCTGTGAATATTCTTTCAGTGTTTTAGTGTTTCTGTGCTTATGTGTGTCTTGGTATCCTACATTAGAAAAGGTATATTGTATGTTGTCACTACTGTCAGCGCACAACTTCATAGAAGGATTTCATTATTTTAGGGTGATAATGATATTTGTGCTGTAAAAGGTTTGATGAGGTATGGACCATGGTAGTGGAAGATGGGTAGTTGCCCAGTCAAAAGGGGGAGGCAGGCAGGGCATTCAGAGTAGAGGTTAAAACCACAGTCTTTGGATACAGATGCCTCAGGGGGTTGGGAAGGTTGACAAGATTAATTCATTGTTATTCTTATTATTTTTTGCTGAAAGGACTTGTTGTGTACTGTATTAACTGAACTCATCCTCCAGAAGCTTGTCCAGACCCGTGTTCCTCCACGCTGTATCGTTACCGTGGTAAAGCGTATGATGTGTTGTGCTATAGACCACCCGGTTGCTATGGTAACGTATAGTTCATGAGTCTGGTCTCCCATCAGTTTCTCAGAGGATCTGTCATTGTTTTTAGAACAGCTGCATAGCGAGCTAACACTCCAGCCATCGGAAGTCATTTAAATAGTACCATAGGTTTATTTATTTATTGTAGGAACTGTCAGCGTTCTCATTTTTTGGGGGTCCTTATTTTTTTACAGGGCATTTGTGAAAGTGCTTTATGAATAAATCTTACATTTTATTCCATACATGTATTGTCCATTTTTTTGTTTCGTGTTTCAGTGTTCTTATGTGTAAAATGTTTCAATTACAATCCTCTCCCTAACAGATGTGTGGTTTCCCAGACATAGATTAAGCATAGTCCTGGACTAAGAAGTACGGTCAATGGAGAATCTTTATTGAAATAGCTTGGTAGTCCAGGACTAAGATTGATCTGTGTCTGGGAAACCACCCCTATATGTTATACAGTGGTTCGTGCTGATTATCATTAAGTTGCTCAAGCCTGTATGTGTAATTACAAACCTGCTACTCAGAGGATAACAGGTTTCCTGATTCTGCCTTGAGGGCAGAAGCCAGGATGGAGCGGAATACTGTTCTTTCTCAGCAAGGTGGGTCCTGACACACTTCTAAATCTGGCTGTAGTACACTTTATTCCATACACATGCTTCATATCAAATTGTATTTGTCACATACACGTGTTTAGCAGATGTTGTTGCAGGTGTAGAAAAATGCTTGTGTTTCTAGTTCCAACAGTGCAGTAATATCTAACAACTTCACAACACACAAATCTAAAGGAATGGAATTAAGAATATATAAATATTTGGACAAGCAATGTCTGAGCGACATAGACTAAGATACAGTAGGATAGAATACAGTATATATGAGATGAGTAATGCAAAATATGTAAACATTATTAAAGTGACTAGTGTTCCATTAAAGTGGACAGTGATTTCAAGTCTGTATGTAGGCAGCAGCCTCTTTTTGCTAGTGATGGCTATACAGTTTGATGGCCTTGAGATAGAAGCTGTTTTTTAGTCTCTCGCTCTCAGCTTTGATGCACCTGTACTGACCTCGCCTTCTGGATGATAGCAAGGTGAACAGGCAGTGGCTCGGGTGGTTGTTGTCCTTGATGATCTTTTTGGCCTTCCTGTGACATCGGTGTCTTTTAGGACAAACTCCCAGCTCAGAGTAGGTTTTAGGATAAGACATTGCCCAGACAAAGTTTCTCAGCTGTAATCACGACAGTTTGAGGTTCCGCAAAGAAAAGATGGTGATAACGCTCATTGACTGACATTGTTGCAAATGTAGGATGATTGTAATGGAGACGCAGGGAGTAGGTGAGTTTAATAGGCACAAACATTGAGAAACAGGAGTAGCGTCTAAACAGGAAACAATACTACCTAATGGGTGATACAACGGAGCGCTAGATAAAGGGGAAGTAATCAGGGAGTGATGAAGTCCAGATGTGTCTCATGATGGGGCGCAGGTGTGCGTAATGATGGTTGCCAGATGTGCATGATGATAGGTTAGTAGACCGGCTATGTCAAGCTCTGGAATGGGATAGCAGGAGTAGACTAGACAATTATAAACTGGGTGGTTCGAGCCCTGAATGCTGATTGGCTGACAGCCATGGTATATCAGACTGTATACCACAGGTATGACAAAACATTTATTTGTACTGCTCTAATTACATTGGTAACAAGTTTATATAAGAAATAAGGCACCTCTGGGTTTGTGATGTGTGGCCAATATACCACAGCTAAGGGCTGTATCCAGGCACTCTGCATGACTAAGAACAGCCCTTAGTGTATGTATGTGTATATATATATATATGTATGTATGTGTGTGTATATATATATATACTACAGGCATATATATATGTACCTTTATTTAACTAGGCAAACCAGTTAAGAACAAATTCTTATATACCACACGCCCTCCTGCTTTATTACTTAAATAACCAATCCGGCCAGTCCTTGCCATCTGTCAACAAGCATTGCTTCAGAAAAGCATGGTGAATCAAATGTGACTGTACTTCAAATGTTGCAATGGTACAACTTTTGATCAATTCAGCTTGACACGATCACTTTCCCTAATATGCATAACCCTAAAACAAATATACAATTCTGATGGTTATTAAATTCGTAATTTTGACAATAATTACCATTATATCAACACACTCGTCATTCCCGTTTAACAACTCTTATCGCATCAAGTCACTTGCCAATAATGATTAATACAACGTTGCATACAACGTTTGAAAGGTATATCATTTTCATCGAACAAAATCAAAGTTAACCTATGCCCTAGAAGCCTTCCTTTTCCCAATTTATAGGCAAGCCCAATTAAGATTTTTTTTTTGAACAACGTGTTGCTCTCCAAATGTTAAAAGAACAATGACGTTTTCCAAAACATGACGCAGAAAGAACTGAAGCTTTGGAGCATGTGCCGATACTGATGCGGCGTTCAAAAGAACTGGGAACTCGGGAAAAATACCCATTGAAGTGACAATGAGCATGATGCTAAACCTCCAGGACAGAAAATTGCCAAAAATATGAGGTTGTGCACGTATATTCCATTCAAGTAATTGTGGCATAGGAGTGAATGTAATCTTGCGAAGCATTCACGTGACATCGGATCAATGTGTTTGCATACCTGGTAGTTCTAGAACATTTGGTAAACAAGATTAAATATGACGTGCCTGTCACACAGTTCAATGAGACTGAGCAAAGAAGACAGGGCAAAAAGGTAAAAACATGGAAGCATTTCCCATTAGAGTGCTCCGAGTGAATTTACTAAAGTGCATTAGAGGTTATTCCATGTGTCCTCACTGATAGTGCCTCATTTTTTGTTTAAAGGGATAGTTTGTAGATACCCTCTTTCAGAGTTACATGCAGAGTGTGCAGGTGTTCATTGCTAACCACATTAGTTGATTGGATTGTCTTCTCGATAACCCACCACAGAGACAGAGTTGGGAAGGGGGAAACAAGTGCAGGATCAAGCTCCTTCCCACACTGTGAGCCTGCTGGTGAAACATTGCCTGCTGTATGTGAGGGGGACATGAGATAGGCCTCAACAACAGGCACCCAATATTGATTCTGCAGGAAGTCACAGGTGTGAGGGGCAGACAATGTCACCCTGATTTACACTTCCCTGTGTCAACACAAATGGAGGGGCTCTCAAACACTGTCTGTTTACTGTGCTTGTTACAGTCTGTTGTTTAGCTCTGTTATTGAGCTGGTTTGTTGGGGAGATAGAGGAGGATGCCAGTCACAATGCACCGGGAGGCTTCTTGAAGTCTGGGTTGGAGCTGGAAGTTACTGACACAGAGGGATTTATTGTTGTTTTAGTTTCTCTCCTCCTGTTTTGTATGTTTACATACTGTTCTTTACTCACTGTGTATGAATATACTGTATTCCCAACATAGTTCATCCTGGTATACCTACTACTGTATCTGATGGGGTGAGAGGGGGGTCTAAGCTGAATTATTCACCTAATGTTCTACGATTCAATTATTTTCATTGTATTCACAGGAATGTCCCTGTATTGATGTGCCATTTTCTGTATTGCAACAATAATAACAATATCAAAAAATAAAAAACGGAAAAATAAATTACATGTCTCAAAATTACAAAAATTATTTTAAAAAAGGAGATAATTTGATGACTATTTGTTACACATATTGAACCCCTTTTTGGGGTAGGTACGGAGACCCCATCATGTTTGTGAGAGTCTCCCGTTTCCATAGAGTGGTCATAATTGTTTTGTAGGTCAAACCGTTTGGATGCTAAAGATGTTTTCGTGAGAAGATCGATTTTTTTCGGGATGTCTCATGGTCTGACAAACACAACTCTAGCTCTGCCACCTTTCACTGCAGATAAGGAAAGGCAACTTCGGCGGATTCGGTGGCTTGAGACGCATCCTATTATGTACTTAGATTGAAACACCTGCGCTTCAATTGACTCTAGGGGATTATAAAACCTGCAAATCGGTGTGTGCGACCAATACATTTTATTTGTATGTTACCTCCAGTACAACATTTCCCAACATGTCACTGAGGATCTGAGGAACACCCAGTGGGCAGAATTGGCAGGTGCTACGCCCTGGTATCATCACCATGGAGATGCCTTCACTTTTTTCCCACGTCTACTCTCCCTCAATAACCAGTCTTACTCATCATACAAGGACAGGGCAATCTGGACGCAATTAATGTCCACCATTAGATTTGAAAGCGGTGGCTGTCATTGTAAAATGAGTGTGTGTGCTTGTCTGTGGGAGAGAGAAAGGGAGAATTGTTTAGATGAGTAATTGAGGGTGACCACGGCTTGCCTTGTCTCTGGGCAACAAGGAAATATCAGGTTATTTCTCCTGTGTGTATGGGTCTATATGCGATAACATTCATATTTAAGAAATGGATCAGCTATCAAATCAGATAACACTATTACTCCTGATCTCCCCTCTTTCCTGCAGCCCCATTCATCACGGGAGATAGATTCTTCCTCTCTCTCAAGTCTCTATGTCTCCCTGCCCCCAGGACGGGGGAGCTGCTCTTCCCAACTTTAAGTTTGGGCTCTTCAGTGTTTAAAAATGAGCCGCGCCCAGACTCTGCATCGAGTGGCCGGCTCCCTTGGTGGGTGTCAAGATTTCGTAAGGGACCTGTACGATGGGAAAAGACTCCCATCCCGTATGGCCACTGTTAAACAACTGCTTCCCACTGTCCCAGCTTTCCTCAGGGCACGTGGGAAAAGGTCCTTACTAGTGAGATCCTTGCTAGGCGCTCCCTTAGCCTGGACATGCAAAATATGGAGGAATCCGGGTTTCGCAACCCCCCACGGTGGAGCCATCACTGTCTGACCACCTCCACCCCACGCGTTGTGTTACTAACAACACCTGTACCTGCCTCCATGGAAAGATGGAACGCTTTTCTGCCTCCATTTTTCAGAAGATGTACAAATCCTCAGCCCAGGTAATTCAGAGCACTCAACATGACCTCTTTATTGACGGCTTAGTTAGATTGTTGGCTTAGTTAGATTGTTAGGTTACTTGTTAGATATTACTGCATTGTCGGGACGAGAAACACAAGCATTTCGCTACACTCGCATTAACACCTGCTAACCATGTGTATGTGACCAATACAATTTGATTTGAGTTAGGGCAATCTGGACGCAATTAATGTCCACCATTAGATTTGAAAGCGGTGGCTGTCATTGTAAAATGAGTGTGTCTGCTTATCTGTGGGAGAGAGAAAGGGATATTGTTTAGATTAGCAATTGAGCGTGACCACGGCTTGCCTTGTCTCTGGGCAACAAGGAAATATCAGGTTATTTCTCCTGTGTGTATGGGTCTATATGCGATAACATTCATATTTAAGAAATGGATCAGCTATCAAGTCAGATAACACTATTACTCCTGATCTCCCCTCTTTCCTGCAGCCCCATTCATCACAGGCAGATAGATTAGCCTTTCAGCTCTGAGAGGACAGATACCAGGGACCTGCACCTAGATAGAATCATTTGGTGGGTGCTTACATTTGTCCTATTTCACACATGTACACGTGTGTATTAATACACGTGTGAATTGGAAATGTGTTTCATTGCATATCCCAACTCCCCATGAGAGTGGGTTCACGGCCAGGATCTGCCATCATCAACAGCTACCCTGGAGAAATGAGGATTAAGTGCCTTGCTCAAGGGCAAATCAACATATTTTTCACCTTGTCGGCTCGTGGATTCAAACTAGCATCCTTTCAGTTACTGGCCCTGTGCTCTAACTGCTATGCTATTATTGACACAGGTTGTGCTGATTCACATGTGTGTGTGAGCACACACACTTTAAACGATTCTCAACCATCGCCACTTTTGCTCCTCGCAAACAAACAATCAAAGAGAGGCAACAAGCTCTCTAAATTTGAAACAATAAGTTAAAGGAAGCACTCAGTTTGCAAAGCAGATTTCTGTCCATCTTCATTAGAGGGAACAGGGGAGGCATGGAGGAGAGTGTGTGTGTGTGTGTGTGTGTCCCAGGGCACTCACAGGGCAGCGTGAGTGGAGCTTGTGATAAAGTCTGTGACTACCCTCTGAGCTACCAACATCCACGCTCGAGCACAAACACGCTCTCACACAAATCTCACAATGCCGCCTTCACAGAAAAAGGTTAGTAGTCAGTCAGGAGGTAGGAGTAGAAGGCATGGAGCAGTCATGTGGTCTATGGGGCAGGAAAGGGGAAATAACATGCACTTTCCTTTTTGTAATATTACAATACGCCTACCCCTGAAAAAGAGGTTTACAAGTTCTTGGAAATACAATAAAGGAGAAGTGTGAATGCGTGTACATTTTGTCCTCCATAATTCATGATTTACAGCATGTGTTCAAATCAATTTATTGAATGATTTCAAACAATTATTGTGCAAAAGTGCTCTACCTACCGAGCCCCGACTATCATTGCAGTCAGATTCTCATTCCCCTACCATTCATAGTTTCATTATTAGGGCTGCCACACTGTGCCAGTTTAGTGCGTTTCATCATATATGACAGGCTAACACAGGTAGTGTGATGATGTTATCACATATCATGTTATGTTATCACATAACATTATCATACAGATATCACCACTTCCTTATCACATAACATTATCATACAGATATCACCACTTCCTTATCACATAACATTTTATTTGTATGTTACCTCCAGTACAACATTTCCCAACATGTCACTGAGGAACTGAGGAACACCCAGTGGGCAGAATTGGCAGGTGCTACGCCCTGGTATCATCACCATGGAGATGCCTTCACCTTTTTCCCACGTCTACTCTCCCTCAATAACCAGTCTTACTCATCATACAAGGACAGGGCAATCTGGACGCAATTAATGTCCACCATTACATTTGAAAGCAGTGGCTGTCATTGTAAAATGAGTGTGTGTGTAACGGCTTTCATATAGTGAAGGAGAGTCGGACCAAACTGCAGCGTGTCGATTGCGATCCATGTTTATTTAAACAAACGTAAACACGACTAAACACGAACACAACAAAACAATAAACAAAACGAAAACCGAAAACAGCCTATACTTGTGTCAACTAACATCAAACAAGGACATCAAGACACTCAAAGAATATGGCTGCCTAAATATGGTTCCCAATCAGAGACAACGATAAACACCTGCCTCTGAGAACCACTCCAGACAGCCATAGACTTTGCTAGATAACCCCACTAGCTACAATCCCAATACATACACACCAAAACCCCAGGACAAAACACACCACAATACAAAAAACCCGATGCCACACCCTGGCCTGACCCAATACATGAAGAAAAACACAAAATACTTAGACCAGGGCGTGACAGAACCCCCCCCCCCCCCTAAGGTGCGGACTCCCGAACGCACCTCAAAACAATAAGGAGGGTCCGGGTGGGCGTCTGTCCATGGTGGCGGCTCCGGCGCGGGACGTGGAACCCACTCAGTCAATGTCTTAGTCCCCTCTCCTCGCGTCCCTGGATAGTCCACCCTCGCCGCCGACCATGGCCTAGTAGTCCTCACCCAGAAACCCACTGGACTGAGGAGCAGATCGGGACTGAAGGACAGCTCGGGACTGAGGGGAAGCTCAGGAGTGAGAGAAAGCTCGGGAGTGAGAGAAAGCTCGGGAGTGAGAGAAAGCTCGGGAGTGAGAGAAAGCTCGGGAGTGAGAGAAAGCTCGGGAGTGAGAGAAAGCTCGGGAGTGAGAGAAAGCTCGGGAGTGAGAGAAAGCTCAGGAGTGAGAGAAAGCTCAGGAGTGAGAGAAAGCTCAGGAGTGAGAGCTCAGGCAGGTAGGTAGATCTACCAGATCCTGGCTGGCTGGTGGTTTTAGCAGATCCTGGCTGACTGGCAGATCCTGGCCGACTGGCGGATCCTGGCCGACTGGCAGATCCTGGCAGATCCCGGCTGACTGGCGGATCCGGAAGAGTCCGGTTGACTGGCGGATCCGGAAGAGTCTGGTTGACTGGCGGATCCGGAAGAGCCTGGTTGACTGGCGGATCCGGAAGAGCCTGGTTGACTGGCGGATCCGGAAGAGCCTGGTTGACTGGCGGATCCGGAAGAGCCTGGTTGACTGGCGGATCCGGAAGAGCCTGGTTGACTGGCGGATCCGGAAGAGCCTGGTTGACTGGCGGATCCGGAAGAGCCTGGTTGACTGGCGGATCCGGAAGAGCCTGGTTGACTGGCGGATCCGGAAGAGCCTGGTTGACTGGCGGATCCGGAAGAGCCTGGTTGACTGGCGGATCCGGAAGAGCCTGGTTGACTGGCGGATCCGGAAGAGCCTGGTTGACTGGCGGATCCGGAAGAGCCTGGTTGACTGGCGGATCCGGAAGAGCCTGGTTGACTGGCGGATCCGGAAGAGCCTGGCTGACTGGCGGATCCGGAAGAGCCTGGCTGACTGGCGGATCCGGAAGAGCCTGGCTGACTGGCGGATCCGGAAGAGCCTGGCTGACTGGCGGATCCGGAAGAGCCTGGCTGACTGGCGGATCCGGAAGAGCCTGGCTGACTGGCGGATCCGGAAGAGCCTGGCTGACTGGCGGATCCGGAAGAGTCTGGCTGACTGGCGGATCCGGAAGAGTCTGGCTGACTGGCGGATCCGGAAGAGTCTGGCTGACTGGCGGATCCGGAAGAGTCTGGCTGACTGGCGGATCTGGAAGAGTCTGGCTGACTGGCGGATCCTGGCAGACTGAAAGATCTGGCTGCTCCATACTGTCTGGCGGCTCTGGCTGCTCCATGCTGACTGGCGGCTCTGGCTGCTCCATGTAGGCTGACAGCTCTGGCGGCTTCTTACAGACTGGCAGCTCTGGCGGCTCCGTGCAGAATGGCAGCTCCTTGCAGACTGGCAGCTCCTTACAGACTGACAGCTCCTTGCAGACTGGCAGCTCCTTGCAGACTGGCAGTTCATTGCAGACTGGCAGCTCATTGCAGACTGGCAGCTCGGGCTGCTTCATGCAGACTGACAGCTCAGGCTGCTCCATGCAGACTGACAGCTCTGGCTGCTCCATGCAGACTGACAGCTCTGGCTGCTCCATGCAGACTGACATCTCTGGCTGCTCCATGCAGACTGACAGCTCTGGCTGCTCCATGCAGACTGACAGCTTCATGCAGACTGACATCTCTGGCTGCTTCATGCAGACTGACAGCTCTGGCTGCTTCATGCAGACTGACAGCTCTGGCTGCTCCATGCAGGCTGGCTTCTCCATGCAGGCTGGCAGCTCTGGCCTCTCCATGCAGGCTGGCAGCTCTGGCTTCTCCATGCAGGCTGGCAGCTCTGGCTTCTCCATGCAGGCTGGCAGCTCTGGCTTCTCCATGCAGGCTGGCAGCTCTGGCTGCGCTGAACAGGTGGGAGACTCCGGCAGCGCAGGAGAGGAGTAAGGCTCTGGCTGAGCTAAACAAGCGGGAGACTCCGGCAGCGCAGGAGACGAGAAAGGCTCTGGCTGCGCTAAACAGGCGGGAGACTCCAGCAGCGCAGGAGAGGAGAAAGGCTCTGGCTGCGCTAAACAGGCGAGGCACACTGAAGGCCTGGTGCGTGGTGCTGGAACTGGTGGTACTGGATCGAGGACACGCACAGGAAGCCTGGTGCGGGGAGCTGCTTCCGGAGGACTGGAGTGTGGAGGTGGCACAGGATGGGCTAGACCGTGAAGGCGTACTGGAGATCTTGAGAGCAGTGTTGGCACAGGACGTGCAAGGCTAGGGATATGCACAGGAGGCCTGGTGCGTGAGGCTGGCACCGACTTCACCAGCCGACTAACACGCACCTCAGGACGAGTATGGAGCGCTAACCCAGGTGCCATCAAATCCCCAACACGTTCCGTCAGGCGAATTCCATGCAAAAAGCACCAACACAGCAACTCCCTCATTTCTCTCTCCTCCAATTTCCCCATTAACTCCTTCACAGTCTCTGTTTCGCTCACCTCCAACACCGGCTCTGGTTCTGGTCTCCTCCTTGGCTCCTCACGATAAACAGGGAGAGTTGGCTCAGGTCTGACTCCTGACTCTGCCACACTCTCCCTGAGCCCCCCCCCCAATAAATTTTTGGGGCTGATTCTCAGGCTTCCATCCGCTACGCCGTGCTGCCTCTTCATATCTGCGCCTCTCAGCTTTCGCCGCCTCCAGTTCTTCCTTGGGGCGGCGATATTCTCCAGGCTGAGCCCAGGGTCCTTTACCGTCCAGTTCTTCCTCCCATGTCCATTTCTCCAGGTGGTGCAGCCTCTCCCACTGCAGCTGCTCCTGCTGTTGCTGCCTCTGTTGCCTCTCCTGTGGCTCCTGCCTGTTAACACGCTGCTTGGTCCGTTGGTGGTGGGTGATTCTGTAACGGCTTTCATATAGTGAAGGAGAGTCGGACCAAACTGCAGCGTGTCGATTGCGATCCATGTTTATTTAAACAAACGTAAACACGACTAAACACGAACACAACAAAACAATAAACGAAAACCGAAAACAGCCTATACTTGTGTCAACTAACATCAAACAAGGACATCAAGACAATCACCCACGACAAACTCAAAGAATATGGCTGCCTAAATATGGTTCCCAATCAGAGACAACGATAAACACCTGCCTCTGATTGAGAACCACTCCAGACAGCCATAGACTTTGCTAGATAACCCCACTAGCTACAATCCCAATACATACACACCAAAACCCCAGGACAAAACACACCACAATACAAAAAACCCGATGCCACACCCTGGCCTGACCCAATACATGAAGAAAAACACAAAATACTTAGACCAGGGCGTGACAGTGTGTGCTTATCTGTGGGAGAGAGAAAGGGATATTGTTTAGATGAGTAATTGAGGGTGACCACGGCTTGCCTTGTCTCTGGGCAACAAGGAAATAGCAGGTTATTTCTCCTGTGTGTATGGATCTATATGCAATAACATTCATATTTAAGAAATGGATCAGCTATCAAATCAGATAACACTATTACTCCTGATCTCCCCTCTTTCCTGCAGCCCCATTCATCACGGGCAGATAGAGACTTGAGAGAGAGGAAGAATCTATGTCTCCCTGCCCCCCAGGACGGGGGAGCTGCTCTTCCCAACTTTAAGTTTGGGCTCTTCAGTGTTTAAAAATGAGCCGCGCCCAGACTCTGCATCGAGTGGCCGGCTCCCTTGGTGGGTGTCAAGATTTCGTAAGGGACCTGTACAATGGGAAAATACTCCCATCCCGTATGGCCACTGTTAAACAACTGCTTCCCACTGTCCCAGCTTTCCTCAGGGCACGTGGGAAAAGGTCCTTACTAGTGAGATCCTTGCTAGGCGCTCCCTTAGCCTGGACATGCAAAATATGGAGGAATCCGGGTTTCGCAACCCCCCACGGTGGAGCCATCACTGTCTGACCACCTCCACCCCACGCGTTGTGTTACTAACAACACCTGTACCTGCCTCCATGGAAAGATGGAAAGCTTTTCTGCCTCCATTTTTCAGAAGATGTACAAATCCTCAGCCCAGGTAATTCAGACCACTCAACATAACCTCTTTATTGATGGCTTAGTTAGATTGTTGGCTTAGTTAGCTTGTTGGCTTAGTTAGATTGTTAGGTTACTTGTTAGATATTACTGAATTGTCGGGACTAGAAGCACAAGCATTTCGCTACACTCGCATTAACGCCTGCTAACCATGTGTATGTGACCAATACAATTTGATTTGATTTGAGTTACTGGAGGAGTTGGGGAATCACCTGGATTCAGACACCCTGAATCCAGATGCTTGGGATGAGCTCTGTATAATTACAGACCTAAACCTCAGCACCTCTCGTAATGCCATCCAAGGCTGTGATCGTACCATGAGCCTGGCTGTGGTGGGAGAGCGGGCACTTCGATTAAGTTTGTCCAGGTTGACAGACAAAGAAAAAGTGGACCTCCTGGAGGAAATGTTTGGGCCCAATGCCACTGCCGTCTGGCAGTAGTGTTTTCCCCCCACATTTTGTTAGGTTACAGCCTTATTCAGAAATGGATTAAATAAAAACATTTTCCTCATCAATCTACACACCCCATAATGACAAAGCGAAAACAGATATTTTTTTTTTCATTTTAGCAAATTTATAAAAGATTAAAAAAACAAAATACCTTATTTTCAGTATTCAGACCATTTGCTATGAGACTTGAAATTGAGCTCAGGTGCATCCTGTTTCCATTGATCATCCTTGAGATGTTTCTACAACTTGATTGGAGTCCACCTGTGTTAAATTAAATTGATTAGACATGATTTGGAAAGGCACACACCTGGCTATATAAGGCCCCACAGTTGACAGTCCATGTTAGAGCAAAAACCAAGCCATGAGGTTGAAGGAATTGTCCGTAGAGCTCAGAGACAGGATCGTGTCGAGGCACAGATCTGGGGGATGGTACCAAAACATTTCTGCAGCATTGAAGATCCCCAAGAACACTGTGCCCTCCATCATTCTTAAATGGAAGAAGTTTTGAACCACCAAAACTCTTTCTAGAGCTGGCCGGCCGGCCAGCCAAACTGAACAATCGGGGGAGAAGGGCCTTGGTCAGGGAGGTGACCAAGAACCCGATGGTCGCTCTAGAGTTCCTCTGTTGAGATGGGAGAACCTTCCAGAAGGACAACCATCTCTACAGCACTCCAACAATCAGGCCTTTATGGTAGAGTGGCCAGACGGAAGACACTTCTCAGTAAAATTCATATGACAGCCCCCATGGAGTTTGCTGAAAGGCATCTAAAGTACTCTCAGACCTTGAGAAACAAGATTCTCTGGTCTGATGAAACCAAGATTGAACTCTTTGGCCTGAATGCCAAGGGTCACGTCTGGCGGAAACCTGGCACAATCCCTATGGTGAATTCATGCTGGTGACAGAATCATGCTGTGGGGATGTTTTTCAGCGGCAGGGACTGGGAGACTAGTCAGGATTGAGGGAAAGATGAACGATTCAAAGTACAGAGAGATCCTTGATGAAAACCTGCTCCAGAGCGCTCAGGACCTCAGACTGGGGCGAAGGTTCACCTTCCAACAGGACAACAACCCTAAGCGCACAGCTATGACAATGCCGTAGTTGCTTCGGGACAAGTCCTTGAGTGGCTCAGCCAGAGCCCGCACATTAACCTGAGTGAACATCTCTGGAGAGAGATAGCTGTGCAGAGAAAGCTGTGCAGCCATACCCAAGAAGACACGAGGCATTAATCACTGCCAAAGGTGCTTTAACAAAGTACTGAGTAAATGGTCTGAATACTTATGTAAATGTTAGATTCTTTTTTTATTTTTTATACATTTGCAACAATTTCTAAAAACCTATTTTTGCTTTTTCATTATGGGGTATTGTGTGGAGACAGAGGTAAAACAACTATTTCATCCATTTTAGAATAATTCTCTAAAGCAACAAAATGTGGAAAAAGTGAAGGGGTCTAAATACTTTCCGAATGCACTGTACATAAGAAAGAAGGCACAGCCTGTTGGTTCCTACAACTCGTTCCAGCCTCACAACCGGGAGGGAACCAGTGTTGCTAACTTAGTGACTTTGTCACTATATTTAGCGAGTATTCAGACCCCTCTAGCGACACATTTTCAACAAATCGACTAGCGACAAATCTAGTACTTTTTCTGGTGTTATTGGAGACTTTTGGAGACTCTGACGTGAAAGCACGTATCGTTCTCACTCTTCTCAACAAGCAGCGGGTGCTGCCATGGGCCCCACCCCCATCCCAAAGCACATCCAGTCCTCTCGCTGCAGTCCCTCCCAGATGCAGTCAGAGCAGATGTTCACCCCTCCGCGTCCAGACTGCAAATGAATCACGCTTGCGGGAAGCCGCCGCTGGCTGATCCCGCCCTGGCTTACATTCAGGGCGGGATGTAAATGTAAAATGTTCTTTCTCTAAAATAAATCACTGCACAAAAATAAATCACTGCATGTGACTCACACAGCCTCAGTCACTTACTCACCTTGTTCACTGTGTGTGTGCCTCTCTGTGACATAAGCTAAACATCCAGCTGGCTAACTCATCATGTCTCAGTCTAAACTGTACACTCAAAAATTAATTCAAAGGCTGGTTGAAGCAGTTTATTGGAGATGATACATGGGCATACTGCCTGTATTGTAAGGCTGATTTCTACGCCAAACTTAGTGATGTAAAAAAACACATGACAACTCAAAAACATACTCAAAAGGCAAAGCCTTATAACAGTTCCACCCAGAACAAGCAGCCATTTCTGGTTAAAAAAATTGGCTCTGCAAAAAAGGCTGAGGCCACCATGGCATTAGTTATCGCTGAACACTGTTCCATGCTGGCATGTGATCACATTGGAGAGGTATGTAGAGCTGCTTTCTCAGACGCCACTGCTGCTACCCACTTCAAAATGCACAGGACAAAGTGCACAGAAATTATTAATGGTGTTCTAGCACCATACTTTCTGAAAAGGTTGGTCGCAGATGTGGGTGACCAGCGTTTCAGCCTCCTCCTCGATGAGTCCACGGATGTAAGTGTTTCTAAGTACCTGGGGGTTGTGATAAGGTACTTTAGTGACACCAAGCAGACAATTGTATCAACATTTCTGGGGCATGTTGAGTTGGAGGGAGGAGATGCCAAATCTATAGCCCGTGCTGTTGTGGCTTTCCTCGAGAAGTGTTGTCTTAAAAAAGAGAAACTCCTGGTGATAGGGACTGACACTGCCTCTGTTATGACGGGGATTAACAATGGGGCCCATAAAGTGCTGGGGGAGGAGTATGGCCTCATATCTGGTTCTTATTCGCTGTGTGTGCCACTCTCTGCAGCTTGCTGTAAGTCATGCTTCCAATGACACCATCCCCGTAGTGTGGAGTACTTGGTACGAGAGACTTATAACTGATTTTCAGTGTCTCCAAAGCGCAGGGAGGCCTACAAAAGGCCATATATGAGACCATCAACTGTGTGGAGAAACGTTTACAGATAACCAAGGTGTGTGCCACACGTTGGCTCTCCATTGAACCTGCGGTTTCACACATTTTGAACCAGTGGGAGGAGCTTAGGCTGCATTTCACAGTCACCAAGTCCAGTGAACACTGCTACATGACAGAGGTACATGACAGCTTGGTTAGCCTGATCAAGTCTGTGAGCAGCAGGGTGCTGAATCCACTGGCAAATGTTGATGTACTCAAAGGGCCAATAGATGGATACATCAGTCCCAAACTGTACCTTGGTTACCTTTTTGAGTCAAAAGCAGCTGAGCTCCACCTTACGCCTGAGGATGAAAACAATGTCCGAAAGCGGTGTGTAGCCTTCACCATCTCCCTCACTAATGAGTTGAGGGTGAGACTGCCAGACAACATCGAAGCATTGCAGTACATGTTAGTTTTCAATGTGGAGGAAACTCTGAAGCACAATAAGAGTCCTGGAGAAATAGAAAAAAATAGCCAAGGTCCTTGGCTACTCCCCTGCAGAGATATACAAGATTGTCCAGAAACGGCGTGCCATCCATCTTAGTAAATGGAATGAGACAAAAAACACACTGGGCTTCTGGAGTCAGATTTGGAAGTTCAGGGATGCAGCTGATATCAACCTGTTTCAAGAACTTGCCATGGATGCTGTGTCTGTGTTGTCCTTGCCACACTCGAATGCTGAAGTCGAGAGAGTATTCAGCCAGATGAGTGTGGTAAAAAGCAAAATAGAAAACAAATGTCCTTGCAGACTCTTAACTCCATCCTGTACATTCGATATGGACTGAAGCTGTCTGGTGAGGCTTGCTATGAGCACCAGTTGCCTGATAATGTTTTTCATCTTTTTGGCACATCAGCTGCCTACTTATGTAAGTCAGCTCCCTCAGTTGCTGAACCTGCCATAGAGAGCCTTGACCAAAATGATGATGACCCACTCTTTCTGTGAGCCAGCACACCCTTTGTGTGTGTGGAGGAGGGTCTGGAAAAACAAAACAATTAACCTGAATTAAGGCCAGACTAGTTACCATAATTGTCTCACATTGCCATTGACAGTTTTTTTCTATTTTCTCTTTTTGGTCCATTTAGATTGTTAATGTCGATTGTACAAAAATAAAATAAAATGTTATGGTTAAAAATGTTCATGTTTTACTGTGACTTGATGTAGGCTCCTAAGTGGACCATAAGGTTACAAACCAAACCAAATTAAGAAAACTAAACTTAAAAACTAAAAATAAAATAAAAAATGAAATAGAAAACTAAGTAACTCTGCCAGAGGGTCTCTTTTGGGTCACTTTTGGCGGTCCCAAGCCCGGATAACGGAGGTGGGTTGGAATTGTGACATTAAAAAAAACATGAAGAAACAGAAGAAAGTTAATTTGTAGTTCTAAACATATTTAGGGTGTTTTTTTACTCACTTTTTGTCTCTCCCATGATGTTATTCCTCTCTCCTACTGCATCCATCACACTTACATGCAAATGGTCAATTATGCAAATTCGGCGATGACGTCATTTAATTAACAACTTCTAGCGACTTTTAGGACAGCCAATAGCTACTTTCCTTACTGAGGAGTTGGCAACACTGGAGGGAACAACAAACTGGCTTTGGGATGATGGCACTTGGGGATAAAGTGCAGCTCCTCCGTTTTTCCATGTGAGCAAGGCCATGAAAGTGAGCTGCACAGGTGCTAGCTACACTGTACACAAACGGAGCAGATGGAAGTCGGTTTGCGTCGCTCTTTACATATTTCTACGTACGTTTGTGTGGCTGAATTTTTGGAACGCGATGCAAACGAACCTCCGTCGGCTCCGTTTGCTAAGACTGTGTAGTGCTCTTTAGGCTCAGCATGTCCGCACTCTTAGGACGCAGTACTGGCAGCGGAGGAAGATAGCGCGCAAAGCCTACGCCTCCCTGCCTTACACTCTCTCTCTCTCTCTCTTAGGTTTAACGTGAGCCATTTCTCCCCCTCTCCGCATGAAAAGGCAGTGGGGAGGCACGGTGCAGTTTTTTTTATATCACTGTGCAGCAGCTCACTTTCGTGGCCTTGCTCACATGAGAAAATGGAGGAGCTGCACTTTACTCCCAAGTGCCATCGTCCCTTAATTTACACAGTTTTAACATTTACACAGCAAATGGAGCAATGGAGGTTTGTTTGCATCGCTCTCGGCGTATTTCTACATTCATTTGTGCAGCTGAATTTTTGGAATGCAACGCAAAGGGACTCCGTCGCCTCCCTTTGCTTAGCCTGTGTAGAGCCCTTTAGACTCTACCCTCAGAGCCTTGTCAGGTTTCAGCCAGGGGCGAAAGTCAGCATATCCGCATTCCCTCTGATCTTATTGGTTGCCATCACTCTAGGTGAACAAGGCATGTAAATGTAACCTGATTAACACTTCCCCATTCACTCTGTGGCTTCCTGTCACTCATTAGCTCAGTTTTAATTTATTTAACAGGGGAACAGGTTTTTGTTGGCTCACCCATGAAACTCCCTTACAGATGTAGGATCTACATTTTATCACATTTGCAGGAGAACTTTCCTGCTGTAGCAAACTGGCTCAAATTAAGATCCTACATCTGCAGCCCACTTAGTTTTGGGGATTTTTTGACAAGCCAATGGAAACTTGGCTCTATTGACGGAGAACCCTATCTATCGAGCTCAGTACTATCAGTACAGTTACTTATACTTTCTGGTTAAAAAGAAGAGAAGGTGTCAGAGCCCCAGACAGCTATCGGTTATTTGCGAGTCCACAACGCTCAGGTCTTTTCCTCGTCCTGTTTTTACACTTGCGCTTGGTAAGTGCAGTCAAGGCACACTCTACTTCCACAATATTTTAGAGCCAAGACCGACCAGACACATACTGTAGCTGCTCTACTGCTCAGGATTAGGACATCTGGGAAACCAGTATGTTTCCTTCTTTCTTTTAGCTACACCATCTGACGTCTTACGTCATTCCATTATTACATCATTTCTCTCTTGCACATAGCCCAGCATGGTGACATGTTATGGCCATACCTGTCGCCACTCACTAGGGCACAATCCACGAGTATTGAGCCTGTTTTCACTCATTTTCGAAGTACCCCATTTACTGGGACACACTCTCTTCCCCCTCTGCAGATTTATTACACCCTTGGGTGCGCATGACATGCAGGCACTAGCTTATTCCAGCCTCTAGAGACCCCGCTTCTCGCATCGATCCAGACTGTTAGAGGTGACAATCCTGTAAGGGTTTTTAGAGACTCCATCCCCAAGTGGGGAGAATGCACCACTAGGGGTGAAAGCACTAGCACACCCTTGGCAAGGATAACGCCTTACGCTTTTTCCCACTCTATGCCTAATAGTCCCCACTCCAGTAAACAGAGTGAGGGAACAGGGCTTATCCCTAATCTTCGAGACCCCTTCGATGACCAGGGAAGCTTTGGTTGGCAGAGATCACTCTCCTGCTTTACAACCAGCCCAGGCAGCTATCTTTAAGCAGGGATCTTTTGACCCAAGTGAATGAGGAGATTTGCCATCCTCACCGAGAAGCCATGACCCTCTGGCCATGGCCTTCTGGCCCTGGCCTGTGAGAGGCTGAATCTGAATGTGACAGACTTGCCACTCAAGGCCATTGAGTATCCAATGCCTGAGCCCCTTCTACACGCTCAATGTATGGAAAAACAAGTGGTGTGTCCTAAAAAAGACAGTTCCTTACCAATGCTCTGTGTCCAAGATTTTATTAGGAGTGACAGTGTGTGTGAGTGTGTAGGGCCCTGTGAGTGGGCATAGAGACAGTGCAAATATTTAAATAAAAGGTCAGTAAACATACCATGTAGCCATTTTGTTAGTTATTTATCACTCGTATTGCTTGGGGATAGAAGCTGTTGATGTCAGACTTGATGCACCGGTACTACTTGCCTAATGTGACTAACCTTATCTGACCAACCATCCTATCAGCTAACTTCCACGTGCATGCTGACATACTGACCATGTTCCTTAAGGTTCCCAGAATAAATTGTTATACCCCAATGCTACAACTGTAGATCAGGGCAGGACTCAAAGAGAAACCAAGGAAGGCAGTGGCCAAAAACAGCATCAAGATTAGACACTTTGTGTGAGAGCCATACATGAAGCCTGCCGGGTGCACATGGTCTATGCCTGTCACAGGGTTTCAACAGTAAACTGACGCTCGTTTCATCAATTTGAAGGTGATGTTAAATTATACACCACCAGGAGGAATATATATATATATATATATATATATATATATATATATATATATATGTATTTTTTCACCTTTATTTAACCAGGTAGGCTAGTTGAGAACAAGTTCTCATTTGCAACTGCGACCTGGCCAAGATAAAGCATAGCAATTCGACACATAAAACAACACAGAGTTACACATGGAATAAACAAAACATAGTCAATAATACAGTAGAAAAAAAGAAGACAAGAAGTCTATATACAGTGAGTGCAAATGAGGTAAGATAAGGGAGTTAAGGCAATAAATAGGCCATGCTGGCGAAGTAATTACAATATAGAAATTAAACACTGGAATGGTAGATGTGCAGAAGATGAATGGAAAGACAGGGTAGGATAGATATAGGTCTGAGTGATTGGGACTCTCCTGACCAGCTCAATTAATTATGTGACAACATGCAACAGGCTTGTCCTCTCTAAAAACAATGAGCTTAATCCTTTTACGTGCCCTTTAACATACTTCTTTACAATACCAGGCATTATGTCTTATATGATACAAATATGAGTGGAAACATAATTTCTTTAAATGTAGCATAATCTACTGAACTCATTGTGTGAAATAACATCTGCAATGCTTCCCAGATAACTGGTCCACAGAACTAGCCTACACTTTCCAAGTTGATATTCTTTTAGATTTACAGTTTTTCCCGAACTAAATATTTCTAGAGTCTAAACCTGCTTCTCATTTTACTAGGAGTGAGCTAGTACTACATCCAGTGCAACAGGTGGCACTATTTCATACTGTATAGACAATAGACATGTTTCTATGTCACTTCGCTGTTGTTGCCGGAAGTGAACCGCGCTTGTCTGTGGAAGTACATGTGAGTTTATTTAGCTGGACAATTTCCATGTGGTTCTGATTCAACAACTGATTCAAAGCTAATCTGTAGCTAGTACTGTCCTGTAAAAATGGGCAAAAAGGGTAAAAAAGAGCAAAAGAAAGTGAAAGGAGCAGAGAAGACAGCAGCCAAAATGGATAAAAAGATTTCAAAGCGGTCTAAACGAGAAGAGGTAACGTTAGGCATGTCTGTCTCCCTTTCAACTGCTGGCTACTAACATTAGCTAGCTAGATAGTTCTACAGTACATTACAATGTCTTTATAGCATAACATCTTATTACATAAAATCGTGTGTGTGAAATTCAATTAACTTCTACTCAATTACATGACATTGTACAGAGTGAATAGTTTCAGCTGTTGTTCACTGCTGTGTTGTTTTCCTTTGGCATTGATACAGGAGGACCTGGCTGCGCTGATAGCTGAGTTTCAGTCCTTGGATGCAAAGAAGACAACGGTTGTGGAGACCGCCTGCCCGCCCCCCTCACCCAGGTGACCCACTACTCTGTCCTAGATGTTGATATGTGTTGACCTGGATCGTGTTCAATGGGCACAAAACGGGAGAAAATGTGTTGAAACCAGGGAGTTACTGTGGCTGATCTTGTACAATAAGAATTGTCTCATTGTCGATTTTTTACATTTCAAAACCTTTGCTGTTTCGTGCCTACTGAACATCAAATCAAATTTTATTTGTCACATACACATGGTTAGCAGATGTTAATGCGAGTGTAGCGAAATGCTTGTGCTTCTAGTTCCGACAATGCAGTAATAACCAACAAGTAATCTAACTAACAATTCCAAAACTACTGTCTTATACACAGTGTAAGGGGATAAATAATATGTACATAAAGATATATGGATGAGTGATGGTACAGAGCAGCATAGGCAAGATACAGTAGATGGTATCAAGTACAGTATATACATATGAGATGAGTATGTAAACAAAGTGGCATAGTTAATTAAAGTGGCTAGTGATACATGTATTACATAAGGATGCAGTAGATGATATAGAGTACAGTATATACGTATACATATGAGATGAATAATGTAGGGTATGTAAACATTATATTAGGTAGCATTGTTTAAAGTGTCTAGTGATATATTTTACATAATTTCCCATCAATTCCCATTATTAAAGTGGCTGGAGTTGAGTCAGTGTGTTGGCAGCAGCCACTCAATGTTAGTGGTGGCTGTTTAACAGTCGGATGGCCTTAAGATAGAAACTGTTTTTCAGACTCTCGGTCCCAGCTTTGATGCACTTGTACTGACCTCGCCTTCTGGATGATAGCGGGGTGAACAGGCAGTGGCTCGGGTGGTTGATGTCCTTGATGATCTTTATGGCCTTCCTGTAACATCGGGTGGTGTAGGTGTCCTGGAGGGCAGGTAGTTTGCCCCCGGTGATGCGTTGTGCAGACCTCACTACCCTCTGGAGAGCCTTACGGTTGTGGGCGGAGCAGTTGCCGTACCAGGCGGTGATACAGCCCGCCAGGATGCTCTCGATTGTGCATCTGTAGAAGTTTGTGAGTGCTTTTGGTGACAAGCCAAATTTCTTCAGCCTCCTGAGGTTGAAGAGGCGCTGCTGCGCCTTCTTCACGATGCTGTCTGTGTGAGTGGACCAATTCAGTTTGTCTGTGATGTGTATGCCGAGGAACTTAAAACTTACTACCCTCTCCACTACTGTTCCATCGATGTGGATAGGGGGGTGTACCCTCTGCTGTTTCCTGAAGTCCACAATCATCTCCTTAGTTTTGTTGACGAACATGAGCCTGGTGTTAGGTGTGGCAGCTCAAGTCAGAGCCAGGTGTTAGGAGATTTCATAGCCAGGTGTCACAAGCATTTTGCTACATCTGCAATAACATCTGCTAAATATTTGTATGCGACCAATAAAATGTGATTTGATTTGATAGTAGTGGTATCCTGTTTGTCTCATCACTCAGGTTGAACGCCTCACTGTCAGCACACCCCGACAAGGATGAGCTGATCTTGTTTGGAGGCGAGTTCTTCAATGGCAAAAAGGTACAATTCATATACACTACATGACCTAAAGCATGTGGACACCTGCTCGTTGAACATCTCATTCCAAAATCATGGGCTTTAATATGGAGTTGGTCCCTCCTTTGCTACTATAACAGCCTCCACTCTTCTGGGAAGGCTTTCCACTAGATGTTGGAACATTGCTGCAGGTATATGCTTCCATTCAGCCACAAGCATTAGTGAAGTCTGATGTTGGGCGATTAGGCCTGGCTCGTAGTCGTCATTCCAATTAATCTCAAAGGTGTTCGATGGGGTTGAGATCAGGGCTTTGAGCAGGCCAGTCAAGTTCTTCCACACCGATCTCGACAAACCATTTCTGTATGGACCTCGCTTTGTGCACGGGGGCATTGTCATGCTGAACCAGGAAAGGGCCTTCCCCGAACTGTTGCCATAAAGTTGGAAGCACAGAATCGTCTAGAATTAAGATTTCCCTTCACTGGAACTAAGGCTGGGCCATGTAAAACAGCCCCAGACCATTTTTCCTCCTCCACCAAACTTTACAGTGTCTGTCTATGCATTCGTCTGTCAGACTGTCAGA
Source organism: Oncorhynchus mykiss (assembly GCF_057628025.1). Classification (NCBI taxonomy): domain Eukaryota; kingdom Metazoa; phylum Chordata; class Actinopteri; order Salmoniformes; family Salmonidae; genus Oncorhynchus; species Oncorhynchus mykiss. Next base: position 65,580,641 of record NC_143023.1, on the reverse strand, counting down.
TGGTGAAACGTGAATCATCACTCCAGAGAACACGTTTCCACTGCTCCAGAGTCCAATGGCGGCGAGCTTTACACCTCTTGCACATGGTGATCTTAGGCCATGGAAACCCATTTCATGAAGCTCCCGACAAACAGTTCTTGTGCTGATGTTGCTTCCCGAGGCAGTTTGGAACTTTGGAGTGAGCGTTACGCGCTTCAGCACTCAAGCTTACAGTGAGCTTGTCTGCCCTAGCACTTCGCGGCTGAGCCGTTGTTGGTCCTGGATGTTTTCACTTCACAATAAGCTTTTTTAAAATTTTTATTTATTTATTTTTTTTGAACCCCTTTTTCTCCCCAATTTTGTAGTATCCAATTGTTGTAGTAGCTACTATCTTGTCTCATCGCTACAACTCCCGTACGGGCTCGGGAGAGACGAAGGTTGAAAGTCATGCGTCCTCCGATACACAACCAACCAAGCCGCTGCTTCTTTAACACAGCGCACATCCAGTTTGGAACTTTGGAGTGAGCGTTACGCGCTTCAGTTACGCGCTTCAGCACTCAAGCTTACAGTGAGCTTGTCTGCCCTAGCACTTCGCGGCTGAGCCGTTGTTGGTCCTGGATGTTTTCACTTCACAATAAGCTTTTTTTAAATTTGTATTTATTTATTTATTTTGAACCCCTTTTTCTCCCCAATTTTGTAGTATCCAATTGTTGTAGTAGCTACTATCTTGTCTCATCGGGTATAGGGTTGACAGTGGGCTCGGGAGAGACGAAGGTTGAAAGTCATGCGTCCTCCGATACACAACCAACCAAGCCGCTGCTTCTTTAACACAGCGCACATCCAACCCGGAAGCCAGCCGCACCAATGCGCCGGAGGAAACACCGTGCACCTGGCCACCTTGGCTAGCGTACACTGCGCCCAGCCCGCCACAGGAGTCGCTGGTGCGCGATGAGACAAGCCCTCGCTGGTGCTACTGACCAAGCCCTCCCTAACCTGGGCGACGCTAGGCCAATTGTGCGTCGCCCCACGGACCTCCCGGTCGCGGCCGGTTACGACAGAGCCTGGGCGCGAACCCAGGGCTCTGATGGCACAGCTGGCGCTGCAGTACAGCGCCCTTAACCACTGCGCCACCCGGGAGGCCAACAGCACAGCTTTTTGATGAACTGACTTGTTGGAAAGGTGGAATCCTATGAAGGGGTCACATTGAAAGTCACTGAGCTCTTCAGCAAGGCCATTCTACTGCCAATGTTTGTCTATGGAGATGTGTGCTTGATTTTATACACCTGTCAGCATAGATATATAAATTTGAAGGGGTGTCCAAATAATTTTGTATATATAGTATATGCTGAACACCTTTTATTTTTTGATTTAACTAGGCAAGTCAGTTAAGAACACATTCTTATTTACCATGACGGCCTACACCGGCCAAACCCTAACCAGGACGATGCTGGGCCAATTGTGTGCCGCCCTGTGGGACTCCCAATCACGGCTGGTTGTGATACAGCCTGGAATCGAACCAGGGTCTGTAGTGATGCCTCTAGCACTGAGAAGCAGTGCCTTAGACCGCTGCACCACTCGGGAGCCTTTATATTCATACATTTATTAATGTATTCATATATTTATTAATGTATTTTATATTTATATTCACCATTTTTTTGTCTGTTATTAATCCTTATTGACTTTGGATGAATAGGGTTGACAGTGGGTTAATTTTCTTCCTTTCAGACGTACCTCTACAATGACCTGTTCTTCTATAACTTAAAGAAGAACACCTGGGTGAAGTCAGACATCCCCAACCCTCCTCCACGACGCTGTGCTCACCAGGTAACTATGTACCTCCTTTCAACCACCATCTCTACAACCACCTCTGTTTTCTTTCAGGGATGCAAACATGTCTCTTTTCGACGATATCCGCAGTTTAGATCTCAAAATAGATCAACACCTTAGCGGATCAGAGTGTGCAGACCTAGAGTGTATCACACATTAAGCTATAAAATAGAGAGCGCAAGCAGATCTTCTCCCTCTGCGATTACTGCCTTCTCTCTCTAACGAGTACAGGATCCATCCCTACCGTACGCGTCCTACAAATTGAATATCAAACGGAGTTCAGAGTGTGATGTCAGATATGTTATATCAAAATGAGTGCTTCATCCAACATCACGTGTGTCTGATGTGAGCAGTTACCCGCGTCCCCCTAACCAGCCATTCGCCTACTCAGCTGCTTCGCTCCGTCTGTTCTTTATGCGCATCTCCATAAGTTTTGAAAATGTTATTTAGCTGCAATGGCGAGTTGGGGAGTGCAGACAGCCATGGGGTTTCTGTTGTTAAATTTGTTTAATTATTAGAGCAGCTCCCAGGGTGAGCAAAGTGGATAGGTATCTTTTGATTTCGCCTCTAAGAACTAACAGGCCATTTTGCGAGTTTTTGGTTTCATAACAAACGACCTTGTTTAGTCATGTTACCTGGCTAACGAACACCATGGTACCTTGGCTATACACACATTTGGATGGCGCAGGGAAAAGGGATAGATAGCCTACTCAAAGAGATGCTTCGAAGTAGGATGCATATGTCTAATCAATATACTTCTAAACTCAATCTGAGGGGGTGGATCACCATACTACTAGGTATTGTTATAGTTGGCCTGGTATCACATTGTTAGTAAAATCAGAATCCCCTTTATTCGACAAGTACATTTACACGTACTCTGAATGTTACAGTGGGGCAAAAAAGTATTTAGTCAGCCACCAATTGTGCAGGTTCTCCCACTTAAAAATATGAGAGGCCTGTCATTTTCATCATAGGTACACTTCAACTATGACAGACAAAATGAGAAGAAAAAAAATCCAGAAAATCACATTGTAGGATTTTTAATGAATTTATTTGCAAATTATGGTGGAAAATAAGTATGAGCAGATATACAAATAATCAGTGGTTATACGGTTGATATACGGTTGATATACCGTGGGTATACAGTTGGTATACAGTTGGTATACAGTGGGTATATGGTTGATATAAACTGGGTATACAGTGCCTTGCGAAAGTATTCGGCCCCCTTGAACTTTGCAACCTTTTGCCACATTTCAGGCTTCAAACATAAAGATATAAAACTGTATTTTTTTGTGAAGAATCAACAACAAGTGGGACACAATCATGAAGTGGAACGACATTTATTGGATATTTCAAACTTTTTTAACAAATTAAAAACTGAAAAATTGGGCGTGCAAAATTATTCAGCCCCTTTACTTTCAGTGCAGCAAACTCTCTCCAGAAGTTCAGTGAGGATCTCTGAATGATCCAATGTTGACCTAAATGGCTAATGATGATAAATACAATCCACCTGTGTGTAATCAAGTCTCCGTATAAATGCACCTGCACTGTGATAGTCTCAGAGGTCCGTTAAAAGCGCAGAGAGCATCATGAAGAACAAGGAACACACCAGGCAGGTCCGAGATACTGTTGTGAAGAAGTTTAAAGCCGGATTTGGATACAAAAAAAATTCCCAAGCTTTAAACATCCCAAGTAGCACTGTGCAAGCGATAATATTGAAAAGGAAGGAGTATCAGACCACTGCAAATCTACCAAGACCTGGCCGTCCCTCTAAACTTTCAGCTCATACAAGGAGAAGACTGATCAGAGATGCAGCCAAGAGGCCCATGATCACTCTGGATGAACTGCAGAGATCTACAGCTGAGGTGGGAGACTCTGTCCATAGGACAACAATCTGCACAAATCTGGCCTTTATGGAAGAGTGGCAAGAAGAAAGCCATTTCTTAAAGATATCCATAAAAAGTGTCGTTTAAAGTTTGCCACAAGCCACCTGGGAGACACACCAAACATGTGGAAGAAGGTGCTCTGGTCAGATGAAACCAAAATTGAACTTTTTGGCAACAATGCAAAACGTTATGTTTGGCATAAAAGCAACACAGCTGAACACACCATCCCCACTGTCAAACATGGTGGTGGCAGCATCATGGTTTGGGCCTGCTTTTCTTCAGAAGGGACAGGGAAGATGGTTAAAATTGATGGGAAGATGGATGGAGCCAAATACAGGACCATTCTGGAAGAAAACCTGATGGAGTCTGCAAAAGACCTGAGACTGGGACGGAGATTTGTCTTCCAACAAGACAATGATCCAAAACATAAAGCAAAATCTACAATGGAATGGTTCAAAAATAAACATATCCAGGTGTTAGAATGGCCAAGTCAAAGTCCAGACCTGAATCCAATCGAGAATCTGTGGAAAGAACTGAAAACTGCTGTTCACAAATGTTCTCCATCCAACCTCACTGAGCTCGAGCTGTTTTGCAAGGAGGAATGGGAAAAAATGTCAGTCTCTCGATGTGCAAAACTGATAGAGACATACCCCAAGCGACTTACAGCTGTAATCGCAGCAAAAGGTGGCACTACAAAGTATTAACTTAAGGGGGCTGAATAATTTTGCACGCCCAATTTTTCACTTTTTGATTTGTTAAAAAAGTTTGAAATATCCAATAAATGTCGTTCCACTTCATGATTGTGTCCCACTTGTTGTTGATTCTTCACAAAAAAATACAGTTTTATATCTTTATGTTTGAAGCCTGAAATGTGGCAAAAGGTCGTAAAGTTCAAGGGGGCCGAAAACTTACGCAAGGCACTGTATGGTTGATATACATTGGGTATACTTTTTATATACAGTGGATATACAGTTGATATACAGTGGGTAAACGGTTGATATACAGTGGGTAAACGGTTGATATACAGTGGGTAAACGGTTGATATACAGTGGGTAAACGGTTGATATACAGTGGGTATACGGTTGATATACCGTGGGTATACGGTTGATATACCGTGGGTATATGGTTGATATACCGTGGGTATACGGTTGATATACCGTGGGTATACGGTTGATATACAGTGGGTAAACGGTTGATATACAGTGGGTAAACGGTTGATATACAGTGGGTAAACGGTTGATATACAGTGGGTATACGGTTGATATACCGTGGGTATACGGTTGATATACCGTGGGTATACGGTTGATATACCGTGGGTATACGGTTGATATACAGTGGGTATACGGTTGATATACAGTGGGTTTACGGTTGATATACAGTGGGTATACGGTTGATATACAGTGGGTTTACGGTTGATATACCGTGGGTATACGGTTGATATACACCGGGTATACAGTGGGTATACGGTTGATATACAGTGGGTGTACGGTTGATATACAGTGGGTGTATGGTTGATATACAGTGGGTGTACGGTTGATATACAGTGGGTGTACGGTTGATATACAGTGGGTTTACGGTTGATATACAGTGTGTATGTGGTTGATATACACTGGGTATACAGTGGGTATATGGTTGATATATAGTCTGTATACAGTTGGTATCTGGTTGATATACAGTGGGTATACGGATGATATACAGTGGGTATACGGTTGATATACAGTGGGTATACGGTTGATATACACTGGATATACAGTTGATATACAGTGGGTATACAGTGGGTATATGGTTGATATATAGTCGGTATACAGTGGGTATCTGGTTGATATACAGTGGGTATCTGGTTGATATACAGTGGGTATCTGGTTGATATACAGTGGGTATCTGGTTGATATACAGTGGGTATACGGATGATATACAGTGAGTATACGGTTGATATACAGTGGGTATATGGTTGATATACACTGGATATACAGTTGATATACAGTGGGTATACAGTGGGTATATGGTTGATATATAGTCGGTATACAGTGGGTATCTGGTTGATATACAGTGGGTATCTGGTTGATATACAGTGGGTATCTGGTTGATATACAGTGGGTATCTGGTTGATATACAGTGGGTATACGGATGATATACAGTGTGTATGTGGTTGATATACACTGGGTATACAGTGGGTATATGGTTGATATATAGTCTGTATACAGTTGGTATCTGGTTGATATACAGTGGGTATACGGATGATATACAGTGGGTATACGGTTGATATACAGTGGGTATACGGTTGATATACACTGGATATACAGTTGATATACAGTGGGTATACAGTGGGTATATGGTTGATATATAGTCGGTATACAGTGGGTATCTGGTTGATATACAGTGGGTATCTGGTTGATATACAGTGGGTATCTGGTTGATATACAGTGGGTATCTGGTTGATATACAGTGGGTATACGGATGATATACAGTGAGTATACGGTTGATATACAGTGGGTATATGGTTGATATACACTGGATATACAGTTGATATACAGTGGGTATACGGTTGATATACAGTGGTTATATAGTTGATATACAGTGGGTATACGGTTGATATAAACTGGGTATATTGTTGATATACATTGGGTATACTTTTTATATACAGTGGGTATACGGTTGATATACAGTGGGTAAACGGTTGATATACAGTGGGTAAACGGTTGATATACAGTGGGTTTAACGGTTGATATACAGTGGGTATACGGTTGATATACAGTGGGTAAACGGTTGATATACAGCGGGTAAACGGTTGATATACAGTGGGTAAACGGTTGACATACAGTGGGTAAACGGTTGATATACAATGGGTATACGGTTGATATACAGTGGGTTTACGGTTGATATACAGTGGGTTTACGGTTGATATACAGTGGGTATACGGTTGATATACCGTGGGTATACTGTTGATATACACCGGGTATTCGGTTGATATACACCGGGTATACAGTGGGTACACGGTTGATATACAGTGGGTGTACGGTTGATATACAGTGGGTATACGGATGATATACAGTGGGTATACGGTTGATATACAGTGGGTATATGGTTGATATACACTGGATATACAGTTGATATACAGTGGGTATACGGTTGATATACAGTGGTTATATAGTTGATATACAGTGGGTATACGGTTGATATAAACTGGGTATATTGTTGATATACATTGGGTATACTTTTTATATACAGTGGGTATACGGTTGATATACAGTGGGTAAACGGTTGATATACAGTGGGTAAACGGTTGATATACAGTGGGTAAACGGTTGATATACAGTGGGTAAACGGTTGATATACAGTGGGTAAACGGTTGATATACAGTGGGTAAACGGTTGATATACAGTGGGTAAACGGTTGATATACAGTGGGTAAACGGTTGATATACAGTGGGTAAACGGTTGATATACAGTGGGTAAACGGTTGATATACAGTGGGTAAACGGTTGACATACAGTGGGTAAACGGTTGATATACAGTGGGTTTACGGTTGATATACAGTGGGTTTACGGTTGATATACAGTGGGTATACGGTTGATATACCGTGGGTATACTGTTGATATACAGTGTGTATGTGGTTGATATACACTGGGTATACAGTGGGTATATGGTTGATATATAGTCGGTATACAGTGGGTATCTGGTTGATATACAGTGGGTATCTGGTTGATATACAGTGGGTATCTGGTTGATATACAGTGGGTATACGGATGATATACAGTGGGTATCTGGTTGATATACAGTGGGTATCTGGTTGATATACAGTGGGTATACGGTTGATATACAGTGGGTAAACGGTTGATATACAGTGGGTATACAGTTGATATACAGTGGGTAAACGGTTGACATACAGTGGGTAAACGGTTGATATACAATGGGTATACGGTTGATATACAGTGGGTATACTGTTGATATACACCGGGTATTCGGTTGATATACAGTGGGTTTACGGTTGATATACAGTGTGTATGTGGTTGATATACACTGGGTATACAGTGGGTATATGGTTGATATATAGTCGGTATACAGTGGGTATCTGGTTGATATACAGTGGGTATCTGGTTGATATACAGTGGGTATCTGGTTGATATACAGTGGGTATACGGATGATATACAGTGGGTATATGGTTGATATACACTGGATATACAGTTGATATACAGTGGGTATACGGTTGATATACAGTGGTTATATGGTTGATATACAGTGGGTATACGGTTGATATACAGTGGGTATACGGTTGATATACAGTGGGTATACGGTTGATATACAGTGGGTATACGGTTGATATACAGTGGGTATACAGTGGGTATATGGTTGATATATAGTCGGTATACAGTGGGTATCTGGTTGATATACAGTGGGTATCTGGTTGATATACAGTGGGTATCTGGTTGATATACAGTTGGTATCTGGTTGATATACAGTGGGTATCTGGTTGATATACAGTGGGTATACGGTTGATATACAGTGGGTATATGATTGATATACACTGGGTATACAGTTGATACACAGTGGATGTAAAAATGTACAGTATCAGTATGAATATATCTAAATGCAGAGAGACAACCCCACTCAGAACATTTCCATCGATTTCTCGTGTGTTTCCGTGCAAAACATTTCTTTCAACTTTTTGGGCCCTCACCAGTTTGCATCCTTGTACTTTACAGAGCTCACCAGATCCCCCCCTGCCTTCTTTCAGGAGTCTACCTTTACTCTTTATAGTCACTTAGACAGCTCAGGGTAACTTTTTCACACCTTTGTTCTACTTTTGGGGAACTCAAAGCCATGTCACACCATTACTGACACATTTTATTTTATTTGTAACTTTTTCTCTGTTGTGGATGAGTGATTTCTCTCACTGCCGGTCTCAGGTGGTAGCCTGCCCATTGTGCTGTCATTCTCCCTTTTGGACACCAGAGGACAGACTATACCTTTGATACAGCTATGAAGAGATTTGAGAGATTGCCAAAGTAGATGATATCTACCTGATAACTCTCTCACTGCCAACTTTCTCCATCTTTCTCTCTCTCTCTCTCCTTTCTGTCTCTCTTTCTCTCTCTCTGCAGGCGGTGGTAGTTCCCCAGGCAGGGGGGCAGCTGTGGTTGTTTGGAGGGGAGTTTGCGTCTCCTGACGGGGAGCAGTTCTACCACTATAAAGACCTCTGGGTTCTTCACCTCTCCACAAACACCTGGGAGCAGATCAAGTGAGGGAGCCATATTGCTGTAGTAGTAATAGTGTGTTAAACGTATGTTTGAGATGCTACTAGATGAATCTGTTTGTGTCTGTGTGTGTGAGTTCAAGTATTGTGTCTGTAACCCAGGGTTCCAGGTGCCCCCTCTGGTAGGAGTGGACATCGTATGGTCCTGAGTAAGAGGCAGTTGCTGGTGTTCGGAGGCTTCCACGAAAGTGCTAGGTAAGGAGAGATGATGGGAGGAGCTATCGTGTCAGTTAAGGAGAGGTGATAGGCGGAGTAATTGTAGGAAATAAGAGGAGAGGAAAGATAACCTTCTGGCTAGCTTTATGGAGGTCAAACTATCACAATATGAGATACAGCTGCTGCATGAAATATGCAAAATGAACTAGATTATTTTGTTGATAGTGTACTTCTTATCTTGCAGGGATTTTATCTACTACAACGATGTACACGCCTTCAGTCTGGACTCCTTCACCTGGAGTCGCCTCTCCCCCTCCGGCACTGGCCCCTCCCCTCGCTCAGCCTGCCAGATGACCTCTACCCCCGATGGCTCCGGGGTCATCATCTACGGAGGATACTCCAAAGTGGTGTGTGTGTGTGTGCACAACAGGTTCTTAAGTTTGCTCATGTTAATTTGATATGATATTGAGAGATATGCAGCAAGTCTTTGAATGACTCCATGACATTTTAATCAAAGTTGTGTTTTTATTGTTCCCTATTAGAAAGCTAAGAAAGATGTGGAAAAGGGAACCATCCACTCTGACATGTTTCTCCTCAAGAGAGATGGCAAAGAAGAACAAGGTACAGTGTTGCTCAGGCTTGTACTTACTATTGGCTACAGACTAGCCTGGAAAAATAAAACGCAGGGCAGAGAGGCAATGGGATTTCTATTCACATGACATTGTTCCTCATGTTTATTTTCTCCCTGTTCCTTTCAGAGAAGTGGTTGTGGTCCCGGGTGAGTCCCTCAGGCTCCAAGCCACCTGCCCGGTCGGGCTTCTCCCTGGCTGTGGGGCCCACGGGCCGGGCGCTGCTCTTCGGAGGGGTGTGTGACGAGGAGGAAGATGAAACTCTGGAGGGGGACTTCTACAACGACCTTTACCTGTATGACATCAACAAGCACCGCTGGTTCCCTGCTCAGCTCAAGGTAACTGCTGGAAACTTCTAGTTTGGCACATACAGTAGATATAATGTTTACTTGGACATTTGTAAGCAACTGTGTTAATATTATTGTTGTTGACCTGTTTTTCCCTCCCCTTGTCCAGGGCTGTAAGTCGGAGAAGAAGAAGCGTCGAAGGGGGAAGAAGGGAGGGGAGACAGGGGAGGGGTCAGGGGAGGGGTCAGGGGAGGGTCAGGAGGAGGAAGGAGCAGCAGCACAGGGACCTGTGGAGGTCATCAAGGAGATCGTCACTGAAGACGGAACAGTCATGACCATCAAGGAAATAATCCCCGGGACACAGGTGGAGGAAGAGAGTGAGGAAGAGGAGGAAGGTGAGGAAGGTGCCTCGGCCATACTTGTCGAGCCCTGTGCTCGCTCCAGTGCCATGGCAACAGTGAAATATGGGAAGCTGTATTTGTACGGGGGCATGTTTGAGGTGGGTGACCGCCAGTTCACCCTCAACGACCTGTACTGTCTGGACCTCCACAAGATGGACCAGTGGGAGGTGCTGGTCGAGATGGACCCCAGTAAGTAAGAGGGAAACTGGGCCTGTCCGTGTGTTTCTGTGGGATGGAGGTTGACTTCCTGATCACACTGACCCCTTCTCTCTGTAGAGACCCAAGAGTGGCTGGATGACTGGTCTGACTCAGAGGATGATGAGGAGGGAGATGAAGAGGAGGCTAAAGGAGGTGATGACGAAGAGGAGGAATCTGAAGAAGAAAGTGACGAACAGGGTAAATGAGAAATATCCCTCTATTATTTTCGGTGTATGTTTCTAACCCTACTTTATTCTGCTCTTCATGTGTTCAATGGTGCTGATTGGCTGAAAGCTGTGGTATATCAGGCTATATCAACTGGGTGGTTCGAGCCTTGAATGCTGATTGGCTGAAAGCCGTAGTATATCAGAGAATGTACTTCTCCACTAGAGCAGTGAACAGGTTGCATCAAAGCCGAAACCAAAAGCCTCTTATAGAAAGCCTCAAGGGACAGTGCTGTCTAAACACAATGTCAGTCGCAGTAGTGTTGACACCAGCAGTAACACTCTCTTCTGTGTGGTGTATGCGTTTACAGATGAGGAGGATCACCCCCCAGTGCAGCCAGGTGAGGCGCTGGAAGACTTCCAGAGCCGTACAGAGCAATACTGGGTAGGCCAGGCCCGGGCCAACATGGGCCCAGAGGCTAAGGACACGAAGGTGCAGAAAGTGGGCATAGCCATGGCCAAGGTGTTCTATGAAGACCAGCAGTGAGCCAGGGTGTATGTGTATCTGCCTTCTTTGTTTGTTTGTTTGTGTGTGTGTGTGTGTGTGTGAGACAGGTGGAGAGTGATAGTTTGTCATAGGGAAAAATGAGGGTACTCATCAGTGTTTCAACTCCAGTCCTCAAGTACCCCCCCCCTCCCCCCAACAGCACACATTTGTATTGTAGCCACGGACAAGCACACCTGATTCAACTTATCAACTAATCATCAAGACCTCAATGAGTTGAATCAGGTTAGTTTGTTTGGGGCTACAACAAAAATGTACGCGGTTGGGGGTACTCAAGGACTGGAGTTGGGAACCACTGATGAGTATCCTCATTCTTCCCAATGGCACATTATTAGAGTTGGAAAACACTTCTTTAAACTGAAGAGGCCAATTAAATAATTTCTCTGCTTAGTGAACATTTTCTGCCCTCATAACCATCCATGCCTTTGTACAGTAGGCCTAACTGTGCAAGAAAATATGCTGCTGTTTTGGCAGTTGGACTACACTGCAGTATGTATACTGTATCGTATTTGGAATTAGTTTCTAGTTTCATATCTTCAAGAAGATGGTCAGAAAATCCTTGTCATTGCTCACCCCCTTTGATTATTGTTTTCTAAACCAATTTGTCATTAAACATCCAACCATAATACTTCCGTAGTGTCTGTAGTCTTTTTAAAGGTGATGGCCAATGTGTTTAGTGTTGAAAATGGCTCAACTTGATAAATACTGGTTGATCTTTCCCAGTGTTTGTGTTGTATTGAAGATAAGAAGATTATGTTTTAGCCTTTAAAATAGTTGTTGACTCAACTCTTGACATATTTGAACCACTCTACCCTGCTACCAAAGCTTTGCCAGAACATATACTGTAGTACATTGGCTCCCCAACTGTTTACCATGCACTGTGCAGCGGTCACACATGTAGTCAAACTTCCCCTGCTGTATGCTAAAGGTAAAACAGTTCCTTCGTTTTAGCTCTACCTCTCCTCCAGACTCATCTTCTTATCTGATGATGGAGAGAGGAAGGTATATCGCAGAGGGAGGACAATTCAGCGAGTGAGTGATTTGAAAAGGACAATGAAAATACTTTAGAATAGTAGTCAGGTATCAATCAATCAAATGTTTTTTTAAAGCCCTTTTTACATCCGCAGATTCACAAAGTGCTATACAGGAATCCAGCCTAAAACCCCAAACAGCAAGCAATGCAGATGTAAAAGCATGGTGGCTAGGTAAAATTCCCTAGAAAGAAACCTAGAGAGGAACCACACTCTGAGGGATGGCCAGTCCTCTTCTGGCTGTGTCAGTGGAGATTATAGGAGTACATAGCCATTAAGGCCAGATCATTCTTCAAGATATGAGACGAGGGGCGAGGAAAACAGTGCCTCCAAATGAAACGCAGCCTAGCTAGCTAGCTATCCCAGAGTGACCTATTTTCTCAGCCCTGAGAAGAATGAGGGATGAAGAGTGGAGGGATGAATAATAGATGGAAAGCAGATAGATGGATGAGGTTACTGGGATGTTGCAGACTGTCTCCAACTCTTTCCCTCACTCCCTTCTTCATTCGCCTTCGACCCCAAATTGTTAAATCCTGTAAAAAAGACCGATATAAATAACTAAAAATATACTTTTTTGGGGGCCCATTGCTGCTGACGTGTCGGAGCACATGAAGTGTTATCGTCACAGACTCGTCAGTGGTCCCATGTGAGAGTGAGACTTATTCAGAGCGTATGGCTACTTCAGTGTTAGTTGTATAATTTCATACCCTGTTTTCTTGATCTTTTTGGCGTTCTCCTATTTTATAATACCATATTAGGTGTTTTTAGACTGACTAGGTGCAGTAATCATCATTCATTATCAACCCTTCTCAATGTTGTCGCACTGAAGCTGTTCCGGCCCGCTATTCTGACCCATAACATGCTAATACAGTTTCCAAGATAAGAAGTCAAATAATTACATTTATAGCCATTTGTTTGCATGTTTTATGTGAGTAGTTGTGGTCATACACACAGCTGTCAGCTGGACAGATATTTGGTGAGTCCATGACAGACTGTTACCTCTTTCTCTACCTCCTCCAATAGATTTAGAGAAATTACCCATCATCCTGTTCTAGTAGTGGGACACAGCTAAACTCCAGGCAGTGATTTCATTACAGTAATCTGGTGAAATTGGCTTAACTTCCCTTCAGACAATGAGCAGACAGGGAGGCAGAGGAGGCAGAGACACGACAAGACAGACCGAAAACTGCACTGAGAAAAGGACAGTGGAGTTGAGATAGGAGTTGACAGGGGTACGACAATACTAGCAATACAACTAGGATATGTTCTTATGTACTTGTGCCATTATATACCAGCTAAGCTAAAGAATATATTTTGTATGTAAGTTGCATCCTTCTGGTTTTGTTGTGTGGTCTTGCTGGCTGATGTAGCAACATGAAGGCAACACACACAAACTAATGTTATTGACATGAAGCCTACAAGCCAAGCTGCAGTTGTGTATTTGGAGTGTACCATTTTAAATCTATTCAGGGGGAAGACTTTTTTTTCTCTCTGGGTAATGGTAATGCAAGAGCATGGGAAATAAAGAAGAATAGAAAAGGATAGAGGAAGGGTTCATATACAGTATATAGACTGAAACGGCACAGAGAGGGAAGACTGAGGGAAATGTGTCGAGCTTGATTCACCATTTTCCTCTGCCTTTTCTCTCTCTCTCTCTGCCCTCCCTTTCATTGTGAAGATGGGTCCCAGGAGACAAACCCCGCCCTCATCGGTCTGACCACGCCCCTCATATGATGGAGGGGAATACGAAGTCAGGGTTGCCATGGTGACCCACCCTCCAATGCTGCAGTTTAAAGTAGCAGCTTGGTTTACTCCTGTCTCTGTTGTACTTTGGTATCTAACATGTTGTTCACCTTAAACAATTGAACAATATGCAGTGTATACCTGCATACACACGCACATTCAAATAATTTTATCTCTGATATCTTCAATACTCTTTTTCATTTTGGAAATTATTGAGTAAAATCAGATTTGAAGAAAGAGGGAGAGGACAAAGATTCAATAACCACAAACCAGGAGTTTTCTTTCAAACACTTTCATTATTTTCTCCACATAACTCAAAAACGAACAGACCCCCAAAAAGTAAAGAAATAAAAGAGAGGAGGAGAAGAAAAGAACTGGGCATGCTTTGGCATGCGATGGGTACTTCCAGTCGGAATGGTAGAAAAACCACAGGAGCAGGTAGATCAGCCAGTCGTCACCTCTGCACCTCTCAGTATCATCAACAGCCACTGGAACACTTTTCCATAGTTGTTCTTTGAATCAGTAAACCCTTTCCCATAATATGCCTTAACCCTCTAACGGCATCAGTCCAGTTTCCAACAGTACCTACTAACTCATGTAGTCAAGACTGGGGGAGCAAACGTTGTTGAAAAATAAAACTCCACACGTTTGGACCCAACTTTCATTCCTTCACATTGGCAGCTCTGTTTAACTTTGCTGGATAGAGAAACGGAGAGGCATAGGAGGAAGAGAAGAGCGAGCACACACAGACCGGATGATCACTTACAGGAGGACCAGGAGAATCAGGGTGGAGTACAAGCCCCTTAGAGACATGCTATAAAAACATCTCAGAGTCTTTGAGTTAGTTAGCCAGCTATATATATAAAAAAAAAAAAGCAAAACACTTCTCTTAGTTTGTCTGTTTGTTTTTTCTCTCTTGTTTTCATTGCGTCTAAGATGTGGGCTTTGTCTTGGAGAAGCAGTGGGATGCAGTAGACTAGTAGCCTGTGTCTGGATCTTGTAATGTACTGTAATGTACTGTACTGTAGCGCAAGCCCAGGCTACCCTATGGAAGAGTCTGCTTCACAGAACAGTACTGGACAACATCTGGAAAAGTTCTGCTTGCTCAGGACTAAGAGCAACTTGGCAAAGCCTGTAGTACCACTTTTATTTGTATTTTTTTTGCAGCCCCCCCACCCTCCCACTCCCTTCTTATACTGCTTCCAAAACTAGCCCTCTACTGCACATCGTTGCCCTTAGGCAACAGAAAATATTTTTGCCCCTCAACCTCCCCATATTATGATAATATGTGATGACATGTTTGTAAACAATCCAATGAGGTGCAGAAGTTGGTATGATGTATCAACTGGGGGAGGGACCTTCTTTCAGGAAGCAGAGCAACCTGAGCACGTGGTGTGACTGAAGTGTACAATACATTATATTATTTTGCATGTTTAACTAGAGATAACTTGACAATTAAAAATATCTAATTGTGTAGGAACCTGTAAAGAAGCATATTTGATTTTTGAACACACACATATATATATATATATATATATGAAAAAACAAATGTCGTTTTCTTTTTGTTGCCTCAGGGCAACGTTGTGCAGTTAGGCTACTTTTCAGGGCAATATCATGCTCAATGAAAGACATTTGATGGATATGGATATTTTTGCCAAAATATCCACTGACATTCACATGCAATGGACACAGCGACATTATATGGGCGAAAGGATCCTAATGGAGCAGTTAGGATCACCCTCTGATAGTGAGGACAGTGAGCTGGAGGACAGTGACAGCGAGGAAGAATCAGGTTTGAGAGGCAGTGAAATACTAGTTTATGCCCCCAACTTGTAAGAGTGTTGAAAAGAGTGTTTTTTTCCTAGTATGTTCCTCTTAATAAGTGTTCTAAATATATCAGATTTTCCTTGGTGTTTTATCAACAATGAAATCTGGGTGGAGGGGGAGAAAAGCCTAAATCTTCCCCCAAAAAATAGGATGGAATATTAGCAGTAGAGGGCTAGAGGAGACATTTATATTTTTCCCCAAAAAGATGTATCTATACAAAACTAAAACATACATGAGCATGCATTTTAGATATTTTTTTCAACTTTATAAAACAAGGCAGTAGGCGTTTCTTCAGAAGTCTTGCAAATAGCTCAAAAATATGATTTTTTTTCTGTCTTGGTAAATCATTTGTTTTGAAAGCAGCAGTTTTAAACATAACAGTCTCTGAACTTGCACTAGGCCTCTTACAGTACGGCCAGCGAGTGCCTCCAGACCAGACCAGGTGTGTGGGGTCAGGTTTGGGTAGAAACCTTTAGACATGATACTGTAGATAGATAGATAGATAGATAGATAGATAGATAGATAGATAGATAGATAGATAGATAGATAGATAGATAGATAGATAGATAGATAGAGAGAGAGAGAGAGAGAGAGAGAGAGAGAGAGAGAGAGAGAGAGAGAGAGAGAACGGCTCTGTAGGGGACAGAGGAGCAGATAGATGAGAACTGACAGAATGTTATTCGCTAGTCCTCATATAAAGTTCAACCTGTGCGTTAAAGGCCAGAGAGACATTGAGAAAGTTTTTTGGAATGTCAATATTTTATATGAATATAGCTTATCATTCACATACCACTGTATGTGTGGGAGTATTGTACCTGTTGTGTACATGGTATTGTACAATGTGTGTGTGTGTGTGTTTGAGAGTTCTTTCCTTTAGATAATTTGTTCATTTTGTTGTATGTTGACTATAAAGAGAATCTTTCACATTAGAAGCCCTTTCAGACAAAACTATTCCTACTCCAGTTGCAGACAGATTAGAGTTGATATACAGTAGTTATTTGTTATTTGCACATGGCTCAATCTTGGTAACCCAAGTTGCTAAATTTGCAACAGGTTTTCTAACATAGATAGGTTTTATGGTGCTATAGTTGTTAGAGGCAATTTTGTGTTGGTCATCCCGGTTTTTCAGATTGTAAACATGTCCTGTTGCTAACTAGGATCTGTAGTTGCAAAAGTGTTTTTGTAGCCCTATTTTATTTAATCATATCTATATATATATATGTTGTTTCATTTTTCATGAAACACCTGCTTGCCATGGACATTCTCTGGTCTATTTGGGGAAGTCTTGGTTAAGATGGCTGGTTGTAGGAATAGGGGAGCATGGTGCAGGATTGAATAAAAGGAGAGTTACATGAAACAAATAAAGGGGTAACAGGATACGGCGTGATGTCATGAGGGGACTACCGGGAAGGGGAGTAAGGGGGGAAGAGAGACTGAATTAATAATTGGGAAGAGGAACAACGTGTCAGGAGGGAGAGAAGGGGGAGGGATTGGAGGGCAGTGGGTAGGACAGGGGTCCATTTCCCATCCCTTTAACATTGTATTACCTGGGTGGACAACACGCCTGGGTTCAAATACTACTTGAAATCTTTCAAATACTTTCAGCATTTGCTTTAGCCTGCCTCAACCACCAGGTAGGCAGGGTTTTGCACTTTTCAGACGTTTCTATTGTTTCCAGTGCAACAGGCAAGCTCAATCAAGCACAGCTAAATAATTTTAAATTATGTCAAATAGTTTTTGAACCCAGGTCAGGTGGACACAGCCATAACCAGACTAGATACATTATATCCTGTCTCATTCGACCCGCTACACCATTATACAAGAAGTGCTCATCTGAGTCTACCATTCCAGACAAACTAAACCAAAAGAACATCAGCAATATTAACAGAGAAAAGGCAAGTAAGGAATAAAAAATAATTTAAATGAATATATCATACGTGAGCAAATTAATAAGTTAAATTATAAGTTACAAACCTTTTTTAAACATTGATTTATGATGAAAAACAGGTAATGTCAGGGAGAGAAAGAATTACATTTTTTTTTTTTTTTTTTTTTTTTTTGCAGATCACTGCTTATCTTTCATCTGGGCATTGGGAACCAGCTTTATCCCCATATTGTTAATCCTCTTACTGTACTCTTTACATTGTGTCAAATGCCCAAGGGCTGTATAGTCATGATAATACTCATAATATGTTATAATAATAGCATAGATAATAATAGGAATTAATAGGCAATCCATTTTTAAATAAAAAAGTGAATAAACAAAATTGCAACTCCAATGTTGAGCAAAATCACCATGATGACCAGAATTGAGCTGGAGCCCTGTGGAGGAGGGAGGGAGAGAATAGTACATGTTAATACACACACACACACACACACACACACACACACACACACACACACACACACACACACACACACACACACAGGAACACATATACAGTGGGGCAAAAAAGTATTTAGTCAGCCACCAATTGCGCAAGTTCTCCCACTTAAAAAGATGAGAGAGGCCTGTAATTTTCATCATAGGTACACTTCAACTATGACAGACAAAATGAGAAAAAAAAATCCAGAAAATCACATTGTAGGATTTTTAATGAATTTATTTGCAAATTATGGTGGAAAATTAGTATTTGGTCAATAACAAAAGTTTATCTCAATACTTTGTTATATACCCTTTGTTGACAATGACAGAGGTCAAATGTTTTCTGTAAGTCTTCACAAGGTTTTCACACACTGTTGCTGGTATTTTGGCCCATTCCTCCATGCAGATCTCCTCTAGAGCAGTGATGTTTTGGGGCTGTTTCTGGGCAACATGGACTTTCAACTCCCTCCAAAGATTTTCTATGGGGTTGAGATCTGGAGACTGGCTAGGCCACTCCAGGATCTTGAAATGCTTCTTACGAAGTTTGTGTTTGGGATCATTGTCATGCTGAAAGACCCAGCCATGTTTCATCTTCAATGCCCTTGCTGATGGAAGGAGGTTTTCACTCAAAATCTCACGATACATGGCCCCATTCATTCTTTCCTTACACGGATCAGTCGTCCTGGTCCCTTTGCAGAAAAACAGCCCCAAAGCATGATGTTTCCACCCCCATGCTTCACAGTACGTATGGTGTTCTTTGGATGCAACTCAGCATTCTTTGTCCTCCAAACACGACGAGTTGAGTTTTTACCAAAAGTTATATTTTGGTTTCATCTGACCATATGACATTCTCTCAATCTTCTTCTGGATCATCCAAATGCTCTCTAGCAAACTTCAGACGGGCCAGGACATGTACTGGCTTAAGCAGGGGGACAAGTCTGGCACTGCAGGATTTGAGTCCCTGGCGGCGTAGTGTGTTACTGATGGTAGGCTTTGTTACTTTGGTCCCAGCTCTCTGCAGGTCATTCACTAGGTCCCCCCGTGTGGTTCTGGGATTTTTGCTCACCGTTCTTGTGATAATTTTGACCCCACGGGGTGAGATCTTGCGTGGAGCCACAGATCGAGGGAGATTATCAGTGGTCTTGTATGTCTTCCATTTCCTAATAATTGCTCCCACAGTTGATTTCTTCAAACCAAGCTGCTTACCTATTGCAGATTCAGTCTTCCCAGCCTGGTGCAGGTCTACAATTTTGTTTCTGGTGTCCTTTGACAGCTCTTTGGTCTTGGCCATAGTGGAGTTTGGAGTGTGACTGTTTGAGGTTGTGGACAGGTGTCTTTTATACTGATAACAAGTTCAAACAGGTGCCATTAATACAGGTAACGAGTGGAGGACAGAGGCGCCTCTTAAAGAAGAAGTTACAGGTGAGTGAGAGCCAGAAATCTTGCTTGTTTGTAGGTGACCAAATACTTATTTTCCACCATAATTTGCAAATAAATTAATTAAAAATCCTACAATGTGATTATCTGGATTCTTTTTCTTCTAATTTTGTCTGTTGTAGTTGAAGTGCACCTATGATGAAAATTACAGGCCTCTCTCATCTTTTTAAGTGGAAGAACTTGCACAATTGGTGGCTGACTGAATACTTTTTTTGCTCCACTGTAGCTCTACCTGTACACACACAAAATCAAAGGCACAGCTAATGTGTACTTTATTTAATGTTGGTATTTACTCTGTATAATTAGGTTCATTTGAGAGATACTGCATTTTCATGTACTGTAAATTAGTCTCTCAGTGTTATTGAGAGCCAGCATGTTAAAACAGCAGACTATTAGGGACATCTAACTGATGGGTTTTTGTAACTCTGCCATGGAAAATGTATAGGACTGGAGCACTCATCAAAGGGAAAGTGCATTACAAATGACTTATGTAAAGTTGAGTCCATAGTATGACATCTAAAATACTTTAAACTGTAATTCACATGCTCATTGGTAGCCTCTAACAACAGCTATGTTTACTCTACACCATGCAACTGAATGATCATTCCCGAAGGATATGTATGTTGTGTATAATTGATGCATTTCATATGCCAGTGACCCTGTCTTTACGGTGGTGCACTCTCCATGCCAGAAATGTTGTAGATGGCTCAGTTCACTGATCCCATTTGTCTGTGTGATACGTGGACATTAGCTCCATGTGCACTGTTGGCATATCCTTGTGGATATCTGTATGTTTAACTGTGCTGCTGGAATAGATTATAGGGGAGAGCTTTGTGCAAAAGTGTTCTACAGTGCGATCACTTGCAGAATCTGTGTCTGCTTATGCGTGAATGTATCTGTGTTTCATGTGAACCTGTCTTACACAAGTCAGCTGCATTACTCGCCTCTCTGCGGCTGCAACCCCCCCCCCCCCCCCCAGTCACCATCACACGCCCACTGATTGGCTACTGCTGAAGCAAGGCATAAGCTGTTTCCTAGCAACAGAGCGTGGGGCAGCCAATGCGGGGATGCTTTGTGGAAGGAGCTACTTTGCCAATCTGCTGTTACTAAGGTGCAGTGGGAGATAGCTAGCTGAGGCTGTGTGGTGGAGGGGATGTGGGAGGCTAGAGTGTCCAACCATAGAGTCTGTGTTGTGTAGAGCACCTGCCTATCCAGTGGACTACACCAGGGCCCCGGATGCTCCCACTTACTACTGTACATAGCTACTGTATGAGTTAATTCTGTTATTATGTCTGTACATCGCACAGTAATGATACATTCATAGCTCTTCTATCATTGATTACAGTACAATTGTGTCTGAATGCTGTGTAAATGCAATTAACATCTGCATGCAAGTGATTACTCATGCGTGTGTGATTTTCTGCATGTGTGCACATGACAAGCAAATTATATGACTAAGTGTGGCTATGAATGTGTGGGTGAGAGGAGGCGTCCTTACCGAGTTTGCTTTGAGCTGGGTTAGTTTCTTGTCGTCGTCGTGTTCTAGTGCAATGGGTGAGGATTTCTGTGGGGGGGAGAGGGTGAGATCCCTGCGCAGAGGCCGAGCCTCCAACTTGTCCCCCTTGCTCAGACTGTCCAGCTTTTGCATTGAGTCTGGGGCCGGTCCCTCCTTTCTCTCTTTGCCCTCCCGTGCTCCTGACGGCCGTGCTGCCTCCCTTTCCCTGCCCTCCCTGGCCTCCCGGGTCTTAGAAGGCCGCTGTCTCTGCAGCGTGTGGGAGCGGGCCTCGCCACTGTGACCATGGTGCTCCTCTCCCAACCCATAAGGCTTCTGGGAGTTGGAGTCCATGGGCTGCAGCGGCCTCATCTCCATCTCGTAGTTGCTCAGCTTCTCCTCATCCTGCTCCAGCAGCCGCGTGTCACCGCTGTGCGTCCGCTGGGACCTCCACGATGCCGACGGGCAGTCCGACCATCGGTCCCTGGAGGCCTTGTGATTGGACGAGCCATGCTCTCGAGACTTGTGATTGGAGGAGGCATGCTTATGGCCGTGGCCGTTGGTGCGGCCCCTGGCCTCGTCCTGGACAGAGGGGGTGGTGGAGCGACTGCTGCCCCTGCTGCCCCCCCTGCTGCCCTCTTTAGAAGAGCGTTTGTCCTCGCTCCAGCTGTTGGCCCTTAGGTACTCCCCTCCTCCACGGCCCTCCATTAGCACCTGGATCTCCTGGCCACCACTGCCCCCTCTCCCACCCCCACCGCCCCCTCCCCCACCGCCACCACCCCCAGCGTCGTCCACAGCACTCTGCCGCAGGAAGCGTGCGTTCTTGGTGCGGTATGGCTTGGAGGTGGTGGGGCTGCAGGGGGGCGAGGAGGGGTGGCTGGCCTCAGGACTAAGGTCAGGGGTCAGGTTGGGGGGTGTGGTGCCCTTTATGTAGAGTTCAGGACTGTCTGGCCCCGTGCCACTGGAGATCACCTCAATGTCGTTCTCACTGGAGTTCTGATGCTTTGGCCTTTGGACCTCTACTCCTGACCAACAGCAAAGAGACACAGGGAGAGAGACAGAGAGAGAGAGACAGAGAGAGACAGAGACACAGAGAGAGACACACAGAGAGAGACACACACAGAGAGTAAGGACAGCATGACACATAACTTTGGGAAAGTCACATTTCAAAACATTGGCATAGTTCCATTTCAAAGTGAATGATTTAGAGTTATTTAGCTATTCTCTGTTTTGCATGCATGTAGTCCAACATCTGCTTTATGGGCGAGACCAACTCACCCTGTGAATGCCATGAACAACTGTACTGCTAATGTCAACCAGATGATGTCAGTATAATGTTAAGGAAGTCAAAGGGAAGTGCATCTGGAAGGAACCATTACCCCACACATTGACTTTAATTAAATGACCTAATTTCCTTTCCAGAGATGCGTGTAGTTGACATCCCCATTCTATTATGCAATCATGCACACAGCACATAATACCTCTTTAAATTAGACAGACTATTCGTGACCACCCTTGTCTTGTCTGTAGACTAGACTCTGCCTCTTTTAAAGTCAGCAGAACTGACTTTGAGATCGGGAGCTGGT
Organism: Oncorhynchus mykiss; assembly: GCF_057628025.1. Taxonomy (NCBI): domain Eukaryota; kingdom Metazoa; phylum Chordata; class Actinopteri; order Salmoniformes; family Salmonidae; genus Oncorhynchus; species Oncorhynchus mykiss. The sequence continues at coordinate 65,557,814 of NC_143023.1, read as the reverse complement.
GAAGCATTCTGCTCAGTTACTCTAATCACCCCTCTCTTTCTCTGCATTGCCTACCTTACCTTGTTGTCTCCTAGACATCTGCACCCAGACAGTCACAGCACACAATCTTTATCTTTTGTACACTCATAGAAGAAAAAGACCCTTGAAGAACCTTTTGGGGTTCAAAACGATTGTCACTGTGGGAGAACCTTTTCAATTCTAAAAGTTTCCTTGAGGAACCCCTCTGAAAAGGTTCCTTCAGGAACCCCTCTGAAAGGGTTCTTAGAGGAACCCCTCTGAAAAGTTTCAAGCATTAACCTTTTTGTGATCAGAAGATGGGAGGCGTGGCATATTGGCGTGGCTTTCAGATAGTTGTTTTTGGCCACCTGTGAGAGTAAATGTTACACCTATTCATGTGTTCTGTTGTATTGTCATTATAGGTTAAGGTTGTACACTGACAGTTCTGAAGCCTGGTTAAAATACTAACAAAATTGTGACTATCTGAAAAATGTAATGCTATTTGGCTCTTAGTATCATATGCACTTATGTAAGTCTTTGGAACTGATAGTGTACAAGCTTTGCCTTTAATAACAGTATAACAGAACAGGCATGACATTTACTATCACGGGTGGACAAAAATAACTATATGAAAGCCATGCCTCCAATAAGCCAAGCCTCCAATCTTCTGTTAGGCTGCCACCGTTACAATATTATTGCTGTTACTCTTACAGAGCTAGCTAAAAGCTAGTCTGAATATACTGTAGCTAGCTAGCGACCTTAGCCAACATCCAATCAAATCATCAGTCATCAATCTTCATAAACAAAAGTTATTACCATCACAATCAAAATGAAAACCGAAACAGTCCCGAATGGTGCAAACACTGAAACGGAAAATAATCACCCACAAATCAAAGGTGAAACCAGGCTACCTAAGTATGGTTCTCAATCAGGGACAACGATTGACAGCTGCTTCTGATTGAGAACCATACCAGGCCAAACACAGAAATCCCAAATTATAGAAAAAAGAACATAGACTGCCCACCCCAACTCACGCCCTGACCATACTAAAACAAAGGAACTTAGGTCAGAACGTGACAGCTGGAGTCTTTGGCAATATTTAGGGCCTTCCTCTGACACAGTCTGATATAGAGGTCTGGGATTGCAGGAAGCTTGGTCCCAGTGATGTACTGGGACCTCTGTAGTGCCTTGTGGTCGGAGCCCGAGCAGTTGCCATACCAGACGGTGATGCAACCATGCTCTCGATGGTGCAGCTGTAGAACTTTCTGAGGATCTGAGGACCGAAGCCAAATCGGAATAGGCATTGTCGTGCCCCCTTCAAGACTGTCTTGGTGTGTTTGGACCCTGATAGTGTGTTGGTGATGTGGACACCAAGGAACTTGTAGCTCTCAACCTGCTCCACTACAACCCCGTCGATGAGAATGGGGATGTGCTCGGTCCTCTGTTTCCTGTAGTCCACAATCATCTCCTTTGTCTTGATCATGTTGAGGGAGAGGTTGTTATCCTGTCACCACACTGCCAGGTTTCAACCTCCTCCCTATAGGCTGTCTCATCGTTGTCGGTGATCAGTTCTACAACTATTTTTTTTCGGAAAACTATTGTTTTCGGAAAACGTAATGATGGTGTTGGAATCGTGCTTGGACATGCAGTCATGGGTGAACAGGGAGTACAGGACTGAGCACGCAACCCTAAGGGCAGATGTGTTGTTACCTACCCTTACCACCTGGCGATGGCCCGTCAGGAAGTCCAGTTGCAGAGAGAGGTGTTTAGTCCCAGGTTCCTTAGCTTAGTGAAGAGCAGTGAGGGCACTATGGTGTTGAACGCTGAGCTGTAATCAATGAATAGCATTCTCACGTAGGTGTTCCTTTTGTCCTTGTGGGAAAGGGCAGTGTGGAGTGCAATAGAGATTGCATCATCTGTGGATCTGTTGGGGCGGTATGCAAATTGGAGTGGGTCTAGAGTTTCAGGGAATAATGGTGTTGATGTGAGCCATGACAAGCCTTTCAAAGCACTTCATGGCTACAGACGTGAGTGCTACGGGTTGGTAGTCATTTAAGCAGGATACCTTAGTGTTCTTGGGCACGGGGACTATGGTCGTCTGCTTGAAACATGTTGGTATTACAGACTCGATCAGGGACAGATTGAAAATGTCAGTGAAGACACTTGCCAGTTGGTCTTGTTTAAAAGGTCTTACTCACATCGGCTCACACAGTCGTCTGGAACAGCTGATGCTCTCATGCATGCTTCAGTGTTGCTTGCCTCGAAGCGAGCATAGAAGTAATTTAGCTCGTCTGGTAAGCTTTTGTCACTGGGCAGCTCGCGGTTGTGCTTCCCTTTGTAGTCTCCAATAGTTTGCAAGCCCTGCCACATGTGACGAGCGTCGGAGCTGGTGTAATAGAATTCAATCTTAGTCCTGTATTGATGCTTTGCCTGGTGGTTTGTCAGAGGGCATAGAGGGATTTCTTATAAGCGTCCCACTCCTTGAAAGCGGCAGCTCTACCCTTTAACTACAGGATGTTGCCTGTAATCCATGGCTTCTGGTTGGGGTATGTACGTACGGTCACTGTGGGAACGACGTCATCGATGCACTTATTGATGAAGCCAGTGGATGATGTGGTGTACTCCTCAATGCCATCGGAAGAATCCCGGAACATTATCCAGTCTGTGCTAGCAAAACGGATTTAAGTTTCCCAAGTTTCCCTGCATTAAAGTCCCCCAATGCCATGAGCATTTTCTTTTTAATTTTTTTAATAAAAAAAATATATATATATTTTACCCCTTTTTTGTGGTATCCAATTGTTTTTAGTAATCTACTATCTCTTGTCTCATCGCTACAACTCCCGTACGGGCTCGGGAGAGACGAAGGCTGAAAGTCATCCGTCCTCCGATACACAATCCAACCAAGCCTGCTTCTTAACACAGCGCGCATCCAACCCGGAAGCCAATGTGTCGGAGGAAACGCCATTCACCTAGCAACCTTGGAGTCGCTGGTGCGCGATGAGACCCGGACGACGCTAGGCCAATTGTGCGTCGCCCCATGGACCTCCCGGTCACGGCCGTTTACGACAGAGCCTGGGAGCGAACCCAGGGTCTCTGATGGCACAGCTGGCGCTGCAGTACAGCACCCTTAACCACTGCGCCACCCAGGAGGCCACTGGATGAGCATTTTCTTGTTTGCTTATGGCCTTATACACCTGTGTGTGCCGTCTTAGTGCCAGCATCGGTTTGTGGTGGTAAATAGACAGCAATGAAAAATATAGATGAAAACTCTCAGGCGAGACTTCCTTAATATTAGATTTTGTGCACCTGCTGTTATTGACAAATAGACACAGACCGCCACCCCTTGTCTTACTGGAGGCAGCTGTTCTATCTTGCCGATGGACAGAAAACCCAGCCAGCTGTATGTTATCCATGTCGTCAGTCAGCCACGACTCGGTGAAACATAAGATATTACAGTTTTTAATGTCCCATTGGTAGGATAGTCTTGATCGGAGCTCATCCATTTTATTATCCAATGATTGCACGTTGGCTAATAGGACTCATGGTAGAGGCGCCCAGACATACGTCCCCGATATCTCTGTCTCTTCTTCATGCGAATGACAGGGATTTAGGCCTTGTTAGGTGTCTGAAGTAAAACCTTTGCGTCCGACTCGTTAAAGAAAAAATCTTTGTCCGGTATGAGGTGAGTAATCGCTGTCCTGATATCCAGAAGCTCTTTTCGGTCATAAGAGACGGTGGCAGGAACATTATGCACAAAATAAGTTTCAAATAATGCGAAAAAACACACACAATAGCACAATTGGATAGGAACCCATAAAACAGCAGCCATCTCCTCCGCCGCCATCTTTAAGCATGTTTCTTGGCTCTCCGTCACCAGAAGAACCCCTCGATCTTCGCTCCTGACACTCCCCTGAGGTAGTGGCAACGAGGAACGTGATGACGACACACTCGTCACTCACAGGCTGGGGCGTAGGTCACGAGGGGAAGCCAATAAATGGAGTGTGGAACCCACAACTCTGCATTGTTCACATAAATGACCTTGAATTGCTGACAGTGCTTCTCTCTCTGAGACACTTTTGACCCTCCCTTCAGAATTTTCACATCTTGATCAGAACGGCATTTGCTCCCGTCACTTACACAGTCAGGATTATTCTGTGGCACAGAGTACACCCACTGTCACTTTTTGACACTCAACATGTCTGTCTCCGACAGATGTGCGTGATTGGTTCTTCGAGCTTCTGAGATTCTGGTGAATCCCTCTTGTGAGATATCTCACTCATAATATCAGTGAACCGGGGTTATGCAGTATAGTAACCTTACGATTTCTTCACCCATAGCAGCTTGTTGAAATGAACTATTTTTCAGAGCGGTTGGGACAATCTGCTGCCATGGCTCTGAGGATAAACCCAGCCTTATAGGGAATCTGTGACTGTGATTCTTTATAATGTCATGACATTAAAAACTGCTATCAAGGTATCGTCAGGTACGTGGACAAAAAAAAACATGCTAGGGACAGTATATGTCAGGAAGTGTGTGTGTATGATTGTGTGTGTTTGTTTGTGTGTGTGTGTCAGTCAGCCTGCCTTGCGTGGGCTTGTTGGAAAGGTCAATGTTGACCTCCCTCCAGCTTTCTGTTGCTGCCTCCATCACTCATGGCCTGCACTGCACTGTGGGTAACCGGTCCCATTGGGCCCAAGCACATACTCTACAGCAACCACACGCCTGACACTGACACCTGATTTACTTTGTCATTGTCTCCTATCTATCTCCATTAGTTACATGTTCCTTTCCATTAGTTACATGTTCCTCTCTCCATTAGTTACATGTTCCTCTCTCCATTAGTTACATGTTCTTCTCTCCATTAGTTACATGTTCCTCTCTCCATTAGTTACATGTTCCTCTCTCCATTAGTTACATGTTCCTCTCTCCATTAGTTACATGTTCCTCTCTCCATTAGTTACATGTTCAGGAGACATATGTGACAATGAGGTGGTTTCCTCCCTTTGATACGGTATTTTCTCTCAGCATTTCGAGTTGATAACATAAAGTGACGCACTGTAAGTGTCAAATAGACTAATAGCATTAGTGCATTGGCATTTGTGGTTCTGAAAAGACGACTGTGTGTCTTCAAAACTGGTGCTTCTGGTGTATTGTATTGATGGTTGCCATGGGGATGGTGATCCCGGCAGTGAGTGGTGGCACACTCACCGTTTTCGCGGTGCTGGAAGGAGGGGGAGAACCCTTTGGCGGTGACCCTGGCGAGGCGACACTCCTCCTGGGCCTTCTGGCTGGCTCCCATGGCCGCCTCCGCCTTTCCCCGTGCATGGGCCGTCCTAGGGGGGAGGGGGGTAATAATCATATTAATAAAAAAATTGAAATAAATTCAAGACAGCAACTAAACGGGGAATGTTGATATGACTGACTGTGATTGTTCTGTAAGTGCATTGGAAAGTACAGCTTTTTTGTTGTGCTTAAAATATAATAGATGGCCAATTTCCCTTTTCCTAAGAGCCACTCTGTTTGAGGTCAGGCCCTCTAAGTAGTAAGAGGCTGACCAGCTGGGATAGCCTAATAAATAATGCACCTGCAGAAACAATGAGCCCACCCTGTATTCCCAGACATAATCACTGTCTCCTCTGTGTTTTCATCTGGCTGCGCTCTCATTGATCTCTGCCATATTCGTTACCTACCTTCAATCCCACGTTAGACTCAGATTCCTCTCTGCAGTCTGGTGAGATAGCCTACTGAGTGTACAGTACATACGAAGACAGACAGACAGCCCCAGGCTTTCATCTTTCCCTGTCATGCTACTGTGGTCTTATAAAAGAATAGAGGCCTGATGATAATGTGCACTTACAATCCCTTCAAATGGATAGTTCTGTTTAAGCTCGCATGACATAATGCCGACATGAAGGCGTTTTGCTTTTACCATTCTTCAGAGTCTCTCTCTCGCTCTGTCTCTCTCTCGCTCTGTCTCTCTCTCTCTGTCTCTCCCTCTCTCTCTCTCTCCACCCTCTATTCAGTCTCTTTCCTTTTCTATTTCCCTCTTTCCTCCTTGTTTGTGCAGGAACTGTCTTGGTGCAGTATTGCATGTCGATGGTTATTGATTTTTTTTTGCCTCTGTTTCTTTTTGCTTCTGGCTCTCTTCACCCTGGCAATAGAGCCATGCCGGACATGTCAGAGAACTCACAGCACTGTGTGTGTCTGTGTCAGTGTGTGTGAGCGAGAGAGATAATGTATGAGTTATAGCGTGACTAATAGTCTGTACATTTTTCTGTTTATTAGGTTTAGTTAGCCATGTGTCGAAAGTGTTGGCTGGCTTGGTGTGTTTGGTAGGGACACATTAGTGGGTGTTGGAGAGGGGTGTGGTCAGGATGGGGGTGAGGAGGCAGCTGAGGTGAGATAGAGCTCCATTTCCTGCTCTACACTGGGAACTAGCCCTCTCCTGGACCGTTGTCCTAGCAACTGCAGGAACGAAATATTGAGAAATAGCGAGAGAGAGAGAAAGGGAGAGAGAGCGAGAGAGAGAGAATGAGAGAGAAAGGGAAGGGAGGCAGCGTGAAGGAGGATAGGAATCTTCCATTCAGTGTTACAATGCCCCAGAGCACTGCATGAGTTCATTTAGAGTTTCATGATTCAGACATAATGCAGTGATCATCGCTCTCTCAATTCAATTCAATTTCAATTTCAATGTCAATGTAAGGGCTTTATTGGCATGGGAAACATATGTTTAGAAATAGATAATAAACAAAAGTGAAATAAACAATAATAATTAACAGAAAACATTACACTTAGAAAAGTTCCAAAAGAATAAAGACATTTCAAATGTCATATTATGTATATATACAGTGTTGTAATGATGTGAAAATAGTTCAAGTACGAAGGGAAAATAAATAAACATAAATATAAATTGTATTTACAGTGGTATTTGTTCTTCACTGGTTACTCTTTTCTTGTGGCAACAGGTCACAAATCTTGCTGCTGTGATGGCACACCTTGGTATTTCACCAAACAAAAATGGGAGTCTTTCAAAATTGGATTTGTTTTCAAATTCTTTGTGGGTCTGTGTAATCAGAAGGAAATATGTGTCTCTAATATGGTCATACATTTGGCAGGAGGTTTCCACCTAATTTTGTGGGCAGTGTGCACATAGCCTGTCTCGTCTTGAGAGCCAGGTCTGCCTTCGGTGGCCTTTTTCAATAGGAAGGCTATGCTCACTGCATCTGTACATAGCCAAAGATTTCCTTAATTTTGGGTCAGTCAAAGTGGTCAGGTAATCTGCCACTGTGTACTCTCTGTTTAGGGCCCAATAGCATTCTAGTTTGCTCTGTTTTGTGGTAAATTCTTTCCAACGTGTCAAGTAATTATCTTTTTGATTTGGTTGGGTCTAATTGTGTTGCTGTCGTGGGGCTCTGTGGTGTTCTCAAATTCGAATTCAGATTTCTTTAGTGACATGAAATACAATTTGTAGATATTGCCAAAGCAGTATAGTGGTACAGTATTTCAGTAAATACAGTACAATGCAATGAGGTTACAGTTAATTTCACTAGTAATAATAATAATAGTACATATAATCATGTATACAGGTACAACACTACTGCTGTTGTATTGTGTAATCGTCAGTCGATACATTTAATTAAAGAAAACTAAGATTACAAAAAGAAAAAGAAAGGTTAATAAATAACTAAATGTTCATGGATGATGGTTACATTATGTATTACTTGTAAATTATATACAATGTACATACTTTAGGGAATTAATGGTAAGGGTTCTCTCTCTCTCTCTCACTCACACACACACAGTAGGGATGGCGTGTAAGGCAAATATTGATCTGATCTATATTTACTGTGGTACTGGGTTGGGGTGTACTGATTTTCTGTCTATTTACAGTGTATTCGGAAAGTATTCAGACCCCTTTACTTTTTCCACATTTTGTTACGTTACAGCCTTATTCTAAAAATGATTAAATAGTTCTTTCCCCTCATCAATCTATACACAATACCCCATAACGACAAAGCAAAAGCAGGTTTTTAGAAATGTTTGCACATTTATAAAAAAATATATTAAAAAATATCACATTTACATAAGTATTCAGACCCTTTACTCAGTACTTTGTTGAAGCATCTTTGGCAGTGATTACAGCCTTGAGTCTTCTTGGGTATGACGCGATGAGTTTGGCACACCTGTATTTGGGGAGTTTCTCCCATTCTTCTCTACAGATCCTCTCAAGCTCTGTCAGGTTGGATGGGGAGCGTCACTGCACAGCTATTTTCAGGTCTCTCTAGAGATGTTCGATCAGGTTCAATTCCGGGCTCTGGCTGGGCCACTCAAGAACATTCAGACTTGTCCACGAAGCCACTCCTGCGTTGTCTTGGCGTGTGCTTAGGGTCATTGTCCTGTTTGAAGGTGAACCTTCGCCCCAGTGTGAGATCCTGAGAGCTCCAGAGCAGGTTTTCATCAAGGATCTCTCTTTACCAGTGGAGGCTCCTCAGAGGAGGAAGGGGAGGACCATCCTCCTCAGTGAAATTTCATAAAAAGAAAAAGTGAAACACTAAAAGTGTTTTTGATAAAACTATACTAAATATTTTCATATGTCACCAAATAATTGATTAAAACAAACTGTTTTGTAATGAATGTCTATAGTAACTTCAACAGCACTCTTTCGGGTAGCACCATGGTGTAGCCAGAGGACAGCTAGCTTCTGTCCTCCTCTGGGTACATTGACTTCAATACAAAACCTGGGAGGCTCGTAGGCCTCATCCCCTTCCAAAGACCTACAGTACCAGTCAAAAGTTTGGACACACCTAATTATTCATGGGTTTTTCTTTATTTTTACTTTATTTATTTTTTACTAAAACTATGAAATAACACATGGAATCATGTAGTAACCAAAAAAGTGTTAAACAAATCAAAATCTATTTTATATTTGAGATTCATCAAAGTAGCCACCCTTTGCCTTGATGACAGCTTTGCACACTCTTGGCATTCTCTCAACCAGCTTCATGAGGTAGTCACCTGGAATGCATTTCAATTAATAGGTGTGCCTTGTTAAAAGTTAATTTGTGGAATTTCTTTCCTTCTTAATGCGTTTGAGCCAATCAATTGTGTTGTGACAAGGTAGGAGTGGTATATATTTGGTAAAATACCAAGTCCATATGATGGCAAGAACAGCTCAAATAAGCAAAGAGAAACAACATCACTACTTCAAGACATGAAGGTCAATACGGAACATTTCAAGAACTTTTAAAGATTCTTCAAGTGCAGTCGGAAAAACCATCAAGCGCTATGATGAAAGTGGCTCTCATGAGGAACGCCACAGGAAAGGAAGACCCAGAGTTACCTCTGCTGCAGAGGATAAGTTCATTAGAGTTATCAGCCTCAGAAACTGGCCTTCATTGTCAAATTGCTGCAAAGAAACCACTACGAAAGGACACCAATAAGAAGAAGAGACTTGCTTGGGACAAGAAACATGAGCAATGAACATTAGACCGGTGGAAATCTGTCCTTTGGTCTGATGAGTCCAAATGTGATGAGTCCAAGTTGAGAGAATGCTAAAAGTGTGAAAAACTGTCATCAAGGCAAAGGGTGGCTGCTTTGAAGAATCAAAAATATTGTCACGTCTAGTCCCGCTCCTCCCCTCCAGCATTCGGTTTACTAACCACCGGCCCTGGCAACCATCATTACGCACACCTGTGTCACATCATGAGACACACCTGGACTCCATCACTTCACTGATTACCTCCCCTATATCTGTCACTTCCTTAGTTCCATTCCCCAGGCAGGATTGACTATGTGTTTCTCGTGGTTCTTGTATTGGTCCATGTTCTGTTCATTATTTAACTGCACTTGCTTTCCAACTTCCAGCGTATACGTTACAACTATAAAGTACATTTTGATTTGTTTAACACTTTTTTGGATACTACACGATTCCATGTGTTATTTCATACTTTTGATGTCTTTACTATTATTCTACAATGTAGAAAATAGTAAAAATAAAGCAAAACCCTTGAATGAGTAGGTGTGTCCAAACTTTTGACTGGTCCTCTACATGGTAATTATGACCACTTCCAGAGGACGACCTCCAACCAATCAATGCTTATGCAGTGTGAACTAACATGTCGTCCATCCAATCATAGGATTAGGATCAGAGAATGAACCTAGTATGTTGTATTGGGGTTGTGCCACAGATCATTATGGGGGGGTTCTATGTGTTGAGAAGCTTGGTGAGTTGGGGAAATTATTGGATAGTGATAGTTGAGCATTTTTGGGATATTATTCAATTCAAATTAGTTTCTTAAAATTACAGGAGACAGTGGAGGTAGATTATAAATAGTTTTCTTGGTTTTAGAACTTTATTTTTGTGTCCAGTTAGTGCAATTCATTTCAATTTGCCTTGCTAACATCAGTAGCAAGTAGCAGTAGCTACCAGCTCGAGTGTGCAGTTTTCACCACCAACACTACTACAAATGTTGTTGAAGAACCCCTTTCATTCTCAGGGGTACACAGTAAAGGTGTGAATTAAAACCGAGGGTCGACCTCTGTGTAACCATGTGCGCTGAGAATCGGGATCTAGTCGCATCTAAATACAAAAGAAGAACCACAAACAGCGCACAGACATGACACTGGAACAGAAACAATGATGACTGGGGAAGAAACCAAAGGGATTGACATAGAAAGGGCAGGTAATCAAGGAGGTGATGGAGTCCAGGTGAGTGTAATTATGCGCGTAACGCTGGTGACAGGTGTGCGCCATAACGAGCAGCCTGGTGACCTAGAGGCCGAAGAGGGAGCACACGTGACACTCTGCCTGAGATTAGTTTCATGAAGAGGGATGAAAAGGTGAGGGCATTTAATACCAATTGGTATCAAATGTATAGCTGGTTAACAGGGCGCCTTTCATCAAGCCGCCTGTATTGCTGGCCTTGCCTGCTTTCTGGAAAGTCTGAGCCTTGGGTGAAAGATTGGTACAGTGACCTGAAGAACACAGATTGTTCAGCTAATCGGCAAAACAAAAGCAGGGAGCATACAGTGAGGGGGAAAAGTATTTGATCCCCTGCTGATTTTGTACGTTTGCCCACTGACAAAGAAATTATCCGTCTATAATTTTAATGGTAGGTGTATTTGAACAGTGAGAAAAAAATCCAGGAAAACACATGTCAAAAATGTTAATGATTTGCATTTTAATGAGGAAAATAAGTATTTGACCCCTCTGCAAAACATGACTTAGTACTTGGTGGCAAAACCCTTGGTGGCAATCACAGAGGTCAGACGTTTCTTGTAGTTGGCCACCAGGTTTGCACACATCTCAGGAGGGATTTTGTCCCACTCCTCTTTGCAGATCTTCTCCAAGTCATTAAGGTTTCGAGGCTGACGTTTGGCAACTCGAACCTTCAGCTCCCTCCACAGATTTTCTATGGGTTTAAGGTCTGGAGACTGGCTAGACCACTCAAGGACCTTAATGTGCTTCTTCTTGAGCTACTCCTCGTGGAGTAGTAACTACTAACTCCAAGAGCTAATCCTCGTGGAGTTGCAATGATAATGGGAACAGTGAGGAATCAGCCCCTGCCATTCAAGTCTCAATTGTCTCAAGGCTTAAAATTCCTTCTTTAACCTGTCTCCTCCCCTTAATCTATACTGATTGAAGTGGATTTTCACATCAATAAGGGATCATAGCTTTCACCTGGATTCACTTGGTCATGGAAAGAGCAGGTGTTCATATTTTTTTTTACACTCAGTGGATTTGTGTTGAGAAAAGCTGCTGTTACTGTAAAAGGGGCCATGCTTACAATCTTCAATAACCTAGAATGGCCTGACTAAGGCATAGCGAAGACACGGCAAGGCGTGAGAGGCTCCATCCCAAATAGCACCCTATTCCCTATATAGTACATTAAGTTTCACCAGAGCCCCATGGTGAAATTGGTGCCATTTGGAACACAAAGAGTCTCACTAATCCTCAGGATGACACATGTAAGCTGCCTCTTTTTAATAAGTTGCATCAAGATGGACTTAAGCGGAGCCAGAGATGATTCATGCTTGTTTCCGGTATCAGTGCCTCATCAGCAGCACATGTGTGTAGGACAGGATTCTGTTTTAAACATGACCTACAAGACACAGGGACTCTGATAAGCTTATTTAACACATCTAATGAACATCTGTTTCTGTCTACTGTTACTTTGGTCTCCCTTTGCCCCTGTTTGTGAGTGTTTGTTTGTTTGTGTGTGTGTGTGAGGGAGAATTTGTTGTTGTCCAAAATATTGTCTATATTGTCTATATTATTATTTGAGTATGCATTAGTGCTTGGTATCTTACCTCTTACAGTAACTTTTATCTTGGTGTTCTACCAGGAAAATACCTTCCCTCATATCTGGGTTAGCCTGAGTACTGCATGCACCAGAGAATTGTTCTACAGGCAATTCCAATTTTTAGCATAGAATGGCTGAGGTCAAGCTCTCTTCTCACACACTGTTCCTCGAAATGTGCTCCCCTGTCCTCTCTTCTCACAGACAGACAGACATATGCTCCCGACGTTCTCCTTACTGTATTTAGCACAGCTGCAAAGTAAAGCAGTGACTGCTATTGTTCCTGTATACAAAATAAAAACATTTCTCTGTCCTTCCCCAGACAACTGCACAAAAATGCTGGGCTGTATGGGTCTTATTTGGGGTTCCTACTGAACCTTCATACAGCTCTGAGCTCATTATTTTACCCCAGTTCTTCTCCTCTCCTCTCCCTCCAGTCTACAACAGTGACACACTGAGCAATCTCCTGCTGTAGTGAGGACCTACAGTGCCTTTGGAAAGTATTCTGACCCCTTTACTTTTTCCACGTTTTGTTACGTTACAGCCTTATTCTAAAATTGATGAAATAAATATTTTTCCTCCTCAATCTAGACACATTAATCCTTAATGACAAAGCGAAAGGTTACAGTACCAGTCATAACTTTGGACACACTGTTCTTTTTCTTTTTTTTTTTACTATATTCTACATTGTAGAATAAAAGTGAAGACATCAAAGCTATGAAATAACACATGGAATCATGTAGTAAGCAAAAAAAGTGTCAAAACAAATCTAAATATATTTTATATTTGAGATTCTTCAAAGCAGCCACCCTTTGCCTTGATGACAGCTTTGCACACTCTTGGCATTCTCAACCAGCTGCTTGATGGTTTTTGTGACTGCACTTGAAAAAACTTTAAATGTTCTTGAAATCTTCCATATTGACTGACCTTCATGTCTTAAAATCATGATGGACTGTTGTTTATCTTTGCTTATTTGAGCTGTTCTTTACCTTATAGGACTATCTTCTGTATACCACCCCTATCTTGTCACAACACAACTGATTGGCTCAAACACATTAAGAAGGAAAGAAATTCCACAAATGAGCTTTTAACAAGGCACACCTGTTCATTGAAATGCATTCCAGGTGACTACCTCATGAAGCTGGTTGGGAGAACGCCATATGTCTTATTTCATAGTTTTGATGTCTTCACTATTACATTAAAATTATTATTTTACTATTATTATTAAAATTTGAAAAATAAAGAAAAAAACATTGAATGAGGTGTGTCCAAACCTTTGACTGGAACTGTATAAAAAAATAAGAAACATAAATACCTTATGTACATAAGTATTCAGACCCTTTACTATGAGACTCAAAATTTAGCTCAGGTACATCCTGTTTCCATTGATCATCCTTGAGATATTTCTACAACTTGGAGTCCACCTGTGGTAAATTCAATTGATTGGACATGATTTGGAAAGGCACACCTCTGTCTGTATAGGGTCCCACAGTTGACAGTGCCATGTCAGAGATAAAAACCAAGCCATAAGGTCGAAGGAATTGTCCGTAGAGCTCAGAGACAGGAATGTGTCGAGGCACAGATCTGGGGAAGGGTACCAAAACAATTCTGCAGCATTGAAGTTCCCCAAGAACACAGTGGCCTCCATCATTCTTAAACTGAAGAAGTTTGGAACCACCAAGACTCTTCCTAGAGCCGGCTGCCCAGGCCAAACTGAGCAATCGGGGGAGAAGAGACTTGGTCAGGGAGGTGACCAAGAACCCGATGGTCACTCTAGAGTTCCTCTGTTGAGATGGAAGAACCTTCCAGAAGGACAACCATCTCTGCAGCACTCCACCAATCAGGCCTGTATGGTAGAGTGGCCAGACAGAAGCCACTCCTCAGTAAAAGACACATGACAGCCCGCTTGGAGTTTGCCAAAAGGCACCTAAAGGACTCTCAGACCATGAGAAATAAGATTCTGGTGTGATGAAACCAAGAATGAACTCTTTGGCCTGAATGCTAAGCGTCACGTCTGGATGAAACCTGGCACCATCCCTACAGTGAAGCAAGGTGGTGGCAGCATCATGCTGTGGGGATGCCATTTAAGAATAAAGCTGTAACGTAACAAAATGTGGAAAAAGTCAAGGGGTCTGAATGCTTACCAAATGCACTGCAGATACGTACTTAGTGTGTGCCCTGTGTAGATACTTAGCTGTAGTCAGTGTGCCCTGTGTAGATACTTAGCTATAGTCAGTGTGCCCTGTGTAGATACTTAGCTGTAGTCAGTGTGCCCTGTGTAGATACTTAGCTGTAGTCAGTGTGCCTTATGTAGATACTTAGCTGTAGTCAGTGTGCCCTGTGTAGATACTTAGCTGTAGTCAGTGATACTTAGCTGTAGTCAGTGATACTTAGCTGTAGTCAGTGTGCCTTACGTAGATACTTAGAAAGTATTTATACCCCTTGACTTATTCCACATTTTGTTGTGTTACAGCCTGAATTCAAAATTGATTAAGTATATTTTTTATCCGGACACACAACAAAATGTGAAAAAGTCAAGGGGTATGAATACTTTCTGAAGGCACTGTAAGTATGTGTACAAACACAGACACGAAAACACAAAAGTGGTAAAGACTTTGGAGCTCTTGGAAGAGTGCTGTAAGCATGGATGTTTGAACATTTGTTGGCTGCAAATTGTGTGTGTGTGTGCGTGTGCGTGTGCGTGTGCGTGGGCCAGCCTCCAGTTCAGCCTTCCTGGTCTCTTTCCGGCTGTCCGCCAACACTGTTGGCATAATGCGGAAATCGCTCCCTCCCTCCCTCTTCTCTCTCTCTCGCTTGCTTTCTCTCGCTCTTCCTCTCATAATGCCTTTCTCACACATCCCTCTAGGAGTAGGCCAGGCCTACATGGCCCAACACGTCCCTCTAAGAGTAGGCCAGGCCTCCATGGCCCAACACATCCCTCTAAGAGTAGGCCAGGCCTCCATAGCCCAACACATCCCTCTAGGAGTAGGCCAGGCCTACATGGCCCAACACATCCCTCCAGGAGTAGGCCAGGCCTCCATGGCCCAACACATCCCTCCAGGAGTAGGTCAGGCCTCCATGGCCCAACACAGGAGTAGAGAACTAAATGAATAAACAGGCAGATCACACACAGATATTCTGTTATGAAAGCTTATGGCCTAGTTACACTTTCTATTTATCTCCCTCTGTCAACCACACACAAACACTGACAAACAGACAGACAGGCAGGCAAGTACACACACACACATATTATTTATCTATCTCTCTGCATTGTTAGGAAGGACCCGTATGTACGTTTTTCACTGTTAGTCTACACCTGTTGTTTACGAAGCACGTGACAAATATCATTCGATTTGATTTGACATACACACGTACATACAAACAAATGCACACATGGTCTGAAAGAGGGATGCACTGTTTATATAGCCATGACGCCATTCACATTTCCATATCCATGTATGATCTCCAAGAGCAACCATCTACAGTGCCTTGCGAAAGTATTCGGCCCCCTTGAACTTTGCGACCTTTTGCCACATTTCAGGCTTCAAACATAAATATATAAAACTTTATTTTTTTGTGAAGAATCAACAACAAGTGGGACACAAAAGTGAAGTGGAACGACATTTATTGGATATTTCAAACTTTTTTAACAAATCAAGAAATGAAAAATTGGGCGTGCAAAATTATTCAGCCCCTTTACTTTCAGTGCAGCAAACTCTCTCCAGAAGTTCAGTGAGGATCTCTGAATGATCCAATGTTGACCTAAATAACTAATGATGATAAATACAATCCACCTGTGTGTAATCAAGTCTCCGTATAAATGCACCTGCACTGTGATAGTCTCAGAGGTCCGTTAAAAGCGCAGAGAGCATCATGAAGAACAAGAAGCCTGAAATGTGGCAAAAGGTCGCAAAGTTCAAGGGGGCCGAATACTTTCGCAAGGCACTGTATGTAGTCCAACCCTCGTTTATCACTAAATAAATACTCTAAATATTTACTTCAAAAGAAACACAATGTGATATATACCGCAATGTTACCATAGTCTTTTATTCTGAAAAAAATTATAAACGCAACATGCAGCAATTCAAAGATTTTACTAAGTTACAGTTCATATAAGGAAATCAGTCAATTGAAATGAATTCATTAGGTCCTAATCTGTGGATTTCACATGACTGGGAATACAGATATGCATCTGTTGGTCACAGATACCTTAAAAAAAAAGGTAGGGGCGTAGATCAGAAAACCAGTCAGTATCTGGTGTCACCACCATTTGCCTCATGCAGTGCAACACATCTCCTTCGCATAGAGTTGATCAGGCTGTTCATTGTGGCCTGTAGAATGTTGTCCCACTCCTCTTCAATGGCTTTGTGAAGTTGCTCGATATTGGCAGGAATTGGAACACGTTGTCATGCATTTAGATTCAGAGTATCACAAACACGCTCAATGGGTGACTGGTGAGTATGCAGAACTGGGACATTTTCAGCTTCTAAGAATTGCGTACAGATCTTTCGATGGCGGCGGATGAATGGCACGCCAATGGGCCTCAGGATCTCGTCACGGTAACTCAATTGTTTTCGTTGTTCGTAACTTATGCATGCCCATACCATAACCCCACCGCCACCATGGGGCACTCTGTTCACAGTGTTGACATCAACAAACGGCTCGATCACACAACACCATACACATCTTCTGAGGTTGGAAGGCCGTTTGAACATACTACCAAATTCTCTAAAACAACGTTGGAGGTGGCTTATGGTTGAGAAATTAACATTTAATTCTCTGGCAACAGTTCTGGTGAACAGTCCTGTAGTCATCTTGCCTTTTGCATGCTCCATCAAAACAAGGTGTACCTGTGTAATGATCATGCTGTTTATTCCACTTCTGGATATGCCACAGCTGTCAGGTGGATGGATTATCTTGGCAAAGGAGAAATGCTCACTAACAGGGATATAAACCAATTTGTGCACAACATTTGAGAGAAATAAGCTTTTTTGTGCACATGGAACATTTGTGGGATCTTTAATTCATTAAACCCTTGATCTTTAGTCATCGACTGTATCCTTATGTAATACGAGCCACTTTAACTATGCCACTTTGTTTACATACTCATCTCATATGTATATACTGTACTCGATACCATCTACTGTATCTTGCCTATGCTGCTCTGTACCATCACTCATTCATATATCCTTATGTACATATTCTTTATCCCCTTACACTGTGTACAAGACAGTAGTTTTGGAATTGTTAGTTAGATTACTTGTTGGTTATTACTGCATTGTCGGAACTAGAAGCACAAGCATTTCGCTACACTCGCATTAACATCTGCTAACCATGTGTATGTGACAAATAAAATTTGATTTGATTTTGATTTGATTTGAATTTAAGCTCATGCAACATGGGAGCAACACTTTACATGTTGTGTTTATATTTTTGTTCCGTGTATTTCGTCAGTCCAATCAGAAAGTGAAAGCCAGTCTTCATCCATTAGGAGATACTTCCACAAACTAAGCCCTAGTAAATGCTATTTGGAGATACTATAAGCTCTCCATCCATCCAGCTTAACCCAAAGCTGACCCTCTACCAGCCTCCTGAGAATGCTGTGTGTATGCTGTGTGTATGTGAGAATGCTGTTAATTGACTACAGCTCTGCGTTCAACATGCACCATAGTCCTCCCCAAGCTCGTCACCAATCTCAGGATCCTGGGACTGATCACCTCCCACTGCAACTGGGTCCTGGACTTCTTGATGGGCGCCCACAGGTGGTGAGGGTAGGCAACAACACATCTGACACGCTGACCCTCACACGTGGCCCCCCAGGGGTGTGTACTTAGTTCTGTCCTGTACTCCCTGTTCACCCACGACCGTGTGGCCATGCACGGCTCCAACTCCATCATCACGTTTGATGACGACACAACGGTAGTAGGCCTGATGTGGTGCCAGGACTACATCTCCACCTCAACGTCAGCAAGACCAAGGAACTGATCGTGCACACCCCTATCCACATTGATGGGATGGGGGCGTCCTCATCACTGATAACTTAACATGGACAGCGCCTCTTTGCCCTCAGGAGGCTGAAGAGATTTGGCATGGCCCCTTAAACCCTTGAAAACTTCTACAGAAGCACCATTGAGAGCATCTTGACTGGCTACATCACTGCCTGGTATGGCAACTGCAACGCCCTCATAGAGGGGGTTGCGGACGGCTCAGCACATCACTGGGAGCGAGCTCCCAGCCATTCAGGACATACACACCAGGTGGAGTCTGAGGAAGGCCAGAAAAATTGCCAAAGACTCCAGCCACCCCTGCCATAGACTGTTCTCTCTGCCTCCGTCTAGACCAACAGGCTCTGAGAAAGCTTCTAACCCCAAGCAATGGGACTTTTAAACAGATACACAATAGCTACCCACTCACACACACCTACACTGACACTGTTGCAGACTCACATACTCACACACCCATTGCTTATCCTCCTGCCATATTGTTCACTATAATTATTATTTCTCCAGCTACTAGTCACTTTCTCCTGATCCCTGCCAACAAGTACATACAGGTAACTGCCCAATTAAAGAAAACTATGTAAAGTTTCTTAGGGTGTTGGGCCACCACGAACCAGAACAGTGTGTCTGGAACTCTATCGGAAGGATGCGAAACCATTCTTCCACGAGAAATTCCAGAATTTTGTGTTTTGTCGATGGCGGGGGAAATCGCTGTTTCAGGCGCCATTTCAGAATCTTCCATAAGTGTTCAATTCGGTTGAGATCTGGTGACTGAGACGACCATGGCATATGGTTTAAATAATTGTCATCCTCATCAAACCATTCAGTGACCACTCGAGCCCTCTAATTGGTGGCATTGTCATGGTAGCAGAATAATGACCAAAATAATGGCCTTCCCATCATTTTTATACATGATGCTTAATTAACTCAGGAACCACACCTGTGTGGAAGCATTTCGTTTTCATTTCAATAAACTTTTTATCCTTCATTTATTTATTTTGGCAGTAACTTGTATCTACCTCAGCTACTCCAGTATCCCTGCACATTGTAAATGTGGTTCTTCCTTTCTTATTTCCTATTTCTTTTTGTGTTGCTATACTATCTTGATATTGAGTACTGCACTGTTGGGAAGGGCTTGCAAGTTAAGCATTTCACTGTACTTGTGCATGTGACAAATAAAACTTGAAATTTGAAACTAAACACAGACTAATGTAGTAAGGCCTACACATAGACCTGCTGCTAGTAAGGCCTACAAATAGACCTGCTGCTAGTAAGGCCTACACATAGACCTGCTGCTAGTAAGGCCTGCACATGGACCTGCTGCTAGCAGGGCCTACACATAGACCTGCTGCTAGTAAGGCCAACTAGTAAGGCCTACATATAGACCTGCTGCTAGTAAGGCCAACTAGTAAGGCCTATATATGGACCTGCTGCTAGTAACATCTAGTAAGGCCTACACATGGACCTGCTAGTAACATCTACTAGTAAGGCCTACACATAGACCTGCTGCTAGTAACATCTACTAGTAAGGCCTACACATGAACCTGCTGCTAGTAAGGCCAACTAGTAAGGCCTACACATAAACCTGCTGCTAGTAAGGCCAACTAGTAAGGTCTACACATGGACCTGCTGCTAGTAACATCTACTAGTAAGGTCTACACATGGACCTGCTGCTAGTAACATCTACTAGTAAGGCCTACACATAGACCTGCTGGTAGTAACATCTACTAGTAAGGTCTACACATGGACCTGCTGCTAGTAACATCTACTAGTAAGGTCTACACATGGACCTGCTGCTAGTAACATCTACTAGTAAGGTCTACAAATGGACCTGCTGCTAGTAAAATCTACTATTAAGGCCTACACATAGACCTGCTGCTAGTAAGGCCAACTAGTAAGGTCTACACATGGACCTGCTGCTAGTAACATCTACTAGTAAGGTCTACACATGGACCTGCTGCTAGTAACATCTACTAGTAAGGCCTACACATGGACCTGCTACTAGTAACATCTAGTAAGGCCTACACATGGACCTGCTAGTAACATCTACTAGTAAGGCCTACACATGGACCTGCTGCTAGTAACATCTACTAGTAAGGTCTACACATGGACATGCTGCTAGTAACATCTACTAGTAAGGTCTACACATGGACCTGCTGCTAGTAACATCTGCTAGTAAGGTCTACACATGGACCTGCTGCTAGTAACATCTGCTAGTAACATCTACTAGTAAGGCCTACACATCTACCTGCTGCTAGTAACATCTACTAGTAAGGCCTACACATGGACTAGCTGCTAGTAACATCTACTAGTAAGGTCTACACATGGACATGCTGCTAGTAACATCTACTAGTAAGGTCTACACATGGACCTGCTGCTAGTAACATCTGCTAGTAAGGTCTACACATGGACCTGCTGCTAGTAACATCTGCTAGTAACATCTACTAGTAAGGCCTACACATCTACCTGCTGCTAGTAACATCTACTAGTAAGGCCTACACATGGACTTGCTGCTAGTAACATCTACTAGTAAGGTCTACACATGGACCTGCTACTAGTAACATCTACTAGTAAGGTCTACACATGGACCTGCTGCTAGTAACATCTACTAGTAAGGTCTACACATGGACATGTTGCTAGTAACATCTACTAGTAAGGTCTACACATGGACCTGCTACTAGTAACATCTACTAGTAAGGTCTACACATGGACCTGCTGCTAGTAACATCTACTAGTAAGGTCTACACATGGACATGTTGCTAGTAACATCCACTAGTAAGGTCTACACATGGACCTGCTGCTAGTAACATCTACTAGTAAGGTCTACACATGGACCTGCTGCTAGTAACATCTACTAGTAAGGTCTACACATGGACCTGCTGCTAGTAACATCTACTAGTAAGGTCTACACATGGACCTGCTGCTAGTAACATCTACTAATAAGGCCTACACATATACCTGCTGCTAGTAACATCTACTAGTAAGGTCTACACATGGACCTGCTGCTAGTAACATCTACTAGTAACATCTACTAGTAAGGCCTACACATATACCTGCTGCTAGTAACATCTACTAGTAAGGCCTACACATGGACTTGCTGCTAGTAACATCTACTAGTAAGGTCTACACACGGACATGCTGCTAGTAACATCTACTAGTAAGGTCTACACATGGACCTGCTACTAGTAACATCTACTAGTAAGGTCTACACATGGACCTGCTGCTAGTAACATCTACTAGTAAGGTCTACACATGGACATGTTGCTAGTAACATCTACTAGTAAGGTCTACACATGGACCTGCTGCTAGTAACATCTACTAGTAAGGTCTACACATGGACCTACTGCTAGCAACATCTACTAGTAAGGTCTACACATGGACATGCTGCTAGTAACATCTACTAGTAAGGTCTACACATGGACCTGCTGCTAGTAACATCTACTAGTAAGGTCTACACATGGACCTGCTGCTAGTAACATCTACTAGTAAGGTCTACACATGGACCTGCTGCTAGTAACATCTGCTAGTAAGGTCTACACATGGACCTGCTGCTAGTAACATCTACTAGTAAGGTCTACACATGGACATGCTGCTAGTAACATCTACTAGTAAGGTCTACACATGGACCTGCTGCTAGTAACATCTACTAGTAAGGTCTACACATGGACCTGCTGCTAGTAACATCTACTAATAAGGCCTACACATATACCTGCTGCTAGTAACATCTACTAGTAAGGTCTACACATGGACCTGCTGCTAGTAACATCTACTAGTAAGGTCTACACATGGACCTGCTGCTAGTAACATCTACTAATAAGGCCTACACATATACCTGCTGCTAGTAACATCTACTAGTAAGGTCTGCACATGGACCTGCTGCTAGTAACATCTACTAGTAACATCTACTAGTAAGGCCTACACATATACCTGCTGCTAGTAACATCTACTAGTAAGGTCTACACATGGACCTACTGCTAGCAACATCTACTAGTAAGGTCTACACATGGACATGCTGCTAGTAACATCTACTAGTAAGGTCTACACATGGACCTGCTGCTAGTAACATCTACTAGTAAGGTCTACACATGGACCTGCTGCTAGTAACATCTACTAGTAAGGTCTACACATGGACATGCTGCTAGTAACATCTACTAGTAAGGTCTACACATGGACATGCTGCTAGTAACATCTACTAGTAAGGTCTACACATGGACCTGCTGCTAGTAACATCTACTAGTAACATCTACTAGTAAGGCCTACACATATACCTGCTGCTAGTAACATCTACTAGTAAGGCCTACACATGGACTTGCTGCTAGTAACATCTACTAGTAAGGTCTACACATGGACATGCTGCTAGTAACATCTACTAGTAAGGTCTACACATGGACATGCTGCTAGTAACATCTACTAGCAAGGTCTACACATGGACCTGCTACTAGTAACATCTACTAGTAAGGTCTACACATGGACCTGCTGCTAGTAACATCTACTAGTAAGGTCTACACATGGACATGTTGCTAGTAACATCCACTAGTAAGGTCTACACATGGACCTGCTGCTAGTAACATCTACTAGTAAGGTCTACACATGGACATGCTGCTAGTAACATCTACTAGTAAGGTCTACACATGGACCTGCTGCTAGTAACATCTACTAGTAAGGTCTACACATGGACCTGCTGCTAGTAACATCTACTAATAAGGCCTACACATATACCTGCTGCTAGTAACATCTACTAGTAAGGTCTACACATGGACCTGCTGCTAGTAACATCTACTAGTAAGGTCTACACATGGACCTGCTGCTAGTAACATCTACTAATAAGGCCTACACATATACCTGCTGCTAGTAACATCTACTAGTAAGGTCTACACATGGACCTGCTGCTAGTAACATCTACTAGTAACATCTACTAGTAAGGCCTACACATATACCTGCTGCTAGTAACATCTACTAGTAAGGCCTACACATGGACATGCTGCTAGTAAAATCTACTAGTAAGGTCTACACATGGACCTGCTACTAGTAACATCTACTAGTAAGGTCTACACATGGACCTGCTGCTAGTAACATCTACTAGTAAGGTCTACACATGGACATGTTGCTAGTAACATCTACTAGTAAGGTCTACACATGGACCTGCTGCTAGTAACATCTACTAGTAAGGTCTACACATGGACCTACTGCTAGCAACATCTACTAGTAAGGTCTACACATGGACATGCTGCTAGTAACATCTACTAGTAAGGTCTGCACATGGACCTGCTGCTAGTAACATCTACTAGTAAGGTCTACACATGGACCTGCTGCTAGTAACATCTACTAGTAAGGTCTACACATGGACCTGCTGCTAGTAACATCTGCTAGTAAGGTCTACACATGGACCTGCTGCTAGTAACATCTACTAGTAAGGTCTACACATGGACCTGCTGCTAGTAACATCTGCTAGTAAGGTCTACACATGGACCTGCTGCTAGTAACATCTACTAGTAAGGTCTACACATGGACCTGCTGCTAGTAACATCTACTAATAAGGCCTACACATATACCTGCTGCTAGTAACATCTACTAGTAAGGTCTACACATGGACCTGCTGCTAGTAACATCTACTAGTAAGGTCTACACATGGACCTGCTGCTAGTAACATCTACTAATAAGGCCTACACATATACCTGCTGCTAGTAAC
The DNA here is from genome assembly GCF_057628025.1 of Oncorhynchus mykiss. Taxonomy (NCBI): domain Eukaryota; kingdom Metazoa; phylum Chordata; class Actinopteri; order Salmoniformes; family Salmonidae; genus Oncorhynchus; species Oncorhynchus mykiss. The sequence goes on along the minus strand of NC_143023.1, from coordinate 65,533,830 downwards.
ATCTACTAGTAAGGTCTGCACATGGACCTGCTGCTAGTAACATCTACTAGTAACATCTACTAGTAAGGCCTACACATATACCTGCTGCTAGTAACATCTACTAGTAAGGCCTACACATGGACTTGCTGCTAGTAACATCTACTAGTAAGGTCTACACATGGACATGCTGCTAGTAACATCTACTAGTAAGGTCTACACATGGACCTACTGCTAGCAACATCTACTAGTAAGGTCTACACATGGACATGCTGCTAGTAACATCTACTAGTAAGGTCTACACATGGACCTGCTGCTAGTAACATCTACTAGTAAGGTCTACACATGGACCTGCTGCTAGTAACATCTACTAGTAAGGTCTACACATGGACCTGCTGCTAGTAACATCTGCTAGTAAGGTCTACACATGGACCTGCTGCTAGTAACATCTACTAGTAAGGTCTACACATGGACATGCTGCTAGTAACATCTACTAGTAAGGTCTACACATGGACCTGCTGCTAGTAACATCTACTAGTAAGGCATACACATAGACCTGCTGCTAGTAACATCTACTACTAAGGTCTACACATGGACCTGCTGCTAGTAACATCTACTAGTAAGGCCTACACATAGACCTGCTGCTAGTAAAGCCAACTAATAAGGCCTTCACATGGACCTGCTGCTAGTAACATCTAGTAGTAAGGCCTACACATAGACCTGCTGCTAGTAACATCTGATAGTAAGGCCTACACATAGACCTGCTGCTAGTAACATCTAGTAAGGCCTACTAGTAAGGCCTACACATGGACCTGCTGCTAGTAACATCTACTAGTAAGGCCTACACATGGACCTGCTGCTAGTAAGGCCTGCTAGTAAGGCCTACACATAGACCTGCTACTAGTAAGGCCTACACATGGACCTGCTACTAGTAAGGCCAACTAGTAAGGCCTACACATGCACCTGCTGCTAGTAAGGCCTACTAGTAAGGCCTACACAAGGACCTGCTGCTAATAAGGCCTACTAGTAAGGCCTACACATGGACCTGCTCCAAATAAGGCCTACTAGTGATTTACACCTTCCACTTAAGTCCGCCCTTTTCCGCACAGTTGTCCACATCCTCATCAGGGCAACTCCCTTGAAAAGTGTTCTGTGGTCGCAGAGATTTAGGGACTGGACGTACGAATTGGATCATTTAATTTGAGTTGACCAAGAGGACAGCAAAGAAGCGGAAGGTGTAAATTATGGACCTGCTGCTGGGTCTTACCTGGACATGGCGATCTCAGCCTTCTGATTGGCGATGTCCGCAGCCTTTTCGGCCGTGTCCACAGCCCGGTCCACCTTCTCTCTGATCTTACTGGCTCGGAGGGGGATTAGGTTCTTCCTTTTGCCGCTCACCAGGACGTTCTGCTTGTACTTGCCCTCCTCCTTGGTCCCGTCAGGGAAGGTGGTGCAGCCGTACCCGTGCCGCTTGTTTCCCACCCACTCACCCTCATAGTGCAGGCCGTCCGAGCGCCGGCTCACCCCACAGCCCGTGCGCTTGTCGTTCTTCCACTCGCCGCAGTAGGTCTCCGTTGCCGTGGCGTCCACATCGTCCTCGGCGACGGCCAGCTCGGCTTCGCCCTCTCCCAGGCTGATGGTGGAGTTGATGTCAGAGTTTACCGAGCTTACCGTGCTCATGCCCGCCTCACTGCGGAACGAGCTCTGCTTGGAGCGCTGGCTGGCCAGGGAGCTCTTGGACTCTGACTTCCTCAGTTTGAGTCCGCTGAGGATGGAGCGACCTCGGAACAGACCCTTTTTCTTGCCCTTCAGCAGCTCTGCCTCGCTGTGAGCAGTGAGCACGAAGCCCCCCCGCGACACTGCCGGACTGCTGGTGGAGCCTGTCCCGCCCACACTCCCCACGCCGGCCCGGTCCGCGAGCAGAGCCGTCCCGTTACTGTGCTCCGAGCGCAAGGAGTTTATGGAGGTACGCAGCGGAGAGCGGATGACGGCTGCCATGCCGTATGGCACACTCTGCCGCATGCCGTATCCATGCCGCATCCCCCCCACCCACTGGCCTTGGTACGTACCTGCAGAAAGACACAGAGACAAATGTTACAATGCATGCCACTATGATATAACAGCATATCAATAAATAATTAATTTTCATATATTTCAAGGACAACCACAACACTAGTGAGGGAGATATGGGCCTAAGGTGTCTGGGGGTACTGCGAGATGTGATGTTTGTTCACCCTCACAGTGAGACCTTGTTGTATCACATTGTTAGCATTGAGACACCAGACCACCAGTAACAGGTCAGCTGTAGGGCTGAACTCCTGGGCAGAGAGCAATGATATTATCCCCTTAGACTCATACCCACTCTTTAGGTTCTTCAAAAGGGAATGGTATGATTGCTAGCAGACAACAAAATACACTACTACCAGTCCCACCACTACTACTACTACTACCAGTACCACCACTCCTACTACTACCAGTACCACTACTACCAGTACCAACACTACTACTACCAGTACCACTAGTACTACCAGTACCAACACCACTACTATTACCACTACTACTTCCAGTACCAACGCTACTTACACACTTGACAACCGTCCTCTCACTTAATGCTTTATAGAACAATACCAAAGCTCCCTCTGTGACTGCTCTCCCTTTCATTCCCTGTTCATAGAACAAACCAATCAATCATTTCATCCTCCAATCTTTTTAGCACCCACGTCAAAGCTCTTCCTTCACTGTCTCTGAACATTGCACATACAGTGAGCTCCAAAAGTATTGGGACAGTGACAATTTGTTGTTGTTTTGGCTCTGTACTTCTCTGTATTTTGACGTGCTGTCTGTATTTTCATTCATATCGGGTTTTTTGTACATGGTCCCCTAAAACGAGGGGGACTAAAAGTATTGGGACAAATTCACTTACAGTTCACGTTCATTAATGCAACACCATTAAATGTTTTCCCCCATACTTTCCTGAAAGTCATATTTGGGGAAAAATGTGATGACATGCTTTTAATGTGCTCCAGCCATTGAGAGGGGGAGAGTGAGAACTGGGGAGGGAGGAGTCGTTTCATATCTCAACAAAGAGTCTACTATGTGTAAATCCCTCTGTCGGGACTCAGCTGATGGAACTACAGTAATACTCGCTGCCCAGCATGGTCTGCATCTTACCTGAGACAATGAATGCTTCAACTACTACCAGTACCACAACTACTACTACTACCACTACTACTACTACCAGTACCACTACTACTACCAGTACCACCACTACTACTACTACCAGTACCACCACTACTACTATTACCAGTACCACTACTACTACTACTACCAGTATCAACACTACTACTACTACCAGTACCACTACTACTACCAGTATCAACACTACTACTACTACCAGTACCACCACTACTACTACTAATACCACCACAACTACTACTAATACCACCACAACTACTACTACTACCAGTACCACTACTACTACTACTACCACCAGTACCACTACTACCACCAGTACCAACACTACTACCAGTACCATCACTACTACTACTACCGGTACCACCACTACTACCAGTACCACCACCACTACTACTACTACCAGTACCACCACTACTACTACTACTACCAGTACCACCACTACTACTACTACTACTACCAGTACCACTACTACTACTACTACCAGTACCACTACTACTACCAGTACCACTACTACTAGTACTACCAGTACCAACACCATTACTACTACCAGTACCACTACTACCACCACTACTACTACCAGTACCACCACTACTACTACTACTACCAGTACCACCACTACTACTACTAGTACCACCACTACCACTACCACTACCAGTACCAACACCACTACTACTACCAGTACCACTACTACTACCAGTACCACTACTACTACCAGTACCACCACTACTACCAGTACCACCACTACTACTACCAGTACCACTACTACTACTACTACCAGTACCAACACTACTATACTAAAGATAGAGTAATAATACTATGCTTGTCATCAATATACACTGAGTGTACAAAACATTAAGAACATGTTTTGTCATCAGAACAGCCTCAATTCGTTGGGATGGGCTCTACAAGGTGTAGAAAGCATTCCACAGGGATGCTGGCCCATGTTGACTCAAGTTGGCTGGGTGACTTTTGGGTGGTGGACCATTTTTGATACACACAGGAAATGTGAAAAACCCAGCACCGTTGCAGTTCTTGACACAAACCGGTGTCCCTGGCACCTACTATCATACCCTGTTCAAAGGCACTTAAATATTTTGTCTTGCCCATTCACCCTCTGAAAGGCACACACAATCCATGTCTCAATTGTTTCAAAGCTTAAAAAAACTTTAACCTCTCTCCTTCCTTTCATCTACACTGATTGAAGTGGATTTAACATGTGTCATCAATAAGGGACCATAGATTTTACCTGGATTCTCCTTGTCAGTCTATGACATGGAAAGGGCAGTCCTTAATCTTTTGTACACTTGTACACAGTATACATGTACACAGTATATGTATGAGTGAAACTGTGGAGAGGTACTAAGTAAGTGAAGAGCACTTATAACATCTATCACCATGTCCATCCCATTTCCTGTCAGCGCCGTTATTTATGGGACATTTTGCCAACAAAATAATGGAATGTTATTTTCCCTGAGACGTCCAGTATGGCAGCTGTTTATCATCTTGTCTGCCAACCCCTCTGGCAGATCACGTCTCAGAATAGTCCTGTATACAGTGCATTCGGAAAGTATTCAGACCCTTTGACTTATTCCACTGTGTTACTTTACAGCCGTATTCGAAAATTGATGAAATTGTTTATTTTTACACACAATTAATCCATACACAATACCCCATAATGACAAAGCTAAAAACAGGTTTTTGAAATGTTGGAAAATTTACAAAAAATACTAAAACTGAAATATCACATTTACATAAGTATTCAGACCCTTTACTCAGTACTTTGTTGAAGCACCTTTGGCAGCGATTACAGCCTCAAGTCTTCTTGGGTATGACGCTACAAGCTCGGCACACCTGTATTTGTGGAGTTTCTCCCATTCTACTCTGCAGATCCTCTCAAGCTCTGTCAGGTTGGATGGGGAGGTTCGCTGCACAGCTATTTTCTCAACTTTGGGACCTTATATAGACAGGTGTGTGCCTTTCCAAATCATGTCCAATCAATTGAATTTACCACAGTAGAACTCCAATCAAGTTGTAGAAACATCTCAAGGATGTACCTGGAAACAGGATGTACCTGAGCTCAGTTTCGAGTCTCATAACGAAAGGTCTGAATAAGGTATTTCTGTTTTTTATTTGCAAACATTTGCAGAAATGTCTAAAAACCTGTTTTCGCTTTGTCATTATGGGGTATTGTGTGTTGATTGAAGAGGAAAAACATGTATTTAATCAATTTTAGAATAAGGCTGTAACGTCACAAAATGTGGAAAAACTCAAGGGGTCTGAATTCTTTACAAATGCACTGTAGAGGTAGCAAACTGATCCTGGCTGGCTAGGGTCAAAGATTAGGTTCCAATTGTCATTCCAAAACAATAATGCTTCACTCTGAGATTGACCCGCTCTCTGGATTCCGTAATTCAGTTCAGTGCTATACTATTATGTGAGGTTATGTGACAGATTTTCAGCCTGATGCGATACATGACATGATGTTTTGACAGTTTTGAATCATTAAAGGCCTTTCTTTAGAGATAGTAGCATGGTTTCAAAACGTGAACTACACTCCGAGTCTATTTTGTCTGTGAATAGGCGCAATCCAGTACTTTCCCTCTGTATACTGCCTTAGTAGCTGGTATTTTAGATGTAGCAGGATTTCTCCTCTATTTCCCATTACAGCTTAGGTCCAACTGTGTGGTGCTGAAATCTAGGACAATTCACTGCCTATCTCTCTGTCGCTCTCTGTTTCTCTCTGTTCCTCTCTCTCTATATCTTCCTCTCTTACACGCACACATACACACTACACACACACTGCCGGATTGACGGATCTATGGGATCCATCTATATACAGTATCAGCCTATCTAATCTATATTCTGTCCTTTCCGTGCTGCCAAAGACTGAGCAAACCCTCTGATGTAATAGCTCCTCTTGCTCTGTGATTCAACGTGCCAAGCATTCTATAATATGCTGCTTATGTGTGGAATCAGCACATTTAGGCCCCTATAAGGATTCCAACCAATCTCAGTATCTCTGTTTGTATCACCCCTTTTCCAAACTCCCTAACCCCAAGCACACGCACACACACACTCCCCTGTACTCTTTGCCTTTATTGATCTCTGTGGGCTGGTATGTCAGTGAAATGCATAGGGTTGGATGGCTCAATAAGGCAACAGCAGAGAGAGTGTTGGATATCCCCACCCCCACAGCAACACACTGCTGCTGCTACTGCTGATAAAGGTGCTGCTGCTACTGCTGATAAAGGTGCTGCTGCTACTGCTGATAAAGGTGCTGCTGCTACTGCTGATAAAGGTGCTGCTGCTACTAGTGCTGCTAAAGGTGCTGCTGCTACTGCTGATAAAGGTGCTGCTGCTACTGCTGATAAAGGTGCTGCTGCTACTGCTGATAAAGGTGCTGCTGCTACTAGTGCTGCTACAGGTGCTGCTGCTACTGCTGATAAAGGTGCTGCTGCTACTGCTGCTAAGGGTGCTGCTGCTACTGCTGCTAAGGGTGCTGCTGCTACTGCTGCTAAAGGTGCTGCTGCAACTGCTGCTAAAGGTGCTGCTGCAACTGCTGCTAAAGGTGCTGCTGCTACTGCTGATAAAGGTGCTGCTGCTACTGCTGATAAAGGTGCTGATGCTATTGCTGCTAGAGGTGCTGCTGCTACTGCTGCTAGAGGTGCTGCTGCTACTGCTGCTAGAGGTGCTGCTGCTACTGCTGCTAGAGGGGCTGCTGCTACTGCTGCTAGAGGTGCTGCTGCTACTGCTGCTAAAGGTGCTGCTGCTACTGCTGCTACTGCTGTTAGTGGTGCTGCTGATACTTCTGCTACTGCTGCTAGAGGTGCTGCTGCTATTGCTGCTTCTACTGCTGCTGCTAGTGGTGCTGCTGATACTTCTGCTACTGCTGCTAGTGGTGCTGCTGATACTTCTGCTAGAGGTGATGCTGCTACTGGTGCTGCTGCTACTTCTGCCGCCACAGCTAGAATGGAAACCTATTGAAACCTACTACTCTTCAGAACAGGTCTGGCAGTCTGACTGAAGCTGGGTGGGCATCTGCATATTCTCTGGGCTGTATACTGCCAGGCCTATATACAGTGGGGCAAAACATTATTTAGTCAGCCACCAATTGTGCAAGTTCTCCCACTTAAAAAGATGAGAGAGGCCTGTACTTTTCATCATAGGTACACTTCAACTATGACAGACAAAATGAGAAAAAAAATCCAGAAAATCACATTGTAGGATTTTTAAAGAATTTATTTTCAAATTATGGGGGAAAATTAGTATTTGGTTGGAGAAGACAGACTGGTAGATGAAGATGGAAAAGCATGAGGTATACGATAGAATAGTGTACTATTTTCATATGAGGGACACTCCAGAGAAACTTCAAATCTACAGTATTCATTATGTAACACTTCAATGTGTCCGTAAATCAGTCAGTGTCTTTAAAATACTCCTCCTGTCCCAGACAGCTGGCCGACATCTGGCCACACCCGCCTGATCAGTCAACAGCTGTGTGACATATGATGGATCAAACACAGGCCTCAATTGATAGGATACATTTATATTCCCACAGAGAAAGACAGTGACAGCAAGACAGACAGTGAGAAATTAGCCTGTGCCTTCCAGCTCTGCTCTGGCACATCTCATATTTCTATCCAGGATCACTTCCTGTTCTCCAGCTCTCTGCTCCGCACCTTCACCCACTGTCTTTAACTCCAGCACAGACTCTCCAAAGGTAAAGAGAGAAATACAGAGGGAGAGAGAAAGAGAAAGATAACGAGAGATTGGGGGTTGAGAATGTGTGAGTGTGTGTAAGTAGGAGTATGAGTGCTTCTTCCGTGTGTCTTTGAAAATGTTGTATTTTTACAGCTTTTGCTGACACAGCTGAAATAAAGCCCTGACTGAAATAACGTGGGTTATGTCTGGCTGGAACATACACAGAGAAGTGACTTCCCCTCTCTTGAAAGTGTGATCAGGTCCATGACACAGCATATTATATTGTTGTTATAGTTTGCAGACATATTAACTAGAATAAGGCCGTAATGAAAGACTGGTGTGTTCCCGACCTGCAACAGCAGATTTTCTCAGTGAAGGAGGTCAAGCATAAAGAAAGTAGGGAAGGGATGGATGTCTCTCTCTCTCTCAGGAGAGGGCGGCATGGGTAAACTCTTGAGTCTTTGGGGATCCATTGACTCCATGGGAATCTCCCCATTAGGACTTGTATCTCACTACAGTCATTAGTCAAGCATAGCTAGGCTAGGCTATAATGTCTGGTGCATCACACATGAACATGGATTATATACATCAATTAAATCCAATGTCACATCTAGCAGAGAAAAAATGCAGTATCTGTATAAATTTTGAACAAATGTGTGTTGATTAAATTAAAGGTATTGTGCGCCTTTGAAATGTCAGTGACATTTTCCTTTTCCTTTCATTGACATTGACATAAAAAACATGTCATGAATCATTTCACATCAAGCAAAACATGTTATAGGCAGGCCTACTTGAATCGTGTCATCCCTACAGTACGTAGCCGTTATAGACTCCATGGTGTTAATTATACGTTCTCTTTGTGGGGTTGGGTGGATGGATGCACGTTCATCTGTGGTTTGCCTGAACAGTTTCCCACCGGCTATGTGCCCTTACAGCTCGATCAGGAAGTCGGAAAACCTATTTCATTTCAGAATGAAGCTACAGTAAATAGTTTCATCGGTTAACTCGGGCGTAGTAGAAAATTCTGCATTGTGGAGGCATCTCTCGGTCGAGTTAATAATCAGGGAGCATATTATTTAATTTCCCCACAGCCATGAAAACAGCCAACATTTTGAAAGAAACGCACCCGAAAACACTTTCCGTCGTTTTCATGCACAGCTTGTTCACATTAAGGCCTAGTATGTAATGCATTTAGCCTACAATAATCTTCTAAGAATCTTTAGTTTTCTATGGACTCTGCAACTCACATGTCAAAACGAATTCGATGGAGGTTTTCATCCGGAGTGCTGCGAGATGCGTTAGAACAGCAGTACAGGCGGCAGCACAAATGGTTAAACGCGGAAAGATCAGAGACGCGGACACATCACAGCAATCCTGATTTGATTATGCGCCAAAACATAATTTATTATAGTGTATTTAACAATGTGCGTTGTTCTGTTTTTAGTCTGAACTTGGCTGTTTGTATATTCCTTCCAATCGAGATTGCATTACTTTTTGCAAGTTTACTCAACCTGTAATCAAATGATGGCTCTCATTTTGATATACAGTGGGCTCCAAAATTACTGGCACCCCTGACTGGCAATGCACAAACAATGCTTAAACAAATATAAACAATATAATTATAGAGAAACTCAAAATACCAACATGTGAGAAATACTGTACTTTAATAATGTTTCAATGGAACCAAACAAAATAATTGATTGATTTAATTAAAAATCAATGTCCTCCAAATCAAGGTTTCACAATTAATGGCACCCTTAAAGATTATTGTAAATAATATCTACCAAAATTAAACCACAAATTAAATTCCACTTATTTAAGTTGATCTAAGTCTTAAGGAACTATATTGAGCCATTACATCACTTCCTGTTTCACTAGAGTATAAAAATGAGGTAACACACATGCAATATCCCTTTGTCATCCAACACCATGAAGAAAACAAAAGAACTAGCAGTTCAAAAGAGACAGATGGTCCTAAACCTTCATAAATCTGGTAATGGCTACAGGAAGATCCACAAACAATTGAATATACCACTGAGCACGGTCAGGGCAATTATTAGAAAATTCAAAAGATATGGAACAGTTGAAAACCTCACGGGTAGAGGACGCAAATGCATTTTGTTCCCCAGGATAGGGAGGAGGATGGCAAGAGAAGCAACAAAATCCCCAAGAATCACTGTGAAAGAATTGCAGGCCTTGGTGGCGTCTTGGGGTCACCAGGTTTCAAAAAGCACCATCAGACGCCACATCCACAGGCTCTTTGGAAGGGTTGCGAGATGAAAGCCCCAAGACACAGACGCAAGCGCTTGGAGTTTGCCAAACGTCATTTAAATTATGACTGGAAGGTGCTCTGGTCAGATGAGACCAAAATTGAACGTTTTAGTCAGATACAGCATCGGCATGTTTGACGTCGAAACAGAGATGCATACAAGGAGAGGAACCTCATACCCATGGTGAAATATGGAGGGGGGTCAGTGATGTTTTGGGGCTGTTTTAATTCCAGAGGTCCAGGGGCACTGGTTAAGATTGATGGCATAATGAATTCTACCAAGTATCAGGCAATTTTGGCTGACAATCTGGTTGCCTCTGCCAGAAGGCTGGGACTTGGCCGTAGGTGGACTTTCCAACAAGACAATGACCAGAAACATACCTCAAGATCCACACAGAAATGGTTCTGTGACAACAAAATCAATGTTCTGCCATGGCCATCCCAGTCGCCGGACCTCAATCCAATCAAAAACCTGTGGGCTGAGTGGAAGAGGGCAGTTGATAAGCGCAATCCCAAGAATGTGAAGGATCTTGAAAGGATCTGCATAGAGGAATGGTCCAAAATCCCTCCAAATGTGTTCCTTAACCTTGTCAAACATTACAGGAAAAGACTCCATGCTGTTATCCTTGCCAGAGGTGGTTGCACTAAGTACTAAATGAGGAGTGCCAATAATTATGAAACCTTGATTTTGGTTAAATGTATTTTGTATTAAATAATTGAATGATTTTGGTTGGTTCCATTGAAACATTAATAAAGTACAGCATTTCTCACATGTTGGTATTTTGAGTTTCTCTCTATAATGAAATTGTTTATATTTGTTTAAGTATTGTTTGTGCATTGCCAGTCATTTTGGAGCCCACTGTAATAGGCTGCATACAGGCGCATAACTTGCGGGGGGGACAGGGGGTTCGTGATCATAATAAATGAAAGGCTTTTAAATAAGAGTGCTTTGACTACTTCTGGAAGTTTGTTTACACAAAGGCTGTTCCGCAGTGTTTACTATCCAGCAGAAACTTATTTTTGCTTTATAGTATTTCATCCCATGATCAAAGAGCTCCTCATGGATTAACTATAAACCAATGAAGCGCTCTTCTGCTGTGCCACTATATTGTGAGCGGTATTTCTCAAAATGACTGATAATTGGTAACGGTTATATTAGGTAAAATTATGTGAGTTCAAAGTCAAATTTGGTAGTATTCTACACTTTGAAACAACTGGTTTCTAGAAGGCTACAGAATTAGAGAAGGGCTGTTTCTCTGAACCTCAAGCAGTAGGCTCAAGCAAGCCTGTTTCATGTACATGCCCCTCAAATACCTCGTACCTCTCTGCACATTGATCTGGTACTGGTACTCCCTGTATAAAGTTCCATTCTTGTGTATCTTAATTTATATCTAATGTGTTACTATTTTTATTACTATATTTAAACTCTGCCTAGTTGGAAAGGGTTCTTAAGCAAGCATTTCATGGAAAAGTCTACACCAGTTGTATTCCGCTCATGTGACAAAAACAATTTGATTTGATTATCTCCCCAGTCACAGGCAGCATGCCTGTCTCACAGACTCTGACCATCAGCAGCAGCAACCTATCCTCCATATTTATGTTTAGAAAACACATTTGAAGGCCAACATTTTGGGGGGGAAAGCACTCATCATGTTAATGCAACCTAATAATCACCCTAAGAATGCTTCAGAACCACCTTTACATTTGATTTCAACTGAGAAAAGAAATTGGCCCACCTTAGTTTTCATTGATAGGGATGCCTGTGACATTGCACAGCGGTTCGATGGTTTATTTCTCCTTTATAATATTTTTCAGCAGATGCTGTTCCCCCATGATGAAAGGGGGCCATGACTGAAAGGGTTTAGGAAGCACTGATCTAGCTAATGATTAGCACAAATACAGATGGGCAATCCTATGGTTCAGCCACTATGTTGTTAGCCTCATTTTTGGAGGGGGAAAGGACCTTTTAATGGCCTTACCATCATTTTATTTTCATTAATTTTGGAGTAGAAAAGACACCAGAGTTGTGTTCAGGACAAATTGTTTTAATGCAACGTTCAATTAAAGGGAAAAGTGATGTTCTGAACGACCAGTTGAAAAACAGGGAAGGGGGTTGGGCTGTGGGTTCAAAATACACCGCTGCCCTTCAAATATGTCACTCATTACTTCAAGCCACACCCCGCCACACCCACCAAACAGGGCAAACATAGGCTACCTCGAAGTCTACCCCTGAACCCCCAGGGTGTTGACCCTGGAACCAATTGACCTGGACCCCCCCTAATAGGCAACACAAAGCCCTCGACCGCATAGTGTGTACAATTCATAAGAGGATATTCAAACTGGAGTAAGGATGGCAAGAAGTGTGTTTGGATGAACTCTTTCATGAATTATTAACATTTTTATATTTCATCAAGTCAGCACTTGCAGATCAGATCTGAGTGTGTTTGTGTGCGATTGTGTGAGAGAGACACAGAGTAATGTGCACGGGACAGAACAGGAGACACGCTACAGCAGTGTTGTAAGATAGGTCTGGGCTGTAAAGCAGGTGCTACTTTCGTAATGTGTGTGTCATCTTCTGAAACAGGAGCATCATGTGGCTATGGGAATGTTTGATGTCACTCTGCTTGCAAGACAACCATAGAAGAGCTGGCTAGAACAGACACAGACAGACTGCAATCCAGGACAGACTACAGCTAGCGAAACTGCTAGAGAAACGGCAACATTCAAAATGAGCTGCAGTTTAAAAGCTAAATCTCTCAGTAAGCTTAAATCGACTACGGATGTTATCCGGTTAAGGGATTTAGTTTTTGAGAGGCGATGATGTGCCCCAGTCTTAGATTTGTCCATTTAAGGATTATTTAACTCATAGAAACATCCTAAAAAATTGAATTATGATTTGAACGTTAATTCCCCTCAAAAAATTGAATTGGGACATCACAAACGTTTGTTCACATCGTGTTCATCATTTTGAGGAACTGCTCTTGGTGTCTCTTTGGTCTCATTAACATAATCCGTTTCAACAGCAAAAAGATTACCTCAGTAACTTAGATAACACACCTTGCCCAAGGATACAATCACCTAAATCGCCTGGCCATCTACAAAATTAGCCCCCTCCTCATCTCTACAGGGCACAAACCATTTCTAAACAACCATGATGGTTCAGTATGTAGGTCAGGGGTCAAATCATACAGGCTACTGCACTGTAATATTGACTCATATCCAGAAACAACTGTCAGGACAGTTTCCTGTAGCTCCCAGTACAGTGAGTTTGCTTTACTCCCAATCACAGATGTGCTAATCAGCAATCAAGGTGGAGTGTCAACAACCATCAAAAACACTACATGACATGTAGTAACTTCTCTTTTACAGGCACTGTTGTAGTGTTCTCCTTAGATAGCTACTTGGATGGGTTCCTCATTCCATGGCCATTGACAGTATACAATTTCTAGCTCCTCCTGAGAGCAAAGACAATGCCACTGTAACCTCTCTGTATCTTTGTCTCCCCCTCTCTGTCACTTTCTTCTGTGATTATGATATAGCAGCCAGATAAGCGCTCACTGCTCAAGTAAGTAAACAACATTAGCAGAGTCAGCCAGCCAATCAGAGTGAGCAACACTGAGTCCCCTGTGACACGCAGCCCTGCTGCATGTCTGTGTGCGTTCCCACAGCAACTTGCTGTACAGAGACAGAGGCGCCACTGCTGTAATGCAGTGGAACGAGGTAGACAGATATAAATACAGAGAAAAACAACTGCTCCAGGCATAGATCCTTCTCCTGAGGAGTGGTAAGATAAGCAGGGTGTGAGCAAAGTTCGGGGGTAGAATGCAAGACTTTCTTATTGTCAATGTTAGATGGTGTAATCAACTGATAACAATTGTTGTTGGGCATAAAATGCTGAAGCCTTCAGACAGGAAGAGTATACTGGAGTATTTTAAAGACACTGACTGATTTACGAACACATTGAAGTGTTACATAATGAATACTGTAGATTTGAAGTTTCTCTCATATGAAAATAGTACACTATTCTATCGTATACCTCATGCTTTTCCATCTTCATCTACCAGTCTGTCTTCTCCAAATCCCTTTCTTTATCTTATGCCTCATACTCATTTCATTATAACAAAGCCTCGCTGGCCTGGTGCTCACTTCAGAGCGGACACTGTAACTGTTATCATTGTGGATATCGTCTGTGTCATATCTATTCTGCATATTCTGTCCTCATTAGCCTCCTCTCCTGACTCAGCCAGTGTTCATTGGGCTGTTGGTTGGGTGCATAGTTGTGTAAGGTTCTGGTGCTAGAGAGTTATATAACTTTAACAATGCACTCTTAGAAAAAAGGGCTCCATAAGGGTTCCTCATTGTCTTCATAGGGTAACACTTTTTGGTTCCAGCTAGAACACTTTTTGGTTCTATGTAGAACCCTCTGTGAAAATGGTTCTACTATTTTTAACAAGGATACCCATTGAGACCAAGGGAGCCCTGCATTTTACAATTTCACACATTTTATGAATATAAAATACAAGAGAATTCAAAATCAAATTAGAGAAAAAAAAACAACCTTACATGTAGAACACAGGAAGTTGGTGGCACCTTAATTGGGGAGGACGGTCTCGTGGTAATGGCTGGTTTCTATTTGTTTGATGCCATTCGCTCCATTCCAGCCATCATTATGAGCCATCCTCCCCTCAGCAGCCTCCACTGATGTAGAACCTTTTTGGCTTCTCCATGGAACCCAAAAGGATTCTTCAAAGGGTTATCCTATGGGGACAATCCATTGGAAACCCCTTTTAGGTTCTAGATAGAACCTTCTATACTAAGACTATGATGTTGCACCAGGAGGTTTCACCAGAAGAAATCTAAATATTCTACAGACCGTCATGCCCTTTGACTGTGTGATTGTTTTAAGTACCGTTGCCTTGCTAAAGGAAGTGTTTTGATAAATATATCAGAATGGATCTGAAATCCACCTTAGTAGAGAGAGAGTGTGTGTGCATTTGAGGTAGAGTAAGGACTTCCAGACTCTCATCACTGTCAGCTTCAAGGTGTGTATTTATGGCCTCCCAGCCAGGTTAACCATGATTCTGTCTGTCTGCTTGTTCCCTATGCTTTGGGGGTGACCTGAAATCTCTCTCTCAGGCTGCATGCGGAGTCCGGTGGCCTTAATTTGGGCCTCGGAATGTCTCTCCCACTGCAGCACGAGCAGGGGAGAGGGATCTGCTTTCCCAATTGACAGATGGACGGAGAAAGAGAGATTAGAGAGTGTCTGAGAGATAGGAGAAGAATGAAGCAAGTGACATTTAGATTATGTGTGTGTGTGGTGGAGGGGGGTGGGGTGGGGACACCTAGCACCTAGGTTTCCCCGAATACTGTCAACTCACTCTGAAGAATGGGCCTGCTGGTCTGTATCTCAAAATCCATATGTTGATGCTTTACACAGAGGGTACTCACCCATTAAACATGGCTCAGTCTGGGTCTGGGATTGGGTCTTACCTCCATCGGAGTAGGTCTCAGTGCCGTATCCGTCCTGAAGACCGTTGTTCCAGGTCCCCTCGTACTTCCCGCTGGTGCCGGTGCTCTCCCTGAGGCCGTAGCGTCCCTTAAATCCACTTGTCCACTCCCCCTTATACACCCACTTGCCCTTGTTCTCCATTCCAATCCCATGGCGCTTGCCCTGCGCCCAGGTGCCCTGGTAGGTGTTCCCACTGGGCCATGTGTACACCCCCACCACCTCAAAGCCATGGCTCCAGGACCCTGAGTACTCGCCTTGGCCCTTCGGCCCAGTACAGATGCCATGGCCGTGGGCTTTGCCTTCCTCCCACCCCCCACAGTATGACCCCCCATCATCAAAGTTGAACCTGCCCCCAGTGGACATGCATGAAATAGGTTTTGGCAAATCCCCCAAATCTCAAAAAAAGAAAACAAACTAAAAACAGAGATGGAGGTGGGGTTAGTGATGATGATGATGATGAGGTGTGGGGGGGAGGAAGACACCCAAACAAATCCCCCGGGTTGACTTAAAGAGAAAAATAAAAAGAGGAAAAAGCAAAATAGACCCCCAGAGTGTAGGGTCCCTCCTGTCAGGCCAGGGAGGAGCAGCGGGAACCTCTTCAAACCATTATCCTGGAGGTTTGGTTCACTTTCACTCCCGGTCCAATCTCCTACAGCTGCAGCTCACAGAAGGGGGAAGGCCCACGCCAGCCATGCGTCCTCCCTGCCAACACAAACGCAGCAAACTCCTTTTCTTTGGGGTTTAGGTTCAGGCCCCCTCCCTCCACGCAGGGCCCCACTGCCGGCACACTCCCAGATACTTGTGCCTCCTCCTCTCTGGGGCTTTTAGCTTTAACTCTCCCTAGCAGCTGAAGACCACCAGGCTCCACCTAGAAACCTGGGATCCCACGCAGCCACTGGCCAGATCCAACAGCATTTACAGCGTTACAGGTCCATCTCTTTTGGCTAGCTCAGCTTGTCGTTTGTACTCAACCCACCCAACATGCTCCTGCCACACAGTGCAACACAGAAATAGAGAGAGAGAAAGAAAAAAAGAGGGATTCAGCTTGGTTCTCTCCTGATGCCTCTGCTAGTGAACAGCAATGCAGTCTCTTCCCATATGCGCACACACATATGCACACTCTCACCGACAGCAAGTGCGCACACGGACCATGAAAATAAACAAGTGATCTGATTATTTTCCTCCTCTCCTTTCCCTTTCCCTCTCTCTTTTTTAATCCACGTCCTTAAGTGGTTTAGCGATACTGATGCTTTTATTCTTGCTCCCTTGCCGGTGAGAAATCCAGATTTATTTCTCCTTTTCCTTTGATTCAATACATCATGCTCTTTTATGTATCACAGCCTGCATTCTGTTGTCATCTCATTCCCCCTTTCTCCTTATGGTTGGGTCTCTCTCTCCCTCTCTCTCTCTCTCTCTCTGGTGTCTCTCAAATCTCCTCATTAGAGGAGGACTGTTCCAACTAGCCAACACCCCCTCCCCCTCACATGCGTGCTCCTGTTTTTAAAGAGACAGAGGCAGCATAAGATCCAAGCCTCTCTCTCCTCTCTCTTTTGCTGCCCTGAAGAGCAGAGATTGCATGCTCCTGTTTTTAAAGAGACAGAGGCAGCATAAGATCCAAGCCTCTGTCTCCTCTCTCTTTTGCTGCCCTGAAGAGTAGAGATGTTTTTTATTTGCTTTCTTAAGCCTTTAGCTCCTTTGACCTCTCCATCTCTGGTCTGTGAATAAAAACATGATTCATCAACATGTACGCAAATTATGAGGTAATAGATAGAGACGGCTAAATCTGTTTATACGATAGTTTATTAGACAGCATTCGTACTTGTGGTAAGATTGTATTCACCACAATTCTGTTTCATTGTGAGATTCGGGGACTACAGGAAATGGACGGCTGAGCATGCCCCCATCCACATCGAAGGGGCTGTAGTGGAGCAGGTCCAGAGCTTCAAGTTCCTAAATCAAATTTTATTTGTCACATACACATGGTTAGCAGATGGTGTCCACATCAGTAAGAAATTAACATGGTCCACACCACTACTGCCATTCATATCCCACTCACCCAGCTCAATGTAACATCGATAGGTTTAGGCTACTACATGATACTAACATTTTCCCTATACCCATCATGAGGTTGCTACAACCTAGCCTACAAATTAAAGTTTATAACGTAAGTGCACAGGTCGAGAGAAATTTGAGTAGTCAATGGGACAGATATTGACACATTCAATACCGCCTTTCACACTCTTGCCTGCATCTAGCTGATTTAGGGTGTAATCATCATCAGTTCTACAGTTGCAAAGAAAAGTTTCTACTGGACAAATTCAGGTATGTTTATCACCTTTTCGTTCCGTTTGCTTCCGTTTATGAAACGGTTTTCAACAGAATCGGCAGAATGAAAACACAGTTCACTTTCATAGCAGCTGCATAACAGCATTATCCCTTTGTTGCATTCCGTCTCGCATCTATGCACTCTCCTCCTCTCACCTTTTCCCTTCACTTGTGGGAACTCCTTAGACTCATCACATATGCTGCTGCTACTGCTTATTATATATCCTGTTGCCTAGTCATTTTACCCTTGCCTATGTGTACATACTGTATCTACCTACTACATACTGCACATCGACTCAGTACTTGTACTCCATGTATGGGGCGGCAGGTAGCCTAGTGGTTAGAGTGTTAGACCAGTAACCGAAAGGTTGCAAGATCGAATCCCCGAGCTGACAAGGTAAAAATCTGTCGTTCTGTCCCTGAGCAATTGGTTCTTAACTGACTTGCCTAGTTAAATAAAGGTTAATATATATATATATAGCCAAGTTATCATTACTCATAGTAGCCCTCACCTCATGAATTGCTTTGAGAGACTTGTCAAGGATCATATCACCTCCACCTTACCTGCCAGCCTAGAACCACTTCAATTTGCTTATCGCCCCAATAGATCCACAGATGATGTAATTGCCTGCACACTGCCCTGTCCCATCTAATCAAGAGGCATACCTATGTAAGAATGCTGTTCATTGACTACAGCTCAGCATTCAACAACATAGTATCCTCCAAGCTCATCATCAAGCTCGAGGCCCTGGGTCTGTACCTTGCCCTGTGCAACTGGGTCCTGGACTTCCTGATGGGTCACCCTCAGGTGGTTAAGGTAGGAAACAACACCCCTTTGCTGATCCTCAACACAGGGGCCCCACAAGGGTGCGTGCTCAGCCCCTCCTGTACTCCCTCTTCACCTATGACTGCATGGCCAAGCAACTAGCCACTTTAATAATGTCTCCATATCTTGCATTACTCATCTCATATGTGTAAACTGCACACTATACTATTCTACGGTATCTTAGTCACTTTAATTGTGTGTAGATATTGCATCACACATCTCATATGTATATACTGTATTCTATACTATGCCACTGTATCTTAGTCCAAAGTCCAATACATTCTTAATCCATTCCTTACTTAGATTTACGTGTATTTTGGTTATATGTTGCGAAACTGTTAGATATTACTGCGCTGTCGGAGCTAGAAGCACAAGCATTTTGCTGCTGTTTGGTATGTGTAACTGGCTGTAAGGGAGTCAGGCACAGGAGAGAAGTTGGGTAGCCAAAGGAGCCTTTTATTTGGGCGAACAAAACACACGGCACTAAACACAATATGGGTTGACATAACCCAGCGCAAACCAGTCTAGCGTGCACATACACAAAACCACAAACAATTCCACACACAGACATGGGGGGGAACAGAGGGTTATATACGTCTAATACTGAGGGAATTGAAACCAGGTGTGTAGGAAAACAAGAAATGGAAAAACGAAAGGTGGATCGGCGATGGCTAGAAAGCCGGTGACGTCGACCGCCGACCGAACAAGGAGAGGAACCGACTTCGGCGGAAGTGGTGACGGCTACAACCCGCAATAACATCTGCTAAACACTGGTTTGTGACCAATACAATTTGATTTATTCCTTGTGTCATTATCTTTCTATTATTTCTGTTTTTCTTCTCTCTGCATTGTTGGGAAGGACCCGTAAGCATTTCACTGTTACTCTACCTGTTGTTTACGAAGCGTGTTACAAATAAAATGGATGTGTATCACCTTCAATAAACCCACATAGTACTAATAATATATGGACATTGGTTTGATATGACATCAGATGAATAACATTGACATACGATACTTAAATGAGAAAACAGGTCTTCTTAAATCCCCATTTTGAACCTACGTTTAATGTCAGGACATGATATATTAACATCCAAAGTTGGGACTTCATTGAAAGATATAGAGAGAGAGGATGCTGAGTAAAACATCTCTGTGACACAGTGAAGGAGAATTGCTTTACACATTGTCCTCCTTTAGTCTCTCTTTAGTTGCGCCCAGTGTTTCGCTGACTCCGCCCTCCCGCTTATCCAATCGCCATGTCTCTCCCTATCACACACTCAGCTGGCATGTTGGCGATGTGTTTATCCAGTCAATTACCTGGGATGAGATCAGACTGAGCTGAGCTGGGAATAAATAGACTGAGAGGACTGACACCCCCCCCCACCACATTGCGAGCAAAACATTCCAGCAACCCCCCTCTTGACAGCAGAGAGAATTTAAAAATGTTGTGCAATTCTACACATTTTGCCATGGGGCGTAGAGAAAATGGTGCAGTTTAAAGCAAGTTTACATCAATTCTGCATATTCTGCCATGAGAGAAGATTTTTCTATTTTTTTAAACACATTTTATGCAATTCTACTTATTTTGCCATGGAGTGGAGAGGAAAATTATCTGTTTTACAGCAAATTTCACGCAATTTTACACATTTTGCCATAGGGTGGTGAAATGTTTGCAGTTTATAATGTGATATCTGACTGAGACTGACTAACAAAATCAACAGGGGCCCTCCGGCCGGTAATTCGACCATGATTACTAAATTTAGATAGCTGGCCGCTAGACTAATTTACCAATCTAAAATTATTTGCTGACATGGTCTAATTGAAATTGCACCTTGTGTATTCTACCCTCTTACGAAAAAAAATGCTTCAAAAGGGTTGTTCTGCTGTCCCCATAGGAAAGGGTTCTACATGGAACCCAAAAGGGTTCTTCAAATGTTTCTCCTTTGGGGACAGCCAAAGAACCCTTTTAGGTTCAAGATAGCACTTTTTTTCTAAATGTGTACTATTCTAAGTTGAGACCCCAACTGAGTAAAAAAAACAAGTATATACAGCATATATACAAAAGTATGTAAACACCCCTTCAAATGAGTGGATTCTGCCATTTCAGCCACACCGTTTGCTGACAGGTGTATAAAATCGAGCACCCAGCCATGTAATCTCTTAAATAAACATTGTAAGTAGAATGACCTTACTGAAAAGCTCAGTGACTTTCAATGTGGCAATGTCATAGGATGCCACCTTTCCAACTAGTCAGTTCATCAAATTTCTGCCCTGCTAGAGCTGCCCCAGTCGTGTGTGTGTCTCTCTCATATATATATATATATATATATATATATATACACATACATACATACATACATACATACACACACACACACACAGTACGTCGCAGAAGTTTTAGGCAGGTGTGAAAAAATGCTGTAAAGTAAGAATGCTTTCAAAAATAGACATGTTAATTGTTTGTATTTATCAATTAACAAAATGCAAAGTGAGTAAACAGAAGAAAAATCTACATCAAATCCATATTTGGTGTGACCACCCTTTGCCTTCAAAACAGCCTCAATTCTTCTAGGTACACTTGCACACAGTTTTTGAAGGAACTCGGCAGGTAGTTTGGCCCAAACATCTTGGAGAACTAACCACAGTTCTTCTGAGGATTTAGGCAGCCTCCGATGCTTCTCCCTCTTCATGTAATCCCAGACAGACTTGATGATGTTGAGATCAGGGCTCTGTGGGGGCTATACCATCACCTCCAGGACTCCTTGTTCTTCTTTACGCTGAAGATAGTTCTTAATAACTTTCGTTGTATGTTTGGGGTCGTTGTCATGCTGCAGAATACATTTGGGGCCAATCAGATGAGTCCCTGATTGTATTGCATGATGGATAAGTATCTGCCTGTACTTTTCAGCATTGAGGAGACCATTAATTCTGACCAAATCCCCCACTCCTTTTGCAGAAATTAAGCCCCAAACTTGCAAGGAACCTCCACCATGCTTCACTGTTGCCTGCAGACACTAATTTGTGTACCGCTCTCAGCAAACAAACTGCCTTCTGCTACAGCCAAATATTTCAAATTTTGACTCATCAGTCCAGAGCACCTGCTGCCATTTTTATGCACCCCAGTTCTTGTGTTTTCGTAGTTAGTTGAGTTGCTTGGCCTTGTTTCCACGTCGGAGGTATGGCTTTTTGGCTGCAAGTCTTCCATGAAGGCCACTTTTGACCAGACTTCTCTGGACAGTAGATGGGTGTACCAGGGTCCCACTGTTTTCTGCCAATTCTGAGCTGATGGCACTGCTCTACATATTCCGATTGCGAAGGGAAGTAAGCATGATGTGTCTTTCATCTGCTGCAGTAAGTTTCCTCGGCCAAACACTGCGACTACGGTCCTCAACGTTGCCCGTTTCTTTGTGTTTCTCAAAAGAGCTTGGACAGCACATCTGGAAACCTGTTTTCCTTGACAATTCTGCCTGGGAGAGACCTTGCTGATGCAGTACAACTACCTTGCATCTTGTTGCTGTACTCAGTCTTGCCATGGTGTGTGACTTTTGACAGTAAACTGTCTTTAGAAACCTGACCTTGTTAGCTGAGTTTGGCTGATCCTCACCCAGTTGTATTCCTCCTACACAGCTGTTTCTGCTTCAGTTAATGGTTGTGTTTCAACCTACATATTGAATTGATGATCATTAGCACCTGTTTGGTATAATTGTTTAATCATACACCTGACTATATGCCTACAAAATCCCTGACTTTCTACAAGTGTACCTACAAGAATTGATGCTGTTTTGAAGGCAAAGGGTGGTCACGCCAAATATGGATTTGATTTTTCTGTTCACTCGCTTTGCATTTAGTTAAATATAATCTATTAACATGTCTATTTTTGAAACTGCATAAAACTTTTGCACAGCTGTCATCAAGGCAAAGGGTGGCTACTATGAAGAATCAAATATAAAATATATTTTGATTTGTTTAAAAAAAAAAAATGGTTACTACATGATTCCATATAAAGGGGCTCCTGAGTGGCGCAGTGGTCTACGGCACTGCATCTCAGTGCTAGAGGCGTCAATTCAGACCATGGTTCAATCCTGGGCTGTAACGCAACTGGCCGTGATTGGAAGGGAAAGGGGAAAGGGGATACCTAGTCAGTTGTACAACTGAATGCCTTCAACTGAAATGTGTATACCTCATTTAACACAAGCCCTCTGAATCAGAGTAAGGACAGATGCTGAGAGACGAGAAGCAAGTACAGGGAGTGAACATTTAATAAATAACGGACATGAAACAAAACACTGACAGCGTCTGGACAGGAGAAACAAAATGACATTAACGCTGACACGGGGATCAAACTGAGGAACAGGCAGATAGAGGGGGCAATAAACAAAGTGCTTTACAGATACGATCAACAAACTGTCGATAAGCAACTGCTTGTTACGGTTACGTTTAGGGTTAGGGTTTGGTTTAGAATGAGTGTAAGGGTTAAGGTTAGGGTAAATATAATCTCAAAATGGCTTCTAGGGCTCATGGGAGTCCTTATGTCCCAACATTTTTGTCCTTGAATCCCTGAAACACAAATACACTCAAGTTACAATCCAGCACTCAGAGTTATTGTCACATACTTTCTGCTGTGCAGTATGCCACATCGGGTCAACAGATGCCAAATGTGTATGTGTGTGCCTGCCATGGGGCTGTGAGGGAATTTGAGCGATTTGTCAAAAGCATAACTTTATTAATACGCAAGGGGATCCCGAAGGGGCAAAAGCATGATGCGCCTATGAGTAAGCTGAGGCCCAGGTGGCCACACAGCTGATAGCTACTCTCAATGACAGTCACCATCCTTAGAGAAAACAGGCCACGCTGATTCATTCGCATCATCAAACATTATATAATGGATCCTCTCTGAAACGCATCTGTGGAACTTTACAAAAACATTCAACGGCAAAGAAGGGTTTTCCTATGTTGTCAAGTGAAATAACAGCAAGGAGAGATAGACCAGCATTAAACAGAAACCTACTCTCTTGACCTTCCATCTGTTTAAAAGGATCATCAAGTTCACATCTTAGTTGTAACCACCCCCTAACAAATACATCTAGATTTGTGAATGTGTGTTGGAATTTTGATACTAAAGGCTTGGCAGCAGAACAGAAGTAGCATGATCGATCAGGGAAGATGGGTAATGCTGCTCTATCTACTGGTCATTAGAGTGCATTGACATGTGACCTCTGGTATTGTTAACACAGTCACAACTTACACTTCTCACATACCATTACAGTTATGCAAACCTTGTACTTTTGGAGGTCTACTTTTTCCGTCGGGGGTACGCCAAATAAAAATGTGATTCACATTTAAAAACACATTTTCAAACAGTCCATTTATATTTTCCAACGGGGCTATACAATTGGGTGAGGTTTTTTTTCTCACGTGAGTAGCCTGGATTCAGTGCCAAAAATAAAATGAAACCGTCTAGTCTTCAGCGAAATAACAACAATGTCAAATACAGGTAGCCTAGCCAAATAATTAACATCCAATCATATTAACCATTGCTCTCTCGTGGGAATTTCACTAACGTCCGTATGTAGCCAAAGTAGCTGTTGCTCATTCCGTTTGTCATGTTGGCATAAAGGGATCGGGAGACAGGTGCAGGAATGCGTGATATGTTTTTTTATTTACCCAAATTACAGCATGCCATGTAAAGGCAAGGGGATGAAGACCAACCAAACATGTATACAAAACACAGGGTTGAAACCCAAACAAAAGAGCGAGGAGTACCTCGAATACATACACCGGGGTGAGACCCGTAACACACACGCACACAATGATACCACACGGGACGAGACCCGTAATCATCTGCGCAATACAAGCAGCAAGAAAGTCAAAACAAGCACAGGTACTCACACAACCAACAGACATTGGAACACTAATCGACAGCCCAATGGCGAACCAAAGGGAACATTTATACAATTACAATCAGGGAAATGGGGACCAGGTGTGCATAATGAAAGTTTCGGAGGGATTTGCTCGAAAATTGATAAATGTTTTAAAAAAGTAAGAAACACTACCAGCAGTACTACACCTGCACCTGTCGATGACACAAGTTGGTGGTGCTTCCACGACCACATCCAATGCTAGCATTAGTAATTGTACATTTGTTGTTAGCCCAGTTAGCATGGACACTGACAGTTGTGAATCTGATGCAGCCGAAGAGCTACTACTCCCTTACCTGGGAAAGCACCGAACAACAGACAGGGACTTGGATCATCGAAGAGGCGCAAATATGATGAGAACTACATTGATTTGGGGTTCACTTAAATTGGGTGTAGTGCCTTTCCTCAGCCACACTTTCTTTCCTTGGCCGCCTCTCCTTCCAGTTCTCTGCTGCCAATGACTGGAACGAACTACAAAAATCTCTGAAACTGGAAACACTTATCTCCCTCACTAGCTTTAAGCACCAACTGTCAGAGCAGCTCACAGATTACTGCACCTGTACATAGCCCACCTATAATTTATCCCAAACAACTACCTCTTTCCCTACTGTATTTAATTAATTAATTTATTTTGCTCCTTTGCACCCCATTATTTTTATTTCTACTTTACACATTCTTCCATTGCAAAACTACCATTCCAGTGTTTTACTTGCTATATTGTATGTACTTTGCCACCATGGCCATGTTTGCCTTTACCTCCCTTCTCACCTCATTTGCTCACATCGTATATAGACTTGTTTATACTGTATTATTTACTGTATGTTTGTTTTACTCCATGTGTAACTCTGTGTCGTTGTATGTGTAGAACTGCTTTGCTTTATCTTGGCCAGGTCGCAATTGTAAATGAGAACTTGTTCTCAACTTGCCTACCTGGTTAAATAAAGGTGAAATAAAAAATAAATAAATAAAATAAACAGTGTGTTATAAGTGCAAAAGCACCTCACAATATCTCACAACTCAATGAAACCTTCACTCTTGTGCAGACATTTCAAAACAAAATATGCCAATTTGAAAGAACATTTTGGGGCGATAATTAAGAGTAGTAAGACATGTATTAAAGCAACATATACCATTACTAATAAGGGGCTAGAAGAGTCTTACATGGCGAGCTACCGAGTGGCTAGGACAGGCAAGCCCCATACTATTGTGGAGGACTTAATTCTTCCTGCTGCTGCTGAGGATATGGCTGGGACAATGCTGGGGGAAAAGGCCAACAAAAACTATACAGACACTGCCTTCATCAAACAACACTGTTTCACGATGCATCAGTGCCATGGCAGGAGATGTTTTGAAACAATTACTGCTTTGCATACAAGCCAGTGAATTATATGCGTTTGTTTTACTCACTGCTTTAGCACACTCTGCCAACCCTGATGTCCTTGCTATGTCTGAATCCTGGCTTAGGAAGGCCACCAAAAATTTGGAGATTTCCATACCCAACTATAACATTTTCTGTCAAGATAGAACTGCCAAAGGGGGAGGAGTTGCAGTCTACTGCAGAGATAGCCTGCAAAGTAATGTCATACTTTCCAGGTCCATACCCAAACAGTTAGAACTTCTAATTTTAAAAATTAATCTCTTCAGAAATAAGTCTCTCACTGTTACCGCCTGCTACCGACCCCCCTCAGCTCCCAGCTGTCCCAGCAATTTGTGAATTGATCGCCCCCCATCTAGCTTCAGAGTTTGTTCTGTTAGGTGACCTAAACTAGGATATGCTTAACACCCCGGCAGTCCTACAATCTAAGCTAGATGCCCTCAATCTCACACAAATCATCAAGGAGCCAACCAGGTACAACCCTAAATCTGTAAACAAGGGCACCCTCATAGACGTTATCCTGACCAACTGGCCCTCCAAATACACCTCCGCTGTCTTCAATCTGGATCTCAGCGATCACTGCCTCATTGCCTGTATCCGCTACGGGTCCGCAGTCAAATGACCACCCCTAATCACCGCCAAACGCTCCCTAAAACACTTCTGCGAGCAGGCCTTTCTAATCGACCTGGCCCGGGTATCCTGGAAGGATATTGACCTCATCCCGTCAGTTGAGGATGCCTGGTCATTCTTTAAAAGTAACTTCCTCACCATCTTAGATAAGCGTGCTCCGTTAAAAAAATGCAGAACTAAGAACAGATATAGCCCCTGGTTCACTCCAGACCTGACTGCCCTCGACCAGCACAAAAACATCCTGTGGCGTTCTGCATTAGCATTGAATAGTCCCCACGATATGCAACTGTTCAGGGAAGTCAGGAACCAATACACGCAGTCAGTTAGGAAATCAAAGGCCAGCTTTTTCAAGCAGACATTTGCATCCTGTAGCTGTAACTCTAAAAAGTTCTGGGACACTGTAAAGTCCATGGAGAACAAGAGCACTGTTACAGACCTATATCCATCCTGCCCTGCCTATCTAAGGTCTTCGAAAGCCAAGTCAACAAACAGATCACTGACCATCTCAAATCCGCTGTGCAATCTGGTTTCCGAGTCGGTCACGGGTGCAACTCAGCCACGCTCAAGATACTAAACGATATCATAACCGCCATCGATAAAAGACAGTACTGTGCAGCCATCTTCATCGACCTGGCCAAGGCTTTCGACTCTGTCAATCATCATTATCTTATCGGCAGACTCAGTAGCATCGGTTTTTCTAATGACTGCCTTGCCTGGTTCACCAACTACTTTGCAGACAGAGTTCAGTGTGTCAAATCGGAGGGCATGTTGTCCGGTCCTCTGGCAGTCTCTATGGGGGTGCCACAGGGTTCAATTCTCGGGCAGACTCTTTTCTCTGTATATATCAATGATGTTGCTCTTGCTGCGGGCGATTCCATGATCCACCTCTACACAGACGACACCATTCTGTATACTTCTGGTCCTTCCTTGGACACTGTGCTATCTAACCTCCAAACGAGCTTCAATGCCATACAACACTCCTTCCGTGGCCTCCAACTGCTCTTAAACGCTAGTAAAACCAAATGCATGCTTTTCAACCGTTCGCTGCCTGCACCCGCACGCCCGACTAGCATCCACATCCTGGATGGTTCCGACCTAGAATATGTGGACATCTATAAGTACCTAGGTGTCTGGCTAGACTGTTAACTATCCTTCCAGACTCATATTAAACATCTCCAATCCAAAATCAAATCTAGAATCGGCTTTCTATTTCGCAACATAGCTTCCTTCACTCACGCCGCCAAACTTACCCTAGTAAAACTGACTATCCTACCGATCCTCGACTTCGGTGATGTCATCTACAAAATAGCTTCCAATACTCTACTCAGAAAACTGGATGCAGTTCATCACAGTGCCATCCGTTCTGTTACTAAAGTACCTTATACCACCCACCACTGAGACCTGTATGCTCTAGTTGGCTGGCCCTCGCTACATATTTATCGCCAGACCCACTGGCTCCAGGTCATCTACAAGTCCATGCTAGGTAAAGCTCCGCCTTATCTCAGTTCACTCGTCACGATGGCAACACCCACCTGTAGCACACGCTCCGGCAGGTGTATCTCACTGATCATCCCTAGAGCCAACACCTCATTTGGCCACCTTCCTTCCAGTTTTCTGCTGCCTGTGACTGGAACGAATTGCAAAAATCGTTGAAGTTGGAGACTTTTATCTCCCTCACCAACTTTAAACATCTGCTATCTGAGCAGCTAACCGATCGCTGCAGCTGTACATAGTCCTTCGGTAAATAGCCCACCCAATTTACCTACCTCATCCCCATACTGTTTTTATTTATTTACTTTTCTGCTCTTTTGCACACCAGTATCTCTACCTGCACATGACCATCTGATCATTGTAATTATTCATCTGCTAAATTGTAATTATTCGCCTACCCTCCTCATGCCTTTTGCACACAATGTACAGTGCCTTGCGAAAGTATTCGGCCCCCTTGAACTTTGCGACCTTTTGCCACATTTCAGGCTTCAAACATAAAGATATAAAACTGTATTTTTTTGTGAAGAATCAACAACAAGTGGGACACAATCATGAAGTGGAACGACATTTATTGGATATTTCAAACTTTTTTAACAAATCAAAAACTGAAAAATTGGGCGTGCAAAATTATTCAGCCCCTTTACTTTCAGTGCAGCAAACTCTCTCCAGAAGTTCAGTGAGGATCTCTGAATGATCCAATGTTGACCTAAATGACTAATGATGATAAATACAATCCACCTGTGTGTAATCAAGTCTCCGTATAAATGCACCTGCACTGTGATAGTCTCAGAGGTCCGTTAAAAGCGCAAAGAGCATCATGAAGAACAAGGAACACACCAGGCAGGTCCGAGATACTGTTGTGAAGAAGTTTAAAGCCGGATTTGGATACAAAAATATTTCCCAAGCTTTAAACATCCCAAGGAGCACTGTGCAAGCGATAATATTGAAATGGAAGGAGTATCAGACCACTGCAAATCTACCAAGACCTGGCCGTCTCTCTAAACTTTCAGCTCATACAAGGAGAATACTGATCAGAGATGCAGCCAAGAGGCCCATGATCACTCTGGATGAACTGCAGAGATCTACAGCTGAGGTGGGAGACTCTGTCCATAGGACAACAATCAGTTGTATATTGCACAAATCTGGCCTTTATGGAAGAGAGGCAAGAAAGCCATTTCTTAAAGATATCCATAAAAAGTGTTGTTTAAAGTTTGCCACAAGCCACCTGGGAGACACACCAAACATGTGGAAGAAGGTGCTCTGGTCAGATGAAACCAAAATTGAACTTTTTGGCAACAATGCAAAACGTTATGTTTGGCGTAAAAGCAACACAGCTGAACACACCATCCCCACTGTCAAATATGGTGGTGGCAGCATCATGGTTTGGGCCTGCTTTTCTTCAGCAGGGACAGGGAAGATGGTTAAAATTGATGGGAAGATGGATGGAGCCAAATACAGGACCATTCTGGAAGAAAACCTGATGGAGTCTGCAAAAGACCTGAGACTGGGATGGAGATTTGTCTTCCAACAAGACAATGATCCAAAACATAAAGCAAAATCTACAATGGAATGGTTAAAAAATAAACATATCCAGGTGTTAGAATGGCCAAGTCAAAGTCCAGACCTGAATCCAATCGAGAATCTGTGGAAAGACCTGAAAACTGCTGTTCACAAATGCTCTCCATCCAACCTCACTGAGCTCGAGCTGTTTTGCAAGGAGGAATGGGAAAAAATGTCAGTCTCTCGATGTGCAAAACTGATAGAGACATACCCCAAGCGACTTACAGCTGTAATCGCAGCAAAAGGTGGCGCTACAAAGTATTAACTTAAGGGGGCTGAATAATTTTGCACGCCCAATTTTTCAGTTTTTGATTTGTTAAAAAAGTTTGAAATATCCAATAAATGTCATTCCACTTCATGATTGTGTCCCACTTGTTGTTGATTCTTCCCCTACAAAATACAGTTTTATATCTTTATGTTTGAAGCCTGAAATGTGGCAAAAGGTCGCAAAGTTCAAGGGGGCCGAATACTTTCGCAAGGCACTGTATATAGACTCTTTTTTTTCCCCCTACTGTGTTATTGACTTGTTTATTGTTTACTCCATGTGTTACTCTGTGTTGTTGTCTTTTCACACTGTTATGCTTTATCTTGGCCAGGTCACAGTTGTAAATGAGAACTTGTTCTCAACTAGCCTACCTGGTTAAATAAAGGTGAAATAAAAATGTTTAAAAAATATGCGTTACAGCTGGATGAGTCAACAGATGTGGTGGGCCTGGAACAGCTCCTGGTATATGTCCGTTACGTTTACGGGGGGTCAATTAGGGAAGACATCCTCTTCTGCAAACCACTGGAAATCAGGACAAGAAAGGATATTTTTTAAGTACTGGACAGCTCTGTGACATCAAATGGACTTTGTTGGTCAAGATGTGTTGGTATCTGTACTGATTAGTACAAAAACCATGACAGGGAGACATAGTAGAGTGGTAACATGCGTGCAAGCAGTTACTCCCGACACCATTTGGGTACACTGCAGCATCCACCGAGAGGCTCTTGCTTCCAAAGGAATGCCTGGCAGCTTGAAAGTCGTTTTGGACACTACAGTAAAAATGGTTAACTTTGTTCAAGCAAGGCCTGTGAACTCTCGTGTATTTTCTGCACTATGCAATGATATGTGCAGCGAAAATGTTAAGCTTTTACAACATACAGAAGTGCGCTGGTTATCAAGGGGCAAAGTATTGACACGTTTTTTTAAATTTAGATACTAGCTTAAATGTTTCTTTACTTAAAGAAAACTTTCTTTACTTACATTAACAAGGACACACTGGTCTTTCCATCAATATATGATTTATTGTGTGCAAATGAACTCAAGCTTACGGACAATGTCAAATGTGATATAGCGAAGCACCTGAGTGAGTTGGGTGCGCAATTATGAAAGTACTTTCCCAAAACGGATGACACAAACAACTGGATTCGTTATCCCTTTCATGCCCTGCCTCCAGTCCACTTACCGATATCTGAACAAGCGAGCCTCATCGAAATTACAATAAGCGGTTCTGTGAAAATTTAATTTAATCAGAATCCACTGCCAGATGTCTAGATTGGGCTGTTCTCAGAGTATCCTGCCTTTGCAAATCGCGCTGATGCCCTTTGCAACCACGTACCTATGTGAGAGTGGATTCTCGGCCCTCACTAGCATGAAAACCAAATACAGGCATAGACTGTGTGTGGAAAATTATTTAAGACTGAGACTCTCTCTAATACAACCAAACATTACAGAGTTACATGCATCACAAACATACCCTTGTAAAACTGACCATCCTACCAATCCTCGACTTTGGCGATGTAATTTACAAAATAGCCTCCAATACCCTACTCAACAAATTGGATGCAGTCTATCACAGTGCAATCCGTTTTGTCACCAAAGCCCCATATACTACCCACCATTGCGACCTGTACGCTCTCGTTGGCTGGCCCTCGCTTCATACTCGTCGCCAAACCCACTGGCTCCATGTCATCTACAAGACCCTGCTAGGTAAAGTCCCTCCTTATCTCAGCTCGCTGGTCACCATAGCATCTCCCACCTGTAGCACATGCTCCAGCAGGTATATCTCTCTAGTCACCCCCAAAACCAATTCTTTCTTTGGCCGCCTCTCTTTCCAGTTCTCTGCTGCCAATGACTGGAACGAACTACAAAAATCTCTGAAACTGGAAACACTTATCTCCCTCACTAGCTTTAAGCACCAACTGTCAGAGCAGCTCACAGATTACTGCACCTGTACATAGCCCACCTATAATTTAGCCCTATCAACTACCTCTTTCCCAACTGTATTTAATTAATTTATTTATTTTGCTCCTTTGCACCCCATTATTTTTATTTCTACTTTGCACATTCTTCCATTGCAAAACTACCATTCCAGTGTTTTACTTGCTATATTGTATTTACCTTGCCACCAAGGCCTTTTTTGCCTTTACCTCCCTTCTCACCTAATTTGCTCACATTGTATATAGACTTGTTTATACTTTATTATTGACTGTATGTTTGTTTTACTCCATGTGTAACTCTGTGTTGTTGTATCTGTCGAACTGCTTTGCTTTATCTTGGCCAGGTCGCAATTGTAAATGAGAACTTGTTCTCAACTTGCCTACCTGGTTAAATAAAGGTAAAATAAAAATAAATAAAAATTTCAAGCATACCCTTCTCATTAACCTGTGGTGAGTTATTCACCATTTTAGATGAACAAATATAGTTTTATATGTAAAATGGCTAAATAAAGAGAAAATTATTGATTATTATAATATTATTATTTGTGCCCTGGTCCTAGAAGAGCTCTTTGTCACTTCCCACGAGCAGGGTTGGGACAAAAACTCACACTCATTCTTATGTTTAATAAATGTATCGTATAGTGTGTGTGTGTGGCAGGCTTACAATGATGTAAGCCTAAAAAACAACATTTGAGAGTGCGCTGACCCTGGTGCTATGCTATGTATGCAGCTGGAGGTTGAATGTTTGAAGGGGTACGGGACTATAAAAAGTTTTGGAACCACTGCACTACAGGGTCACTGGGTCACCCGCGGGGCGGTTGAGCTGACGTAGGCTAATGCGATTAGCATGAGGTTGTAAGTAACAAGAACATTTCCCAGGACATAAACATATATGATATTGTCAGAAAGCTTAAATTCTTGTTAATCTAACTGCACTGTCCAATTTACAGTAGCTTTTACAGTGAAATAATATAATGCTATTGTTTGAGGAGAGTGCACAGTTATGAACTTGAAAATGTATTAATAAACCAATTAGGCACATTTGGGCAGTCTTGATACAAAATTTTGAACAGAAATGCAATGGTTAGTTGGAGCAGTCTCAAACATTGCACATACACTGCATGCCATCTAGTGGCCAAAATCTCAATTGCGCCTGGGCTGGAATAATACATTGAGGCCTTTCTTTTGCATTTCAAATATGATGGTACCATTTTTTTCCTTCGTGTTATCTTTTACCAGATCTAATGTGTTATATTTTCCTAATTTAACATTTCCACAAACGTCAAAGTGTTTCCTTTCAAATGGTATGAAGAATATTCATATCCTTGCTTCAGGTCCTGAGCTAGAGGCTAGATTTGGGTATGTCATTTTAGGCAAAATTTTCAAAAAAAGGTTTGATCCTGTCTGGTTTTAACCAGACAGTGTGTGTGTGTGTGTGTGTGCTGCCAAATCAGGCTATTGGTACTACAGTGCATCAAAGCATGAACTAATGTGGACATCTACTGGTTATTTATGGGAAGTGCAAGGTCATGTATAAGAGGTAAAAAGGCCTTACAACAAGCTGAGAAAACTTGAAATTCTCATTAGGTGAAATTCAAGATTCAAATAGCACTCAATGTTTATGATTACAGCCTGTATGAGGTTGCAGGTTAGGGTTTTTCGTTGTGAATCTTGTTCTGGAGGCAGCTCTGCAGAGTGGTCACTAGCTGGCACATACACAAAGTCCTCAAATCTGATTTTAAATAGAACCATAACCTTAACCACACTGTTAACCCTAACCTTAACCACAATGCTAACCCTAATGCCTAATCCTAACCTTAAATTAAGACCAAAAAGCACATTTTAGTATTAATGAATTTTTACAATATAGCCAATTTAGACTTTGCAGCTGGCCTAATTAAGGGGAAATCGCACCCAACTGGGCACAGACTGTACACAGAAAGTTTAAATCAAATTTTATAGGTTGCATACACATATTTTGCAGATGTTATCACAGTTGTCGCGAAATGCTTATGTTCCGAGCTCCAACAGTGCAGTAATAACAATACACGCAAATCCCAAAAATAAAAAGTAGGCTAAGGAATTAAGAAATATATAAATATTAAAGCAAGCAATGTCAGACTCCTGAATATAAATATACAGTGCATTCTGAAAGTATTCAGACCATTTCCCTTTTTCCACATTTGGTTATTTTACAGCCCTACTTAAATACATGTTTTCCTCATCAATCTACACACAATATACCATAATGACAAAGCAAAAACAAGTTTTTAGAAATGTTTGCAAATGTTGTTTTTTTTAAATACAGAAATCATTTATTTATATAAGTATTCAGACCCTTTGCTATGAGACTCCAAATTGAGCTCAGGTGCATCCTGTTTCCATTGATCATCCTTGAGATGTTTCTACAACTTGATTGGAGTCCACCTGTGTTAAATTAAATTGATCAGACATGATTTGGAAAGGCACACACACCTGTCTATATAAGGCCCCACAGTTGACAGTGCATGTAAGAGCATGTAAAACCAAGGAATTGTCCGAAGAGCTCAGAGACAGGATTGTGTCGAGGCACAGATCTGGGGAATGGTACCAAAACATTTCTGCAGCATTGAAGATCCCCAAGAACACAGTGCCCTCCATCGTTCTTAAATGGAAGAGGTTTGGAACCACCAAAACTCCTTCTAGAGCTGGCCGGCCAGCCGGACTGAGCAATCGGGGGAGAAGGGCCTTGGTTGGGGAGGTGACCAAGAACCCAATGGTCGCTCTAGAGTTCTTCTGTTGAGATGGGTGAACCTGCCAGAAGGACAACCATCTCTGCAGCACTCCACTAATCAGGCCTTTATGGTAGAGTGGCCAGAGGGAAGCCACTCCTCGGTAAAATTCATATGACAGCCCCTTTGGAAATTCATATGACAGCCCCCATGGAGTTTGCCAGAAGGCACCTAAAGGACTCTCAGACCTTGAGAAACAAGATTCTCTGGTCTGATGAAACCAAGATTGAACTCTTTGGCCTGAATGCCAAGGGTCACGTCTGGCGGAAACCTGGCACCATCCCTATGGTGAAATCATGGTGGTGGCAGCATCATGCTGTGGGGATGTTTTTCAGCGGCAGGGACTGAGAGACTAGTCAGGATCGAGGGAAAGATGAACAATGCAAAGTACAGAGAGATCCTTTATGAAAACCTGCTCCAGAGCACTCAGGACCTCAGACTGGGGCAAAGGTTCACCTTCCAACAGGACAACAACCCTAAGCACACAGCCATGACAACGCAGTAGTTGCTTCGGGACAAGTCTCTGAATATCCTTGAGTGGCCCAGCCAGAGCCCGGACTTGAACCCGATCGAACATCTTTGGAGAGACTTGAAAATAGCTGTGCAGCGACGCTCCTCATCCCACTTGACAGAGCGTGAGAGGATCTGCATAGAAGAATGGGAGAAACTCCCCAAATACAGGTCTGCCAATCTTGTAGGTTCATACCCAAGAATACTCGAGGCTGCCAAAGGTGCTTCAACAAAGTACTGAGTAAAGAGTCTGAATACTTATGTTTTTTTTAATACATTTTACATTCATACATTTATACATTCTATACCAATATTTGTTTGTCATTATGGGGTATTGTGTGTAGATTAATGAGGGGGAAAAACTATTTCATCAATTTTGGAATAAGGCTTTAATGTAACAAAATGTGGAAAAATTCAAGGGGTCTGAATACTTTCCAAATGCACTTTTTATGTATATGATGGTGTGTATAGACATGGACAGTACATGAATAGAAAATGTCTGTACAGCAGTAGATATATAGGATGAGTCTTTTCTAGGATACAGTATATACGTATGAAGTGGGCAAAACAGTAAGTAAACATTATTAAAGTGTTCAATGACTATGCAAATATGGTAGTAGTTTCTAAGGTGCAGGGTTGAGTACCGGGTTGAAGCTGGATAGTGGTATCTATTTAACAGTCTGATTGCCTGGAGATATGAGTTGTTTTTCAGTCTCTCAGTCCCAGCTTTGATGCACCTGTAGGGTCAACTGTTCCACTTCTAGTTTTGATTTACATTGTGTTGAGTTTTCAATAATTGTGAGTTTGAAGTAAAATCAACAAAACATTTCACAATGCCATTGGAAAGTTAGGTGAAAAAAATACAAAATGCCCTTACAATGATGACTGGTGTAAATCCAACTAGTTTTCAATGTTGATTTAACATCATCATATTGATTTTTTGGGAGGTTAAAATGACGTGGAAACAATGTTGATTCAATCAGTTTTTGGCCAGTGGATCAGTCCTGCCTCCAGGACAGGACTCATGAGAATAAATGTCAATCTACTATGAGGTCAAGGAAAGAAATTCCATTAGAGAATACTCAAACATCAAACAAGTGCATCTTTCAACAATATATGAATGCAATACACATATTAAAAATATGTTTGCAATAATACATACTATTAATACAAAAGTATGTGGACATTCCTTCAAATGAGGGATTCTGCTATTTCAGCCACACCCGTTGCTGACAGGTGTACAAAATCGAGCTCACAGCCATGCACTCTCCATAGACAAACGTTGGCAAACAAATGGCCTTAATGAAGAGCTCAGTGACTTTCAACGCGGCACTGTCATAGGATACCACCTTTCCAACTCGTCAGTTCGTCAAATTTCTGCCGTGCTAGAGCTTCCGTGGTCAACTGTAAGTGCTGTTATTGTGAAGTGGAAACGTCTAGGAGCAACAATGGTTCTGCCGCGAAGTAGTAGGCCACACAACCTCACAGAACGGAACCGCTGAGTGCTGAAGTGTGTAGCGCATAGAAATAATTTGTCCTTGGTTGCAACACTCACTACCGAGTTCAAACTGAAATGAATGAAATGGGTTTTCATGGCAGAGCAGCTGCACACAAGCCTAAGATCACCACAAGCAATGCCAAGCATTGGCTGGAGTTGTGTAAGCTCACCGCCATTGGACTCTGGAGCAGTGGAAATGCGTTCTCTTGAGTGATGAATCACGCTTAACCATCTGGCAATCCCACTGACGAATCTGGGTTTGGTGGATGCAAGAACGCTACCTGCCCTGATGCATATTGCCAACTGTAAAGTTTGGTGGAGGAGGAATAATGGTCTGGGGCTGTTTTTATGGTTTGGGCTAGGCCCCTTAGTTCCAGTGAAGGGAAATCTTAACGCTACAGCATACAATGACATACTAGACGACTGTGTGCTTCCAACTTCGTGACAGCAGTTTGGGGAAAGCGAGGTTCATACAGAAATTGTTTGTCGAGATCAGTGTGGAAGAACTAGACTAGCCTGCACAGAGCCTTGACCTCAACCCCATCAAACACCTTTGGGATGAATTGGAACGCCGACTGCGAACCAGGCCTAATTGCCCAACATCAGTGCCCAACCTCAATAATGCTCTTGTGGCTGAATGGAAGCAAGTCCCCACAGCAATGTTCCATCATGTAGTGCAGGTGTTTCCAAACTGGGGTATCCCCCAGAGGCATGCACAATGCTGTTGGGGGTATGCCAAATAAAAATGTGATTAATATTTAAAAATATTTTTATTTTTACATTTTAAAAAAAATCACTTTTTTTTTCTTCACATTTTCAAACAGTACATTTATATCGCAGACATTTAGAAACTAAAAATTACCATTTGAAAAAATATGCCACAGGAGTTTTTGGAGCGAGAAAAAAGTGACTTTCGAGTAGTAAGACATGTATAAAAGCAACAGATACCATTAATAAGAAGGGTCTAGAAGCATCTTATGTGATGAGCTACCAAGTGGCTAGGACAGTCAAGTCCCATACTATTGTGGAGGACTTAATTCTTCCTGCTGCTGCTGAGGATATGGCTGGGACAATGCTGGGGGAAAAGACAAGAAAAACTATACAGACAATGTCTTCATCAAACAACACTGTTTCATGACTCATCAGTGACATGGCAGGAGATGTTTTGAAACAATTACTGCTTTGCATACAAGCCAGTGAATTATATGCGTTACAGCTGGATGAGTCAACAGACGTGGAGGGGCCTGGCACAGCTCCTGGTGTCAGGACAAATCAGGACAACATGAGAGGATATTTAAAAACTACTGGACAGTCAAGATGTGTTGGTATGTACTGATGGAGCAAAAGCCATGACAAGGAGACATAGTGGAGTGGTAATGCGCGTGCAAGCAGTTGCTCCCGACACCACTTGAGAACACTGCAGCATCCACCGAGAGGCTCTTGCTGCCAAGGGAATGCCTGACAGCTTGAAAGACATTTTGGACACTACAGTGAAAATGGTTAACTTTGTCCAGCAATGCCCTGTGAACTCTCGGTGCACAATTACGCAGGTACTTTCCCAAAACGGACGACACAAACAACTGGATTCATTTTCCCTTTAATGCTCTGCCTCCAGTCCACTTATATCTGAACAAGAGAGCCTCATCGAAATTGCAACAAGCGGTTCTGTAACAATTTAATTTAATCAGAAGCCACTGCCAGATTTCTGGATAGTGTGAGAGTGGACTCTATGTGAGAGTGGATTCTCGGCCCTCACTAGCATGAAAACTAAACATACAGATAGTGTGAGGTAAATTATTTAAGACTGAGACTCTCTCCAATACAACCCAACATTGCAGAGTTATGTGCAGTTATGTGCAACCTTTCAAGCATACCTTTCTTATTATCCTGTGGTGAGTTATTCACAATTTTTGATGAACAAATAAGGTTTTATATGTAAGAGGGCTAAATAAAGAGAAAAATTATTGATTATCATTATATTATTATTTGTGCCCTCACTTCCCAAGAGCCGGGTTGGGACAAAAACTCACACTCATAGTGTGTGTGTGTGTGTGTGGCAGGCTTACAAGGATGGCAAAAAACAACATTTGAGAGTGCGCTGACCCTGATGCTAGAGGGGGTATGCAGCTGGAGGTTAAATGTTTGAAGGGGTACGGGACTATAAAAGTTTGGGAACCACTGATGTCACGAAAAGCCTTCCCAGAAGAGTGGAGGCTATTATAGCTGCAAAAGGAGAACTAACTACATATTAATGCCCGTGATTTAGTAATGATATTCAACGAGAAAGTTTCCACATACTTTCGGTCATGTAGTGTATTTCTCATGTAGTGTATTTCTAATTTTTTTTTTACACCATAGTCAGAACAAGCTAGAGTACAGATCTACTGTAAAATAAAGGCCATGCACCAAACAATGCACACATCCAGAGTGACGCTATGGAAATGGAAATTCCAGAAGTTCCCAAACTTCATCACTGTTCTGCTCTCTCTTTTCTGCTGCTCGTCTTTGACTAATATTAGTTTGAAAATATATTTGATGACAAAGGATGCCATATGCATATTTCTTTAAAACAGTACACTTCCTCAAATCCTAGGCTTTAGAGGGTGACTTTCTCTTTAAAAAGTACAGTACCTCGTTGACCAAATCGGAGAGTTGTATGTATGAGCGCATATGAATAAGATGTGTAAGTGCGGATACTTTTCTGACCAATCACACCATTAGCTGGGATTACTGACAAGATGTTCACCCAATCGAAGTGGATATTTTTCAGTTAATGGGCTTATCTGGCAGAGTTTGGGATAATGTATCACACAGCTGTTTTTCTCGATTTCGGGGTTATGACAGAATAGAAGGGAGTGGGCGTATTCCTTGAATTGCATTTCGAAAAAGCTACGGACTGTTTAACGAAAAGATAATCCTTGTCGTTATTTCTCTGGAACAAATCTGGATGCGCCACTTGTTATGCTTACGACCAACAGGATTTAACTAAAGAGTTTACGTTTAAACTTTAACACTAAGGTAGCTGGCTGCAGTTCATACATACAGTTGATGGTCTTGTTTATTAGCCGACGCTCTCAGAAGTTCAACGAATGCCATGCGGATTCCCATCGAAAAGTATTGTTTTACAGAGGGAAATCAGAGAGTGGCGCCTCTGATACTGGAAGTAAAGTATCTCTCTGTGTAATACTTATATGGTATTTTTCATTTCAATCTACTTCATGGAGGAATGTGCATGCTCTGTTCCATAATCAATTGACGTGGGGACCTCCGGGGGCTGGCAGAGAACCTGGATGACTGGAGAGTTGGCACTACGCTGAGCCTCGCAGTACAGTAAACCCAGACTCATGCTTTTGTTTATAGACTTTCACCTGAACAACGTTTTGGATGCATCTTTCAACAATGTTGCGACTGGCCTGTAAACAAATAAAGCGGGCGTGCGGTAGGCCCAATTTATGTTTCCGAAAACTCAACAAGTCCTGGATACATTGAATACGATTTTTGTCAAAGGAATAACCAGCGCCAGGTGCACGTTCACAAAGTAACTGTTCCGGCACCCGAATTGCTGCACTCTTTTGTCTCAAGTTTGTTATAGTAGGCCTAGATGGAGTTTTGGCTGACTCATTTTAGTCTTGCCATTTTATTATTTTTAGGCCTAATTACTATCAACAAAATAATACATATTTTAAATTTGTGAGTCGGTGTTAAAATGGTTGAAAATCGGTGCTCCGTTCAAAGGGAAGGGGTCTACCACTGGTTCTCGATATTAAACTCGGCCCAGAGAGCCGAGTTCCTTTGTGGGCTTTTGGACCTCTGTGTTCCAATCGAACTACGCTTCCTCGGGTCATGCTTGGAAGACTTAGCCCGCAAGGACTATCACTCCCTCAGGGACGCCGAGATCAAAGCCAACAACCCTGCTGACCTCTCGAACCTTACCAACATCACCGACGACGTCGTGAGGAGCAAGCTGCTCATCTCCCTCGCACTTCTCAACTCCGACAACCGAGATGCGGCGGGTGTTCTCTTCCGAACGCTCACGCATATCGATAGCGTCATCAACAACTATGGCCTGCAGCTCAACGATGGACGAACGGGGGAGCAGTTCCTTCTCCTCTTCACCATGGCATCCAATCATCCGGCGTTCAGCTTTCACCAGAAACAGGTGCTAAGACAGGAGCTGACCCAGATCCAAGAGATCCTGCAGGTCACCTGTGGAGAGCAGCAGGCCGGGACTGGAGGCTGCAGCGGGACTGGCGCGCTGGCCACCCTGTCTCCTGCCACTAGCATCCCTACCTACATCACTGCGCCCACCCTCAACTCCAGTCAGGCTGGGTGTCCATGTTGTCATAAGGTAGGTCATATATTGTCCCCGTTGTCACTTACTTGATGGCTATATATATATATATATGAATGGTCTTGTGCCACT
This sequence comes from Oncorhynchus mykiss, assembly GCF_057628025.1. Lineage (NCBI taxonomy): Eukaryota > Metazoa > Chordata > Actinopteri > Salmoniformes > Salmonidae > Oncorhynchus > Oncorhynchus mykiss. Next base: position 65,492,654 of record NC_143023.1, on the reverse strand, counting down.
TCCAAGTTTGAGCAGCCATCCAAAACACAAAGTTGTAGTATACCTAACAAGCAAAAAAGTTAGTGAGTGCCAGTGCTCCCAACACTGTCCGGGTTCTGGTATAGTGGTCTAACCTCCACTGGTTCTGGTAGTGATGTTGTACAAGGGCCTTCACATCCTTGACAAATGCATCTTGTGGGTCAGCTCTGTACCCTCTTTGGTATGAGAAGATCATATGAAGGAAAAATGTTTTGTGGTTACACTGTAGGCCTACATTATTTATAACCAATTGAGAATAGAGTGTTGTTACACGGTAAGAACACTGTAGTACGCCTGCTCCTTTTACTTGTGTGGGTTTTTCCAAAAGTATGGGAGGGGGTGATAACGTTATAGTGCTTCCCCCGTTTCCAAGTCAGGCTGAGACAAACTCGAAGGAAAGTGACCTGAAAGGAATTCATTTAACTAAACAAACATGTTTTTCACTGGTCCCCCAGGGGCATGCCTGTCGGTTGTCCCCGACCATTGGTCGTCCCCCTGAGTCCTGAACATTCACTCACAATGTCTGCCTGTAGATTCAGCATGACTTTTACTTCTCTGGAGAACCGGATGTCAACACGGCAATGTGGGAATAGGAAACCACGTCTTCCCCGTTAACAAAATATACAGCTTTCTTTGGTTTTAAAATGGATTGCAAAACGTTAGGAATGATGTTATGACAGTTTAAGGGGCTTTTGACGAACAGGAATATTATAATTTACAAAAAAACAACCTCAAGATACATCTGAAAGTGTGTGTGCGTGTGTGTGCGTATGCATGTCTGCACTAGCGTGTGTGTTTGACAGAGAAAGAGAGTCCAGAACACTTAAAAGGCCAAATATAATGTTACAAATGAAAAATGAACCGTAAACCATCAGTTGGATTTGAACACATTGGCACACAGGTTTAGGATCACTATGAAGGCCTGTTTGTCATTGGTTTAAATCAGAGACACACAGCAGACAAACACAGGGCCGTTCAAACTCGTGGCTGAGAGGAAAGTACCCTGCCTGCTCAAAGGATTGTGGTTGGTTGTATTTAGTGTTGTTTTGGTCTTGGCCTCCGTTAAGTGCAGGCCAGCACATTTCTCAACACTGAAATCAACCCTGTGTGAGAGAGACTCAAGCTCCGGTGAATCACCAGGAAGCTCTCTCTGACTGTTCGAAGAAAAAGCCTTTACGGTCACCCTAACCCAACCAGACATGAAATATAAACCACACTCACATATTAATTATTCATTGAATTATAAACTTATGGTGATGGGTGATGAGAAGAAAGTCAATGAAAAAACTCACACATTTGTTATTAGATAATGTTCTACTTTATTTGGGGTTTAAGCCTTCAGGGAAAAAGGCAGGAGGAACTCCTTAGCGGGGTTTCAGGGCATTATCTGCCAGGACCTTTGCCACTGTCATGCCCGTTTCAGTTCTAAACCTCAGCTCATCCAGCTAGCATCTCTCCTAACAGCAGGATTTCCCCTTTTCCTCAAGAAAAATAGAAGATTTGGCAGGAGTCGATGCGGATGTGGCAGTAGCACACTGTAACGCATACTTAATTGGCTTCAGAGCTTGTCTGTGTGTGTTTAGGTTGCTGCTTGGGTGAGCATGTGTGCTGCATGACCTCTGCTGTTAAACACATCAGCCTCACCACCGAGAGTGCTTCAAAAAGGAAAGAAAGACACAACACATTCGGTTTAAAATCAAGCCATTCCCATGACCAATCAGTTTGAACTGCACAACTCTAGAAAATACATTTTACCGGTCAATTATTACTGAAGCATTAAGATTACTGGGCATACACAAGTAAAGACGATCAGGATAAATTGTCCTTAAATAACATAAGAGTAGACCACCTAACAACAGTCCTTTTCAAACGGCTCACCTTTCCAGGAAGCTGGTTAGTTGTACAGACAAGTGTTTAGAGTAGCAGTGGCTATTACTCTCTCCTAGCTGTCTTCTTGACAACTTTTCAGCGTACCTAATCACAGAGCAAGCAGGATAGACACCTGCAGGCCTGCTTAGTGTGTCATTGCCCACTGTCAATGGTCATAACGTGTAACTCTTAAGACAATATAGGCTACTGTGAAAGAGCTCTAACATTTTGTGAAAGACCAGCCGTCATATTTGTGGGAACCTTTAACTAATGACAGCTTTCCATCTCTTAAAGGGGCACTTCATCACCTTTAACCTCATATTCAGTATCTCCAGCACCATGCCATTTTTTATGTGAAAACTGTGATTCTCTATGTTCTGTAGTTAAAAAGATAAAAAGTTCTGAGAAAATGACACCCTATGCGGTCAACAGACGTCATTTTCAAATGATTTCAGTGATTTTGAAAAATTTATGTGTGACCCTGTCTCTTACCTCTTTGAGTTATGGTAGAATGTGTGTGACAGTCTGAAAAGGCTGTCCAGGTGCTGAAAGATTACAGATCCGTAAACTTCGAACTACTTCTGACCATGATATTAACCTCTGACTACTTGACCTGAGCTTTGACCCCTGTTTCACAGACACTGCACCGAGAGGACGGGGCAGAGCGAGTGGACGAGGGGATTGGTCCAGAACCCATGCCTCACATGACATCTCTCTCATGCAAGGAGCTGCCAGTCAAGGTGCATGTTGGGAAACCGAGCAAAGGTGAGACACAGAACTTTGCTCTGACATACTTATACGGTACACAGAAATCTGTCACACTTATCTACCCTGTCTGCGTACGACACAGGACAGGAAATCCCAGTGACAGTAAGGGTCAAGGTTCTCTCCAACAATGTCACACACTAGTATGGGAATCTTGAGTTCAAACGTAATACTTTGTCAGTCATTCGGTACGTGTCTTTAGAATAAGCAGTTCGGTTTGTGCCAGACACTCACACATGCACCCAGAACAAGAAACCACATGCTGAAACACCGAAATCGACAAACCAGACTCATTGAGGAATGTGGAGGCATGCTTGCGGTACTGCCCTCCCCCTATCAGAATGGGAAGGGAGAAAGATGGTCATATATCTAGTTCTCAATCTGAGGGTGCAACTTGGTGCAGTGAAGGGCATCAGTGTTATGCTTTACACATTGCTACGCTGCTCTGGTCCGGATGGAGCAGCTGCTGCAGGAATCTGCCATCATCCTCTGTTTCACACTTCTCATTCTGTCATTTTTCAACCACTCCTTTACACTGTACATACTGTACCTCTTACACACTACTGAACACTTCTACTGCTATGTGGAATGATGTTTACAACCTTTACTCTACTAGAGTATCACTTTAGTATTAAGGTATTTGTTATGAGAGGGAATACTACAGTATATATGCTATTCAATCAGAGTGTAGCAGGCTGTTGTCTACTTCTCCTTAGTACAATCTTTTTAAATATTTGCTATGAGGCTATAAACAGACCGGAATATACACTTGAAGGCATGCACACCCAGGAAGAAACAAACTCACAAAGGGCCATGCTTGTTTGGATTTGGATGATACTGTTGCATTGAGTTATTTGAAGGTCCCGGAAACTACAGCTATAAATATTGTATGTTTCTTAGTTGTCTGCTTTCTTTTCTATCTCTTTTTTCTTGTTGGCTGGACCAACACACAGATGTTGAATCCAAGAGTGGTCACATGTTATGTAATTCACGAGCCACGTTTTCTTCTCCAGTTTTGGAAAGTTCAGTCTGGAGGTGGGACAGAGTGCAGGGAAAATGGGAAATGATGACCTCAGCAATGTGTCTTTTCTCCAAAGTTCTCAAAATAGGCAGTAGATGGTAGTACAGTAGAAGTTCTAAATTCTAGATTCCTCTTCTTCTTTGATTCACTGCCCTATCTTGTAGGTAGAAGTGACAGGTCACCGGGTTGTACTGTAACAATTTCATATTTTGAACACAAGTATATGCACAGACACACACACACACTGTGTCAGTGTGCAGGATGGTCTTTTATCTGAACGTAGTGTAAATATTAAGGGGGTTGATAGTTTTTTGAAGTGTGCTAGTGGGTTAAAGAGTTGATAGTTAGAGGAGCATGTTAAGCTGGGGTCTAATATTGCTTTGAAAGGAGCAGGTCTCTCGGTTACTCAGTAGGATTGGCCCTTTCGTTTTCTGGTAACCCAATGCTGAGTTAGCTACACTACCTCATGGCCAGGGCTGCATGCCTGTCATCAGCAGCACAAAGCAGGGCAAGCATACCTCCAAGCACACACACACAGTGGCAAGAGTGCACTTGTTATTCAAACATGCAGATAGTGAGTGACTATTATTTTGTAATGCAATCTTGGTTTTGCCTTCATTCATAATACACAACACGAAAGATGCTGATAATGCACAAAAGAGAATATCTACTTTTGTGTGTCTTTGTGTGACGGTGTATTTTCACAGGGTGCAATATGTAACCAGATCTGTTAGAATGGCAGAATGCCCTGGATTAACGAGTCTGGCACCAGGCATGTGGAGCCTCCAGCAGCTGCTGCCTGCTGGGCACGGGGCAGGGCAGGGTACTGAGGGAGAGGCAAGGTGGTAGAGGGCAGTGGGCTGGGTACCTGGGCACTGTGGGCAGTGGGCTGGGTGGCTGGACAGAGGGCTGGGTAGTGGGCTGGGTGGCTGGGTAGTGGGCTGGGTGGATGGACAGTGGGCTGGGTGGATGGGCAGTGGGCTGGGTGGATGGGCAGTGGGCTGGGTGGATGGGCAGTGGGCTGGGTGGATGGACAGTGGGCTGGGTGGATGGACGGTGGGCTGGGTGGCTGGGCGGTGGGCTGGGTGGATGGACAGTGGGCTGGGTGGATGGACAGTGGGCTGGGTGGATGGACAGTGGGCTGGGTGGATGGACAGTGGGCTGGGTGGCTGGGCAGTGGGCTGGGTGGCTGGGTAGTGGGCTGGGTGGATGGACGGTGGGCTGGGTGGCTGGGCAGTGGGCTGGGTGGATGGACAGTGGGCTGGGTGGCTGGGCAGTGGGCTGGGTGGACGGGCAGGATGGCTGGGCAGTGAGCTGGATCGATGGACAGTGGGCTGGGTGGCTGGGTAGTGGGCTGGGTGGATGGACAGTGGGCTGGGTGGATGGACAGTGGGCTGGGTGGATGGACAGTGGGCTGGGTGGATGGGCAGTGGACTGGACAGTGGGCTGGGTGGATGGACAGTGGGCTGGGTGGATGGGCAGTGGACTGGGCAGTTGGCTGGGTGGATGGACAGTGGGCTGGGTGGATGGACGGTGGGCTGGGTGGCTGGACGGTGGGCTGGGTGGGTGGGCTGGGTGGCTGGACGGTGGGCTGGGTGGCTGGACGGTGGGCTGGGTGGATGGACGGTGGGCTGGGTGGATGGACGGTGGGCTGGGTGGATGGACGGTGGGCTGGGTGGATGGACGGTGGGCTGGGTGGCTGGGCGGTGGGCTGGGTGGATGGACGGTGGGCTGGGTGGATGGACAGTGGGCTGGGTGGCTGGGCAGTGGGCTGGGTGGACGGGCAGGATGGCTGGGCAGTGAGCTGGATCGATGGACAGTGGGCTGGGTGGCTGGACAGTGAGCTGGGTGGCTGGGCAGTGGGCTGGGTGGACGGGCAGGATGGCTGGGCAGTGAGCTGGATCGATGGACAGTGGGCTGGGTGGCTGGGTAGTGGGCTGGGTGGATGGACAGTGGGCTGGGTGGATGGACAGTGGGCTGGGTTGATGGACAGTGGGCTGGGTGGATGGGCAGTGGACTGGGCAGTGGGCTGGGTGGATGGGCAGTGAGCTGGGTGGATGGACGGTGGGCTGGGTGGCTGGACGGTGGGCTGGGTGGGTGGGCTGGGTGGCTGGACGGTGGGCTGGGTGGCTGGACGGTGGGCTGGGTGGCTGGACGGTGGGCTGGGTGGATGGACGGTGGGCTGGGTGGATGGACGGTGGGCTGGGTGGCTGGGCGGTGGGCTGGGTGGATGGACGGTGGGCTGGGTGGATGGACGGTGGGCTGGGTGGATGGACAGTGGGCTGGGTGGCTGGGCAGTGGGCTGGGTGGACGGGCAGGATGGCTGGGCAGTGAGCTGGATCGATGGACAGTGGGCTGGGTGGCTGGACAGTGGGCTGGGTGGATGGACAGTGGGCTGGGTGGATGGACAGTGGGCTGGGTGGCTGGGCAGTGGGCTGGGTGGATGGGCAGTGGGCTGGGTGGCTGGGCAGTGGGCTGGGTGGATGGGCAGTGGGCTGGGTGGCTGGACAGTGGGCTAGGTGGCTGGGCAGTGGGCTGGGTGGATGGACAGTGGGCTGGGTGGCTGGGCAGTGGGCTGGGTGGCTGGGCAGTGGGCTGGGTGGATGGACAGTGGGCTGGGTGGATGGACAGTGGGCTGGGTGGATGAACAGTGGGCTGGGTGGCTGGGCAGTGGGCTGGGTGGATGGACAGTGGACAGTGGGCTGGGTGGCTGGACAGTGGGCTGGGTGGCTGGACAGTGGGCTGGGTGGCTGGGCAGTGGGCTGGGTGGATGGACAGTGGGCGGGGTGGCTGGGCAGTGGGCTGGGTGGCTGGGCAGTGGGCTGGGTGGATGGACAGTGGGCTGTGTGGCTGGGCAGTGGGCTGGGTGGATGGACAGTGGGCTGGGTGGATGGACAGTGAGCTGGGTGGCTGGGCAGTGGGCTGGGTGGATGGACAGTGGGCTGGGTGGCTGGGTAGTGGGCTGGTTGGATGGGCACTGTGTGCTGGGTGGCTGGGCAGTGGGCTTGGTGGATCAGCAGGGGGCTGGGCAGGGGGTTGAGTGGCTGCCCTTACAACAACAACAACAACAACAACAAACATTTTCACATGTGAAATAGCTGTTTTTACATGTTGAGCTGAAGTTTCACATGAAACCATATTTTCAAATGTATTAAATTTAGAGTTCACATGTTAACACCACCTTTTCGCATGTGAAAAGAAAAACATGTTTACACCTCATATGTGAAATGTGCAGTTTTACATGTGAAAAACTTTCTCATGTGAAAATCTTACTTTCACATGTGGAATAGCATTTTCACATGTAAAAAACAATCACATGATTTTCATATAAGCCCTTGGGCTTCCAACCACACCTGCACCCAGTTTTGTTTTGATCTGTATTGTTGTCTATCACATGTTTTCTTTGGTGAAAATAAATAAAACTAAATAAATACAACTAAAACATGTAAGAAAATTAAACGGGCAAAAATCTCACTTTCACGTGTGGAATTGCATCTTCACATGTAAAAAACAATCACATGTCAAAATCACATTTGCAGTTTCACATGTAATAAAACTTCACATGTGAAAATCTCACTTTCACATGTGGAATTGCATTTTCACATGTGGTGGTGAAAGTGTTTTTCTCCTCACGTCAAAATGTGGTGTTAACATGTTGCTGTAGCAATGTTTCACACATAAAATTGCAAATTATGTAATGCCATTCTGTAAAAAGTTAACTTAGCCTGCCTGACTATATTAATTAATGTGTGTTAAAAATAATGATTTCTTATTTCTGAGTCATCCATACTGAGTGTAACTGCTGCAGGCGCATGCCTCTCTTCTCTCTTGTCCTACACACAATACCCCATAATGTCAAAGTGGAATGTTTACAAATGAATAAAAATGAAAACATGAAATGTCTTGAGCCAAGTATTCAAGTCCTTTTTAAAAGCAAGCCTAAATAAATTCAGGAGTTTACATATGCTTAAAAAGTCACAAGTTGCCTCAACTCACACTGTGTGCAATAATAGTGTTGAACATGAAAGGGATTTTCAATGTCTGCTTTTTATTTTTTTACCAATCTACGACTGAGGGACCTTACAGATAATTGTATGTGTGGGGTACAGAGATTAGGTAGTCATTTAAAAAATCATGAATTTCAAACACAGATTCAACCACAGAGACCAGGGAGGTTTTTCAATGCCTGTCAAAGAAATGGCACCTATTGGTAGATGGGTGAAAATAAAAAAGTAGACATTGAAAATCCCTTTGAGCATGTTCAAGTTATTAATTATACTTTGGATGGTGTATCCCAGAAAATCCCTTTGAGCACGTTCAAGTTATTAATTACACTTTGGATGGTGTATCAATACACCCAGTCACTACAAAGATACGTCCTAACTAGTGATGCACGATATATCGGTATCGGAATCGAACGATATTAGCTAAAAATGCCAACATCGGCATCGGACCAATGTCTAGTTTAACGCCGATGTGCAAAACCGATGTCAAAGCTGACGTGCATACCTATATAACGTAGGTAGATGACGTGCATACCTATATAACGTAGGTAGATGACGTGCATACCTATATAACGTAGGTAGATGACGTGCATACCTATATAACGTAGGTAGATGACGTAATGACGCCACAAAAAATACAGCGCTACACAGAACAAAAACAAAAAATACTAAGCACACACTTCCAACAACTAAACAAGTTCAAGTCGAGCAGTCATTTTAAAGAGTATGAACATTTCAGCGAGACAACTCAAAGGCAAAATCCATTAACGCCAAGATAATGGAATTCATTGCCCTTGACAATCAACTGTTCTCTGTCATGGATGATGTTGGCTTTCGCCGACTGGTCGAGCACTATGAGCCCCGGTACACACTACCACGTAGGCGCTATTTTTCAGATGTTGCCCTACCGGAGTTACATAGTATTGTTGAAACGCCGTACCAGGCGGTGAACCAGCCCGACAGGATGCTCTCAATTGTGCTGTAATTGCTCTCAATTGTGAGGGTCTTAGGGGCCAAGCCGAATTTCTTCAGCCTCCTGAGGTTGAATAGGCACTGTTGCGCCTTCTTCACAACCCTGTCTGTGTGGGTGGACCATTTCAAATGGTCAGTGATGTGTACTCCAAGGAACTTGAAGCTTTCCACCTTCTCCACTGCGGTCCCGCCCATGTGGATAGAGGCGTGCTCCCTCAGCTATTTCCTGAAGTCCACGATCAGCTCCTTCGTTTTGTTGATGTTGAGGGAGATGTTATTTTCCTGGCACCACTCCACCAGGGCCTTCACCTCCTCCCTGTAGGCTGTCTAGTCATTGTTGGTAATCAGGCATATTACTGTTGTGTCGTCTGCAAACTTGATGATTGACTTGGGAGGCGGGTGTGGCCACGCAGTCATGGGTGAACAGGGAGTACAGAAGGGGGCTGAGCACACACCCTTGTGGGGCCCCTGTGTTGAGGATCAACGAAGTGGAGGTGTTGTTGCCTACCTTCACCATCTGGGGCGGCCCGTCAGGAAGTCCAGGACCCAGTTGCACAGGGCGGGGTTCAGACCCAGGGCCACGTGCTTAATGATGAGCTTGGAGGGTACTATGATGTTAAAGGCCGAGCTATAGTCAATGAACAGCATTCTTACATACCGTATAATTCAAAAGTTTGGACACACCTACTCATTAAAGTGTTTTTCTTTATTTTTACTATTTTCTACATTGTAGAATAATAGTGAAGACATCAAATCTATCAAGTATGGAATCATCATCATCAAAAAAGTGTAAATATATTTTAGATCTTAGATTCTTCAAAGTAGACACCCTTTGCCTTGGGGGGGGGCAACATTACGGAATGTAAGTACAGTATTTACTTTCAGAGGTGAGTGAATGTATCAAACCAGTTGCTGTGATAAAAATGTTTTGTTGTTGTGCACTATCCTCAAACAATAGCATGGTATTTTCGTTGTTGTAATAGCTACTGTAAATTGGACACTGCAGTAATATTAACAAGAATTTAATCTTTAAATTTAATCATTTAAACCGTCCCGTTTTAGGGACACTGATCCCGTAGAGGTCTTAACACGCTTAAATGTCTTACTCACGTCAGCCACGGAGAATGTGAGCCCACTGTCCTTAGGAGCGGGCTATGTCGGTGGCACTGTGCTATCCTCAAAGAGGGCGAAGAACGTGTTCAGCTTGTCCAGGAGCAAGACCTCGGAACATATCCCAGTCTTGAAGCATGGAATCTGATTGGTCAGACCAGCATTGAAAACACCATAGCACGGGTACTTCCTGTTTGAGTTTCTGCCTATAGGAAGGGAGGAGCAAAATGAAGTCGTGATCTGATTTGCCAAAGGGAGAGCGGGGGAGGGCCTTGTAGGCATCTCGGAAGGGAATGTAGCTGTGGTCGAGCATTTTTCCAGAGCGAGTACTACAATCAATGTGTTGACAGAACTTCGGTAGGGTTTTCCTCAAATTGTCTTGGTTAAAATCCCCAGGTACAATAAATGCGGCCTCGGGATATGTGGTTTCCAGTTTGCACAAAGTCCAGTGTAGTTCCTTGAGGGCTGTTGTGGTATCGGCTTGAGGTGGAATTTACACGGCTGTGACTATAACCGAAGAGAATTCTCTTGGGAGGTAATATGGTCGGCATTTGATTGTGAAGTATTCTAGGTCGGATGAACAAAAGGACTTGAGTTTTATGTACGCTATCACAATCACACCATGAATAGTTCATCATAAAACATATACCACCTCCTTTCTTCTTCCCAGAGAGTTCTTTATTCCTGTCTGCGCGATGTACTGAGAACTCAGCTGTCTGTATGGATGTGAACTGTATATCCGTAGGGAGTAGAGAGCCATGAAGTATGTTACAGTCCCTGATGTCTCTCTGGAAGGAGATCCTCGCCCTGAGCTCCTCTACTTTATTGTCCAGAGACTGAACATTAGCGAGTAATATACTTGCATCCTAGACCTTTCCACTTCACAATAACAGTACAGTTGACTGGGGAGCTTTAGCAGGGCAGAAATTTGACGAAATGACTTGTTGGAAAGGTGGCATCATATGACGGTGCCACGTTGAAAGTCACTGAGCTCTTCAGTAAGGCCATTCTACTATCAGTGTTTGTCTATGGTGATTGCATGGCTGTGTGCTCGAGTTTATACACCTGACAGCAATGGGTATGGCTGAAATAGCCGAATCCACTAATTTGAAGGCGTGCCCACAAGCTTTTGTATATACTGTATAGTGTTTTACTTTTCATAGATGTTTTACAAATACATTTTTAAAAAGTGTTTTGTGTAGATCCTTGACAAAAAATATGCCAATTAAATCCATTTTAATCCCACTTTGTAGCAGAACAATATGTGGAAAAATCAACAGTTGTGAATGCTTTCTGAAGGCACTGTATGTCTGTGTTTTCTACCCCGGTTCGCTCCTCTTCGATGTAGGTTTTACAGATGCTCCTCTACCCCGTAGCGGCAACCCCTCTAATTTAGTGTACCCTGCGTGCACAACCCATGTGGAATTCCTAGTGCCCTTCAGTCTCTACACTTTTTGCCACTGACGGAGACATTGATTACCCTAGAGAACACTGCTGCACCAGCTGCTCTCTTGTCATCTGACTACATTGTTATTTATTTTTTGGCTCTTTTGCACCCCAGTATCTCTACTTGCACATCACCATCTGCGCATCTATCACTCCAGTGTTAATGCTAAATTGTAATTATTTTGCCACTATTGGTCTATTTTATTGCCTTACCTCCCTAACCTTACTACATTTGCACACACTGTACATAGATTTTCCTGTTGTGTTATTGACTGTTTATCCCATGTGTAACTCTGTGTTGTTGTTTTTTTCGCACTGCTCTGCTTTTATCTTGGCCCAACCCCAACTCAAACTTGTATCTCAAACAGACTGTTTAAAAAATGCTTGCTATTTCCTCATAGTGGATGATGTCAACCTCCTGAGGAGGATGAGCTGGCCAATCAACTGTCTACTGAGTTAATAATTTTCATGACTGTTATACACTCACACCATTCTGTTGTTGGGGTATGCCATACCTAATTACATTTTTTGCAGAAGGAAAACTATTTCACTCATATTGTAATTCATTATAAGTAATATTTCATAGAAATCTAGAAACACTGGACAGTTACTTTAATGCAAATTTGTATACGGATGATCATACCATACCAAATCATCTCTATCAAGACCAGTCATTGTCGCGTGAACAATGGTAAATGTAGTTACATATTTAGGTGACTTACAATAACATACACTGAACAAAACAATAAACACAAAGTCCCATGTTTCATCAGCTGAAATAACAGATCCCAGAAATGTTCACAAAAACATATTTCTCTCAAATGTTCTGCACAAATTTGTTTAGATCCCTGTTCGTGAGCATTTCTCCTTTGCCAAGATAATCCATCCACTTGACAGTTGTGACATACCAAGAAGCTGATTAAACAGCACGATCATTACACAGGTGCACCTTGTCCTGGGGACAATGAAAGCCCACTCTAAAATGTGCAGTTTTGTCACAAAACACAATGCCACAGATGTCTCAAGTTTTGAGGGAGAGTGCAATTGGCATGCTGACTGCAGGAATGTTCCTCAGAGTTAATTTCCAGAGAATTGAATGTTAATTTCTCTACCATAAGCTGCCTCCAATGTCGTTTTAGAGAATTTGGCAGTACGTACACCCGGCCTCACAACTTAGGCCACGTATAACCATGCCAGTCCAGGACCTCCACATCCGGCTTCTTCACCTGTGGGATTGCTGAGCCCAGCCACCCAGACAGCTGATGAAACTGTGGGTTTTCACAACCAAAGAATTTCTGCACAAACTGTCAGGGCTGTCTCAGGGAAGCTCATCTGCGTACTTGTCGTCCTCACCAGGGTCTTGACCTGACTGCAGACAGTGTCGTAACTGACTTCAGTGGGGAAATGTTCACCTTCGATGGCCACTGGCACACTGGGGAAGTTTGGGATGCTCTGGATCGACGTGTATGACAGAGTGTTTCAGTTTCTGCTAATATCCACCAACTTTGCACAGCCATTGAAGAAGAGTGGGACAACATTCCACAGGCCACAATCAGCAGCCTTATCATCTCTATGCAAAGGAGATTTGTCACGCTGCATGAGGCAAATGGTGGTCGCACCAGATAAGGACTGGTTTTCTGATCCACGCTCCTACTTTCTTTTAAGGTATCTGTGACCAACAGATGCATATCTGTATTACCAGTCATGTGAAATCCATAGATTAGGGCCTAATGAATTTATTTAAATTGACTGATTTCCTTATATGAACTGTAGCTCAGTAAAATCTTTGAAATTGCTGCATATTTTGTTTATATTTTTGTTCATGATACCAATTTAAAAAAAGATCTGCTTAGAGTTTTTATCATTTTCTATTGCGTGAGGATTGAGGGGGCTGGGCCTGATGTGTAAACTCTGCCGTGACGGAGAGTGCATGGTATTAGGGCAGGACTGCTCTATTGCTGAGCCTGTGGCTACTGTATAATTTTGTATGGACAGGAGAGGGTCATGGCTAGAAGGAATACAGCTTTTGTCAAATTAACGTCAGATATGACTTTTTACAGCAGGTTATAAGAATTAGGTTAAGGTTAGGAAAATAGTTTGAGTTAGCTAAAATGCAAAAAAATATTTGACATTAATTTTACAAAAGCCGGATCCCTTCTAGCCGTGACTGCAGGAGAGGGAGCTCACACAGGAAGGGAGAATCCAGGCCAGACAGCATGACATAGTTCCTCTGCTGTCTCTCACTCACATCACATTCACTTAAAAAAAAACATATATATATATATATTTTTTTATTCCCCACTTGGCTCTTTTACACACGGTGTTCCTACGCTCTTTCACTTACACACTCACACATGCCTGTGCGCACACACACACACACACACACACACACACACACACACACACACACACACACACACACACACACACACACACACACACACACACACACACACACACACACACAGTGAGAGTAATGACGTTTTAGCCTTTAGTAAAGCAGTTTAGACTTACAGTGAGGCCTATAGACTTTCTGCTACTCAGAACACTTCAGATGAGTTCACACTTGCCTGCCGGGGGAGAGGCCCTTTCCTGGCCTGAGACTGAGAGCCAAACCTCTGGGTAAGAAAAGTTACAGGGGAGGTTTTTCACAGTATTTCTACATTTCTGATCCGCTCAGATAGGTCACTTTGAGCACAGAGCTTCATTCAGCTAGCTAGTGCCTCTCCCAGTGCTAATACACACCGGAGGAAGTGCTGAGTCTGCAGGGTATATTTAACAAACAGGCTTGTGTGTGTGTGTGTACTCTAATGTATGTGTGTTTATGAGTGTTGTGTATGAGATTTCAGATGGTGTCTGTGGGTGTGTGTGTTCTCTGAATCCGATACGGAGTTCAGCCAAATGTTTTAAAATGTCACTGGCAGGATCCCTAAAATGTGCCACTAGTCCAGCCATAAATCTAGATCATCCTGTCACTTTTTCTCTCCATGGCTCTCTTTCTTTCTACCTTGTACCTCTATCTGTATGTTCTCTCTAGTCTTTTTTGTTCTATCTCACTGTCCTCTGTTCTCCAGTTTAAAGTGTTTAATGTGTTTAAATAGACACCAGGTGACCTCATTTCCTGTGATGTTCTCTACGAATTCAGATATGTCATTTAAGTACATTTGGTGCCAAAAGAACAGTCTCAACAGTAGATCTAACAGGAACTACGTTTTCATCTAGCATGCATGGCAGAAAAATACGAGACACCAAAGCAATGTCTTACTTGATGTTCTTTGTTTGCTGAACGATAAAATCAGATAATCCAAATAATATATATATATATATTCTTTTCTTCAGTGAACATAGAGAGGATAGAGCTGAGTGGAGTGACTCACAAGGGGGAGAAACCAAGTGAATATATGCTAGAGGTGGGTATGCACACACACACACACACACACACACACACACACACACACACACACACACACACACACACACACAGGAACACATAAGTTCCAGTATGTACTGTATATTAGTTATTATACACTGTTGCCCTGTCTACTCACTCTCTCCTTATCCCACAGGTCACATGGTCAGACTCCTCTGTTTCCACTGTGAGCAGGACTCACCAGGAGGTGCTGAACTTTCTCTCCCAGGTAAGAAAGTGGCTGAAGCACAGAGAGGGGACTGAGCGCTTATGTCTCTTATCGATTGTTCTGCTAACTAGCAGCTACCTTTTTTCAGGCTAGGATTTACAGAATTTGAAGTGGGGGGAAAACCTGTCTTTATGTCCACTGTACCCATCTGCCATCTGTTGAATAGTGATGTTAAGGTCAATATCCTATTTTGTGTTTCTCCCAGGTCTCTCAGCTTTTCCCTGATGAAGGTCTAGAGAAGTTCCTGCTTCAGTCCCTTGGCCTTGATCAGACCTCTGAGCTGGACCCCAGGTAAGGTCCATCAGCATTGTCACTGACCAAGGTAGCCCACCTGAATATGTTCACTTGATTTTTATTTTTTTTAAATGTTATTTCACCTTTATTTAACCAGGTAGGCTAGTTGAGAACAAGTTCTCATTTGCAACTGCGACCTGGCCAAGGTAAAGCATAGCAATTCGACACATACAACAACACAGAGTTACACATGGAATAAACAAAACATAGTCAATAATGCAGTAGAACAAAAGAAAACAAAAAGTCTATATACAATGAGTGCAAATGAGGTAAGATAAGGGAGTTAAGGCAATAAATAGGCCATGGTGGCGAAGTAATTACAGTATAGCAATTAAACACTGGAATGGTAGATGTGCAGAAGATGAATGTGCAAGTAGAGATA
This sequence comes from Oncorhynchus mykiss, assembly GCF_057628025.1. Classification (NCBI taxonomy): domain Eukaryota; kingdom Metazoa; phylum Chordata; class Actinopteri; order Salmoniformes; family Salmonidae; genus Oncorhynchus; species Oncorhynchus mykiss. Next base: position 65,477,135 of record NC_143023.1, on the reverse strand, counting down.
CTGGGCTGCAAAGGAGCAAGATAAATAAATAAATACTGTATGGGGATGAGGTAGGTAGATAGATGGGCTATGTACAGGTGCAGTGATCTGCGAGCTGCTCTGACAGCTGGTGCTTAAAGCTAGTGAGGGAGATATGAGTCTCCAGCTTCAGAGATTTTTGCAGTTCGTTCCAGTCATTGGCAGCAGAGAACTGGAAGGAAAGACGACCAAAAGAGGAATTGGCTTTGGGGGTGACCAGTGAGATATACCTGCTGGAGCGCATGCTACGAGTGGATGCTGCTATGGTGACCAGTGAGCTGAGATAAGGCGGGGCTTTACCTAGCAGAGACTTGTAGATAACCTGTAGCCAGTGGGTTTGGCGACGCGTATGAAGCGAGGGCCAACCAACGAGAGCGTACAGGTCGCAATGGTGGGTAGTGTATGGGGCTTTGGTGACAAAACGGATGGCACTGTGATAGACTGCATCCAGTTTGTTGAGTAGAGTGTTGGAGGCTATTTTATAGATGACATCACCGAAGTCGAGGATCGGTAGGATGGTCAGTTTTACGAGGGTATGTTTGGCAGCATGAGTGAAGGATGCTTTGTTGCGATATAGGAGGCCAATTCTAGATTTAATTTTGGATTGGAGATACTTAATGTGAGTCTGGAAGGAGAGTTTACAGTCTAACCAGACACCTAGGTATTTGTAGTTGTCCACGTATTCTAAGTCAGAGCTGTCCAGAGTAGTGATGCTGGACAGGCGAGCAGGTGCGGGCAGTGATCGGTTGAATAGCATGCATTTAGCACCCATGACCAGCTCTGAAACCAGATTGCATAGCGGAGAAGGTACAGTGGGATTCGAAATGGTCAGTAATCTTTTTGATAACTTGGCTTTCGAAGACCTTAGAAAGACAGGGTAGGATAGATATAGGTCTGTAGCAGTTTGGGTCTAGAGTGTCACCCCCTTTGAATAGGGGGATGACCGCGGCAGCTTTCAATCTTTGGGAATCTCAGACGATACGAAAGAGAGGTTGAACAGGCTAGTAATAGGAGTTGCAACAATTTCGGCATATCATTTTAGGAAGAGAGGGTCCAAATTGTCTAGCCCCGGTGATTTGTAGGAGTCCAGATTTTGCAGCTCTTTCAGAACATAAGCTATCTGGATTTGGGTAAAGGAGAAATGGTGGGGGCTTTGGCGGGTTGCTGTGGAGGGTGCCGGCAGTTGACCGGGGTAGGGGTAGCCAGGTGGAAAGCATGGCCAGCCGTAGAGAAATGCTTATTGAAATTCTCAATTATAGTGGATTTATTGGTGGTGACAGTGTTTCCTAGCCTCAGAGCAGTGGGCAGCTGGGAGGAGGTGCTCTTATTCTCCATGGACTTTACAGTGTCCCAGAACTTTTTTGAGTTAGTACTACAGGATACAAATTTCTGATTGAAAAAGCTAGCCTTAGCTTTCCTAACTGCCTGTGTATATTTGTTCCTAACTTCCCTGAAAAGTTGCATATCACGGGGGCTATTCGATTATAATGCAGAACGCCACAGGATGTTTTTGTGCTGGTCAAGGGCAGTCAGGTCTGGAGTGAACCAAGGACTATATATATTCCTAGTTCTACATTTTTTGAATGGGGCATGCTTATTTAAGATGGTGAGGAAGGCACTTTTAAAGAATAACCAGGCATCATCTACTGACGGGATGAGGTCAATGTCATTCCAGGATACCCCGGCCAGGTCAATTAGAAAGGCCTGCTCGCAGAAGTGTTTTAAGAAGCGTTTGACAGTGATGAGTGGAGGCCGTTTGACCGCTGATCCATTACGGATGCAGGCAATGAGACAGTGATCACTGAAATCTTGATTGAAAACAGAAGAGGTGTATTTGGAGGGTGAGTTAGTTAGAATGACATCTATGAGGGTGCCCATGTTTACGGATTTGGAGTTGTACCTGGTAGGTTCATTGATCATTTGTGTGAGATTGAGGGCATCAAGCTTGGATTGTAGGATGGCCGGGTGTTAAGCATGACCCAGTTTATGTCACCTAGTAGCACGAGCTCAGAAGATAGATGGGGGGCAATCAATTCACATATGGTATAGAGGGCACAGCTGGGGGCAGAGGGAGGTCTATAGCAAGCGGCAACAGTGAGAGACTTGTTTCTGGAAAGGTGAATTTTTAGAAGTAGAAGCTTGAATTGTTTGGGTACAGACTTGGATAGTAATACAGAACTCTGCAGGCTATCTTTGCAGTAGATTGCAACACCGCCCCCTTTGGCAGTTCTATCTTGACGGAAAATGCTATAGTTAGCGATGGAGATTTCAAGGTATTTGGTGGTTTTCCTAAGTCAGGATTCAGACACGACTAAGACATCCGGGTTGGCAGAGTGTGCTAAAGCAGTGAGTAAAACAAACTTAGGGAGTAGGCTTCTAATGTTAGCATGCATGAAACCAAGACTTTTACGGTTACAGAAGTCAACAAATGAGAGCACCTGTGGAGTGGAGCTAGGCACTGCAGGACCTGGATTAACCTCTACATCACCAGAAGAACAGAGGAGAAGTAGGATAAGGGTACGGCTAAATGCTATACGAACTGGCCGTCTAGCACGTTCTCAAAAGAGACTAAAAGGAGTAGGTTTCTGGGCACAATACCATAGATTAAAGGCATAGTGTACAGACAAAGGTAAGGTAGGATGTGAGTACATTGGAGGTAAACCTAGGCATTGAGTAATGACTAGAGAGATATAGTCTCTAGAGACGTTTAAACCAGGTGATGTCATCGCATATGTAGGAGGTAGAACAACATGGTTGGTTAAGGCATATTGAGCAGGGCTAGAGGCTCTACAGTGAAATAAGACAGTAATCACTAACCAGGACAGTAATGGACGAGGCATATTGATATTAGAGAGAGGCATTTATAGCCAAGTGAACAATATGGGTCCAGTGAGTGGTTGGGCTGACTGGGAACACGGCGATTCAGACAGTTAGCAGGCCGATGCTAACACGCTAAAAGTTAGTAGGCCGGGGCTAAACAGTGATAACAGTGGTGCATAGTTAACACTGTATGTGTTGTGATATATAATATTTTCATACTACATATGTATGATAATGAGTAACAACCAAGTAGTTACTGTAGTTTATCAACAAGTGCATGATGATCTTCAAAAGGTTCTACAGCTGCACAATCGAGAGCATCCTTACTGGTTGCATCACCGCCTGGTATGGCAACTGCTTGGCCTCAAACCACAAGACACTACAGAGGGTAGTGCGTACGGCCCAGTACATCACTGGGGCCAAACTTCCTGCCATCCAGGACCTCTATACCAGGCGGTGTCAGAGGAAGGCCCTAAAAATTGTCAAAGACTCCAGCCACCCTAGTCATAGACTGTTCTCTCTGCTACCACATGGCAAGCAGTACCAGAGCACCAAGTCTAGGTCCAAGATGCTTCTAAACAGCTTCTATGAGGGTGCCCATGTTTACGGATTTGGAGTTGTACCTGGTAGGTTCATTGATAATTTGTGTGAGATTGAGGGCATCAAGCTTGGATTGTAGGATGGCCGGGTGTTAAGCATGACCCAGTTTAGGTCACCTAGTAGCACGAGCTCAGAAGATAGATGGGGGGCAATCAATTCACATATGGTATAGAGGGCACAGCTGGGGGCAGAGGGAGGTCTATAGCAGTAAGACTCCTGAACATCTTATTTAATGGCTACCTAGACTATTTGCAATGCCCCCCCCCCACCCTCCCTTTTACGCTGCTGCTACTCTCTGTTTAATAACTATACCTACATGTACATATTACCACAATTACCTCGACTAACCGGTGCCCCCGCACATTGACTCTGTACCGGTACCACCTGTATATAGCCTTTTGTTATTTTACTTACTATGTCTTAGTCTTATTTTTTTAGGTATTTTTTTAAACTGCACCTGTTGTATTCGGCGCATGTTGTTTTAATGTTGTTTTTGACCTAGTTCCAGGTGTTACTGTCAAAGACAAGAGATAATGAGCGAAGGAATCATATCGAGCATGGAATGTAACGTTATCTCATGTGTTCCTTCCTTGTACAGGTGCCTGACAGTGCTTCCAGCCCACATTCTCAAACACTACCAAGCCGAACTCTTCTTCAGCACTGCCACCATCGCCCTCTCCCCCCCTCCCACTGCAAGTAAGACTCCTGTCCTAACCCTACTCTGTGTTCATGGGACGTATATGTCCCCCTCTCTGTTTGGCTGAGAGGAGTGGCACTTCATCTCTGGGGTTTGAGGGGTTCTATTTTAGATTTGTGTGGGAATTTGGACTGGCATGTTTGTGTTGGTAGGCCTGGCAAATGGTGACTTCATCCTAGAGTTTATTTATAGTTCCGTCTCCCCAGGCAGGGCAGTGGCAGTGGGAGAGACCTGGATGTCTGTCTGACTGTGTCTGGAGCAGCTAGCCTTTTGCCGCTTGGCTGATATTGCGAGACCCTTGGGATGCAGTGAAATAAAAATCTATCTTACTCTGCTGTAATGTGGTACCAGAGGCACCAGTAAAGTGCTGAAATATCACACTGCTCTTAAATTAAACTCTAAAAACTGGTGACCCTCAGCTGATATTTTGTTCCAAACTTGTAAAGAGGTCAAGAAGTCAATAAACAATAGACAAGATTCAAAAATGAGTTTTGCGTACTGTATATCGCCATTCATAAAGTATACTTATTTAGAGGTTGTTGATTATGTGGCTGACTGATCTATGTTTATTTCATGTGCTACAGGTGTTGGGTGCTTGTTTCAATACAGAGGAACCAACAGGTGGGCTCCCATCTTTAACACTCAACATACACTATATATACAAAAGTATGTGGACACACCTTCAAATTATTGGATTCGGCTATTTTAGCAACACCTGTTGCTGACAAGTGTGTAAAATCGAGCACACAGTCATGCAATCTCCATAGACAAACATTGTCAGTAGAATGACCTTACTGAAGAGCTCAGTGACTTTCAACATGGCACCATCATAGGGTACTACTTTTTCAACAAGTCAATTTGTCAAATGTCTGCCTTGCTAGAGCTGCCCTGGTAAACTGTAAGTGCTGTTATTGTGAAGTGGAAACGTCTAGGAGCAACAACGGCTCAGCCGTGAAGTGGTAGGCCACACAAGCTCACAGTACGGGACTGCCGAATGCTGAAGCGCGTAGATACTTGGTACTCGGTTGCAGCACTCACTACCTAAGATCACCGTGCGCAATGCCAAGCTTCGGCTGGAATGGTGTAAAGCTCACTGCCATTGCACCCTGGAGCAATGGAAATGCATTTTCTGGAGTGAAAATCACACTTCACCATATGGCAGTCTGATGGACGAATCTGGGTTTGGCGGATGCCAGGAGAACGCTACTTGCCCCAATGCATAGTGCGAACTGTAAAGTTCGGTGGATGATAAATAATGTTCTGGGGCTGTTTTTCATGATTTGGGCTAGGCCCCTTAGTTCCAGTGAATGGAAATCTTAATGATTCTGCATTCAATTACATTCTAGAAGATTCTGTGCTTCCAACTTTGTGGCAACAGTTTGGGGAAGGCCCTTTCCTGTTTCAGCATGACAATACTTCGATGCACAAAGCGAGGTCCATACAGAAATGGTTTGTCGAGATCAGTGTGGAAGAACTTGACTGGCCTGCACAGAGGCTTGATCTCAACCCCACCGAACACCTTTGGGATGAATTGGAATGCCAACTGCGAGCCAGGCCTAATCACCCAACATCAGTGCCCGACCAATGCTCTTGTGGCTGAATGGAAGCAAGTACCCGCAGCAATGTTCCAACATCTAGTGGAAAGCCTTCCCAGAAGAGTGGAGGTTGTTATACCAGCAAAGGGGGGACCAACTCCATATTAATGCCCATGGTTTTGGAATGAGATGTTCGACTAGCAGGTGTCCACATACTTTTGGTAATGTAGTGTCACTAAGTTTGATATAGACTGTTGCTGCCTATTCAAATCTGCAACCTGTATAATTATCTTAATATCTTAATTACATTATTTCCATCCTTTGCAATATACAGTATTCACTGTCCTTTTCCTGTCATGGACTTTTCCCTATTTTTCCTCCATGTTTCCTATCCTCTTTCACCCCCCCGCCCCTCTCTCTCAGGGCTTTATGTGGTGTAGCCAGTATCCAGACAGTCATGAGCGTTCACAACTCCATTCAGACTCGCTCTCCTACCCAGCTGCCCCCCCAGGGCACTGTGCCCATCCTTCCTCCCGGTGGGGTGGGGGTAGCAGGGGGGGATAATGCACCCCCTCCCGGCCACCTCCAGAACCCTGGTCCTCCACTGCAGAGCAACCCAGAACAGAATGGCATCCTGGACTGGCTGAGGAAACTCCGCCTGCACAAGTACTACCCAGTGTTCAAGCAGTTGACCATGGAGGAGGTGGGTGGGCTTTGAGGAAGGAGAGAGTCTCTCATTGGTGGGTTTAGGTTACAGTGGATGAGTGGCATTTAAGACACCTATGGAGCTGAAGAGATAAGGATATAACTAAAAGTGGCTTTGTTCTGGCTTGGAAATGGGGTGTATGCAGGGAAAGAGTTCAGATTCAGAAAATGTTTATGTCCTCAAAGAGGGATTAATTTAGCAGCAATCACAATACTGACAAAATCACATATTAAAAAACAGCAAAACAGCAAAGGATATTTACAAGCAAGTAGTCTGGACAAGTGCAATATCAATGATAACATGTCAGAATGAAGCTACATGTCTGTTATTAGAAAGCCCGAACAATAGACATTAGAATAGATCAAACAACAGCTGCTGTCTTCCCCTAGCAATCACATTCTCCGTGGTAGCCCCTATCTGTGCTCTTAAATGTGCTCTTTTTTCCCGCAGTTCCTTGGACTCACAGAGGAGGATCTGAACAAGTATGACCTCACCCAGGGAGCCAAGAAGAAGCTGAAGACGCAGCTGGAACTGCAGAAGTGAGTCTGAACCCAGACCCCTTATCAAGCCCTCTGTCCCCCAGCCACATAAAAGCAGTGACGCGCCCATTCCAACATACTCCTGTGTAGACTCAGGTAGTTCAGAGGGTAATGAGATGGATGGATGGGTAGATGGATGGATGGATGTGTAGATGGATGGATGTGTAGATGGATGGATGTGTAGATGGATGGATGGGTAGATGGATGGATGGGTAGATGGATGGATGGGTGGGTAGATGGATGGGTGGGTGGTTAGATGGATGCATGCATGGGTAGATGGATGGATGGGTAGATGGATGAATGGATGGGTAGATAGATGGATGGATGGGTGGGTGGGTAGATGGATAGATGGGTATATGAATGGATGGATGGATGGGTAGATGTATGGGTAGATGGATGGGTAGATATATAGATGGATGGGTAGATGGATGGGTAGATGGATGGATGGTTAGATGAATGGATGGGTGGATGGATGGATAGGTAGATGGATGAATGGATGGGTGGGTAGATGGATAGATGGGTATATGAATGGATGGATGGATGGGTAGATGGATGGATGGGTAGATGTATGGATAGATGGATGGGTAGATATATAGATGGATGGGTAGATGGATGGATGGTTAGATGAATGGATGGGTGGATGGATGGATGGGTAGATGGATGGATGGATGGGTAGATGGATGGATGGATGGATGGATGGGTAGATGGATGGGTGGATGGATAGATACTCAATTTACAACTAATGTTTCATAATTGTATTATTTAGATAGTCTTACTTCATAGTTTGTGTAGCATTTGTAAAAGGTGTGTCTGTTGATTGTTTATTTTATTAAACATTAACACAGGAGATATGTCAATGGTGTTTATGTAAGGGACAATCAACACGAGGTTATGTGTTCTTTGGAATATAATGAATGACACGCGGTAGCGGAGTGGAACTAACCTTCCATGGAGTTGCGTTATTTCCCTGAGAGCCACGAGTTGTTTATCCCTTTTATACTAAAGCTTTCAAAGCAGCTCAAACAAAACATGTAAAAATGAACTATGGCCATTGAATTGCAAACATACCGTGCATTATAAGAAAATAATGCTCTAGAATACCCTTCAAGACAGAAATTAGTATTCAACAATCCCTTACAAAAAAATATTGCCGTTTTTATAAGTGCAGTAACTGCAGTCGACTGTGGTATTCTGGACTCAGCAATTGCAGAATAACTACAGTGAACTGCAGTTGAACTGCAGTTACACTGCAAAATTAGCATATTAAAAGAAACTGTGTTATTTTGGATGCAGCATACTGCAGTTATACTGCACTCTAACTGCAATCTTTTTCTGTAAGGGATGTCATGGTATAAAGATTCATGGTCATTTGGTTGTCAATGGTTAACTAGCATTCCGGTGGAGTAGATTGGTTAGTCCAGATAAGTTGTACCTAAAGGAAAGATGGAAAGGATAAACCGGATGGAAAACCCAAGTCACCTGTTGTAGCGTAGGAGTGGTACTGAGAGAGAACACTATCACTCAGCCTGTTTCCACAGCTAATATCAGCATGTTTCCATTAGCCAGGTACGACCATCTATGTTGGTGACAGGAAGTGGAAAGTTCCTCAGGTGCTTTTCCATAGATCTGTCGGACTATCAGTGAGCTTAATGGGAGCTTATTCGGGATCACTCATTACACTGTCAAGCCTGTTTTTTTTTCTCCACCTGGCAATGCAGCTAAGTTAACACGATTTTCCTAGCTATATAATATGGTGAGTTGTCAAAATTGTGTATGTGTCATATGTACCGAGTACCGACTCAAAAGTTGTTCAACATTTTTTTCTAGCAATTCTCTGTACCATTCATGGCACTGGTGTTCATCTCAAATAACTATTTCTCACACAACCTGTTGCTGGTGTGTTGGTGAAACAGAGGGTGTTGATGCTGTGCTTTTGTAATCTTGACGGCTAGACTAGAGCACCCTCTAGGGTTTCAATAAAGCTACTGTCTCCAGATCATACTGTGGCTGTCCGCTATGTAGAGATGACAAAGATGTTTCTGTGATGACTGACTGTGTTCCTGTCAATAGGGAGAAGATGGAGAAGAGGTATATGTTGTCCCAGTTCCCTGTGTCCTGCAGTGGCATCGCCAGGGTTACTCCATCCAGCCACATAGGCCCAGTGGCACACGTCTACTCAAGTAGCAACACAGGTACAGTATGCAACTCATCTGACAGGATATAATTTCAATACAAGTGAACTTGACATTTGGAATAAAGGTCACACAAAGACATGATCGGTACTCTGTTGGCATGTAGACTACACATTTATTAACATTGGCAATCCCTCAATATGTACACCAGAGGAGGGTGGTGGTGGGAGCTGTAGGAGGATGGTCCCATTTTAATGGCTGAAATGGGACAAACAGAACGGACTCAAATGTGTGGTTTCCATATGTTTGATGTGTTTGATACTGTTCCATTTATTCCATTCCAGCCATTACAATGAGCCGTCCTTCTATAGCTCCCCCCACCAGCCTCCTCTGACGTACACCTTCTCAGGATGACCTTTACAACGTACTGTAGGTAGCCTACTACAGTTGAAGTCGGAAGTTTACATACACCTTAGCCAAATACATTTAAAAACTCAGTTTTTCACAATTCCTGACATTTAATCCTAGTAAAAAATTACCTGTTTTAGGTCAGTTAGGATCACCACTTTATTTTAAGAATGTGAAATGTCAGAATATTAGTAGAGAGAATGATTTATTTCAGCTTTTATTTCTTTCATCACATTCGTAGTGGATCAGAAGTTTACATACACTCAATTAGTATTTGGAAGCATTGCCTTTAAATTGTTTAACTTGGGTCAAACGTTTCGGGTAGCCTTCTACAAGCTTCCCACAATAAGTTGGGTGAATTTTGGCCCATTCCTCCTGACAGAGCTGGTGTAACTGAGTCAGGTTTGGAGGCTCACACACACTTTTTCAGTTCTGCTCCCAAATTTTCTATGGAATTGAGGTCAGGGCTTTGTGATGGCCACTCCAATACCTTGAAGTATTGCTTGGGGTATTGTCCATTTGGAAGACCCATTTGCGACCAAGCTTTAACTTTAACTGATGTCTTGAGATGTTGCGTCAATATATCCACATAATTTTCCGCCCTCATGATGCTATCTATTTTGCGAAGTGCACCAGTTCCCTTGCAGCAAAGCACCCCCACAACATGATGCTGCCACCCCCGTGCTTCACGGTTGAGATGGTGTTCTTCGGCTTGCAAGCATCCCCCTTTTTCCTCCAAACATAACAATGGTCATTATGGCCAAACAGTCCTATTTTTGTTTCATCAGACCAGAGGACTTTTCTCCAAAAAGTACGATCTTAGTCTCCATGTGCAGTTGCAAACCATAGTCTGGCTTTTTATGCCGGTTTTAGAGCGGTGGCTTCTTCCTTGCTGAGTGGCCTTTCAGGGTATGTCGATATACAGTGGGGCAAAAAAGTATTTAGTCTGCCACCAATTGTGCAAGTTCTCCCACTTAAAAAGATGAGAGGCCTGTAATTTTCATCATAGGTACACTTCAACTATGACAGACAAAATGAGAAAAAAAATCCAGAAAATCACATTGTAGGATTTTTAATGAATTTATTTTCAAATTATGGTGGAAAATAAGTATTTGGTCAATAACAAAAGTTTATCTCAATACTTTGTTAAATACCCTTTGTTGGCAATGACAGAGGTCAAACATTTTCTGTAAGTTTTCACAAGGTTTTCACACACTGTTGCTGGTATTTTGGCCCATTCCTCCATGCAGATCTCCTCTAGAGCAGTGATGTTTTGGGACTGTTGCTGGGCAACACGGACTTTCAACTCCCTCCAAAGATTTTCTATGGGGTTGAGATCTGGAGACTGGCTAGGCCACTCCAGGACCTTGAAATGCTTCTTACGAAGCCACTCCTTCGTTGCCCGGGCGGTGTGTTTGGGATCATTGTCATGCTGAAAGACCCAGCCATGTTTCATCTTCAATGACCTTGATGATGGAAGGAGGTTTTCACTCAAAATCTCACGATCCATGGCCCCATTCATTCGTTCCTTTACACGGATCAGTCGTCCTGGTCCCTTTGCTGAAAAACAGCCCCAAAGCATGATGTTTCCACCCCCATGCTTCACAGTAGGTATGGTGTTCTTCGGATGCAACTCAGCATTCTTTTTCCTCCAAACACGACGAGTTGAGTTTTTACCAAAAAGTTATATTTTGGTTTCATCTGACCATATGACATTCTCCCAATCTTCTTCTGGATCATCCAAATGCTCTCTAGCAAACTTCAGACGGGCCTGGACATGTACTGGCTTAAGCAGGGGGACAAGTCTGGCACTGTAGGATTTGAGTCCCTGGCGGCGTAGTGTGTTACTGATGGTAGGCTTTGTTACTTTGGTTCCAGCTCTCTGCAGGTCATTCACTAGGTCCCCCCCGTGTGGTTCTGGGATTTTTGCTCACCGTTCTTGTAATCATTTTGACTCCACGGGGTGAGATCTTGCGTGGAGCCCCAGATCGAGGGAGATTATCAGTGGTCTTGTATGTCTTCCATTTCCTAATAATTGCTCCCACAGTTGATTTCTTCAAACCAAGCTGCTTACCTATTGCAGATTCAGTCTTCCCAGCCTGGTGCAGGTCTACAATTTTGTTTCTTGTGTCCTTTGACAGCTCTTTGGTCTTGGCCATAGTGGAGTTTGGAGTGTGACTGTTTGAGGTTGTGGACAGGTGTCTTTCATACTGATAACAAGTTCAAACAGGTGTCATTAATACAGGTAACGAGTGGAGGACAGAGGAGCCTCTTAAAGAAGAAGTTACAGGTCTGTGAGAGCCAGAAATCTTGCTTGTTTGTAGGTGACCAAATACTTATTTTCCACCATAATTTGCAAATAAATTCATAAAAAATCCTACAATGTGATTTTCTGGATTTTTTTTTCTCATTTTGTCTGTCATAGTTGAAGTGTACATATGATGAAAATTACAGGCCTCTCATCTTTTTAAATGGGAGAACTTGCACAATTGGTGGCTGACTAAATACTTTTTTGCCCCACTGTAGGTCTCGTTTTACTGTGGATATAGATACTTTTGTACCTGTTTCCTCCAGCATCTTCACAGGGTCCTTTGCTGTTGTTCTGAGATTGATTTGCTCTTTTCGCACCAAAGTACGTTCATCTCTAGGAGACAGATAGCATCTCCTTCCTGAGCAGTATGATGGCTGCGTGGTCCCATTGTTTGTACAGATGAATGTGGTACCTTCAGGCATTTGGAAATTGCTCCCAAGGATGAACCAGACTTGTGGAGGTCTACAATTTTTTTTTTGAGGTCTTGGCTGATTTATTTTGATTTTCCCATGATGTCAAGCAAAGAGGCATGAGTTTGAAGGTAGGCCTTGAAATACATCCACAGGTACAACTCCAATTGACTCAAATGATGTCAATTAGCTTATCAGAAGCTTCTAAAGCTGTGACATAATTTTCTGGAATTTTCCAAGCTCTTTTTTAGTCACAGTCAGCTTAGTGTATGTAAACTTCTGACCCACTGGAGTCATGATACAGTGAATTATAAGTGAAATAATGTCTGTAAGGGTACCCACAACATTTGACCCAAGTTAAAACAATTTCAAGGCAATGCTAGCAAATACTAATTGACTGTATGTAAACTTCTGACCCACTGGAAATGTGATGAAAGAAATAAAAGCTGAAATCATTCTCTCTACTATTTTTCTGAAATTTCACATTCTTAAAATCAAGTGGTGATCCTAACTGACCTAAAACAGGTAATTTTTACTAGGATTAAATGTCAGGAATTGTGAAAAACTGTGTTTAAATGTATTTGGCTAAGGTGTATGTAAACTTCAACTGTACACCTTCAGCTTTATTGATCACAGTTTCTTTGTTTAGAGCTGTGTGTGGAGGTAGAGACGGGCGTGCACCCTCTCACCCGGGACAGCAGCTCCTCTTCAGGGTATTCCAGCGCCCCCTCCAGCCCCATGACCCCTCACTCTCTGTCTTTGTCCCGGGAAGGGGCCTTCAACAGGGCCAAGGAGCCACACAGACGTGAGTCTATCTCCCTCAGCAGTTATCATGCTAACTGAAATGGCCTTCAATAAGTTAGTATATCACTGATAACATTTTGTTCTGTGTCATCCTGTCCCTATCCAGGGATGGAGTCAGGACTAGAACTAGGAGAGAAGGACAGGACTTACGTTCTCCTAAACCCCACCGTTACAACAGGGCCTAGTCGGCCTACTGCTCAGGTTCTGCCCGTGCAGAATGATCCTACTCCCTGCCCCTCCCACATGAGCCTCCCTCCTCCCTCCCTAAGCCTACAGTCACCAGGACGCATCCTGGGTTCCCCCTGTAAGCCCCGGCTACCTCCCTTCTGCCCTGATGAGCGGGCCAAGCCCCTGGGTTCAGGTGTGGCTGTTGGGGTGCGACTGGAGAGAGTGTTCCCTGGCATGAGTGTGGACAGTATGGGGTCCCCTCCCCTTCGCCAGGACTCTGCTGGGCCCCGGGGGCCCTCTGGGGTTACTGTGCTGCGCTCCCCTCCAGTCTTGATGGTGGACACCAGTTCCGCCCTCACCACAACCTCCAACACCCTGCACCACGTCTCACAACCCCCTCTACACCTGCAGGTGTCCCCCTCTCTACAGCATACTGGACACTACCCCTACCCCTACTCTTCTGCCTCCTCCTCCTCTTCCTCCTCATCTCCTGCCTCCAAGTTAGCTTTTCCGTCTGTGGGTGGCATTCACATGGGAACTGCGAGCAGTGTTCCCATGGCAGCGGTGCCAGGCAACACCTACTGTGTGAACAGTAGGTCCGCTGTCCAACCCAGCTCCAGTCCCACCTCCACAGACACCAGCAGCTACGTTGTCACTTCTGGCTCCAGCCCTAACTCCTCTGTCTGCGTCTGCAGCTCTTGTGGCTGCAGTGGGAACTGTGGCTCCTACGGGGCCCTCCCGACCAGCTATGCAGGGTACTTCCAGCACCCCTTCTCAGGGACATCAGTGTTCCCCCTGGGGCCCCTGCTTCACCTCAGTCCCCTGCTGGCTGGGAGCAGCACTGCCACCCCCTTCCCCTACCCCCTGGTGGCACCGCCCCTCTACAACAGCAGTGTGTCTCACAGCCACGACACCCAGGGGCAGCAGGGGCTTATCCTGCCCCCCATGCAGGGCTTCCTGGGGGCCGGTGCCAACGTGCACAAGCCTCATGGGGGGGTGGGGAACGGAGGGCATAGGAAGCCAGGGAGCTTGTCCTGCTACAACTGTGGGGTCACCGGCCATCGGGCACAGGACTGCAAGCAGCCACCCATGGACGCTGCTCAGCAAGGTATAAAGTAGAAACCTTACAGCTACTAAAATAGATATTGTAATTCCATGATTAAATATACATATGTTTAATATCTGCAGAAACCTCTTGGGGAACTTGATATATTTAGCACCATTGGTATTTTGTTTTGCAGGCACGTTCCGGCTGAAGTATGCTCCCAAATCAGACAGCCAGGACTCTGGGGACTAAGAACAAGGAACTCCTGTGACCCCTGTACACATCAGCACCTTATGATCCTCCTGGTAGAGGAGTCCCTTTCATTTAGGTAACTCTTTGACTCTTTGAACACACTTTGATGATTGGAGAATGAATGGTGGCCTGAGGCCACTTAACTCGACTGATGAAAGTCAAAGCATGGAGTCCGTTTGGAAGGAGATATTAACCCCCAGTCCATCTGTAACATATGATTTTGATCATACCAAATACAAGAGATGGTCAGGTCTAAACCCTGAGGCCGAGGGTATACAGTGTTTTCGAATGGGAAATGATTTAGCTGTACAAAATCCACAGTTGAAAATATGATGCAATACTTCTCACACTACGTGGTACACACCTCAGCCTCACTCAGTCAATCGGTCAAACTCCACAGACCTACACCTTTCATAACAACTCATGCGGTATGCAAAGATGTCCTCTTAAGTCGCTCTGGAGATGAGTTGGATGTATCTGAGAGGATGCTGATGTGTGAATGTAAAGACTTACAGTATAATATGACTGCCAAATAACGCACATTGACTGACTGACTACCAAATCCTTCTCCTCTGGGACAGAGCAGGTCTGTGAGAAACACAGAGGAAGAGAAGCGAGTGCTTTATTCTTCACATCATTCGCTGTGGGTACTTTGCCCTATACAGTGCAGGTATTAATGGTGAAAGAAATGGTGCGAGCATTCTTAGTTTAGATTTTAAGATGTGCCATTGATATTTGTGTTGTTTAATCATTTAGAAGTTGGAGCAGTCTAATTTTATAATCATTGTCAAAATGTGTGTAGGTTTTAGTTGTATGAATAAGGTTATGTATGTTTGATTTTATAATAGTTGGATTTGATGTGGTGAGGTGGTGCTATGTAAGAGGATCCTTTTTGAAAAAGATTTGATATTGAATGTCAGTGAATGTGTCCTTGAGTTGCCACCATGGTGTGGCATGTGAAAGCACTTTTATGAGATCGGCTGGTCCCAGTCCATTGGATGCGAGTGTGACATGAGGACCGTAGTCCTCAAGGATGGACAAGTTATTATCATTTTTTGTGTTGCACTGGAATGTTCCTAGCCAGGTCTGGAGGACACAATTCAGTCATAAGGGACATTTTGTTGAAAATGATGTTTATGAAATGCTCGGGGCCATGACTGAATTCAAACTGAGTTGGTTTTGGGGTGTGGTTTGATGTGGGTGTCTTTTGTGTGTGTTCGCAGGTGGGAAGAGTTAACCAAATTATTTTGCCAATTTGCTTCAGCCAGCTTGTCCGCAACCTCTGCAAAGTTGATTTGACTTTAGATAGCCTATCTTCTGGGCTAGTTAGGGACCGTCAATAAATGACACAATATAAATTAGACAATATTTTCATTTTCATCAAATGCTTTCAATATTTGCATATGAATTTCTACAATTTATATTTGGTTTGATGTTTTAAGTCATTGAAATGTGGAGCTATTGAATTCTTACAGATGGTCCATAACTAGCCCCATAGGGATATCCAAAGTCAACCCAATTTTACCACAGGCATTACAATTGTGTTGCGTGCAGCTCCACTCTGAATTGATGATTACTTGTGTGCAGTCAACTGTGGGCACATGGGCAGGATTTAAACAAACCCAATCTTCATTTACATTGTGATGCAGTCACGACCATAACACTTACAAAACTCTGTTTTAGACAAGGCTGACTTTATGACCAAAATGATCCTATTTACACTTCGTAGTCAATTTTGACAGTATAATAAATGTTTCTGACTCATTCTGATGCCACATATGCTGTTTTCTAAATGATACGTTTTTTTAGGGGCTGTTGCTCTTTAAGACTGACACAATCAGGATCCTTTGGTTGAAACAGGAAACAGATTTACAGTAGTTCTATTCTGCTGGATGTGATTTGGTCTGAGGACCAAATAACAAGGAATTGTAGGGCCCAATCAAGGATTGTATCTGACCATCTGTAGAGTATTGCATGCTGGGGAATGTTGTATTTTTAAAAAGTGTCAAAGCTTTGTGGTCAAACCTTTTCACCACATCTGTACTGTCTAGTTCTCATGGGAGTAATAGAGCTTACAGTGAGAACATTACTGTAACAGTACACCACATACAGAACTAGCATGCATTTTTTAAAATATATTTTTTGTTACATTGTGCCTAATGAATACACCCTGGTTCACGCTGCAAACATTGTGTAAACCAACTGTTTTCATTATATCATTCAAATGAAAAAAAGAGTGATATGATTGACTATTGGAAATCATGTTTGTGCACTAAGCCGTTTATCCTGGATGTCTTAGCCACCCTGCATGGTACAATCATTTACTAAAGAAAATGTATGGACATAATAAAATGACACCATATTTTTTTGATTCTGGAACTGGTTCACCTTACTTGGTTCCAATGAGGTTGTTGTCAAACATACATGACACCCCCCTGTCCAAAAGAAAAATCTAATTATCTGGTATTATTTGAATGTAACATCTTCTTAGTCAATAGCTACGCATGTTGCTTGATCTCAAGTAAACATTTTGTGCATTTAAAAAGGAGTTAAAACATTTGGTATTATTTTGAAGCAGATTTGAGCTTGAAGGGCAAATCACTTGTTCATTTGTATGTACAATTTTTGTATTGTATGGTGTAGTGTGTTTAAGAATTGTTTGTTTTATATACTGCATCAAAAACATTGTAAAAGACATTAAAATGTTTTCGGTTTCCATCCTTTCATGGCAACATTTGTATGTTTCTCACTGACCAGTATTTTATCTAATTCAAACGTCAGGATAGGGGTTCTAGATGGGAATACCTTTACATAGTCTGTTTTATTCATAAAATACCAACAAATACAATAAAAGGCTGTGTAATATTGCTGTGAATATGAAGATTGAGAGCGGCAAACAGCAGAGCATGCAGAGGAACATTGGGCTGATAAAACTGTTATCATTCCTCTGTTATTAAACCCTCAATCAAACTGATCATAGAATCATTCGTATTCATTACACACACATATAGCATATGGACATTTGTACAAGGAAGTAACATCACATTAAATAAAAACAAAGATTATCTGCCATAAATGAAGCTAAAAAGCTATCTAACATTTAAACAGTTGAGAGGACAGCGAGAAGGAAAAGCACAAGTCAGCACACATTATAAAAGGCATAAATAACCCTCTATTAAACAAATTGAATATTCTAAAAGCGTGACGCCACCCTGGGATGAGTACTGTTCAGAGCCCTAGGGCAGGTCGAGGAGGGGGACGGATGGACAGTTGGTTGGTGGACAGACCCGGCCGTGATGCCCGCCCAGTCCAAAACAGCCACCAACCCCACACCCTACTTCTGACATCAGCATTATCCCACATCAGTGACCCTTTCACACACGTGCAATTTGATCATCATGCTGTACATGGAGGCAAATTTCTTATAACAATCATCATAGCAGGTTTTCGGTAGCATTTCTTTCCTTTTTAACCAGGAGTCCCTAACATCTCTTCTACGTGGAGACGTTTACAACAAAGCACGGGAAGATTTTTTTTTTGTCGAAAGGACCTTCATTTTTATTGCATTTTTTGAAAGGTGCAAAGTAAAATAATCTCTGAACCCACAACCCTCATCAAGTAGCTCAACAGAGCAACACAGGGGGAGGGGAACTGCTAAACTGAACGCACATTAACATGTTAGCCTCAAAAACGTGTGTTAATACAATGAAGCCTATAGTTGGCCTAGAATATTCAACCAAGTTGCTAAAGGAAAGACTAAAGAAAAAAGAACCACTCATTTTGTCACAGCAGTTGAGACCATTGGCCTGAGTCACCAATTATAGGAGACTTGATGAAACATGTTCTTGTGGAAGTAGTTTGTCCCATGTCTGTCAAACTGGATTCAACGCTTTAACTAAACTGTTAGAAAATTCCTCAACAGCTGTTGTGATTGAAGCTTCATCCAAAATACTGAGCTCATTCAAGTTTAGCAAACACAACAAGTGGAAAATAAAATATGGAGATTTCTGTATAACTGAACTCAACCATGATGGACTCAAGCAGGAATTTAAGCTGTAAATTGTTTGAGTCGAACTCAACCTGAACTGGCAATCATCTCTGCTATACTAATCCATTCTATACACCAAACAACCCAAAGATAACTATTGAATCTCTTTTCCTAAACACATGGCTGGATGAACAGGGAGAGGTGTTGAGTAATGGATGAACGGGGAGAGGTGTTGAGTAATGGATGTACAGGGAGAGGTGTTGAGTAATGGATGTACAGGGAGAGGTGTTGAGTAATGGATGTACAGGGAGAGGTTTTGAGTAATGGATGTACAGGGAGAGGTGTTGAGTAATGGATGTACAGGGAGAGGTGTTGAGTAATGGATGTACATGGAGAGGTGTTGAGTAATGGATGTACAGGGAGAGGTGTTGAGTAATGGATGTACAGGGAGAGGTGTTGAGTAATGAATGTACAGGGAGAGGTGTTGAGTAATGAATGTACAGGGAGAGGTGTTGAGTAATGAATGTACAGGGAGAGGTGTTGAGTAATGGATGTACAGGGAGAGGTGTTGAGTAATGGATGTACAGGGAGAGGTGTTGAGTAATGGATGTACAGGGAGAGGTGTTGAGTAATGGATGTACAGGGAGAGGTTTTGAGTAAAGGGTAGTGGGCAGTACGAGTATGAGAAGGTGCAGGACATGGCTTTTAATATCTATAAGGGGCCCTTAAGGGCATGGGAGAAGAGGTCAGTCTGGTTCCCATTGTCTTGGCTAAGGTTTTAAGCAAGGGTTCGAGGGAAGGCAAGGGGGATCGGTCTGTATTTAGGAACGAAGAATCAAGGAGGGAGGAGGTGATATCATTGTCCGAGCTATGGTGTGGAGGTGGGAGGCTGTTACTGGGGGGTTATGGTTCCAAAGGTCTCCTGCGAGGCGTACACCATGTAGAGGAAGCCATCATCGTCCTTCTCGCGATCGTACACCTCAGCGATGGCTGCCGACACGGAGACCATGCTGTGGCCGTTCACCAGCAGGAAGAAGGCCTGGTTGGAGTTCAGCTGGAGGCGCCTCCTAGTGAGGGCAAACATACAGAGTTTAGCACATCTTATCCTCACATAGACAAGAGAGTAGATAGTGTATCAGATACTCACATTTATTTTTAATGATTTGTAAGATCAACTAAGTGAATTTGCTTTAGTGATTAAATGACTGATAAAGTGGTGTCAGTAAATACAGAGAAGAGAGGATGATGGAACATCCTGTACCTGATGATTTTGATCAGCTCACTCATATTGACATGGTCAGGAACCAGGAACTTGGTTTTATCCAGGATGGGCAGCTGCTTCTCTCCCTTGTATCTCTCGATGATGACCTGAAATGGAGCAGAGGAAACGTCTTATTATAGAGCTCCCTGGACCCAAGCTACACTGTGCTTGGAGGAGTCACATTACAAAGACACAGCTAGTGTTAGTCACAGGGTGAGGGGATAATACCAAGACACAGCTAGTATTAGTCACAGGGTGAGGGGATAATACCAAGACACAGCTAGTATTAGTCACAGGGGGAGGGGATTATACCAAGACACAGCTAGTGTTAGTCACAGGGGGAGGGGATAATACCAAGACACAGCTAGTATTAGTCACAGGGGGAGGGGATAATACCAAGACACAGCTAGTGTTAGTCACAGGGGGAGGGGATAATACCAGGACACAGCTAGTGTTAGTCACAGGAGGAGGGGATAATACCAGGACACAGCTAGTGTTAGTCACAGGGGGAGGGGATAGTACCAAGACACAGCTAGTGTTAGTCACAGGGGGAGGGGCATTACTCAGCACTTTGTGACCCTGGAGAGACAAAGGAAAGGCTCAGGAAGCAGTCATGTAGTGTAACTGAGGCTCTGTTAGGCTCTCAGTGTGTGTGTGTGTGTGTGTGTGTGTGTGTGTGTGTGTGTGTGTGTGTGTGTGTGTACACATCTGGGTGGAGGAGGGGAGAGAGGCAGCAGATGGAAGGTTAGAGCGATATTCAATCTGCTATGTGGTCTGCTTGGGTCCTGATACATGGCTAACACAGATTAGATTCCACACCCTTCTACCTATTCCTCATGAGAATAGCCGCTAGGGAGGATACCCTCGGTGTGTTGAGGGAAGCAAGGGTGGGTCTGTATTGAGGAATATTTTCTGTTCATGTATACATTAGGATTGTTGTGGCAATAGATGTAATACTAACTGGGATCTTGTTGGGGTGCTGCTCTCGAATCAGTCTCACATCATCTACTCTCTGCTCTGTGGACACAAGGAAGAACAGGTGAGATGACAAATCAATGGGAAAATATATGGTAGCCTGTTATCTTAAACCTCCTATAATTTACACAATACAATCTGTGCAGCAAACCACCAGGTGCTGAATAAACTCAGACCCTAAACGAAACAGCAAGTGAACATTATCGGCACTAATCCAGCCCACCTGAACTTTGCACCTCCATGACCATTTGTAACAAAGACAAAACGACTGTTTCCATGGCACCAGATAAGGCCTTGGGCCCCTTTGTTATCACTCAAACCCTGGTCTGGGTTAGTTCTAACTGACTGATAGAAGAAACAACAATGACACAAATGCCTGGAAGGATGAACTGCCTGATCCCAATTATTCCAGTAAAATGTTCTTATTGTGTCCTTTCTATACAGAAATACACTAGCTCACTTTTATCTTATGTAAATCCCCCCAAACTTGCAGTTTAACAGGTTAAAAGCCTGGGCAGTTAGAGAAACAAGGAAGCTCTAGCTACCTTTGGGCTACAGTCAGTGTACCAATATGTTGCTCAACACTTGGAAATAAATATATCAGAAGGGAAATGAAAAGCTTGTTAACACCATCTATTTTCACAAACCCTTTAAAAAAAAAGAAGTTATTTTCAAAAGTGGCCACATTTCACGTCTGTAGCCTCAGTGCATAGATAAAGCCTACTCGTGACTCCAGAGCCACATACTTTGATATAACTGGTCAAATCTACACACTATGTGATGGTAAGTTAACTTTTTAGATTTCACTTTCCAACCCATAGATTTCACTTATGTATAACCACAACAATATAATAATAACCAATGCAATAACTACATCCCCTGTTGTAACTACTGCAGTGTAAACTAGTAGCATGTCACAGCAACATTGTAACTGGTAAGATGTTTATGTTCTTTGAGTTTGGGACACTGCACGTGTTCAGCCAGTGCTCTCATTCTCACGTGGTGATATTGTGCAATTTTTTTGGAAACGCTAAAGACTGACGTTTGGTCTGAATTGTTTTGAAGAAATTTGCCATGACATCAGACACTTTACCGTGACGACAAATTGGCCAACTTCAAATTCAAAGAGCTAGGAAACCTTCGGAGCCAATGTAGACTCATCCAGGAAATGGCAACTAACCGGTATTTTGGCTACATGGCTTGTATCGCCAAATAGCTAACTGTCGCGAAGTAAACAAGGGGCCTTATCTCAGACGAAAAAAAATGTATCGGATATAAAAGCCTATTTGCGGAAAGCGAAGATAACAGTCCAAATATGAATTGTCGTGTTATCTAGGTCTAGGCCTACATGATAAAGTCACAGAGGTTACAGACATTTGTTTTTGTCCCTTTCCCCTAGGCCTTCCTTTCACCTACGCAATACGTCCCATCCCCCAATCATGCAGCGCACTTTCCTGCTTTTCGAGAAGAGTAATATCGGCTACTTGTTTTTTTTTTTACATCTCTGTCACAAACAAGCGGAGCACACGATAATATATTTAACGTTTTGCTGCCACACGCTTACATTGTACAGAGACATACATTATATGCTACAGCATACAAACTAAACACAACAACACCATATTTGCCATCCGTCGGTTCGGGTTGCATAACATGAGCCAGAACCATTAGCCTATACAAATACAGCTACCACCTTTAATTACCACGAATTTGTCGCTGTGAAAAGGCCTATTTTATATAATAGATGAAATAAAGTATCTCCCATTTGTACTTAGACTGTTTATTGCCTTTGGCTTCTGATCGAAGTTGAGCTGATTAACTATTCAGACACTGGGCCTTACTAGGGGAAATTGGAAAACCATCTGTTCTCCAAATAAAGGCTGATACTGAAATAAGAAGCCACTACATTTGATAAAATCGAAATAATATACACAATTAGACAACTTCAATGTTAAAACTTGCTGTAATAATAGGCTACATACCAAATGTCCTCCTTTGTTTGAACGTCTTCTCTGAAGGCATATTTCACGCAGGTCAAACCGTTTTGTAAACGAGGCAAAAGATCCCTGTATGAATTGAAAATATATTTAAATGTAGGTGTTGTAAATTTTTGGGCGATCAAAGCCCAGTTTTTTTGTAATAATAAGAAGTTGAGTCCTTTGATGTTGTGCTATTCCTTCTTTGCTGATTGCTGCGGAGTCTATAGCGAAACAAACCAGTCAGCTGATATTTGACGTCACTGAGAGAGAGACCAATGGTCTCGCTCTGTATTTGCCGCTGGCTGCCCCACCACCACAGAAAGCACTGAGCTATCAGCCTAGCTCACCACCACAGAAAGCACTGAGCTATCAGCCTAGCTCAGTGCATTCTGTGGTGGTGGGCCAGCCAGCAGAGACACATATTTCCCTCAGATTACACAAACCCACAAAGAATTTGAAAACAAATCACATTTTGATCAACTCTACTGGGTGAAATACCACAGCAGCAAGCTGTGTTACCTGTTGCTACAAGAAAAGGGCTACCAGTGAAGAACAAACACCATGGGAAATAAACTATATTTATTTTCCCTTTTGTAACTATTTTCACATCATTACAACACTTTCTATAGACATCATATGATGACATCTTTATTTTTTTGGAACTTTGTAAGTGTAATGTTAACTGTAGATTTTTTTTTATATCCCCCTTTTTCTCTCCAATTTCATGGAGAGAAACACAACCCAACCAGCCCTGCTTCTTAACACAGTGCGTATCCAACCTGCATCCAACCTTATTGTTTATTTCACTTTTGTTTATTTCACTTGCTTTGGCAATGTAAACATATGTTTATATGTTGTGTGAGATTGAAGCTACAGGTTGCATACAGAACAACCCGACCAGCCCTTGCACACCGTAGGTGCTGGAACTGGATAGATATAAACAATATGGCAAAAACTTCTTAGAGGCCCTAGGAGGTAGGGTTTATTTCTGGACGTGGACTATATTCAGATACTCCACCGTTCTCCCTGAAGTATGAATTTGCTCAGAGACCCCCACATCTTCTGCCATTTTCTTACAGCAGGCCATTCCTTTAAATCCAGCAGGGGGAGTGAATGAGCTGGATACAGCAGGTTTAATAGTAGAGGACCAATACCACAGCCTGAATGGTATTAGTGGCAGTAAGGTCTATGCTGTCAGAAAATAAATGGATGACAAGGATCCCCTTTTCCAGTCCGCAATCTCAAACCCTTCTTCCTGTGCAGTTTACAATTGTTCTTGCAGAGCCCCCTTTTCCAAGCTTTAAAGGATAAACATTGAACATTGGCCATGGTGTCAATCCAGCATGACTTCTGCCGTGCTCAAAACAACTGGAAACTGGGACTGAGCTATCAGCCTAGCTCAGTGCATTCTGTGGTGGTGGGCCAGCCACTGGGAAATCTGATTTCAGTGAGTTCAAGACAGACCTGGGTTTAAATGCATGTGTCACGTCGGTACGAATGATTCAGGAGCAGGAATGCGTAATATTTTTTTTGAATTATACCCAAATTACGGCATGCAGTGTAAAGGCATGGGGACGAGGACCAAACAAACACTATACAAAACACAGGGTTGAAACCCAAAACAAAAGAGCGAGGAGTACCTCGAATAAATAACACAAGCGCACAATGATTAACACATGGGACGAGACCTGTAATCATCTGCGCAAAACACAATGGCATGAAAGCCAAAACACACAACACAGGTACTCACATGAACCAACGGACATTGTAACAATAATCAACAGGACAATGATAAACCAAGGGCACACTTACTAATCAATGGGAATAGGGGCCAGGTGTGCGTAATGAAAGTTTCGTAGGGATCCATGACAGCATGGGACTGGAATATTTAAATATAATATTGTATTTTAAGAAGAAGAAACCCCGCTGTGTTTTGAGTACATGCCAATTATTTTCAAGTGTATTTCCAAAATAAATTTTCAAATATTCAACTAGGTGTATTGTCAAAGAAAAAATATCCACACTTTGAAATAAGTGTGAAAATAATTTTAAAATACCTTAAATAGTATTTAAACCCAGATCTGGTGTGGTGTATTACCCTGAAACAAGGGTCCCTTGTGACTCAGTTGGTAGAGCATGTCATTTGTAATGCTAGGGTTGTGGGTTTGATTCCCATGGGGGACCAGTATGAAAATGTATATAAGTTGCTCTGGATAATATGTTTAAAAAAAAAATATTCAGTATAAATTACAAAATTACCATAGATGTTAATTACCAACATTACTGAAGATTCCAGTAACTTTGGTAAATTACCGGTAGCTTTTACAACCCTAATTTGCTTAATGACTGAAATGAAGGGGTGTCTTCATGGAACAATATTTTCATGATGAGTAACTATGACCACACTGTTACCATGTTATTAGCCTACTGCTTTATTCTGTGCTACAGATAATGTCATAAACATTCAGGACTTCTTGTATATGCATGTCTTACAAATTGCACTGTGCACACATTTCATGGGGGTTCTATTGATAGTAGCACTGAAAGGTACACTACATGACCAAAAGTATGTGGACACCTGCTCGTCAACACATCTAATTCCAAAATCCTAGGCATTAATATGGAGTTGGTCCTCCACCAAACTTTACAGTTGACACTATGCATTGGGGCAGGTGGCAATCTCCTGGAATCCACCAAATCCAGATTTGTCCGTCGGACTGCCAGATGGTGAAGCGTGATTCATCACTCCAGAGAACGTGTTTCCACTGCTTCAGAGTTCAATGGCAACGAGATTTACACCACTCCAGTCAAAGCTTGGCATTACGCATGGTGATCTTAGGCTTGTGTGAGGCTGCTCGACCACGGAACCCAAACCCATTTCATGAAGCTCACGACAGTTACCGTGCTGACGTTGCTTCCAGAGGCAGTTTGGAACTCGGTAGTGAGTGTTGCAACCCAGGAAAGACGATTTGTACACTCTACACGCTTCAGCTCTTGGCTGTTCCGTTCTGTGAGCTTGTGTGGCCTATCACTTCGCGGCTGAGATGTTGCTCCTAGATGTTTTCATTTTACAATAACAGCACTTACAGTTTACCGGGGGCAGCTCTAGCAGGGCAGGAATGACTTGTTGGAAAGGTGGCGTCCTATGACAATGCCACGTTGAAAATCATTGATCTCTTCAGTAAGGCCATTCTACTGCCAATGTTTGTCAATGGAGATTGCATGGCTGTGTTCTCGGTTTGATACACCTGTCAGCAACGGGTGTGGCTGCCGAATCCATTAATATGTGTATTTGAAAATGGGACCAAAGTTGATAGTGCAGCTTCTGTTCTTGAGCCGCAGGTGGCGCTCTCTGATAACCTCTGACTGCCACTCACCCTGCAGATTGAGATGTTTTGTGGAGCCAGTCGACAGTTTTATGACTACCATATCCTCTGAGCCGGGAGTACAGCCTTCGGGTATTTTTTTATTTCTATATTTTTTTTATGTGTGGGGGGGTAGACCTACATTTGCACGTTTTTTTTGACTTGCTAATAATGACCTATGAAAAAAAGAATAAGTATGGATAGAGAACTATTATTTTACTACTATTATTTTACTCAAATTTTGACAGCGAGGACATAATAACACATTTTCAGTGCGGCACTCTGGCCCTCGCTGAAGACTGAATACACCCCCCGTGGCAAAATGTCTTGCGATTATTAATTTTACATTTATTTTACCAGGTAAGGTTGATTGATCTGGTGATTAATGCAAGGAAAGGGGTGAGACAGAGCTGACCTACTGTTACTAGGGATAGAATTCTTGAATTTGACCCTTTTTACACTGAAAAATTGATTGAGGACACATTTATAACTATGACCTGGGGAGTAGACCTATTGAAGGGGAGTGAGAGTAGCTTTCTCAAAAGTAGCTTTAAGTTGTAGGCCTACTTTTGATTACTGCAGACTGCAGTAATCTGATGTGCAAATCTACTACAAATATAATTTAAAAAAAATATCAAATAGTCTTATTATAATAACAACATGACACCAACTAATCATGTTACTTCTCAAGATTGAAAAAACAAGTGATGCATTGATTTGACTAATAGACGTGTGTAAGTAGGATTTTTGTTCAAAGAAAGAAAAAGGGTCTTTGTGCAATGGTGCTGTGCCTGCTATCACACAATGATAATGTTACTATGTTTTTGAAATAGGGTTGCAAAGGGAGGGTATATTACTGGAAACTTTCTAAATTTACAAGTAAACTACTAGCATTTTCGTAACTTTCAAATTTTGTTTGGAATTTTATCAGATGACATCTAGTGGCCTTTTTTGGGTACTTCAGATTATCACAGGCATCTGGGCCTCTGAGTGACCTTATCATGTAAAAAACATGATTTAATCAAATAACAAATAACAAAATAGAATGACAAAGCTGTAAAACATTATCTTAAATATAAACTTAGTGAACACCAATATCCTTTATATATATATTTTACACACTTTTATTTATTTACTATGTCAATATGTCTTTGTTGTAAATGTTCTGGCACGAAACTGGTGGCAGCTGTGAAAAAAGTAAACAGTTGGAAGAGTTGCAGAGTTAATTGAAAATAATGACATTGTTGATTAGATGCTTTTTTCATAAATTAGGCTACTTTATCTTGAAACATATGGTCTATCTACTAGAAAATCATGGCAAACTCATGGACAAAATTAATACTATAAATTAATACGTTTTTTAAAAAATTATTCAAGTAAAAATTACAAAATTACCATAGATGTTAATTACCAACATTACTGAAGATTCCAGTAACTTTGGTAAATTACCGGTAGCTTTACAACCCTAATTTGCAAACAGCAAACCCCTGTTTCAAATCAGTCTCCCTTTAATTAAATGAATCATTATAGGCCTTACTCAGTTCTTGCTCACCAGCTGTTGCTAGTTTCTATATAAAGCAGCCTGAAGCTTGTTACTGGGTATGAGGATCACCCTGCCTGCCACTATCTTCTTCTAGGTCACAGTAACAACCTAAATAATGCTCATCTAAATTGCCATCTATTCAATATCTAATAAACCCACTGCTCTTTGAAGTAACGAGTTTTTAAAGGCCCAGTTTAGTACAAAATGAGATTTGTCATGTGTTTTATATATATTTCCACAGGTTGGAATAATACTGTGCAATTGTGAAAATAATGATAATGCCCTTTTAGTGAAAGAGCTGTTTGAAAAGACTGCATGACATTTCTGCATGTTTTGGTGGGATGGAGTTTTAGGCTGCCTGGTGAATCACCAGGCAGTTAATTAGTTTTAAAAAAATCAATAACAAAAAGAGTTCTTAACCTCTTTGCCAATAACAGTTTTCAGTTTTCCCCTTCCCACTCAGACCACTACCAGACAGTCCGAACAAAATTCTTGCTTGAGAAATGGTTGTTTACTAAGAAGCTATTTTTGTTTCTTTTTGACCATTATAATTAAAAACGATCACAGTAAGGTACTTGTTACCCAGAAATGATTTGATATTTATATTAAAACTGCTGCATTGGACCTTTGAACAATCTTCAGGGACCTAGTGTTTGATTGATAAAGGGGATGCGGAGTGTCATCAACAATGACCCTCAAGGCCTCTAAAATCATATAGCCCATTCTGTGCTGCTGGGTAGCTTCAGGCCGAGGCTAGTCATTCAGGTTGGGTTGCTATGGCAATATCCATGGAAACATCCTACATGTTCACTGAGAGTTGAAGGTAACACCCACTCTCATTGTTCAATCTCTGTAATGCATATGGATACCCACAGACAAGCTATTATAGAATGCTTTTATTAGTATACCAATCGATATATTAATTCATCCATCCATCCATCTACGGTTTTACTACATGGGGTAATTACTATGACAATAGTTCAGAAATGCACCATCCATCCTTTAAACTAAATAGATTCAGAACCTTGCTTGATTGAATTGATTACCATAGAATGAGATGTTGAATTCATTTACATTCGAAAAATCTGTGCATGACATATCAAAAGTGCTTTATTTCATCAGAGATTATTTACAGATTGCAAGAGAACAGTGTTGAGGTCTTAGTAGTGATGTTGACTTACATTGTGGGGAAATTGTTATAAAATCAATACACAATATACAAGCCACAAGCATATGTTTTATATGGTGTAATACTTTAATTGCAAACACGCACATGGAATTATGTATAATTATCTACATCCCTTGTACACTTGTATACCCCACATTCCTTTCCGGGTAGTTTGTGCTCTGTTAAATTAGGGAAATAATTAGTATACGTTTATGTACACTTTCATGAGTGAGAGAAGAGTGTAGAATTGTTCACACTGTCTGGACTTACCGTCTTAGACAGCGTTAGGATCTCACTGTCTGGACTTACCGTCTTAGACAGCGTTAGGATCTCACTGACTGGACTTACCGTCTTAAACAGCATTAGGATCTCACTGACTGGACTTACCGTCTTAGACAGCGTTAGGATCTCACTGTCTGGACTTACCGTCTTAGACAGCGTTAGGATCTCACTGACTGGACTTACCGTCTTAGACAGCGTTAGGATCTCACTGACTGGACTTACCGTCTTAGACAGCGTTAGGATCTCACTGTCTGGACTTACCGTCTTAGACAGCGTTAGGATCTCACTGACTGGACTTACCGTCTTAGACAGCGTTAGGATCTCACTGTCTGGACTTACCGTCTTAAACAGCATTAGGATCTCACTGAGTGGACTTACCGTCTTAGACAGCGTTAGGATCTCACTGACTAGATTGGAAAATGCAGTGACATCTTCAGGTTCAGAAGAACATTTGACACCATAGTACGATTTGACACCATAGTTCTTGCTAGCATTTATTGTTTACACATTTTATTTGGCTGCAACACAAACAAAACTGCTGTAATTCACAAACAATAAACAATGATTTAAAGGTTTGTTGCAGCCTGCAAACAACAATAAACTATGAGTGCACTCTACGTTCTGAACTGAAGGTCCGTAGGGCTCACTCCAAATGTGCTGTCTGATGAATAGGAAACTAAAAGCGTTGTGGGTGGACTAAAATTTCATCTTGTGCAGTGAACTAAAAGCTGTTTAAATAATGGTGTGTGGGACCTGGTCACTGAGGTAGACAGTGACTTGTTGTCAGAGAGCTAAATTTACAACAACAAAATCACTAGTCTTCCACAGCGTCCAGGACCAAAGTGCACATTCTCCTGCAAGCATAGAGTAGGGTAATGACAAATTATAAACATATCGTTATTCACCTGAACATTTTCCCCATTTACAATCATAAAGCCAGGCTACTGCACAACATATTTATTCTTCAATATTCCATTTATATTTTACAATTGATCAAATAATGGAGATAGCGTGCAAGACCGATTACATGCTTAGACTAACCATAATAATTGGATTTTATATATTGATGTTATAAAGAGATTTGTGTTGGTACATAAACCTGTTTACATACGTATAAAGCAAATAAACAAAGAAAAACAGTACATCTGTTGTGTACACATGGATCCCCCTCTGCAGCTGTTAATAATGTGGTAAAACCTGTAGCCTATATGCCCATTCCACACACAGCACATATCACACACATCGAAATCCACCCCCTTTCATTTCGAAAGGCTATCACCTGTCCTCATATCCCCAGCCTCTAAAAGTCCACTAAAATTGAAAGACACAGTTGATTTAAGGGACAAGCTCCCAGTTTTAATAAAAGAGAGAAAATGAATAAAAGTAAAAGTGCATCTATTGGTTTCTTAAAGCTCAGCCAATACAGGGAGGTATACTTGGGCTCAGAGAAGGGGGAGAAAAGAAAATGGAATTGTGAATAAAGGACACATTCAGAGAGCTATGTATTTTATGAGGCATTTTTCATTGATGCCAAAGACGATGGTGATACATTGAGTGATGATGTGTTATGAATCACAAATCAGATTATATCTTACCTTTCACACATCCTTTTGATGTGTGCTTTGCGTTAGCATAATCTCATGAATGAGGCCATTTCTATTTGTTTTGGTTGTGTGTGTGTGTGTGTGTGTGTGTGTACCTACACTACAAGGCTTTCAGAGTACACTGCACATCTCCTTGTGGCGGATGGAAAAGAAATAGGAAAGAAATGCATCATTTGCCAGAATTGTCCTTGTAGGATACTTAACACTGTTGATCCTAGCATTCTTGTGTTAATGCCAGGAATTCGGTCACGTCTGAGCGGCGTGATGTCACAAGAGATGATGAAGTACAGCACAGCATGAACAGGCCCGGGCATTCCATCAGGTAGCTAATGAAGTGACGAATCCGTGGAAACGTGGGATTTTGGAGATAGTAGAGCAGAGGCTTCAGCAAGCTGTTGATCACTGTCTGTTCCTGTCTGTCTGTCCCTGGCTGGCTCCTCTACTTATCTGCATACGTACAGGGTGGACGAGACTGGAATAGCAGCAACAAAGGCTCTGATTCTGAATCATTACAAGCAGACTTAGAGCATAAGGAGAGTGGTGCTGTGTACTGGGTAGGTACAGGTAGGTACGTGCACACACGCACGCAAGCAAGCACGTACACACACACACACACACACACACACACACACACACACACACACACACACACACACACAGACACACGCGCGAACACACACACACACACACACACACACACACACACACACACACACACACACACACACACTCTGAGACCTTTTAGTGCGCTCAACAAAGAATGGTGACATTTGAAGGGGATGAAATAACCCAGTGGATCTGGGAGTGCTTTGCGTTTTTGCTCAGTGGAGAGGTATTACAGACCTCAATGCTTCTCGCTCACACTGGAAGGCTCTGGGACATTCAGCTCTGTCCTAGGTGTATGGGGCCCAGAACCCTATCAAAGCTTACCAAACCCAAACCTGTTCAGCCTCATGCCAGTATTTAGTGTGCACTTGCCTACCACTTCTCACTACCACTCTGTTCTGAAACAACACCATGAACCTTGATGGGCACCAGTGAGTGTTTAGAACTGTAGATGGTAAAGCCAAACCTCAACATGACTTGTGACGACTCTACCACCTCCAAACACATGCCAATATTGTCATTGTAACAGCAGGCAGATGATTTTGATAGACTTTTTGAAATGGGGAAATACTATTTTCATGACGAATATAGCCGATTTTTATAACATACTTTCTACATGTGTTTATTTTGGATTTCTCACTTACAATTACCCTATCAAAATCACCTGCCTGCTGTAACAATGACAAGACCGACAAGTGCTTTGAGATGGTGGAGCCGTCACAAGTTAAAGTTACATTGCCCATTCATTTTATATAAGGATCTGCTTGGCTTAACACGCACAAAGAGAAGGCAACAATTGGGCAGCATTGTACTGGGTAGGGCATTGAACGGAGAGTGACAGGCCAATGCTAGGCTCAGAAGGAAAGCTTCATTAGTGGCTTTAGGTCATCACTGACACTGACTTACCGAACAGAACAGAGAGGTGATGTATTACTTTCAGACTCACACTTTACAAGGGATATTAGCTCGCATTAACTATGGTTTTCCCCATTAAAAACTATATTGGATATAATGGGCATCGCTGTTCACATGAATACCACCGACTCTTACTCTGAGTGGCAGAACCTGTCTCTGCATGCACTTATACATTTACTCAAGATTCCCGGGAAAAGGGGGAGGTGAAAATGCAGTTCTTTTATATCTCCACTCCACTGAAAATAATAGGCTTGGTATTGAATAGTGATGTATTATTAAAGCTAGTTCAATTATGCTCTCTAGCTGAGGATGGACGCCTTTCCTTCTTTACAATTAGAATGAGGAGACACAGCGTGCAGAATGGAGCTCCATGGCCAGCCAATGGGAGTGAAGCAGCATTACATTCTGCTCCTCTGCCAGTTGAATTAGGACCAATGTTCAATTATGGTGCCCCTGTCAGTCTCCTAAATATAATTAAGTGAAAAAAATACCTTTTAACAGACTATAATTCCCAATATTGGACAAATGCCCAAATGTAAACTCTATTATAATACCGTACAATAATTACATCATTGGCTATCATACATTTTTTGGTGGGGATAAAGATCTGATTGGGATTCTACAGCTACAGTTAAATGTAGATTTTGCTTCCTACATTGCGCAAATACATCTTTCCGTCTCTATAACTGTGAACACAGACGTACAGAAGCAAACCATGCTGGGCAGCGGAACACAGATCATTTGTTTAATTGGCTTCTCACTCGGCTAATCTGATACCATGTTTTCTCTGGAGGCCAAGTGGCAAACACATAGAGCACGAGGACAAGTCTCAAAATAAAGATGGACCTTTGGCATTAAAACTCTTGCTGGTTTGATAAGCCTGCTACAGGTTAAATATAACTGAAGATGAACAGGTTTGTCCAGGAAGAAAATAGGAATACAGTGTAATGGGAGTAGAGCTTGCAGCTCGAATGTTGTACACTCATCCTTCCATTACATTTTGGTAAGCACCATGGTTGGAAAAAAAGTTGGGGGTACTGTAACGCAAAAACCTTATTAAAAAAAAAGTGTACACTCATAGTCCTGTTCATGTAACCCGATAACTCTTCTGTGAGCCTATCCATAAACCTTAAGGTGGCCCACACCTTCCATGCCCTCAATTTATAATTCAATTATTGTCTCATCAAATGACTATGTTCTTTCAGAGAGCATGGTGCGTGCACCTTAAAAGGCTGTTCATTCACCCCTTAAATTCATTAGCTGAACATCTCTCCCAAGCCACTGACTGAACAGAGTTAAGCATGCTACTTAGAGGCACAGGGGTGACTGCCTCCCTTTCTCTCCAGCCCTCCCCTCATTGATTCTGTGTTAGCAGGGCTAACTAGGATGGCCATTGGGGGATGTAAGCAGGGCCAGACGGGGCTACTGCACGGCACAGACATCTCCTGGGCCATTGGTCACGGGTTAAGACTATCATGTTAACTGCCATGTACTCCACTGCAGACAGAGGCTTGGGATGCACATTATCCATGGCCTGCAATTTACTTTAATTAGCTTGAATTGTGTGCATATGAGTACAAGTGGAATCAACCAGGGCAAAATAGAGTGTTAAAGAAATAAATACTGTCACACTGCAACAGCTGACACAGATAAGTCAAAATGGTCTTAAAATACTAGATGGTACATCTTTATTCAATATTTATTTTGAATGAATACATCTATCCCCCCCTCCCCCTCCCTCAACCCCCTTCTCTTGTAGGACAATTGACTTGCGGTAAGCCCCTACAAGCAACATCTATTTTGACTATAGAAGTTACACATGTAAATGGTACATGGCATAATTGCTATTGTTGTAAAAATGCTATGAGGAGAGTGAGGCTGCCAGGAAAGGCGGACAGACAGATCCACTGTAATTAGAGCCAGTAAGAGCATATGATTTGTGGTAATTGCCTTGACAAGGGGCTGAGCGTAGCTCCACTTAATTACCTGTGCTTGCTCTTTCCTAGGAGCCCTGTGGGAAATGGGCTTTCATTTTTCATTGCTGAAATTGGAAGGATGTGGGGGTGGGAAATGTGTTCTGCTCCCCTCTGCATCTGTCAAAGTGACAAAAAAAATTCTCAAGTACAGTAAGCATGTGTCTTTACCAAAGCCTAGTGCACCATATTTCATATGATGACAAGCCATTTGCCTTTTAGATGCTGTACAGGTGCACTCTGCCTGCTTTGAGTATGGCATCCTCATCAGCAACGCAGAAAGCTAAGGACCCAATTCAATCAATCAGAGATAAAGGAAAATTGCATTTTGGGTTTACTCACAACATTTACTCTGTATTTTCATGTCAGAGGTGGTTTCAAGTCAATATCAAATGACAATACTGCTTTCTAACCAAGGCAGCAACAAAGAAGTGGCTGAAGGAGAAAAACACAGGCACCCAGGCAAAAGCTCAGAAGCATATAGCCTACTCTGGCTGGTGCCAAATCAATTCATCCAATTTTCTCTACACTGTAAGATGCCATGTACAAGTCCTCATGCCAACAACTCTGGAATAGAATCAGCATTCCCACCATGCGTACAGTTCAATACAATAGAAAAACAGTACATATAAACTGGACATGTCAATCATGGCTTTAAAATGACATCAAGCACATTTAGCCAACCTGGATGAGCAGGTTACAACAGCTCGTTGCTTCTCCCCCTAGACGCACTGCTGTCATCAACGCAGTTGTAGCCTATTTTCGTGGAAGTTTCACAAAATGATTGCTACTCTAAAAATGACAAAGGAAGCAGAGAGCTAGAATGGATAGACTGATAGAACACTGAACACTATTGTGTTCTGTCAGAGCCAATGGGTCAGCAGCATGTGATCATGGCTGTGATCACCACTCATGGGTAAAAGGATTGCATAGGGAGAGTTCAGTGACCCCATGCTATGGCGCTTTCCTGTGGATACATGCTGGAGACGAGGCTAGCAGTGGGGGAGCTCTGGCTGTGGCAGTGGTGGGGGAAAGGTGGTCTAGCTGTGGTGGAGAGGTATGTGCCTGACGGGCTTTGTGACTTAAGGCCACTCGCTGGGTCCATCTCTGATGTTGAGTTTCTACCCTTGTCTGAGATTGCCCATCCTTCATCATCCCCTACCTCGCCCCCCCATCCCCCTACCTCCCACTGACTGCCTTTTGGTTTGATGTGTAGCTCGTACACCAGGACATTGTAAGGCTTTTTGTATTCCAGCCGGCTTCTCCAACCGGGTTGTGCACCTGTGTGCCACTCAGAACAAAGATTCGTAGCAACCAGAGAAGGAGAACGCATCTGTAGGATAACACCTGTCATATCTTTAGGAACACTCATTGAAAGTAGCGGTAACCAAAGCAATCAAATCTAAATTGAGGTTGAATAGAGTTCCAGTGAATGAGCTGGGTTTACAAGCTTCACACAGAGACACGCTAATCATCCACAGAAACCCTCTGACACAAATAGAGGTGATAGAAAAATGACATTGCCACATACAGATATATAGATGAATGTACTTACAATAGACCAGTGGAGAAGAAGGCAATGCTCGGCATGTCACTTCACACAACCGAGACCTTGAAAAATAAGCGGGGAATTTAATTGTTCAGTCGATTCACATTTTTTGTAAAGTAATACAACTAAGTGACAGATCCAGAACTGAAATTCTTGTTTGCAAATCTGTTGCAATTCTAACAATATATCACATGAACATCTTGGAGCCTCAACGGTAACTTATTGCCGAGACCAAGCTGAATCCACACGTATGCAACATGCAAATATTACAATCTGTGTCTTTCTGCAAAGAAAATGTTCCTCTGACTCACTTCCAGATCCATAATTAAATTTTACATTTCCATGAACACTCACTCTGTTGGAGAAAAACAGACCCTGTCAGCCAGAACCCTTGAGATCTGTCTCTGAGAATTGTCTTCAGAAAGAATCAAAGGCAATGTTAACCCATTTCACACATTTATACGGGGTGTAAACAGAGCACTTTAGATGTCACTTTGTGTCAGGATAAATCATTTACATGCAAAACGTGTCGGACAAACATGCTTGCTTTTGAGCATGCAATGACTCGTGTGATGTCTTTATCGACAGAGTCGCTCAGCCTAACTGATGCGAGTACTCCGTAACTTATTATCACATTAACATACCTCAGACACAAAACTGATCAGTCTCAATGCCATCTGTTTGTAAGAACTCTGGAGAAGCCCCTATGTTCATGTTCAGCCTGGTTATTCTCTCTCGCTCGCTCTCTCTCTCTACTGCTCTCTCTCGCTGTTCTCTCTATGCTGCTTGGGTGCACCTGGTCACCCCGGTTCATTCTGTGTTGTGCTGAGAAAAAAGTTCATTCTTCAGACCCCAGTGAAAAGGCCAGATCAAACAGTGGTCTCAGCCTTCCTTGCTGCTCCATGGGGCATCGATGCTGAGGGGAGAATAGCACTGTCACTGCCATGCGTGCTGATTGTGATTGCACTTCAAACACAGTGACAAATGGCTCCCGCTTTACACAGATTCTGCTGTGTTTTGATGTCACTCTAAAATGTCCCTATGGCGCTATTCATTGTTTATTTTCCCTTAAAAGCTGCAAAAATGGAAGGTGGAGGGGAGGTTTGTGTGAAGGTACACCTTAAAAACAGCAGATTGCCCTCTTTGGGATAAAACACCACAGCATGGTGAGCTCCTGTCTGAAGGTCTCCACACATATTCATTTAGAACATTACCTCGTATTCCTTTAAAGTATTTATGATCCAAAACAATGGACATGATGGCCAATCATTCCACAAAGGGAAGCCATTATAAGTCAAATGTGCTACAAAGAAGGCAGCGAGCTATCTATGTGTGCTAAGAGAAAGGGGAATGGTTAAATACTTACCCCCTGGGTATCTTTAGCAAACAGAAGATGGTTGCCATTGTACAATACAATTGGATTTATTTGATATGAAATGCATTTGTTTGCTGTAAAGACATACGCCTACAGTCTCAAACAATCTGTTGAAACAGATAATGACTGGGTGTGTTTGTAGGTGTGGAGGTTTGGTTTTATTTAAGGCACGTGTGGGGTTCACACATCAGGGAATTCAGACAGGTGTTTTCCCCTATAGATAGCAACTGCAGACTTCTCCATTATCCCTGCGTGCACTCGTTGGACATTATTTAGTCTTAACCAAGCTGCATCTAATTGTATTAATTGGATCAATGCACAAACTGTCTTGTTTTAACACCTGCTGTAAATTACTGTATTTCCTGTGTACAGACTGCATATGTAGCACACCCTTTGTGGCACCGTTATGGGGAGTGTTTCGCCACGTAAATGTGTAATCATGACGCTTTACAGACAACCTGCCAGCC
Organism: Oncorhynchus mykiss; assembly: GCF_057628025.1. Taxonomy (NCBI): domain Eukaryota; kingdom Metazoa; phylum Chordata; class Actinopteri; order Salmoniformes; family Salmonidae; genus Oncorhynchus; species Oncorhynchus mykiss. Next base: position 65,439,640 of record NC_143023.1, on the reverse strand, counting down.
AGTGTGTTCAACATAGACACCGTGCAGAAGTCTATGAGCGCTGAAATACGGCAATTCGATGCTCAAATTGTATAGAGCAGTAAGATATAAGGATCATCTCTAAATATGAAGTAATTTTAAACAACCTCCTCATCTAATAAATGCAGGATGTTACAATTAGGACGACCTACACTGTAACCTAATTGGTAGTCTAAAACATGTATGCCTAACAAGTGAATGGAAACATTTTATTGCGCTTAGGCTAAAAAAAATATTGTACAAAATATATATTCCATTCGTCTAAAATGGCCCTGACTATTAGGACTAAACCGCAGTGCTGAAAATGACTAGCCACGAGCAGGAACGTTTCCTGCTCTACAGCCTACACCACATTGGAGCTGTCCACCCCGGTGGTGCTGAAATGGTTAGCGAACATGTTTTTAACAAGTTGCTTCAAGCTAAATAGACAAGCAAGTGCTTTTTTTGTGTAATAGGCCTATATTTTCTGGAAATGTGAGTAAATGTTCATTATATTTTCTTTATTTCCAAGGCGGACTATTATAAAGTCATTTACTTGTTTTGGTCTTTCAAAAACAACTTATTTTTTAAGCTTCCAGAGATCATCAACGCGTAGCTTACTTGGCAATGATCATGGCAAAAGGAGTTCACAACTTCCCTGTGACATGACATTATACTCATTTACTTATCAACTGCAAAAAAAATGACAATGAATCATTATTTAAACCATCAAACTGAAGTGGCTATAGCTTGATGGTCGAGGCTGCACGGGAGCATGTGTTCATACAGTATATTCGTCTATAGTAGGCCTAAAAGATATACAATAGAAAGATACATTAGTCACCCTGAAACAAAAGTATTGTAGGATTCCCTGAATAAAAGGCAACCTGGGACAAGATTGTCCATCACAAAAAAATATGAAGATGTAGCCAACTGGCTGATATTGGATTTGTCAGGGACAACTGTAATAAAGAGCTCTTCAAAACTAATTATAGCCATTATGTAAACACGACAGGGAAATTATCTTTCTTTGCGGGGGCTTTCCTATAATCAATAGAACCTATTCCCAAGCCTTTAGTATTCTCATTCTAACTGTCAGAGAGAAACCAGAACAATCTCACGTTGTAAAACAGAAACAAAATGATCATATTGATCACATTTTTTATGGAGAGTTTAACGGATATCGTAGGCTAGGCTACTAATAATCGTACAATAGGTTATTATTCACATTGCCCATTTCTCATGCGAAAATATAAAGCTCCAGTTTATGTTATAGCCACCTTCACAAATAATGAAAACAAGTTGTGCTCGCTGAGTTCTACCTGTTGATGTGAGCACCATCCCATCGGGCTTGATCTCTTGTGGTCTCGCCCCTCGTCCCCCGTAATATCTGAAAGTGTGGTAGAGTATGAAAAAAGGAATCAATATGAAAGTCAAATTTCTGAAATAGTCAAATGATCAACTCAACAGAGGCACATTAGCCCATGATAGCGTACAGTGAGTAACAAATAGGCATATACTTAATCTATTTTCTATGTATTTCAGCTCACCCTCTCAAGTCTCAACTTCATTAGATAGAAGGAATTCCTTCTCGATGCCAAGCTTATAATAGTGGCAATGCTTCTTTTTTTCTTTGTCAATCAAAATCAGCGCACGCTTGTTGTTTGCAAAACATGATATATAGGCAAAAGAAGACACTATCCTCCTTACATACTTTTGTTTCTTCACATCCATACCTCGTTCATTATGTTACTATTCAACCAACATAAAACAACAAGAGTCGATCAGAGAAAGACCTAAGGTATACCTTGCAGATGTTGTCCGCGCCACCGATGGAACTGGAACTGGAACCGAATGTATTGACAGTGAATCTTTGTGCCATGTGCGGTAACACAACCTCCAGTTTATGCGACGGACGTATCTCTTTAAATCCCGACTCTTCCCCAGGTGGCCTGTCAATTTCACGAGCGTGACGTCAACGAATGGAGGAAAGACATAAAAATCCCCCTTTCATAACAAAAGTCCTGTAGATTATGTATTTCAGAACGAGATGATAGGCTTCAAATACATTTGACAATAATATCGTGCAAAAATAACCTACAGGTGAAAAGAGTCAACTACAGAAACCAAATAAGCGTATGCTGCCACATTCTGTTCGGAAATGGTTTCTACATGTACAATAAACAGATCTAAAGAACAGACAGAGAAAATCGAGCTCCTATTATAGCAACAGAGGGAAATAGGATATACACGGATTTGTATGCATTATCTGTTGTATTTGAGGTTTCTACCATGAATACTCATGACTGTTCTGATTTCCATGACACCAGATGCTGTTCTACTCAGTGATTCAATTAGCAGAAAATACAACATAGCCATTGTCTATACATTCAATACAAAAGCTATCTGAGAGAAACAGAAGCAACTAAACACCTTTAACAATGCTATAACCTAGCATGTCATTTGCTATTTGAATGCCTTGTATTTTTATCACCAACAACAACCCTCCCATCCCCCCAATACATTTTATATGTCTCTTTCTAAGTCAGAATCCTTCATAAAAAGAGCCTCTCCCAGTCAGCACCATCTCCTTCACTGCAATAATAAGTGGGACTAAATTGCTGTCTATGCTCAACAAAGAAATTGAAAAATGTTGTTAGATTTGACTTTATGTGGATTTGACCAACTTAGCAGATGTCAGCTGCAAAAGCAGAATCCGCCATTGTAGCTGTCCATGATTTTGAAGAAAAAAATGTACAACAGGTGTATTTTCAGACACAAATGTGCTACCCCATTGTGCTGAGAACTATTGTGCTCTTTTCCCAGACTCAAAAATGATTGAAATGCTTGATTCATTCTATTTGTGTCTCTCTCTCTCTCTCTGTGTGTGTGTGTGTGTGTGTGTGTGTGTGTGTGTGTGTGTGTGTGTGTGTGTGTGTGTGTGTGTGTGTGTGTGTGTGTGTGTGTGTGCGTGCAAGTGATGGTGTTTATTCATGGAGGTGTGTGTGCATACTGTATCTTGACAAATGTTTCCTTTGAAATGCAAGTAAAGACCGTTTTTTATTCTGACATGTATTTGAGGCCCCACTGAAACCTCACAATGGCTCTATTGTGTGTGATTCACAAGGCTGGGCCATTTTACAGAGCTACCGAACAATTACATCTTTAAGTATCAGGGCAGTTAGCTGTATATAGGGATACTGGAAAAATACCTCTGTCTGTAAGTGTCTGTACACTCTAAGAAAAAAGTAAAAAATGTTTTTTCGGCGGTCCCCATTGGTTCCAGGTAGAACCCTTTTTGGTTTCAGGTAGGTCGCTTTTGGGTTCCATGTAGAACCCTCTGTTTTCTGTCTAGTCAATAGACCATTAGACACTAGTGTTTGTGGTTTTCCCTTACAGATACAAGGTCATATCATTCTGAGTGGAATGCACATGCCTCTTACATAATGAAATATAACAACCAATACTTCAGGCACAGAGTGCTGTGTGGTTTCAGGCCTCCTGTTATGAGGATACAACATGTTTGACAATATGGTTTTAATATGGCAATGTCTTCACGCCAGGGATAATATCCATTTAACAAGGTTTAGTAAGACATGGGGGTCAATTTGGGGATGTTGGGATGTTGTTTTTATTCAAAGGGGGTTAGTCTTCATTTAATGGTTTTAATCAGCTGTACAGCACTACAGCACAACTGATAAGAGTTTGGTTACCTATCGCTAAAGAGCAGCCAAGTTCAAAAGTTGCACTAGCAGATGTCCATATCAGTGTTATGCAAACCTGCGCAGAGCAATTCCTTGTTTGCCTAAGCGGCCTATAAGTAATTCATTGTGTTCAGTGAGACGGAGCATCTGTTCATCCATACCCCTGACCCACCAAGAAGCCCTGAACACCTGACACAAGGTGTCTCTTTTCCAGGTAACTGCGGCCATCAGATAATGACCTCGACTCGGGTTAATACTTACAAACAAGGGATTATTTTTCTGGCAAAGCAGGGCCTACTGCTAGACTTTTAGACAGCAGGACTTTTAAAGAAAAAGGGAAAGAGTGCAAACAATCAGGATAGTCACATCTTGCTGGGGTCAGAGCTGCAACTCTTGCTGGGGTCGGAATGGAAGTGTGCAATAGACGGACAAGTTCCAGTTGAACTAATGCGTCTTCAAGCCTACACTCAGCAGAGAAGTAGTAACAGAAAAGTGCCCATCACTCTTCCCTCAGCCGTATTCAGAAAGGGCAAAAATTGCCACCCTCTACATCGACGGAGAAGTTGCGGCACGGACATGCGCAACGGTTACGTCCCTCACTGAGGCCCGCTTAGCTTTCCAGGAGAGGTAAGAGGGTAGCTCAGCCAGAGCCAGGCACTATTGCTTGACCTCTCACTGCCTCCTTTTAAGGCTAATTTCTTCCCCCAACTTCTCATCCATCCCCAGCTGACCTGAACTCCATGGCTTGTTAGAAAACTATTGGCATTCGCCACAACAGTGTTCTTCACTGCAAACAGTCCTTATGTGCTTCTTAAAAGCGTAATAATAGGAAGATGTAAAAGTGAAAATCAATGATAGAAGTATAACTATAAAAAAAACAGGAAAGTCTTTTAAATGGATATAATAGCACTCTAAAGAGTTTCATGTTTGAGATTAGAAACTGGGTGGTTCGAGCCCTGAATGCTGATTGGCTGAAAGACCATATACCACAGGTATGACAAAACATTTATTTTTACTGTTCTAATTACATTGGTAACCAATTTCTAATAGCAATATGGCACCTCCGGGTTTGAGGTATATGGCCAATATACCACAGCTAAGGGCTGTATCCAGACACTCTGCGTTGCGTCATGCATAAAAACAGCCCTTAGCGTGGAATATTGGCCATATACCACACCCCCTCGGGTCAAATTGCTTAATTACAGCATGAATCATATGAGCAAACACACGATACTAATCACAAACACACATATAAATGTGCCAAGTAAGGCATGACTACATCCTCTATGGCTGTGCTCCTTCTCTTCCTCTTTACTTTGAATACATTATTAATTCATCATTGAGAGATTTCTGTGGTAAACCAGCCTTTAAAATCATGCCATACTTGAAGAAAATTGAAAATGTGGAATGTTGAGCGGCAGGGTTCCCCATTATACGAGAACAGGGATGGAGCTTGGGGGGCTAAACACCATGTTCAGCCGGGAAATGGGGTTCAGAAAAACATTCAGAAATATAAATATGTCCTGTGATGCAGTTTCATTCACGAATCAATCAAACACAAAATGTTAAATTGAAGCTGCAGGTTCTGAAAGTACTTTTGTAAGTAGGTGAAATGAAATTCAGAAATATTAAAATGTCATGGACACGTGACCACATACAAATTACATTTGGAATTCCATTTCATTATACATATTTTATAACTGTATTCCAAATAATCAAATACTGTAACTATTGTAAATAGATAATAGTATGTAACAATTAATACTATCAACTATCCCGACACCAAATTGTTCCATAAGAAAATTCTGCAGGCTTTCCATTCCATATTATTAATGATCGTCCAATAATGACAGACACCCAACAAAATGTGTTTCCTTTGAAAACCAAGTAATGCTCTCCTATATGAAATTAATAGAGAGTTGCACTATTTGAACTGATTGTCTGTGTGCATGCCAAGTAACTGATGTAGTTTGTAACATTCTCTTTTACTTAATTTCTTTGCATGTTAAACTACTGAAAGCTGATGCATTGAAATTAACATATGAGGACGCCGTAACTTCTCTGAAAAGCAGAAATTCACAAAGACTTGAAAAGTTCAGGTGGGTAGAGTTACGCAGAAAGCATTCTATAATGCCGGTGAATTTACTGTGCCTCGTAAAGTTAAAAGCTTTTCCAAAATGTCAAATACAACCTTTTAGTGACATAGGCATACAGAAATGGTAAAACAATGCATGTCTGCCTGTTCTTTGTACTAAGAGCAACCTTTTCAAACTGCTATTTCAGCTTCAAGAGGAATTGTGCAAATATGTTATTTAGAGGGAATAATTGACACAAGAAATGTACAATTATTAACTATCAACACATGTAATTTTCCTTCAAAAGTACTAGCCTACTATATGCGTCTACAGGTCTACATTTATTTTATATATGATTATTTTCCATTAGCTGGTAAACACAAGTCTCTGAAATGGTCGCTTGAGGTCTCTCCTCCTTATCCTAGTCCGCTCACAGAATTACAGCCTACATGTGTCTGTGAAGTGTATGAAGGAAGCAAATGGCTCTACAGATGTAGGATCTTAATTTGATCAGTCTTTTGTTGATAGGAATTTTTCTGCCCAGCAGGAAATGCAAACGCGTAGTGTATTTGAGTTTTAAAAAGGCTTATAAAGTTTGTAATTTCCAATTACAGTCTTTATTTGCTCTAACAACAAACGTATCAATCCCTACAAAAATGGCCATTAATTATAATCCTCATAATAATTCACATTTCCGTTTGTTGCAGGATAATTTTCCTGCTGTAGCAAACTGGCTCAAATTAAGATCCTACATATGTATGCTCTATCCCTGTATTCCTTCAGAGTCGCCCAAGAGCGTTTGAATACCCCTTCTGCCATGTCCTTTTCTCAACCCAAATCATACTTTGCAAACAGCAGCTAAAAGCTGAGGTGAAAGGGGTATGGGATATTAGAAATGAATGAGTTGATAAACAAAAACTCAAAAGAAAAGTGTGGGAGAGGATACTCTCCCTGAAGAAGTTATTGATGGGCTACACACATCCCCTCTGAGTAGTAGAGCACCAGCTATTATTATTGGCTATTCAAAAAAATACCACAGAAGGCCTACATCGCATTACATGGTAAAAACTGCAGTACTTTGAAAAGTGGACCATTTCATTTTTCTTGACACTGTTTTTAGCACTATCTTTCTGTGTTCACCACACACTCTTAATGGAAATTAACGACTTGTAATCTACGAGGCACGTGGGTTAAGGATAATTACACATAGGTCCATTATCATGCTCTCAAGGCAAGGCATGAGGGCCTTCTTCTGTTGTCCTTCATTCTGCTTTTTCTGTCCAATATTGGAGTCTTAAGAACATTTTTGGGCTTCGTGGACAATTTAATAATTAATTTCTCCCTGTACACTACTTTATAATGGGTTCAGAAGATTTGACCTACTAGTATGGACAGGAATGCACCAAGACCAAGAAAAACTTTGATCAGGTCATTGATCAGGTCACATGGCAAGGAAAACTCCTAAACATAATTAATCAGGAATATCTGAGTGAGGTTGTTTCATGAAATAGCTACAGGCTTACTACCAGTTCGTATTTTTAATACAGACACCTGACCTGCAAACCCATATTTAATTTCAGAATTGGTGAATATTAGGTTAGGGTCAGGGTTAAGTGTTTAGTTAAGGTTAGGGATAAAGTACGTTTTGGATTTTGATTAGTCGTTGTGCAGGTCAGTTTCCTTTGAGTCTCCCCTTTGGTCAAGTGTGGCGTCTGCGTGATGCGATACTATTTTCACCCTGAGTTTGCCGTGGCGCTGTGAGAATTGAGGAACAGTTCCACCGTAGAGGATGCATCTCTTGCTGTTTGTGGCTCTCTCTTCGCTTGTTATCTATCTAATGCTAACAACATGAAGCAGTGTTGAGAAAACACGATTCCTGTTCAGAACAAATGTTCCAAGCTTAACACATAATCGCATTTTATTGCCTGCCCCAAGACTAACTAACAAACGTTATTCCCGCATTTGATAATCTGATCGTTTTTGTGGCTAGATAGCATAACGTTACTGGCTTGACAAATTCACAGCAAGCAACAGGTGAGTAACGTTGTTGTTAGAAAATGAACTCCGCTGGCTCTGTAACGGCCTATGACTCCAAATAAAATAATGTTTAGCTTCCCGAACACAAGCGAGCAAGTTCTGACTGTTTAGTTAACGTTAGTTTGTATGTAACGTTTCGCCCAACGGGTAGGATTAAATGCAAAGAAATATAATGAATTGAACGGGTTTACCCATTCAAATAAATGATTCGTCCGTTCTAGTCATTATATTTATAACTATGCATTTCAAAACGTTTTTAATCAAACACGAGATGTTTTAGGTTTGGTTATAGTGAAACACGTAAATTCGGGTCATTATTTTGGACAGTTCGTTTTGGAAAAGTTATATATTTTTGTTATTTCAGGAGTAAACCTAGCTCTTTCTACCCCTAGTGGTTCAACTCTACCATTGAAATCGTGATGTAGAGGCATCTCAAGGTCGGGGTTCGGCATGAAATACACACCTTCTACTGACGCGTTCAACACAACTGGGAACTCGGAAAAAAACCAGATCAAAATCATGAAGACAGACTTCAGGTTGGAAAGTCGAGTTGGATCAAAACGATTTTCCCAGTCGGAGTTCGTTTTGGGCTAGTGAATGACTAGCTACAGATTGTACGCTAGATAATGTGATATAACCAAATATTTTTGGTGACCATTACTGGGTCTCAGGTAGCCTAGCGTGTTAGAATGTTAGGCCAGTAACCAAAAGGTTCCTAGTTCGAATCTCCTCACTGACAATGTGATACATTTGTCGATGTGTCCTTGAGCAATTCCCTACACCCTAATTGCTCCAAAGTTGCCATTGACAATGGCAGACCCTGGCTGTGACCCCACTCCAAGGGTGTCTCAAGGAGAGTTGGGATATGCAAAAACACATTTCCAATTCACACGTGTATAATACACACTTGTACATGTGTAGTTGGATAAATATAAGCACCCACCAAATTATTATTATAAATGGCCGCGATAGCTTTAAAAAAAAAAACAGCGATAACTCAAGATATTAAATCTATGTCTTGTACCGTGCAAGGCGGTTCCTCGCCATCTTAGCTGCTGCACATCTAGAGCATTTCCCAGCATCTTTGCAGGAACTAGGGTGTAGTCGTTTCTATGCGTCACAGCCATGTGTAGAAGTAAATGTCTGCTCGTCACAATGCGACCAAAATAAATATCTACACACATACAAGAGACATATCTCACCCAATAAAAACCTGGATTTAATATCTTTCTGAATTGTCTATGGTTTTTGTAGAACCACCTGCAATTGGAAACGGACATTTCTAAGATACTTCATTCTCGATTCGGTGAAAAAAGTATCGCCAAGAACAGGTTAGTTATAAAAATCTATGGCGGTGGTTTGTATGGGGCTTTCCTGTAACAGCCAATAATGGACACCACAAATATTTGGTTATATCACATTATCAGGCATACAATCTGTAGCTAGTGAACAACATTACATCTGGGGTGCGTTCAGTACGACAGAACGATATTCAAAGTTTAATTAAACAGAAATGGTTCTATACAGAAGGACCAGGAGTTTAGCAATTTCAAATGACCACATCTTGCCACATCCACCAAATGGGAGCAAATGTACTTCAAAGGCTGTTAAAAAACAGTGCACGCTGTTTGGGGGAAATGTGTCATTCAGTACTACAAACTGTCACGAAACGTAGCGTTAAATCGAACTAAGGGCAGCCCAGGGGTGTATTCATTAGTCGGACACTATTGCAAAACATTTTGCACCAAAACAAGATGATTTGCAATGGAAACCTATTCTAGAAATGACCTGTGTGATATGACAATGCTGATAAGCTGTTGCACTTTCAAATTAATTGTGTATTGATTTAATTGTCTTGTATTACTTCTTTAACTAGTTGCCATACAGAGAGATTTGTGATGTAGCTACCAGTTGGTGGGAGTTGGCAACAATCAAACAATGGAAGATGATTCCCCGACTCTGAAACCCAGGCGCATCCAGAACCAGAATGTGGTCCATCGACTGGAGCGGCGGCGGACCTTCTCTGGCCGGGCTGCAGCCCACTGGTACCGCGGGCGCTGCTTCCACCAGAACCTTTTCCCAAACTTCACTGTGGTAAATGTAGAGAAGCCTCCTTGCTTCCTACGCAAGTTCTCCCCAGATGGACGCTGCTTCATAGCCTTCTCCTCTGACCAGACCTCCTTGGAGATCTATGAGTACCAGGGCTGCCATGCAGCGGAGGATCTGCTGCTGGGGCAGGATGGGGAGACCCTGGCCAACGGCAATGACCAGCGCTCCCTCAACATCCGCGGCCGCCTCTTTGAGCGCTTCTTTTCCCTCCTGCACGTCACTAACGTGGCCTCCAATGGAGAGCACCTGAACCGAGAGTGCAGCCTGTTCACTGATGACTGTCGCTATGTGATCGTGGGCTCAGCGGTCTACGTGCCCGAGGAGCCCTCTCCACACTTCTTTGAGGTGTACCGCAACAACGAGTCTGTGACTCCCAACCCCCGCTCTCCTCTGGAGGACTACTCACTGCACGTCATTGACTTGCACACTGGCCGGCTTTGTGACACCAGGTCTTTTAGATGTGACAAGATCATCCTCTCGCACAACCAGGGACTCTACCTCTACCGTAACATACTGGCTGTTCTTTCTGTTCAGCAGCAGACAATCCATGTCTTTCAGGTGTATAATCTCAGCCTGCCTCATCCTCTGTACCCTATGCTTACCTGGTAGTGAGATTACAACGTTAAACCATCTTGATTGAATGTTTTTCTGAAATTAAATGAATGTTTTTATAGTTCTGATGTCATCCTGTAGGTGACATCAGAGGGGTTGTTTCTGGACGTGCGGACCATCGGTCGTTTCTGCTACGAGGACGACCTCCTGACTCTGTCGGCGGTGTACACTGAGGCCCGGGCCGAGGGCCAGCCAGGCTTCTCCCGCCTCTACAAGGAGAAGACCATCAACTCCCTGAAGCACAGACTACTAGTCTACCTGTGGAGACGGGCCGAGAAGGACGGCAGCGCCACCGCCAAGCGACGCTTCTTCCAGTTCTTTGACCAGCTGAGACAACTGAGGATGTGGAAGATGCAGCTGCTGGATGAGCACCACCTCTTCATTAAATACACCAGCGAGGATGTGGTCACCCTGCGAGTCACTGACCCCTCCCAGGTACACTTAATTAAGGATCTCTAGTGGTAATTTGCAACCAAATTATTTTTGGCAGGGGATAACAGAGCTAGGCAGGGGATAACAGAGCTAGGCAGGGGATAACAGAGCTAGGCAGGAGATAACAGAGCTAGGCAGGGGGGCCTGTCCCACCTGTATAATGGTAGTGCTTTACACTGTTTCCTCTATCTGGAAATCCACTGTCTGCAATTGATTGAATTAGTTCTTCTATATCCTACATAAATGGACTGTTGATTAGTAACAAAATCAAATGTTACTTTTATTTTACCTTTATTTAACTAGGCAAGTCAGTTAAGAACAAATTCTTATTTTCAATGACGGCCTAGGAACAGTGGGTTAACTGCCTGTTCAGGGGCAGAACGGCAGATTTGTACCTTGTCAGCTCGGGGGTTTGAACTTGCAACCTTCCGGTTGCAAATGTTATTTGTCACATGCCTAATACAACTGGTGTAGACTTTACTGTGAAAGGCTTGCTTACGAGTCCTTCCCAACGATTCAGAGGGGGAAAAAACGAACACAAGAAGAGTAAAATAAAAACACAAGAATGGAGCTATATACAGGAAGTACCAGTACCATATTAATAAGCAGAAGTACAAGGTAGAGGTAGATATGAGGTAGATATGTACATGAAGGCAGGGTAAAGTGACTAGGCATCAGGATAGATGAGAGTAAAATAAAGAACAGCAGAGCAGCAGCAAATTATGAGTGTAAAAGTGTGTGTGATGTGTGTGTTGTCGGTATGCATTTGTGTTATGTCAATGTAGTGTGTGAAGGAGTGTGTTCATGGTATGTGTATATATAGTCTAGTGAGTGTGTATATACAGTGCCTTGCGAAAGTATTCGGCCCCCTTGAACTTTGCGACCTTTTGCCACATTTCAGGCTTCAAACATAAAGATATAAAACTGATATAAAACTTCTGTGAAGGATCAACAACAAGTGGGACACAATCATGAAGTGGAACGACATTTATTGGATATTTCAAACTTTTTTAACAAATCAAAAACTGAAAAATTGGGCGTGCAAAATTATTCAGCCCCTTTACTTTCAGTGCAGCAAACTCTCTCCAGAAGTTCAGTGAGGATCTCTGAATGATCCAATGTTGACCTAAATGACTAATAATGATAAATACAATCCACCTGTGTGTAATCAAGTCTCCGTATAAATGCACCTGCACTGTGATAGTCTCAGAGGTCCGTCAAAAGCGCAGAGAGCATCATGAAGAACAAGGAACACACCAGGCAGGTCCGAGATACTGTGAAGAAGTTTAAAGCCGGATTTGGATACAAAAAGATTTCCCAAGCTTTAAACATCCCAAGGAGCACTGTGCAAGCGATAATATTGAAATGGAAGGAGTATCAGACCACTGCAAATCTACCAAGACCTGGCCGTCCCTCTAAACTTTCAGCTCATACAAGGAGAAGACTGATCAGAGATGCAGCCAAGAGGCCCATGATCACTCTGGATGAACTGCAGAGATCTACAGCTGAGGTGGGAGACTCTGTCCATAGGACAACAATCAGTCGTATATTGCACAAATCTGGCCTTTATGGAAGAGTGGCAAGAAGAAAGCCATTTCTTAAAGATATCCATAAAAAGTGTTGTTTAAAGTTTGCCACAAGCCACCTGGGAGACACACCAAACATGTGGAAGAAGGTGCTCTGGTCAGATGAAACCAAAATTGAACTTTTTGGCAACAATGCAAAACGTTATGTTTGGCGTAAAAGCAACACAGCTGAACACACCATCCCCACTGTCAAACATGGTGGTGGCAGCATCATGGTTTGGGCCTGCTTTTCTTCAGCAGGGACAGGGAAGATGGTTAAAATTGATGGGAAGATGGATGGAGCAAAATACAGGACCATTCTGGAAGAAAACCTGATGGAGTCTGCAAAAGACCTGAGACTGGGACGGAGATTTGTCTTCCAACAAGACAATGATCCAAAACATAAAGCAAAATCTACAATGGAATGGTTCAAAAATAAACATATCCAGGTGTTAGAATGGCCAAGTCAAAGTCCAGACCTGAATCCAATCGAGAATCTGTGGAAAGAACTGAAAACTGCTGTTCACAAATGCTCTCCATCCAACCTCACTGAGCTCGAGCTGTTTTGCAAGGAGGAATGGGAAAAAATGTCAGTCTCTCGATGTGCAAAACTGATAGAGACATACCCCAAGCGACTTACAGCTGTAATCGCAGCAAAAGGTGGCGCTACAAAGTATTAACTTAAGGGGGCTGAATAATTTTGCACGCTCAATTTTTCAGTTTTTGATTTGTTAAAAAAGTTTGAAATATCCAATAAATGTCGTTCCACTTCATGATTGTGTCCCACTTGTTGTTGATTCTTCACAAAAAAATACAGTTTTATATCTTTATGTTTGAAGCCTGAAATGTGGTAAAAGGTCGCAAAGTTCAAGGGGGCCGAATACTTTCGCAAGGCACTGTATAGTCTAGTGATTGTGTGTATATAGTCTAGTGAGTGTGTATATAGTGTGTGTATATAGTCTAGTGAGTGTGTGTATATATAGTCTAGTGAGTGTATATTTCGTGTGCATATATAGTCTAGTGAGTGTGTATATATTCTGGTGAGTGTGTATATACAGTGGGGCAAAAAAGTATTTAGTCTGCCACCAATTGTGCAAGTTCTCCCACTTAAAAAGATGAGAGAGGCCTGTCATTTTCATCATAGGTACACTTCAACTATGACAGACAAAATGAGAAAAAAATCCAGAAAATCACATTGTATGATTTTTAATGAATTTATTTGCAAATTATGGTGGAAAATAAGTATTTGGTCAATAACAAAAGTTTATCTCAATACTTTGTTATATACCCTCTCTGTGAGAGCCAGAAATCTTGCTTGTTTGTAGGTGACCAAATACTTATTTTCCTGTGTTTCAAGTCAAAGTAAAACGGTTGGAGACTCAAAAACTACCGCATCACCCAAGCGTTCTTCTCTTTAACCCTATGCATCCAGGTGAGTGGGGCATGGTCACTGATGAGGGTGAAGTGGCGCCCCAGCAGGTAGTATTTCAGGCTTTCTAGAGCCCACTTTACTGCCAGCGCCTCTTTCTCAACGACTGCGTAGTTGGTTTCCCAAGGTTCCAGCTTCCTGCTTAAAAACAGGATGGGGTGTTCCACCCCTTCTACCTCTTGGGATAGCACTGCTCCCACGCCAACCTCTGAGGTATTCGTCTGAAGCACAAACTCTCTCTCAAAGTCTGGTACCACCAGCACTGGATTACAGCAGAGAGTCTCCTGTAATGTCCTAAATGCTTTGGTGGCCCTTTCATCCCATTTGACCATGTTTGGCCCTCTGGCTCTAGTCATGTCGGTGAGTGGGGCGTCCACTGTGGCATAACTTGGGATGAACTTCCGGTAGTAACCGGTCAGCCCTAGAAAGGCTCGAACCTGCTTATTATTTACTGGTTTCGGCCATCCTCTAAATTCCTCCACCTTCTTACGTTGGGGTTTGATTAACCCTCTTCCCACGGCATATCCCAAATACTCTGTTTCCTCTAACCCCACATAACACTTGGCAGGGTTTGCCATAAGCCCTGCCTTTCTAAGGGCGTCTAACACCGTATCCAGGGTAAGTGGGATTCCCAATCTGGGCTGTAGATCCCCACGTCATCTAAATAAGCTGCGGCGTATGCTTGGTGCGGTTGTTCATGAGCCGTTGAAAGGTGTCTGGGGCCCCGTGTAAGCCGAATGGCATGACGGTGTATTGAAACAAACCGTCAGGGGTTGCGAAGGCTGTCTTTTCTTTGGCCCTGGGGGTCAGAAGAATTTGCCAGTACCCTTTTGTCAGGTCCAGGGTCGTAATATACCGAGCTTTACCAATTTTCTCCAGTAGTTCATCTACTAGGGGCATGTGGTAGGCATCAAACTTGGAGATTTCATTTACCTTCCGAAAGTCGTAACAGAACCGCAAAGACCCATCGGGCTTGGAGACCATCACAATTGGGCTAGACCTCTCACTATGTGACTCCTCGATCACTCCAGCTGTCAACATTTTCTCTGTCTCTGCTCTAATCGCGGCCTGTCGAGCCTTGGGTACCCGATATGGCCTCATGCTCACTTTTCTCCCTGGTAGGGAAACGATATCATGAGCCGTAACCTCAGGTCGGCCGTGTACCTCTGAAAACACATCTCTGTTTTTCTCGATCAGGGTCTTTACTTCCTGTACTTGTGCTGGGGACAGAGTAGGTGAAATATTTACTTCGGCTGTCTCCTGAGTGTGTGTGGGGTATGTGACCATTAGTGTTTCTCTCTCCATGCTTTTAACAGGTTTATGTGATCGATCTGTTCCTGGGGCCGTCGACCTGGCTGTCGGATCCGATAATTAACCTCTCCTATTCTCTCCAGTACTTCATATTGTCCTTTCCATGAGGCTAGTAGTTTGCACTCTACCATGGGGATCAGCACTAACACCTTATCTCCCGGTTAAAATTCCCTCAGGGTAGCCTGCCGGTTATAATTGTGCTCTTGTGCTTGGCTCATGTGCTCTCGGACGATGGGCATGACTGTGGCTATCCTGTCTTGCATTGCCGTGACGTGCTCTATGACACTAGTATACGGGTGGATTGGTGCTCCCAGGTTTCCCAGGTGATGTCTAAGATTCCCCGGGGGTGCCTCCCATATACCAGCTCAAAGGGAGAAAACCCCAGCGAGGCTTGAGAAACCTCTATAATGGCAAACATCAGATACGGCAACATGCAATCCCAGTTTTTCCCATCCTTATTGATTACCTTCCTGAGCATTGACTTCAGGGTCCTGTTGAATCTCTCAACCAGCCCGTCCGTCTGAGGATGGTAAACCGATGTCCTCAACTGTTTCACCTGCCACAAATTACAAAGGTCTGCCATAAGGTGGGACATAAAGGGGGTCCCCTGGTCAGTAAGGATCTCCTTTGGAACCCCTACCCTGGTGAACAAGAGCACTAATTCCTTGGCGATATTTTTGTAAGCCATCGTCCGAAGGGGAATGGCTTCTGGGTAGCGAGTGGCATAATCTAGAATGACCAGAATGTATTGGTGCCCTCTGGCAGATTTGGGTAGTGGGCCCACTATATCCATTGCTATCCTCTCAAATGGCGTTTAGATTATGGGGAGTGGCACTAACGGGCTTCTAACAGCTGGTCGGGGAGCTGTTAACTGGCACTCCGGGCACTCACCACAATGCCGAGCCACTTCAGCCTGAATTCCTGGCCAGTAAAACCTCCTTACAATCCGGTCTCGGGTTTTATCGATACCAAGGTGTCCACCCAGAATGTGCCCGTGAGCTAGATCCAGTACTGTCCTCTGGTACCGTGTGGGGACCAACAACTGTTCAACCACATCAACCCCTATTTTTGATACTCTGTACACCAAACCCTTATTCATAATGAAGTGGGGAAAACTATTAGGCATCATCCCATCATTTATGGGAATACCATCTACGACCTGCACTTCTGCTTTGGCTTGCTGCAGGGTTGGATCCTGGTTTTGGTCTGTCCCGAAATTAGTCAAGGACCCTGCCAGGTCTGCTGGCTCTAGATCGTCGTCCTCTGGATTCAGATCGACCCCAGCCCCACTAGTACCGGGCTGTTCGTTATCAACGAGGTTTGCCACTTCATCCTCATCCTCCCCTCCTAGCACCTGTGAGGTTGGCCCCTGGGAGACCTCTTTTCTTGGCTTTGGTTGAAGACCCCATGCTTCTTCCTGCTTGGTCAGGGTTGTTGGCTTCTCAAATATGTCATTCTTTTGGCCTAACTTCGCAAAGTTAGGAAAGTATCTACCCAATATTACATCCTATGGCATCTTTGGGACCACGCCAACCTCATAATCCAGCAGGCCGTCCTCTGTTTGTATGCTCACTAAGGCTGTGGGGTACATACGGGTATCCCCATGAATGCATGTAACACTGATATCCTGACTTGCATCCAGTTTATAAGTTGGCACTAGGTTTGCAACGACCAGGGTTAGCATACTGCCAGAATCCAGCAGTGCTTCAACCTCTTTCCCTTCAACCTTCACATATGTTTGTTTCTTGATCTTTCAAGTACAGTGGTTACAACAGGACATGCATACCATATATCATCATCTTTTTCACCGAGGTTACATTGCATTGGCTCTTCTTTAATAGGGCAGTAGGCTGCAATATGTCCTGGTCGATTACAATTGTAACAGATAATAGGGGTTCGGGGGGGAGACCCCCTCGACCCCCGGTCCTGGTTTCCGTTTTTTTCCTTAGTGTCTCGGGCCGATTCTGATTCTTTCCTCATGGCCCCACACTGCTCTCTTCCCCCTCCACCTGTTGGGACAGTCTTACCCTGTCCGCTGGTTCGCCCAGGCCTGGGGAATGGGAATCTTTCCTCCTGTGCCTGCTCAGCTGTTCCTGCCGTACAATACCGTTCAACCAGGCCCACGAGATGGTCGGCGGAAAGTACCTCGTTCTGGCCAACCCATCGTCGCACTTCTTGGGGTAGACCTCACTGAAACTGGTTGAGTACGATGGTCTCGACGATCTCGGCGGAGGAACGGGTCTCCGGTCGCAACCATTTCCGTGCCAGGTGAATCAAGTCGAACATCTGTGTTTGGGGAGGTTGTCCAGGTCGGTCGGACCACGGGTGGAAGCGGTGTGCTCTTACCGTATCGGTCACTCCCAGTCTAGTCAGAAGCTCTCCCTTTAGTTTATCGTAATCCTGTACATCTTTCAACTCCAGGTCGAAATACACTTTTTGAGCGTCCCCTACCAGGTATGGTGCCAGAAGCCCTGCCCATTCTTCTTTCGGCAACTTCTCCCTCTCTGCCGTCCTTTCGAAGGTGGTAAGATATGCTTCCACATCATCCTGTGCTGTCATTTTTTAAAGAAAATTATTGGCCCGCATCTGGGTATTTGCAGCTGGTAATTGAGCCCCAATTTGGCCTATTTGGCCTTTAGGTCTTCTCTTAACTCCCGGGTGTTTCTCTCTTGTTCTTCTCTGAGCAGCTGGTTGGTGTGGTGCTGGACCTGTAATGTGTCCTGAGACATTCGCATTACATCCTGATTAGCTTTTTTTTTTAGCTCTAGTTGCCTCTTGTTGGGTGGCCTCTGCTTGTAACAGGGCCTGTATGGCTCCCTCCATACTCATTTTCCTGAGAAACTGTCCTAACAAAACAAAGCCACAAAAAAAAACTGATTCCCCTTTGGAGTGCTAACTGAACATTTTTCTTCTACCTAACCAGCGGTATGGTTAGTCCATTGCCCGCATTCTCCACCACGTGTGGCAAACCTCTTCAAGGTTATGAGCGTTTGTCACAAATTAGGTGGGAAACTGTCACCAATTCACCCCAGAATGTAAGTTCTTTCGAACAGGACAGTACCTGTGTGTTTGTTTCTCTGTCCTGGTCCACCCAGGCCGTAGGCAAGGACAAGGATAGCAGGGTTTGGTACACGAATTGGGTTCTCGGTAGGTCCAGGTCCAAACGCCAACAGGTAAGTCCAAAACAGTCCAGCTCATTCACGGTAAATCCAGCCAATATCTATTGTCTCTTTCTCTATGGTTCATAGATCCTTCCAGCCCTCTCTCTCTTCCTGGTTTTTCTTGACCCTTTATCTGTGGGTCGGTTCCACCTTCTGAGGGTTCCCCTTGCTTCTGGGACTTGTAGTTTTGTCAGTCGGCCATTTTGCGATCTGTATTTCTGATCGGGTGGCCATTTTAGTGATTGGGCAGAGCCCGTTTATTAGTTCTGCTCTCACATCTGCCATTTATCACTCAACCCCCTTCTTTGCCACAGCTAGCTAGCAACTTACCTTGGCTTACTGCATTCGTGTAACAGGCAGTCAGTCTCCTTGTGGAGTGCAACGAGAGAGAGGAAGGTCGTTATATTGCGTTGGAATAGTTAACTGTAAGGTTGCAAGATTGGATCCCCCGAGCCGACAAGGTGAAAATCTGTCGTTCTGCCCCTGAACGAGGCAGTTACCCCACCCTTCCTAGGATGTCATTGAAAATAAGAATGTGTTCTTAACTGACTTGTCTTGTTAAATAAAGGTATAAAAATGTATTTAAAAAATTCGGCAAATCGGCGCCCAAATATACCAATTTCTGATTGGTATGAAAACTTGAAATCGGCCATTCCGATTAATCGGTCGACCTCTAATATATAGTGTGTATATATAGTCTAGTGAGTGTGTATATATAGTCTAGTGAGTGTGTATATATAGTCTAGTGAGTGTGTGTGTGTGTGTATATATAGTCTAGTGAGTGTGACATCATACACTGCTCAAAAATTAAAGGGAACACTTAAACAACACAATGTAACTCCAAGTCAATCACAGTTCTGTGAAATCAAACTGTCCACTTAGGAAGCAACACTGATTGACAATACATTTCACATGCTGCTGTGCAAATGGAATAGACAACAGGTGGAAATTATAGGCAATTAGCAGGACACCCCCAATAAAAGAGTGGTTCTGCAGGTGGTGACCACAGACCACTTCTCAGTTCCTATGCTTCCTGGCTGATGTTTTGGTCACTTTTGAATGCTGGCGGTGCTTTCACTCTAGTGGTAGCATGAGTTTACAACCCACACAAGTGGCTCAGGTAGTGCAGCTCATCCAGGATGGAACATCAATGCGAGCTGTGGCAAGAAGGTTTGCTGTGTCTGTCAGCGTAGTGTCCAGAGCATGGAAGCGCTACCAGGAGACAGGCCAGTACATCAGGAGACGTGGAGGAGGCCGTAGGAGGGCAACAACTCATTGGCATTTGCCAGAGAACACCAAGATTGGCAAATTCGCCACTGGCGCCCTGTGCTCTTCACAGATTAAAGCAGGTTCACACTAAGCACATGTGACAGACGTGACAGAGTCTGGAGACGCCGTGGAGAACGTTCTGCTGCCTGCAACATCCTCCAGCATGACCGGTTTGGCGGTGGGTCAGTCATGGTGTGGGGTGGCATTTCTTTGGGGGGCCGCACAGCCCTCCATGTGCTCGCCAGAGGTAGCCTGACTGCCATTAGGTACCGAGATGAGATCCTCAGACCCCTTGTGAGACCATATGCTGGTGCGGTTGGCCCTGGGTTGGCGGTTGGCCCCTCCTAATGCAAGACAATGCTAGACCTCATGTGGCTGGAGTGTGTCAGCAGTTCCTGCAAGAGGAAGGCATTGATGCTATGGACTGGCCCGCCCGTTCCCCAGACCTGAATCCAATTCCAATTGAGCACATCTGGGACATCATGTCTCGCTCCATCCACCAACGCCACGTTGCACCACAGACTGTACAGGTCTGGGAGGAGATCCCTCAGGAGACCATCCGCCACCTCATCAGGAGCATGCCCAGGCAGTGTAGGGAGGTCATACAGGCACGTGGAGGCCACACACACTACTGAGCCTCATTTTGACTTGTTTTAAGGACATTACATCAAAGTTGGATCAGCCTGTAGTGTGGTTTTCCACTTTATTTTGAGTGTGACTCCAAATCCAGACCTCCATGGGTTGATAAATTTGATTTCCATTGATAATTTTTGTGTGATTTTGTTGTCAGCACATTCAACTATGTAAAGAAAAAGTATTTAATAAGAATATTTCATTCATTCAGATCTAGGATGTGTTATTTTAGTATTCCTTTTATTTTTTGAGCAGTGTAGTGAGTGTGTATATATAGTATGTGTATATATAGTCTAGAGAGTGTGTATACAGTATATAGTGTGTATATATATAGTCTAGTGAGTGTGTGTGTGTGTATATATATATATATATATATATATATATATATATATATATATATATATATATATATATATATATATATATATATATATATATATATGGTTTAGTGAGTGTGTGTATATAGTCTAGTGAGTGTGTATGTAGTGTGTATATATAGTCTAGTGAGTGTGTATACAGTGGGGAGAACAACATGCAATAAAATGCAAATTATTTACTTAAAAATCATACAATGTGATTTTCTGGATTTTTGTTTTAGATTCCATCTCTCACAGTTGAAGTGTACCTATGATAAAAATGACAGACCTCTACATGCTTTGTAAGTAGGAAAACCTGCAAAATCGGCAGTGTATCAAATACTTGTTCTCCCCACTGTATATAGTCTAGTGCGTGTGTATATATAGTCTAGTGCGTGTGTATATATAGTCTAGTGAGTGTGTATGTAGTGTGTATATATAGTCTAGTGAGTGTGTGTGTATATATATATATATATATATGTGTATATATATGTGTATATATATGTATATATATATATATATATATGTATATATATATATGGTTTAGTGAGTGTGTAAATATAGTCTAGTGAGTGTATATGTAGTGTGTATATATAGTCTAGTGAGTGTGTATGTAGTGTGTATATATAGTCTAGTGAGTGTGTATGTAGTGTGTATATATAGTCTAGTGAGTGTATATATATATATATATATATATATATATATATATATATGGTTTAGTGAGTGTGTATATATAGTCTAGTGAGTGTATATGTAGTGTGTATATATAGTCTAGTGAGTGTGTATGTATTGTGTATATATACTCTAGTGAGTGTGTATAGTGTGTGTATATATAGTCTAGTGAGTGTGTATATAGTGTGTGTGTATGTATAGTCTAGTGAGTGTGTATATATAGTCTAGTGAGTGTGCGTAGGGTCAGTGCTGATAGTTCAGGTACCATTAATTGATTATTTAGCCACCTGGCTGTTGTAGGCAGAACACGTCGGAATAGGATTCTATTGCATTGACACACACTACTCAGACCGTACTCTACATAGACCAGTGCAGCATAACCAATCAGAGCTGCAGTAGGCCTATATGCAAATAGACCATTACCATATATGGATCTGTGCCATTTACTTTGATCTGGACTGTCTTTACAGCTGTGGTCGTGAGTAGATGTGCTTGTTTTGAGATCAAAGCGACAGCTGCATGTAGCCACGTGTGCACATTTTGTTCATATCCTTTGCTAGTTAGTGAGTTATTAGCTCAGTTATAGATCATTTGTTGTCAGCAATAGGAGAGTGATTGCTTCCTACAAGAGCATGAAATGTGTGCACATTTCTTTGAAAAGTGAGTCAGGTAAAGAGCTTTTTTTATGTGTTAAGGGGGCAGTGTTGTTTTTTGAGACAGGCTTGAATAAACTAAGTAGCCAGAGGGGAGCATAATGTGTCTGATTTTCTGTAATAATGGTATGGGAATAATAATACATTTTATTTTGTAAAGTGGTGTCTTGCATCAAACAACACCATTTTCAGTCACCTCCTTGTCTAAAGGACAAGTGGATAAGCAGGTTAATGTCAAGCCCTGCATGTTTTTTTCACAAGTCTCATGGAATGTAGTCCTACTCATTGATAGAACAGCTATTTCCATGTTAAAATGAAATGGGATACATTTTCTCCATTGTTTTTGATGGTAGGCCACTATGGTAGGCCTACATGATGATCAAATTGCCACAGTAGCCTACTTGGCCACTTATAAAACTGTAACTTAAAGCGGGTACAGCCTGTGTTCACAGTAAAACTGTAACTTAAAGCGGGTACAGCCTGTGTTCACAGTAAAACTATAACTTAAAGCGGGTACAGCCTGTGTTCACAATAAAACTGTAACTTAAAGCGGGTACAGCCTGTGTTCACAGTAAAACTGTAACTTAAAGCGGGTACAGCCTGTGTTCACAGTAAAACTATAACTTAAAGCGGGTACAGCCTGTGTTCACAGTAAAACTGTAACTTAAAGCGGGTACAGCCTGTGTTCACAGTAAAACTGTAACTTAAAGCGGGTACAGCCTGTGTTCACAGTAAAACTGTAACTTAAAGCGGGTACAGCCTGTGTTCACAGTAAAACTGTAACTTAAAGCGGGTACAGCCTGTGTTCACAGTAAAACTGTAACTTAAAGCGGGCACAGCCTGTGTTCACAGTAAAACTGTAACTTAAAGTGGGTACAGCCTGTGTTCACAGTAAAACTGTAACTTAAAGCGGGTACAGCCTGTGTTCACAGTAAAACTGTAACTTAAAGCGGGCACAGCCTGTGTTCACAGTAAACGTGAATCTTCAAAACACTCAAATGTGCGCTCGGTGAACATTGCTTGACACTCTCTACCCAGTCCACAACAGCCCCGTCGATGTGGGCGTACTCTCCCCTCTTTCTCCTATAGTCCACGATCAGCTCCTTGGTCTTACTCATGTTTAGGGAGAGGTTGTTTTCCTGGCATCACACTGCTAAGTTTCTGACGACCTCCCTGTAGGCTAACTCCTCGCTGTCGGTGATCAGTCCTACTACAGTCGTGTCTTCAGCAAACTTGATTACTAAGCACACACCCCTGAGGGGGCCCCCGTGTTGAGGGTCAGAGTGGCGGAGGTGTTGTCTGCCTACCCTCACCACCTGGTGCCGGCCCGTCTGGAAATCAAGGGAGCCTCATTTATCAATCATGGGTAGGCACAAATCTGTGCGAAAACCATTTGTGGGATCATTTCCATGCAAAGTGTGAGATTTATCAATATGAACGTTGGCTTGAGTGTGTGTAAATTTACGTACAGCCTTGACCATGCGCACGCACAGTGCCAAGTGGTGGAAAAGGAACTGCTTGTCAAGAGTGGGGAAAATATGTGTGAAATTGTGAGTAATCATTCAATAATTTTCCAATTTCATTGTATTCCCTTTATGAATTCATGCAACATATCTTGACATGCCATTGACATCGGGGCGGCAGGGTTAGAGTGTTGGACTAGTAACTGAAAGGTTGCAAGTTCAAATCCCCGAGCTGACAAGGTACAAATCTGTCGTTCTGCCCCTGAACCCACTGTTCCTAGGCCGTCATTGAAAATAAGAATTTGTTCTTAACTGACTTGCTTAGTTAAATAAAGGTTTAAAAAAAACGCCAATTTGACCACATCAGTGCATTTGTTAGGATAATCCATATAAAGCATAGGTCATTTGAAAGGATAATCCATATAAAGCATAGGTCATTTGAAAGGATAATCCATATAAAGTATAGGTCATTTGAAAGGATAATCCATATAAAGTATAGGTCATTTGAAAGGATAATCCATATAAAGTATAGGTCATTTGAAAGGATAATCCATATAAAGTATAGTGAAAGTGAAACCATTGTTGATATACTATAAAATACTGAGATAAGCCACAACTGAGCTAGCCAAATAAAACCTTTTGGTTGTACTCAATCTCTGACACTAGCACCTCCTATTTCAGTCTGTATTTAAAGGTACGGATTAAAGGGATGATTTTGACCATATATACACTGAACAAAAATATAAAGGCAACATGTAAAGTGTTGCATGAGCTGAAATAAAAGATCCCAGAAATGTTTAATACGTGCAAAAAGCTTACTTCTCTCAAATGTTGTGCACAAATTTGTTTACATCTCTGTTAGTAATCCGTCCACCTGACAGGTGTGGCATAACAAGAAGCTGATTAAACAGCATGATCATTACACAGGTGCACCTTGTGCTGGGGACAATAAAAGGCCACTTTAAAATGTGCAGTTTTGCTCATCACCCTGACAGCTGATGAGACTGAGGAGTATTTCTGTAATAAAGCCCTTTTGTGGGGAAAAACTCATTCTGATTGGCTGGGCTGGGCTCCCCCGTGGCTGGGCCGGGCTCCCAAGTGGGTTGACCTATGCCCTGGGACCTTATTAATCAATATTGTGTAGAAGCTATTCTAAGACTTCACATGACTGGATAGGGTTGCAGCTGTGGTTGGCCTATGCTTCTACACAATATTGATTAATAAGGTCCCAGGATCCAGTTGCAGAGGGAGTGGTTCAGTCCCAGAGCTTGGATGGGACTATGGTGTTGAATGCTGAGCTGTAGTCTATGAACAGCATTCTCACATAGTTATTTCCCCTCTTGTCCAGGTGGGAGAGGGGCAGTTTGAAGTGCAATTGAGATTGCATCATCTGTGGGTCTGTTGGGGCGGTATGCAAATTGGAGTGGTTCTAGGGTGTCTGGGATGATGGTGTTGATGTGTGTCATGACCAGCTTTTCAAAGCAATTCATAATCACAGATGTGAGTACTACAGGGCGATGGTCATTTAGGAAGGTTACCTTGGAGTACTTGGGAAACTGGGACAATGGTGGTCAGTTTGAAACATGTTGGGATTGCAGACTGGGACAAGGAGAGATTGAAAATGTCTCTGAAGGCACTTGCCGGCTGGTCTGTGCATGCTTTGTGAACGCACCCTGGTATTCCGTCTGTGATTGTTAATCTGTTTAAGCGTTTTGCTCACATTGGCCATGGAGAGCTGGTTGACATAGTTATCCGGACAAACCTGGGCTTGCACGCAAGGCAATGTTATATTCCTCGAAGCGAGTATAAAAGGCATTTGGCTCGTTTGGGAGTTCTGCATCGCTGGGCAACTCATGGCTGGGTATCCCTTTGTAATCCTCTATCTGCAAGCCCTGCCACATACGACGAGCGTCTGAGCCGGGTTAATAGGATTCCACCTTCCTCTTATACTGTAGGTCGGGGCTCATGCTCAGTCTCTATTGCGTAGAAAACGGATTCTGATTTGAAATATCGATTCTGTCTCCGAGTGCAGCTATATTTCAAATATGATTTCTTGCTAATGCGAAAGTGCATATCCTTTTAATTCCTAACTTCATATCTGCCTGCTCTTCTCTCAGCCCTCATTCTTTGTGGTGTACAACATGGTGTCGACAGAGGTGTTGGCGGTCTTTGAGAACACTTCTGACAAACTTCTGGAGCTGTTTGAGAACTTCTGTGACCTGTTTCGGAACGCTTCACTCCACAGCGAAGCTGTTCAGTTCCCCTGCTCAGCCTCCAGCAACAACTTTGCACGGCAGGTTCAGAGAAGGTATTGTTGGTCGGGGAGGGAGGCTTACCAGAGGGCTAACATGAAAATAACTCCATACTGTGTGGCACAATCCAAAGGCTAGTAAATTGAACCGATTTAGAGGAATTAGCATCTAAAAAGTATTCCTTCGAATTGTTCTGCTAAGTGACTATGAAATTACACCTTTTTTTGTTCCATTGACAATGTGAATTCCTACTGTTTATCCCTCCTGGTCAGGTTCAAAGACACCATAGTTAATGCAAAGTATGGCGGTCACACTGAGGCGGTGAGGAGGCTGCTGGGACAGCTGCCCATTAGTGCTCAGTCCTACAGCAGCAGCCCCTACCTGGATCTTTCCCTGTTCAGCTACGACGACAAGTGGGTATCTGTGATGGAGCGGCCCAAAACATGTGGAGACCACCCCATCCGGTAACATTGGCAAGATAATGCTGATTTCTAAAATGTGTTTGTCTGTCAAGTAAACATGTGTGTGTTTTGCCCTGGTAGATATTACATTTAATCAATCAATTCTACCCTAAAATGGTCAATTAATAGAACAGGTGTTTATTTGCTTGTGTGTGTGTGTTGAAGATATCAGTCATTCAGAGCGAGATAGAGATTCTCTTGGATTCCACCGGAGCAGACTGGCAAAATGAGTGAATGCGTAATTCCACTTTTTTGACCAGGCGTGTATTAAAGACGAGCATTCATTGTTATTATTAGCTAAACTGTGAAACGATGCCCAGACATTATAAGAGGCCGGGCACTTAATGTTTAATGGAAGTTTTATGGTAAACTCTCTTGTTATTGGAAGTATTACATTTGTTTGGAAATGTAAACTACAATAACTCATACATTATATGACAACTTTTGGTATACCTGTGTGTTCTTAGATACAGACTTTTTTTTTTTAGATACTGCGAGATTCTGGCAATTAAACCCTTCTACTTATACAGAGTTGGATGAACTCGTGGATACCCTTTTTGTCTCTGCGTGCAGTATGAAGAAAGTTGGGTAGTTTCGCTAGCCAATGCTAACTAGCATTAGCGCAATGACTGGAAGTTTAAAGGTACACTAGCATATGCAAAAATATGAAAATATCTAAGAACTAAGATATCTTGCTTGTTACTGAAAAAAAAACGAATCTATTGTGTTGACTGCATTTTTGGGATTCTCCAATGCTTAATCTAGCATACCTGTAGACTTTGTCATTGCGCTAATGCTAGGTAGCATTGGCTCGCAAGACTATCTCTCACTTAATTTAGACTGCACGCAGAGACATAAAAATGGTTTCCACTATTTCATCTGACTGGGTAAGTATAGAAATCTCATTGTATCCCTTGCATTTGAAAAAGCTTAGACTGTGTTTTTCTTATTAACTCTGTAGATTTTATGCTCGAGACTCTGGATTGCTGAAGTTCAAGATCCAGGCAGGCCTGCTGGGCCGGCCCATTAACCATGCCGTCCGGCGGCTGGTGGCCTTCACATTCCACCCCTTTGAGCCGTTCGCCATCTCAGTACAGAGGACCAACGCTGAGTATGTGGTGAATTTCCATATGCGGCACGTCTGTATATGAGAGGAAAGCAGTGGACTAGACCTGAAGAACTGTGTAGAGCAAACAGCGGCCATTCTGCCTTTTTCTCTCCCCCTAGTGTGAGGAACAAAATAAGACTGGACTATGGGAGGATCCAGTTGAAGTTGAAATGGGGAGCTTGGGATGGGGGGGGGGGGGTGGATTCCTTTCAAGACCAAATATGTTTTGGCTTGCTCTCAAAATCTGCTTTTCCATATCACCACATACCTTTGTTTTTGGTCAAATTTTATTCTTACACATGTATTTTTATTTTGTGTTTTATTTCAATAAGTGATTTAATCATTGATTGTGATTCTTTAAGGTTATTATGAATATTTTGCTAGAGTAAAAGCTATTTTTCATAATATGCTTTGCGGAGTGGACCTAGTTATTAGCCTGATTGCCCCCTTGTAGCTCAGGGGCCTCATTTATATAACCGTTCTACACTAAATATCTGCGTGCGGCATTTCTGAAAAGATTGCGCACGTACAAAAATATATGCATGTTTCCAGTTAGCTTTGGGACACAACATTGTGAGACACAGTCTTTATATTGGTTGCACTCCCTGAGTTGTGCATCGTTCTGGTGGGTGGTGACGGAAAATAATCCTAACACAATTTAGCTGGCTTCACCAAAACATTACGTTTCCTGTAAAGAAAACCATATGTATAGTCTCTAGAAACTCTACTTACCAGAAGTAAAGTGAAATGTGTCACTCGCTATCAAATAAACATCTGAATACAACTTTTGTTCAAACCACACCATATTCCTGCTGTGTAAACAGTGTTAGATTTTGTGGTAGGAAGTCTCGCATGAAGGTCTAATGGCAGCCCGCTGTCTAATTTCGCAGGAATATGGTGCGGTTTGGACAAAATTTGGATTCTGATGTTTATTTGACACAATTCACTTTACGTCTGGTAAGTAAAGTTCCTGGAGCTGGGTTCTCCAACCTATTCTAACATGAGAGCTACTTAAAAAAATGAACTTTTTTTTAAAACATGTCATGAGTTACTCTTTTTTTTTATAGCATTCAAATAAGCACATTCTTCTCTTCTCCTCTCCCCCTCAACTCTTCCCAGGTCCTTGGTGTACAAGAGAAAGTAGTGCATGTTCTTTTGTCAATATACCTGGTAAAATAATGGTTAATAAACAACTCTGAGTGGGGCCCTATAAAATAATATTTTTTCCCTCAAATTCTGTTTTTATATTTTCTCAAGTTGTTTTCTGAGTTTTATTTTTCCTGGTTTTAGATTGTTTTAATGTACTCTCAAAATTGCAATTGTTTATAGAGAAACAACGAAATTTGATGTTCTGAGTCAATGTCAATGATTAAATCACATCTGAAGACCATTTTTTTAAAGGTCTGGAAGTAATTCTACTTTAATTGTGCATCTGGCCCTTTAATTACGCATCTAGCAAATGAGGAGTGTGCTGGTCTGGAAATGGTTCTGTACTGCTGCTGCTCATTTCATGGCAAAGTTAGCAAATAACAAATAATACATACAAATGATATACATACTCGTGATATACTTCTGCCAGGTAAGCCTATTCTGCGGATAACATTTAATTGACGGTTTTGGGGAAAGTATTAATGTCAACCCACAAGACGGTTATCACATCAACTGGCTACACACAGCGTGATAGACAAACGCGCGCAACACAGACAAGACAGGGCAATATTGCTGGAAATTAATTGGCCGTTATATGTTAGGTTGAGCTTTATATGCCAATAGTCGCTAACCAGGGGTGGGATAATGTTGCGTTGATTAGATAGTAGCTGGGAACTTGGGGTGTCTGATTTGTTTATGACAGTATGCAGTGAAACACTGAACATTGCGAGTACTTTCACATGTTGTGCCAACCACCAGAACGATGGACATTTCAGGGAGTCCAACCAAGACTCCCGCTGTTGTCCCAAAGTTAGTTTCCAGTTATAAATCAAACCCCTTCGTAAACTGCGCGCGTGAACGAGCATTAAAACGGCCTATAAAACACCCACCATTCGCCTTTTTATAGCGACAATAACACCATTATTTGCTGTATACTTTGGACGTATTGGAATTAGGCCAAAGTCGTTTCTAAAGGAAATAGCAATGGCTAACTTGATCGAGTGTTTTTGGAGTTGATGGCAGAATATGACACTTGCAGTGACATTTGCAGTAGGCCTAGGCTATCTGACAGACAAAACGTTTCTGAAATACAAAAACAATTGCAAATTGCTGTGGACCTGTACATCGATCGTTTGAATTTAATAGGGCCTAATGTTGGCATGTACTTTTTCTCGAACATATATGCTGCACTGCCCGCGAATGCTGAAACATTGTCTACTTAGTGCTAGCCATACACACTTCAACGAAACATAGAAATTGTCTGTTCACCTGTCAAATTCTACTGTATGTTTTAATCCACGATTCCTTTCTGATGCAGGGAGCAAAATACTTGAAATAATAGCCTATCTAATTGGCCCAATTAAAAGAGAGATACATATGGTGATTTGTTGAGGCAATGGCTACTTCGGGAATATGCACCCATAGCCAGAAAATGTGATGAATTTATTCTGCAATGGTATGGAAATAATATGTAGGCTATTATGTTTATAAATGAAATATTGCCTACTCGCGAAGTATGATATTAGAGTATTCAGACTTAAGCTAAGGAAGTAGCCTACCTACATTCGTCTATTCCACCGTTAAACAACTGCGCTCTGGATCGGATGGCATACAGCGAAATATTACTGTGAAGTGGGTTCAGTTAAACGAGAGATGGGACGAATGGTGTCCTAGATGTAGGCATATAGGCTACCCCGTGAGTATGAAACCATCACAGAAAAGGTGATGAATTTATTATGCAATGATCATGGGTTTAAATAAATTATAGCCTAGCAAATAGAGGCCTATTTCTAATTATACTGAACAAGAATATAAACGCAACATGCCAAAATGTCAACGATTATACTGAATTACAGTTCATAGAAGGAAATTAGTCAAATGAAATAAATTCATCAGACCCTAATATATGGATTTCACATGACTGGGTGCTGGCGCAGCAATGGGTGGCCCACCCACTTGGGAGCCAGGACCACCCACTGTGGAGCTAGGCCCAGCCAATCATAATTATTTTTCCCCCACAAAAAGGCTTTATTACAGATGGAAATACTCCTCAGTTTCATCAGCTGTTGTGGTGGCTGGTCTCAGACGATACTGCAGGTGAGAAGCCAGATGCGGAGATCCTGGGCTGGTGTGCTTACATGTGGTCTGCGGTTGTGAGGCTGTTTGGACATACTGCCAAATTCTCTCAAATGACGTTGGCTTATGGTAGAGGAATGAACATTCAGTTCTCTGGCAACAGCTCTGGTGGACATTCTGTAGTCAGCATCCCAATTGCACGCTCCCTAAAAACCTGAGACATCTGTGGTATTGTGTTGTGTGAAAGAACTGCACATTTTAGAGTGGCCTCTTATTGTCCTCAGCACAAGGTGCACCTGTGTAACAATCATGCTGTTTAATCAGCTTCTTGATATGCCACACCGGTCAGTTGGATGGATTATCTTGGCAAAGGAGAAATGCCCACTAACGGGAATGTAAACAAATTTGTGTACAACATTTGAGAGAAATAAGCTTTTAGTTTGTATGGAAAATGTCTGGGATCTTTTATATGGCTCATGAAGCGTGGGACCAACACTTTAAATGTTGCGTTTATCTTTTTGTTCAGTATATTTTAGAATGCAAAAATAAACTAACAGCAAATGATTCCATCTTCTTATTATGTCCATCATATCCCCCATTTGCACAAAATACTAGGCTACTTGTCTGGTTGCAATGCAATACTTTAACCACTAGAAACTGCGTATGCATGGTCTAAGTTTGCGGGAAGGTGATTCTCACGGCAAGTTCAGTTTTTATAAATGCCAACTTTTGCATGAAAACTGGCGCGCACATGTTTTGGGGTATAATTTGCAGGTACGCACAGTTGATAAATGAGGCTCCACGTCATGTTAAGTTAGCTTTAACCCATTTGTAATGTATTTCCCTCTTTTTGAAGTACACATTTAAGACGATGGTTGTATTCATACCACTTAGTTAGCTACCCTAGTTCATATTAGAATTTAAATACCCCAAATAATGTGTCTTCTACAGGTATAATGCCCTTTTTCTTAGAAAATACCACAGACAAAAAGTCAACATTTCTTTAAATGCTTTAATCATTTAGAAGACACTTATCCAGAGTGACTTACAATTTGTGCATTCATCTTAAGATAGCTAGGTGAGACAACCACAATATCTCAGTTATAGTAAGTGACATTTTCAGTGAAGAGGTAGGGTTTGATGTTTTCAGAAGATGCACGGACTCTGCTGTCCTAATGTGAGCGGAAGCTCATTCCAACATTGGGGTGCCAAGACAGAGTAGAGTCTTTTATTTTCATTTTTTACATTGAACCTTTATTTAACTAGGCAAGTCAGTTTAAGAACAAATTCTTATTTACAATGATGGCTCACAGCCAAGTATGAATACTTTTAAGAGGAGGGTACTACTGTAGTGCACTCATAGCTGTAGCCGTATATTGAATACATTTAATATGCTATTTACAGTTCAGCAGATGGTATTACCAAGAACAAATTCAATTTGTAGGTACAGTTTTTGTGCTGCTTTATCTCAGGTTGCTGTTGGCACCATTGGGAGTGTGCAACCATGCTAGTAATTTCCCCAAGGTGTATGAATTTGACCTAACATATCTTGCTCGTTAATGAAAAAAAAACGGGGAAAAAACATCTCTTGTGAGGTGGCTGCATTCTTGGATCCGCCATTCTTGGGATTCTCTGCCTGTAGGAAATGTGGAGTGAACAGTCTCGGCTGAGCAGTGGAATAAGAGGTGTGATCTGACTGTAACTTTCTGTGGGAGTGGGAGGATGTCTGTGTACATGTACACTACATAATCAAAAGTATGTGGACAGCCCTTCAAATGAGGGGATTTGGCTATTTTAGCCACATGTTGCTGACAAGTGTATAAAATCGAGCACACAGCCATGCACTCTTCATAGACAGACATTAGCAGTAGAAAAGCCCGTACTGAAGAGCTCAGTGACTATCAACCTGGCATCGTCATAGGATGCCACCTTTCCAACAAGTCAGTTCGTCACATTTCTGCCATGCTGGAGCAGCTCCGGTCAACTGTATTGGAAATGTGAATTGGAAACGTCTAGGAGCAACAACAGCTCGACCGCAAAATGGTAGGGCACTCAAGCTCACAGAACAGGACCACCGAGTGCTACTGCCAATAGTCTGTCTTTGGTTGCGACACTCACTCCCGAGTTCCAAGCTGCCTCTGGAAGCAACGTCAGTCAGAACTGTTCTTTGGGAGCTTCATGAAATGGGATTCCATGGCCGAGGAGCCACACACAAGAATAAGATCACCATGAGCAATGCAAAGTGTTGGCTGGAGTGGTGTGAAGCTCGCTGCCATTGGACTCTGGAGCAGTAGAAATGCTTTCTCTGGAGTGATGAATCACGCTTCACTCTCTAGCAGTCCGAGGGACGAATCTGGCTTTGACGGGTAAAAGGAGAATGCTACCTGCCTGAATGCTAGTGCCAACTGTAAAGTTTGGTGGAGGAGGAATAATGGTCTGGGGCTGTTTTTCATGGTTTGGGCTAGGCCCCTTAGTTCCAGTGAAGGGAAATCTTAATGCTACAGCATACAATGACATTCTAGACAATTTTGTATTTACAACTTTGTGGCAACAGTTTGGGGAAGGCCCTTTCCTGTTTACGCATGACAATGCCCCCATGCACAAAGCGAGGTCTATACAGAAATGGTTTGTCGAGGTCGTTGCAGAAGAACTTGACTGGCCTGCACAGAGCCCTGACCTCAGCGATTAGCCAGTGCTAATCGCCCAACATTAATGTCCAACCTCACTAATGCTGTTGTGGCTGAACGGAAGCAAGTCCCTGCAGCAATGTTCCAACATCTAGTGGACATTTTTCCCAGAAGAGTGGAGGCTGTTATAGCAGCAAAGGGGGGACCAACTCCATATTAATGCCCATGATTTTGGAATTAGATGTTTGATGAGTAGGTGTCCACATATTTTTGGCCATGTAGTGTATCTCCTTTCTCATATAATTCAGTCATAATGATACTGCAGAAAAACGGAACCAAAAAGACAAAAAAAAAAATGCAATCAGCTCAGTTTTTCACAACAGGGAAAAAGTGAAATTTGCAGGGCACTTGATTGAGAACATGAAATGGCAGAGATTATGTGTGATTGCATTATTCACCCATTTCCCCCTTTTTTTATGATGATTTTTTTATCAAGCTCATCTATCACAGAAGGCTTCTTTCTACGACAGATTTATCAGTGAAGTGAAAGAGGTGATGACATTCATGTCCACTAACATTCATCAGATGTTGTTCTGTACTGTTCTCACTTAAGCACATCTCAAGGTTAAATGCCTCTGCGTTGATGGTCTATGGACTCAAATGGAAAAAATGCATATTGTGGTAACAGCCAGGCTTTATTCCAGAATACAAAGGTGTGTCCAGGTGCATTGGTTCATTCACTGATCGATTTCAGCTTGAGTCAGGGCTGAAATATTTAAGCCTACAGTATGTATCCCATCTGAATAACTCAGTGTATTTGGCAGATAGGTGAGCGTTACAGTAGGCTTCGACGTCTTTCTAAACCTATAGCATGATGCTCCTTAATGTCCGAGCTCATACTTCAGTAAGAAATCATTCCTGAAACATATCTTATTAACCAAATGTAAGAATACATGCATTAGTCATAAAGGTGATGCCCAGCTGGTTGCCTGTCACCCTGCTCTAAAATAATCTAGAATCAGATAGTGGGAGTAAGTCCAGGGCAGCTGCACAAATGGTCAAGCGCAGTGATATCCTGCCTGCCCCCGTCAGAGGCCCAGCTCTCTGGGGTTAACCTGTGAACAGACAGCAGGTGCTCTGGGATTAAGTGTTCACCCTGCCTCTGGTTACACAGGCTAATTGAACACATTCAAACACCCGCTGGACAGCTGGGGGAGGATTCTGCTGCTGGGATGGGTATGGGCGACAGGAGGGGGGGACGGGAGGGGGTAGTGGTGATGGTGATGAGAGGATAGGTAGGGGTTCCAGAAGCCAGTTGATTCATTTGTCATATTTCCTCATGTAGAATAATTTTAATCTCTTGTAGTCAGAGCTCATTAGGTTTCACAGTAGAGTGAAATCTAGCATTGGAGTGAGTGATGGAGCGTAAGGTAGGCTGTTTTTCCCTTCTTTGCATTGGAAGTAAACCCACCCTTACATCTTGTTTTGTACTGGAGTTATACTGCACTCTGACTGCAATCTTTTTTCTGTAAGGGGGTGCACTTTATTTGAGATTTATTTACTCATTTGGAAGAAAGGGTGACAGTAAAATATGAGTAAGTATGAACAATGTGCAGGAGATGATCTCATTGACAAACACACTGCATTACATTCTAATGTAGGTCTTATTGGCAGAGGTTAAAGGTGTGGTCTTGTAAAAATACATGAACATTTAATATCTATTAAAATACTTGTTTTTGTTATTAATGAATGGACTCAGACACCCCATGCTTATTTACTGTATGTTTAGTCACACTGTATGATCAGGCAAGGCCTTCATGTGGAATATGTGTGTTCTGTAGCACAGCTAAGGAGCCAGCAGACGAGCTGTTGGCCTGACCTTGGTTGCTATGGCTACGAGGTGCATAGAGTTATAGCCACTGTCTGCCTGGTAACCCAGTCCCTGCTAATTGCCGTTGTCTTGGCAACGCTGTGACCAATGTAATCCTGGGAAAGGGCAACAATCATAAATGTGTCCTCGTTTTCATAGTAATCGGCTGCTTGCTTGTCATGTATCGGAGACTGGCAGGATGATGTTGCCATTCTTGCGTTTATGACTAGAGCACGAGACCATTGATTAGATCAGGGCTCTCTTCCTGGAGAGCTATCATCCTGTAGGCTTTCACTCCACTAGCACAACTGATTCTAATAATTAGCTGGTTGATAAAATGAATCAGGTTAGTTACAACTGGGATTAGAGTGAAAACCTATAGAAGAGTATAGCCAAAGAGGTTTTTATAACTAACTCCAGATAGATCAAAGCCTGTCATTTCCAATGGGAGCAAATTAATCATAGTGGGCAGAAGAAGCAAGGAGGTGGGCAGAGCCAAGTACGAGCTAGTGAGATCCTATTGGTGCATTCTAGCATTTATTTGCATATTTCCGTTAGAGAACGCCTACTCTGAAGTGCGCGTGTGCAATAACTCAATTCGCCTTTGCACTCCTCCTAAACAACGCCATTTTTTCAACCTTTGGCAAAGGGTAAAGTCTACAAAACACAGTCCACTCTGTTTGTTACAGATTCTAGTTTTGGAAACAGAAAACTGTATGGAGAGAAAATGTTTCTTCGATGAGAAAATTTGCAGAATGTTTGCCACAATCCATCTCGTTCCATCTTCTCCCACTGCTGGCCACTGAGCTCCGTCTCATCACCATATTTGGTAGCTTGTGGAAACGCCAACCGGATGCTTCACATTTATACATCCTCTGAAATATCTGTCTCCTTCTGTCTGTGGTATAGCTCCCCAGGAACATTGTTGGAGAGTGGATTAGATGCTCCCAGTTTACACCCAGTGTCACAGTGGCTTCAAATAGGCTGTCTGTGTCTGCCACCGCCACCTGTTCAACTACTTCTAATATGAACCGGAAAGAGCCTGTTTTAGCAGGGTCATTTTCAGACTGTAATGTAATTACAGTGGGAGCCTACTGCACTGATTTTCACCAGTTACCCATAACTCAGTTTTGTTTTTTTTATTTATTAGGGATCCCCATTAGACTCTTCCTGAGGTCCAAACACATTAACATTAAGGCACTTAAATGACATAAAACAAAATATAAAACAGTATCATACCCCTCTACATATCTACAATGGAAAATGCATAATACCACCATTCAACAATATTACCATGTGAGTGCGTTTGCTAGCGCTTTTGTGCGTATGCGTGTGTCTGTACCTTTGTGTGTGTATCTTCACAGTCCCCATTGTTCCATAAGGTGTATTTTTACCTGTTTAAAAAAAATCTGATTCTACTGCTTGCATCAGTTATCTGATGTGGAATAGAGTTCCATGTAGTGCTGTGTGCCTCCCATATCTTGTTCTGGACTTGGAGATTGTGAAGATACCTCTGTCCTGTGGGGTATGCATGGGTGTCTGACAGCTCGGTACATTCAGTTTGTCAACAAATCTTACAAAAACAAGTAGTGATGAAGTCAATCTCTCCTCCATTTTGAGCCAGGAGAGATTGACATGCATATTATTAATGTTAGCTCTCTGTGTACATTTAAGGGCCAGCCGTTAAAGTCCCTCTTTGTGGCACCTGACCACACTCCTGAACAGTAGTCAAGGTGTGACAATACTAGGGCCTGTAGGACCTTCCTTGTTGATAGTATTGTAAAGAAGGCAGAGCAGCGCTTTATTAGGGATAGACTTCTCCCCACCTTAGCTACTGTTGTATCAATATGTTTTGACCATGGCAGTGTACAATCCAGGGTTGCTGCAAGCAGTTTAGTTTCCTCAACTTGCTCAATTTCCACATTATTCATTACAAGATTTATTTGAGTTTAGGGTTTAGTGAATGATTTGTCCCAAATACAATGTTTTTAGTTTTTGAACTATTTAGGACTAACTTATTCCTTGCCACACATTATGAAACTAACTGCAGCTCTTTCTTAAGTGTTGCAGTCATTTCAGTCTATGTAGTAGCTGACATGTATAGTGTTGAGTCATCCGCATACATAGACACACTGGCTTTGCTCAAAAGTTGTTAGTAAAGATTTTAAAAAGTAAGGGGCCTAAACAGGTGCCCTGGGGATTTCCTGATTTTACCTGGATTATGTTGGAGAGGCTTCCATTAAAGAACACCCTCTGTGTTCTGTTAGACAGGTATCTCTTTATACACAGTATAGCAGGAGATGTAAAGCCATAACAGATGTTTTTCCAACAACAGTCTTTGATCAATAATGTAAAAAGCCACACTGAAGTCTAACAAAACAGCCCCAACAACCTTTTATCATCATTCAGAGATGATCTGAAAAGAAAGTGACGTGATATTATACTTTTTTAATCAACAACCTTTGTTCAATTATTTAATTTAGTGTTTCATTATCTTCTCAAATGTACAACCCTTTAAGAAAGTGTCTGCTACGTAAAATGGAAGGCCATTATTTCTTGGATGAATTTGAAATTATACTTTGATTGAAATGAAAGACACTAATCTGAAGTGGTGTATAACTACAGTATACGACAATCTTGTGTTTTAGTTCAGATACTGTATAAGGTGAGTTGTGAGTAGGTGATGGATGGAAGGTGTTGAGAGTGTCTGCTGCTATGTCAGGAGATTATACTTCATTACAGGTTTGGTCTTGCAAGACACAGGTGTAGACACTGAGTCTGCATGGAGAAAGTAATTATGTACCTACATGAACTGCACCAGTGGTACAGTCAATGTGCTAGTACAGAGTGTAACACATTTGTTAAAATGTTTAGTTTGCCATAACTATGCTATATAGATGGTCCCAGAGTCTTGTAAACAACAGATCATTAAGAACTATTGATTACTGGATACTAGATTATCACTAGCTAAACCTTTTTATGGCGGTGCTATGTGAATGCTTCCATACAGCCGTTACACATTAGCCAGGGTAAAGCATAGCAGGCACATTTTAAACAAACCTGTTCTTGGTGCTACTTTTTCATTTTCGATTCGGGAGAAAAGTGTATCCTATAAATGTCAGTTTATAGTTACAGGTGGTTCTCCAAAAACCAGAGAATGTTTTAGTAAGATATTAAATCCACGTTTTGCAGAGTGAGGAGTTCCTTTGTCATTTTAGCTGCCAGACATATTGCATTTCCCAATGTCTTTGCAGGAACTAGTCGTTTCTATGCGAAGCACCCACCGCCAGGTGTAGACGTAGATGAGAGCGCATCACACAGTGAGACCAGAACAAAGATCTACACACATGCAAGAAGCGTTTCTCACTCAATACAAAATGTGGATTTAATATCTTTATGACAATTCTCTGGATTTTAGAGAACCAAATGCAACTGGACACAGACATTTATCAGATACAGTGCCTTGCGAAAGTATTCGGCCCCCTTGAACTTTGACCTTTTGCCACATTTCAGGCTTCAAACATAAAGATATAATTTTTTTGGGTGAAGAATCAACAACAAGTGGGACACAATCATGAAGTGGAACAACATTTATTGGATATTTCAATCTTTTTTAACAAATCAAAAACTGAAAAATTGGGCGTGCAAAATTATTCAGCCCCCTTAAGTTAATACTTTGTAGCGCCACCTTTTGCTGCGATTACAGCTGTAAGTCGCTTGGGGTATGTCTCTATCAGTTTTGCACATCGAGAGACTGACATTTTTTCCCATTTCTCCTTGCAAAACAGCTCGAGCTCAGTGAGGTTGGATGGAGAGCATTTGTGAACAGCAGTTTTCAGTTCTTTCCACAGATTCTCGATTGGATTCAGGTCTGGACTTTGACTTGACCATTCTAACACCTGGATATGTTTATTTTTGAACCATTCCATTGTAGATTTTGCTTTATGTTTTGGATCATTGTCTTGTTGGAAGACAAATCTCCGTCCCAGTCTCAGGTCTTTTGCAGACTCCATCAGGTTTTCTTCCAGAATGGTCCTGTATTTGGCTCCATCCATCTTCCCATCAATTTGAACCATCTTCTCTGTCCCTGCTGAAGAAAAGCAGGCCCAAACCATGATGCTGCCACCACCATGTTTGACAGTGGGGATGGTGTGTTCAGCTGTGTTGCTTTTACGCCAAACATAACGTTTTGCATTGTTGCCAAAAAGTTCCATTTTGGTTTCATCTGACCAGAGCACCTTCTTCCACATGTTTGGTGTGTCTCCCAGGTGGTTCGTGGCAAACTTTAAACAACACTTTTTATGGATATCTTTAAGAAATGTCTTTCTTCTTGCCACTCTTCCATAAAGGCCAGATTTGTGCAATATACGACTGATTGTTGTCCTATGGACAGAGTCTCCCACCTCAGCTGTAGATCTCTGCAGTTCATCCAGAGTGATCATGGGCCTCTTGGCTGCATCTCTGATCAGTCTTCTCCTTGTATGAGCTGAAAGTTTAGAGGGACGGCCAGGTCTTGGTAGATTTGCAGTGGTCTGATACTCCTTCCATTTCAATATTATCGCTTGCACAGTGCTCCTTGGGATGTTTAAAGCTTGGGAAATCTTTTTGTATCCAAATCCGGCTTTAAACCTCTTCACAACAGTATCTCGGACCTGCCTGGTGTGTTCCTTGTTCTTCATGATGCTCTCTGCGCTTTTAACGGACCTCTGAGACTATCACAGTGCAGGTGCATTTATACGGAGACTTGATTACACACAGGTGGATTGTATTTATCATCATTAGTCATTTAGGTCAACATTGGATCATTCAGAGATCCTCACTGAACTTCTGGAGAGAGTTTGCTGCACTGAAAGTAAAGGGGCTGAATAATTTTGCACGCCCAATTTTTCAGTTTTTGATTTGTTAAAAAAGTTTGAAATATCCAATAAATGTCGTTCCACTTCATGATTGTGTCCCACTTGTTGTTGATTCTTCACAAAAAAATTACAGTTTTATATCTTTATGTCTGAAGCCTGAAATGTGGCAAAAGGTCGCAAAGTTCAAGGGGGCCGAATACTTTCGCAAGGCACTGTACATTTTTCTCCTGAATCGAGAATGAAGAAACTATCGCTAAGAACAGGTTAGTTGAAAACGGAACTGCTATGCTTTACACTAGCTAATGTTTAACGGCTGTATGGAAGCATTCACAAAGCACCGCTGTAACAATGTGTAAGCTAGCATATCACAATCATCCCTTCCTCCTTAGGTCAATG
The DNA here is from genome assembly GCF_057628025.1 of Oncorhynchus mykiss. Taxonomy (NCBI): domain Eukaryota; kingdom Metazoa; phylum Chordata; class Actinopteri; order Salmoniformes; family Salmonidae; genus Oncorhynchus; species Oncorhynchus mykiss. The sequence goes on along the minus strand of NC_143023.1, from coordinate 65,399,367 downwards.
TCATCTGTAACCACAGAAAAACACACTAGCTGTTACCTGTCCTATGGCAGAATGCAGAACCTCTGATAGCCAGACAAGTATCTACTCGTGTAGACCAGTGACCAGAGAGTTAACTACCCCAATAAGCCGCTCCAGTGGGTGTGTCAGTCAGTCAGAGTAGCTGGGCCTTTCAGCCACAGGAATCGCTTCCATCTGTGAGCTCATTAGGAAGACATGCATGAGCAGTGCTATGATAATGAAGACAACCTGACCCCATGCCAGGCATGGACGAGAGACCTTACTCATGTTACATCATCCATACCAGAGGAGTGAATAGATTAGGACATGGTGGGTTGGTATGTTCTTTATAACTGTGGTTCATTCACCTGCACTGTACATGAGACCAAGCAGTACCCTGTGGGAAAATTGACCAAATGTCTTTTGAGAGCACATTTCAACTATACAACATCTACACACTCACTGGCACACTAACACATCCTCTTCATCAGGCCTCACTCTACTTTGCCTGTGAGTTTGTGGGTACATACTGTACAAAAACAAAATGCATCAAAATATATCCATCAACAGGAGTGGTAGTTTGGAAAAAGGGTTCTTCCTCTTCAAGAATTACTCAGATGCACTTTGCTGCAAGAAGGCTTTTTTTGTGTGACCGGGAAAAATATTTTGGATGAAAAACTAAAAGCACTTTATATTGCCAGTGACAAGGAAGGTTTGTGAAGTGCATTTCCAGAACATAGTTCCTTTTTACAGGGTTGTGTTCTGGGGACTGTACAAGGAATATGTGACATAAATAGTACTCTAGTTGAACCTTTTATGTACAGAAAAAAATATTAATTGAATACTGATTGTATTGTTTCTCAGTTTAAACAAACAGACAGGTAGAGAGAAAGAGACCAGCAATGCAAAAATAACTTGTAGCAAGCACTACATTATAATGTGCTACTGTTCTTATTACAATAACACAGTAATTAGATCCTGTAGCACTACATTATAATGTGCTACTGTTCTTATTACAATAACACAGTAATTAGATCCTGTAGCACTACATTATAATGTGCTACTGTTCTTATTACAATAACACAGTAATTAGATCCTGTAGCACTACATTATAATGTGCTACTGTTCTTATTACAATAACACAGTAATTAGATCCTGTAGCACTACATTATAATGTGCTACTGTTCTTATTACAATAACACAGTAATTAGATCCTGTAGCACTACATTATAATGTGCTACTGTTCTTATTACAATAACACAGTAATTAGATCCTGTAGCACTACATTATAATGTGCTACTGTTCTTATTACAATAACACAGTAATTAGATCCTGTAGCACTACATTATAATGTGCTACTGTTCTTATTACAATAACACAGTAATTAGATCCTGTAGCACTACATTATAATGTGCTACTGTTCTTATTACAATAACACAGTAATTAGATCCTGTAGCACTACATTATAATGTGCTACTGTTCTTATTACAATAACACAGTAATTAGATCCTGTAGCACTACATTATAATGTGCTACTGTTCTTATTACAATAACACAGTAATTAGATCCTGTAGCACTACATTATAATGTGCTACTGTTCTTATTACAATAACACAGTAATTAGATCCTGTAGCACTACATTATAATGTGCTACTGTTCTTATTACAATAACACAGTAATTAGATCCTGTAGCACTACATTATAATGTGCTACTGTTCTTATTACAATAACACAGTAATTAGATCCTGTAGCACTACATTATAATGTGCTACTGTTCTTATTACAATAACACAGTAATTAGATCCTGTAGCACTACATTATAATGTGCTACTGTTCTTATTACAAAAACAAGTGTGCAATGTATCATAGTGCAAGTTGGAAAGATAATTCAATCTACTCAATACAATGTACTCACCCCCCCACAAATCATCGATCATTCTACCTTCACACCGCTCTTGTTGCGCATTTCTTGAATACTGTGCTAACATTTAATATCAGCCAGCTTATTAGTTTTCAGAGACTGTCAAAATAGATTGAGAGTAGCAGTTCATTTCATTTGAGCACCACAGTGGGTTGATGGTTCTGACTATAAAACTAAAATACACTCTATTAAATTAGTTTTTGGTGGAAAGACGAACAAGACTAAATATTGACAGCAAATATTTGACTTGGGTTTGCCATCCCCCGGGTTGTCATGTCTTATCAGAATTTCCAGCTGTCTGTAAATTGAGGGTGGTGGGAAACACACTCCCACAGGTCCTCAGAGACCCCCCCCCCCCCCCCCCCCCCACAGCCCCACATGGCGAAGGAGACGTAGGCCTACAAGCCTCATTGTGTAACCAGCGTTGACTTCATTTCCGTCGTAGCCACACACCTGATTTGGCCTCAGCGGGTGGTTTCTGGTGTAAGTCCGCCACAAGGCAGCAAACTCAGTAGCACGTCTGCACTATAAATATAAGAAAAAGGATTTGCATAAGCTACCTAAATGCCATCCCCTACATGGCAACAAGTCGTAACATTCACATGTAGGCAATACTCAAATTCGATGATACAGTACGTGTACTGTACTTCAGAACAGGAAAAGAGATTTACTCAACTGAAACAAATGACTTTTATTGACTAATTCAATTGTCAGTCCTGTCTGCAGATACAGTGCCTTCAGAAAGTATCCACACCCCTTCCACATTTTATTGTGTTACAAATTGGGATTAAAATGGATTTCATTTTCTTTTCAATGATCTACACAGAATACTCTGTAATGTCAAAGTGGAAGACGTTTTTTTAAGATGATGAAAAATAAAACACTAATATATACAGTATATCTTGATTAGATAAGTATTCAACCCCCTGAGTCAGTACATGTTAGAATCACCTTTGGCAGTGATTACATTTGTCAGTCTATTTGTGTAAGTCTCTAAGAGCTTTGCACACCTGTACAATATTTGCCGATTATGTTTTTCTGAACTCTTCAAGCTCTGTCAAGATGGTTGTTGATCATTTTCAAGTCTTGCCATGGATTTTCAAGATGATTTACGTCAAAACTGTAACTGTGCCTCTCAGGAACATTCAATGTTTTCTTGGTAAGCAGCTCCAGTCTACTATTTGGCCTTGAGTTTTAGGTTATCGACCTGCTGACAGGTGAATTTGTCTCCCAGTGTCTGTTGGAAAGCCGACTGAACCAGGTTTTCTTCTAGGATGCTCTATTCTGTTTATTTGTATCCTAGTAAAACACCCTAGGCCTTGCCGATGATGAGCATACCGACAATATGATGCAGCCACCACCATGCTTGAGAGTGGTACTCAGTGATGTGTTGTTTAGGATTTGCCCCAAATATAATGCTTTGTATTGAGGACAAAAAAGTGATTTTCTTTTCCACATTTGTTGCAGTAGTACTTTAGTGCCTTGTTGCAAACATGATGCATTTTTTGGAGTACTTCCTTCTGTTCCCTCTGTCATTTAGGTTAGTATTGTGGAGTAACAACAATGTTGTTGATCCATCTTCAGTTTTCTCCTATCACAGCCATTAAACTCTGTAACTGTTTTAAAATCACCATTGTTCGCATGGTGAAATCACTGAGCGGTTTCATACCTCTCTGGCAATTGTGTTAGGAAGGACGCCTGTATATTTGTAGTGATTGGGTGTATTGATACACCATCCAAAGTGTAATTAATAACTTCGCCATGCTCAAAGGGATATTCAATATCTGCTTTTTTTTAAAACTCTCTCCCAATAGGTGCCCTTCTTTGTGAGGTATTGGACAATCTTCCTGATTTTATGGTTGAATCTGTGCTTGAAATTCACTACTCGACTGAAGGGACCTTACAGATAATTGTATGTGTGGGGTAGAGAGATGGGGTAATCATTCAAAAATCATGTTACACACTGTTATTGCACACAGAGTGAGTCCATGCAACTTATTATGTGACTTGTTAATCACATTTTTATTCCTGAATGTATTTAGGTTTGCCATAACAAAGGGGTTGAATACTAATCGACGCAAGACATTTCAGCTTTTAATTTTGTATTATTTTGTAAACATTTCAAAAAACATAATTATGGGGTATTGTGTGTAGGCCAGTGACCGGAAATCCAAATTGAATCCAATTTAAATTCAGGCTGTAACACAACAAAATGTTGAAAACGTAAAAATACCTTCTGAAGGCACTGTTGGCTATAATGAACATCTTTTGTTCCAGAAAATACTGCAACAGTCTGATTTGTGATTTCTCAATAAGTGTAACATGTGACGTGTTTGTGAAATCCAAAGAATAGATTACAGAACTAATCAATCGACATTAACTTTGTTTGAGTGATGCATATTTGAGTTACAGAGTAAAGGATAGACATAAGGATAGAGGGAAAATGGTTAGAATGAAAGACAGAGAAAATGAGAAACGCGACACAAAAAAAAACAAACACTTGAATGCAACCAGTGAGCCAGCAGAATAATTCAGCATCATCTGGTGAGCCATGAATCTTCTCTAATGAATGGCTGCCTCCCATATGGTGTCTTATTCCCTATATAGTGCACTACTTTTGACCAGAACACTATGGGTCAGAAGTAGTGCACTATACAGGGAATAGGTTGCCGATGGGGATGCAGACAATGGCACCGATGGAGAGAGACAGGATCAGAGGTATTCAGTAAAGCTATTCTAACTGGGAGCATAAACATACCTAAGAGAAAGCAGCACACTGCAGAACAATCAGCACAGAGAGATTGATATTGACAGCTCTGGACGGGGGGTATCGCTTCTCTCCACAGGACGTGGTCACGCCATTATGGGTGAACGGACGCGTTCCGTTGTCTGTATCAATAAGCATTTAGACCATGAGGGTGCCAAGGGTATTAGCCTACCCCAAAAAACCCTGTCGACCTCTACCAGAGGTTCAGAACTAGCCGTGGTTCAACACAGATATCGAATTGTATAAAGATTGTCAGTGCTGGGATGATGTTGCCACCTTGTGGAATCCTAATGAAACACCGTTGTTAATGGAGAACGAAAGGGAATGACGATTTGCAGTAATGTGGGGGAAGCTTTAGCATACTAAATCCAATGTTCAATATATAATTACAAACCAATAACAGCCCCTCAAGGAACCAGACACATCAAGGTCTCAGTTTTATTTTCAACACACATATCCTGGACTGGTAGCAGGTTTGTTTGTGTTTTAGCCAACACCTCTGGGTGTGTTTGTTATCATGCCAAACATGTGTCGCAGCATGGCAGCATGAAAGTGAATGACAAACAAACACATCTGCAGCCAGACGAGAGTTCATCTAACCTAGCCTAAAGCACAACTGTTGAAGGAATTCAGTGACAGGGAATATATTGAGCATTTTATTTATATGCTCCAGTGTCATTGAGACAGGACATCCATCTTAGCTCTAATTTTAGAACTGTCTGTATCAAGTTTTTGTATTTTTCTCACATAGGCTCTCACAAGGTATTATCATTAGGCAACTATTATTATCAACATAGTGTTACGATTCTATTTTTATTACAGAATCAAACCACTAGGGGCAGCCAATCATACATAAAAAGCATGCACACCACATACTTGAAGGCAGCTTCCAAACTAGCAGTAATACAACCCTATATGATGACTACTGCAAGAGCAGATGCTTTATCCCTATACTAGCTCTACTCTGTAACACTGTATTTACATCACAGTAAAGTTGCTTTGTCTCTTTTTGGTGCCATAGACAGATGTTGCTAAAGATGTGCCTCATTCCCCACCCTTTCATTAGTCCTCTACCTGTTACTCCACAAGAAAGTCTCCTTCAAGAGAAATGGTTTCATTTAAATTATTTGTGCAGATTCCAGCATCACCTGGAATCTGCCAATCAAGCCAGCAGTGAAGCGAACATAACTGTGAACATGACAGTAAAAAGGTGAGGACCAGCATGCCAGAGAGCACAGCACAGCCTAGTTGTTCACACTCCTCCTACATGATCTCTGAATAGATTTGATACAGATTTGATTTGATACCTGTGCCAATCAACTTGTCTTGAATGATTGTCATTATTAGATGACACCTTGTAATTGTTCACATAATCAAATGTTCCATCCTTCATCCTCACAGACCAGATATACTGTAGCTGCTCATGGACAGCCACCTGAAATCCTTCATGATCCTGACACACAGACAGTAACAAACAACACACATTAGGGCTGGGAATTACCAGGAACTTCACGATACGATATTACCATGATACTTATGTACAGCGGGGAGAAGAAGTATTTGATTCACTGCCGATTTTGCAGGTTTTCCTACTTACAAAGCATGTAGAGGTCTGTAGTTTTTATCATAGGTACACTTCAACTGTGAGAGACGGAATCTAAAAAAATCCAGAAAATCACATTGTATGATTTTTAAGTAATTAATTTGCATTTTATTGCATGACATAAGTATTTGATACATCAGAAAAGCAGAACTTAATATTTGGTACAGAAACCTTTGTTTGCAATTACAGAGATCATACGTTTCCTGTAGTTCTTGACCAGGTTTGCACACACTGCAGCAGGGATTTTGTCCCACTCCTCCATACAGACCTTCTCCAGATCCTTCAGGTTTCGGGGCTTTCGCTTGGCAATACAGACTTTCAGCTCCCTCCAAAGATTTTCTACTGGGTTCAGGTCTGGAGACTGGCTAGGCCACTCCAGGACCTTGAGATGTTTCTTACGCAGCCACTTCTTAGTTGCCCTGGCTGTGTGTTTCGGGTCGTTGTCATGCTGGAAGACCCAGCCACGACCCATCTTCAATGCTCTTACCGAGGGAATGAGGTTGGCCAAGATCTCGCGATACATGGCCCCATCCATCCTCCCCTCAATACGGTGCAGTTGTCCTGTCCCCTTTGCAGAAAAGCATCCCCAAAGAATTATGTTTCCTCCTCCATGCTTCACGGTTGGGATGGTGTTCTTGGGGTTGTACTCATCCTTCTTCTTCCTCCAAACACGGCGAGTAGAGTTTAGACCAAAAAGCTCTATTTTTGTCTCATCAGACCACATGACCTTTTCCCATTCCTCCTCTGGATCATCCAGATGGTCATTGACAAACTTCAGACGGGCCTGGACATGCGCTGGCTTGAGCAGGGGGACCTTGCGTGCGCTGCAGGAGTTTAATCCATGACGGCGTAGTGTGTTACTAATGGTTTTCTTTGAGACTGTGGTCCCAGCTCTCTTCAGGTCATTGACCAGGTCCTGCCGTGTAGTTCTGGGCTGATCCCTCACCTTCCTCATGATCATTGATGCCCCATGAGGTGAGATCTTGCATGGAGCCCCAGACCGAGGGTGATTGACCGTCATCTTGAACTTCTTCGATTTTCTAATAATTGCACCAACAGTTGTTGCCTTCTCACCAAGCTGCTTGCCTATTGTCCTGTAGCCCATCCCAGCCTTGTGCAGGTCTACAATTTTATCTCTGATGTCCTTACACATCTCTCTGGTCTTGGCCATTGTGGAGAGGTTGGGGTCTGATTGATTGAGTGTGTGGACAGGTGTCTTTTATACCGGTAACAAGTTCAAACAGGTGCAGTTAATACAGGTAATGAGTGGAGAACAGGAGGGCTTCTTAAAGAAAAACTAACAGGTCTGTGAGAGCTGGAATTCTTACTGGTTGGTAGGTGATCAAATACTTATGTCATGCAATAAAATGCAAATTAATTACTTAAAAATCATACAATGTGATTTTCTGGATTTTTGTTTTAGATTCAGTCTCTCACAGTTGAAGTGTACCTATGATAAAAATTACAGACCTCTACATGCTTTGTAAGTAGGAAGCATTGCCGATTTTGCAGGTTATCAAATACTTGTTCTCCTCACTGTATATATTGCGATTCTCAAATTTGTATATGTATTGTAATTCGATACTGCAATTTTATTGCAATTTGATGTTCCAAACATATTGTCCACTATACTGTATGTCTGCTGAAGAGAGACAAGAGAGAGCATGACAAAATTAGTTTTGATCAGTCATGGAAATTAAAGTGCTGAAAACATGTTGGCTCACTATTTAAAAATAAGTCGGAGAAGAAGCTATAGGGTGAAAAATAACGTTTTAGCACCGGTACAGCTGACGAGCGCTATCTAGCAAATAAATACAAAAAGTCTACTTTATTTTTTACAAATCGATACTTGGAGTTAAAGTATAGATAGAATATTGTCCAAAATAATATAATGATATGTAACTATCAATTTTTGCACCCATCACTAGTAAGCATGATATGGTAAGTCTCTCATTACATTTTCCAGTAAATAATATCACACACACACACACACAAACACACACACACAGAGAGATAGAGCGTCTTATCTACCATGGTTTCAGGTGCGGACTGGGACAAAAATGAATCCCCGTCATTTCAGCCACACCAGCCTGGTAAAACAGTGACCGGTAAAACATAGTGCTCCACCTTTTTTAACTAAGTATTTTAACCAGCTTATACAGCATGTAAAAACACCACTGGAGTTATAATTCACTACTCTAACTGTGCCTCTGTTGCCTCCACGTTGTGCAGTCTGTCTCTGCTGTCACACTGTTTCCGTCTGTCTGTTCATCTGTCTGTTTGTCTCTGTGATTCTCCTTGCGCTCCTCATTTGTCTGTCTGTCTGTCTGTCTGTATGTCTGTCTGTCTGTCTGTCTGTCTGTCTGTCTGTCTGTCTGTCTGTCTGTCTGTCTCTCCTAACTGTTAATTACTATTACATATAGAGCCAACTGCCAACATATTAAGGAACTGGACGTACACCTGTCTCTCTGTTTTCTTCCTACTTCTACTACACTCACCTCTGATCTGTCTCTGCTAAGACTAGCATCCTTTCCCTCAGCACTGGTACCAGAAGACCAGGGGACCACACTGTCCGTGTTTTTGTGAGAAATTAAACTGGTCACTCAAAACTTTTATAAAATATTTATAAAGTATAAATAGCACTCACTTTAGACTAGGGACAGCAAAAAGACTTTACTAACAATTAGTAAATGGTTTATTAATGTGGGTGTAATGATTAATAAATGGTGAACACACAATTTATAAATGCTTTATATATTATTTATTACGGACCCTTAAAAGAAAGAGTTACCCATTCTAGTTGTGAATGAATAAATACATACAGTGCCAGTCAAAATTGTGGACACATACACTAATTCAAGGTTTTTTCTTTATTTTTACTATTTACTACATTTTAGAATAATAGGGAAGACATCACAACTATGAAGTAACACATATGGAATCATGTAGTAACCAAAAAAGTTAAACAAATCAAAATATATTTTCGATTTTCAATTCTTCAAAGTCGAATGCCTTGATGACAGCTTTGCACGTGCTTGTCATTCTCTCAACCAGCATTAACTGGAATGCTTTTCCAAAAGTCTTGAAGGAGTTTCTGAAAGGACCGATGCCGGAGATGAGAAGCAGATATGGGGAGTTTTTAATGCGAAACAGACAGGTAACAAGACAGGAACAGTGTCAGCACATGTTTAACAACGACGAACAAACATTAATGCAGCAGCGGGGGAACGGAGCTGGGGAACTGACAAATATACCTGACATAAACAGGTGATTGAGTCCAGGTCAGTCCAATAATCACTGATGCGCGTGACGGGGGGCAAGCAGGTGTGCGTACTGATGGTGGCAGGAGTTCGTAATGCTGGGTTGCCTGGCGCCTTCGGGCGCCGGGGGGAGCGGGAGCAGGCGTGACAGTTCCAACATAAGCTGAGCACTTGTTGGTTGCTTTTCCTTCACTCTGCGGTCCAACTCATCCCAAACCATTTCAATTGGGTTGACACCGGGTGATTGTGGAGGCCAGGTCATCTGATGCAGCACTCCATCACTCTCTTTCTTGGTCAAATAGCCCTTACACAGCCTGGAGGTGTGTTGAGTCAATGTCCTGTTGAAAAACAAATGATAGTCAAACTGAGTGCAAACCAGATAGGATGGTGTATTACAGCAGAATTGTGTAGTAGCCATGCTGGGTAAGTGTGCCTTGAATTCTTAATATATCACAGACAGTGTCACCAGCATCACACCATCGCACCTTCTCCGTTCACCTACTCTGCGTCTCAAAGACTCGGTGGTTAGAACCAAAAATCTCAAATTTGGACTCATCAGACCAAAGGAAAGATTTACACTGGTCTAATGTCCATTGCTTGTGTTTCTTGGCCCAAGCAAGTCTCTTGTTCTTATTGGTGTCCTTTATTAGTGGTTTCTTTGCAGCAATTCAACCATGAAGGTCTGATTCACGCAGTCTCTTCTGAACAGTTGATGCTGAGATATGTCTGTTACTTGAACTCTGTGAAGCATTTATTTGTGCTGCAATTTCCGAGGCTGGTAACTCTAATGAACTTATTCTCTGCAGCAGAGGTAACTCTGGGTCTACCATTCCTGTGGCAGTCCCCATGAGAGCCAGTTTCATCATAGAGCTTGATGGTTTCTGCACCTGCATTTGAATAAACGTTCAAAGTTCATGTCTTAAAGTAATGATGGACTGTCGTTTCTCTTTGCTTATTGTTTTATTTTTTTATTTAACCTTCGTCTAACTAGGCAAGTCAGTTAAGAATAAAATCTTATTTATAATGACGGCCTACACCGGCAAAACCCGGACGAAGCTGGACCAATTGTGCGCTTCCCTATGGGACTCCCAATCACGGCCGGTTATGATAAAGCCTGGATTCGAATCAGGGTGTTTGTAGTGATACCTTTAGCACTGAGATGCAGTGTCCAAGCTGTTCTTGCTATAATATGGACTTGGTATTTTACCAAATGGGGCTATCTTCTGTATACCACCCTTACATTGTCACTACTCAACTGATTGGCTCAAACACATTAAGAATGGAAGAACTTTCACAAATTAACAGGTGACTGACTACCTCATGAAGCTGGTTGAGAGAATGCCAAGAGTGTGCAAAGCTGTTATCTAGGCAAAGGGTCGCTACTTTGAAGAAACTAAAATATAACATGTATTTTTTGGTTACTACATGATTCCATGTGTTATTTCATAGTTTTGACTATTATTCTAATAGTAATAGTAAATTAAATAGTAAAATTAATGATAAACCCTTGATTGAGTAGGTGTGTCCAAACCTTTTGACTGATGTAAATAAGCTATTTCTGTTTCAAAAATATTATAAATTAGCAAACATTTCTGAAAAACAGTTTTGCTCCGTTTTTAAGGGGTTTTGTGTGTCGATTGATGAGAAACAAATCTGATTGAATCATTATAAAATAAGTCTGTAACGTAACAAAATGTGGAAAAAGTCAATGGGTCTGAATACTTTATGAAAGGACTGTATTTCTGCTCAATCGGAAAATGACCTTTACATTTTAACACGGATCTTCCGCGATTGAATCCAGCCCAATGTTTTTCCATTGGATTTTGGTAGTGCTTTTTACATGCTTGAAAGCATAGTGATAACACATTGGAAATTCAACTATCTTTTGGAGTTGGGGAATATATGTTGTAGGCTCATTGATCTCATTGATCATTGTCACAACCTAATATTACACAATTATCTATGTTTAAATGACATGGTGAGCCCAGTTCATTACTTCTCAGTTACTCTTCAGTCATCATCCTCAACATTGTGATCTTCCACTATAGAGCTTTGCTTGGGTGTGGATTCAGGCCTATACATTCATATCAGTTGTGTTCCTTATTTCTATTGCGTATTGTGTTTCTTTGTAACAATGGAATGTGTACAAAACCAGCTTTTGTATTGAATACATGGAATTGGATTGGGATACCGATGAATGAATCCTGCACACAATGTGCTTATTTTTTTTAATACGTATACAAATAGTTATTGCCCATAATCGTGAGCCGTTGGATAGTTGTGCTTCCAATTTTGATCATCATGATTTAGTTACTGCAAAAATTGATGCATTGATCTACTGGATTTTTAAAAGACAGGCAAACGTTCTGATTGGTCTGCTTGGACGCAACTCAGCAGACAAGTATCGTTGCCTTTGCATTTTTTTCAGGTTCTTTCAATTAATTGTGAATGCATAATATAGTTTTGATGAATGTATTTATGTTTTGAGAAGGCAACTACATTTTGAGGCATCAACGAGCATTGCAGTACTACCCGAAGAAATGACCTAAAATCACCAGACATTTTCATGAGGCTAATCATGCTGTGACTGATCTTAAATTCTCTGCCATTGACCGAGTTCTTTCAAGCTGCAGATTCCCAAAATACGGATGAGAGCCTTCTCCAGTGCAAAGCCCGATGGATCTTCTACTTAAAAACTCTACATCCCCGATGGCTTAATGAGGAATTGGACATTGTATATTTCTTGTAGTGTTGTGTACACACACTAGCAGTCCCCGCCACTCTCTGAGCTTTTTAGCCTACTCGAGTATTTCATATCTTCTGGTATTGCTATGTAGCCCAGACTGTTCTCTTCCCAATTATATGTGACATATTAATTATAAATGTTTGATAGTCATCTATATATTCCTTGTTAATATGCATTGACTCCCTATTCGCCAGTTTCTAATGAACTATCTGCGTGCACCTGGTGCGGCTGTTGAGCACAGCAGGTGTTTTAAGTACGTGTCTTCTTGATTTGTTTGTACAGCACTGATGAAAGCATAAGGCCCAAACGTATGCCTTGTTTCTTTTTTATTAGAACCTGGCGCTTTCACTTTTTGTATTATTTTGAGAATGTATTAAATTATATTGTTTTTGCATATCGGCCTCCTTGGGTTTTGAGTGCGAGTACTTTTTGAATTCTACAGATATTTTCTCTCCCACGGCCGCCTTTCTCTTTTTTGCAGAAGGCCACAGAATTCTGTGTCTTGTGGACAATGTTCCAAAAAAAAGTGCATGTATGCGACAGAGAAACTGTAAAAACATGCATTTTCTTTTTTACAATCTGGTTGTTTTACACTTGGGAGATGTGGTAATACTGCACTGTGCCACTGGATGGCAGAAGATAGATGCTGATCTGAAGACATTCTGTAGCTGCCCTCTGTTCTTGACTGAGAATAAGCAACATTAAGAATGATCAAGTAAGGAACTATAGCCAAAGATTAAAATCAATTAAGTGTAACATCCCCCACTGAGAATCGATGTCCCTCTCCATGCTGACACCATTGTCTTCAGCTAATATATTCTAAGCGTTGTTTGTTTGTGTTAGGTGTACAGTATGTGTGGAACGTATTTACATTCTCACACAAACCTCTTAGATTTGATCAGGCTTGGATGAACAATTGTTCCAGGCTTTTGAGTTTGGGCTGCCACTACAACCAACCAACATACTTTTTGTTTGCTATGTACATGGTTACTATCAGCTAATAGGAGAACCAGGCTAAATGTACACTCTGGAAATAGTTACACACCCTGTTACATAATTAATGGTCCACTCACTCCGCCTGCCTGCTTCTGGTGAGCTTGGGCCATGGCTGAATCCTTCTGTCTTCAAAGACAGACAGGTGAGAGAGTTTCAGGGTTTGCATGAGGAAGATCATCCTTGACTGCCTCCAACTGTTTGGGGTTTTTCAGTCTCTTGCTCCGTATGTCAATATTGAGCACCTTTTCTATTCCTGATCCGCTTCCCTGTAGGAAGCCCTTTGTGAGCTGACAATTTCATTGCCTTTGACAGACTGTTGTTGACTGCGATTCCTGTCAGAGGTCTCGGCCCACTCTGTCTCGTTGCCACGGTTATTTTTAGCTTATTTTCTCGGTTTGGCAGTCTGCTATCTTAGAGTGATGGACCACACACTATCCCAGCTGCAGAGGTTAGGACGGAAGACTGCTGGGTCAGGGATGGGCCTGGAAATGAACGGATCAGCAGAACTGACTGAGTATTGTCAAGATAATTGTCTTCTCCCTCTGAGGTTCTATTAAAACAGTGACTGTCATGCTCCTCCCATGGCAAACACGGTCATTACACTGGAATAGAGGCAGATTGGCAGTTGAATTTTTGACATACACCAAAGGACTTGATAAGATTGGATAGTATGAAAGCAATGTGGTGTATTGTGTAATAAAGTGGCGCTTATGATGCTTGTCATAGGATTATGAGACCCCAATCTGGCATCCATTGACATTAGCCATTAAACTATGTCACCACACTATAATAAGACAAGTACGCCAACATGATGATCTCAACTATGGTATTATCACACCATAATCCTACCACCAACATGAATTGATAATATTCATGACAGATCTGTGAAAGTAATTGCCCCATTAGCAAATCACAATCCTTGGATTTACCCTGCTTTCCCCCTGTAAAATCTCTGCTTGTATAACCCCTTTCTCTATGTGAGGATGGCAGACAGGCTTTTATCAGGGAAAGCCTCTCCACTCCCCTCTTCTCTGGCTTTTAGTGTTCATCTCCCATCCATAGCAGCACAGCAGGCCCTTCCTCTGGTCCACCTGTCGGATTACTCCCCTCCTCTCCTCATGGAGGAGCACCAAAATATTCGCTTTGTTAGCATCACATCCTACACAATTTGTCTCCAGAATCGTTGACCATAAACATGTGCTGCCCAAAATAGCCGCTGCACAGATTGACTGTTTTATCTCCCTCTCTAAACTGTGGTGTTATCACACGCTCCATAGCATAAGGGTTGGTAGAATCTTCCACTTTAGCGTTGCGATCTGCAATCCCATTGGATACATCTTCCTGTATAATATAAGTGTACAGATGAAGGATCTTAATTTGAAAAATGTAAAACGTGTGGTGTATTTGAGGTTTAAAAAATGCATCTAAAGTTTGTAATTTAAGACTGGATTTTCTCTTTCAAAAAAATGTATCAACCCCTACAAAAATGTACATGAATTATAATCCACATTATAATTCCCATTTCCTGTTGCCTCAAGACTATTTTTCTGCTGTAGCAAACTGGCTCAAATTAAGATCCTACATCTGTTTATCTGTCTTGTGGGTTTTCGCAGAAGGAATATAATGGTGAATGTAACTGCATTTTCAGAGTACTGAATTTTTTTTATCAGGATAACTGGGCAACAAACCAAGCCTATTTTATTTTTTGCTGCTACTCCCACTGTCAACGTGATACTGTTGCAGACAGTTGCAATGTGTTTGTTTGATAGCCTGGGCCCTCCATATGATAGAGGTCCACAGTAGATGGGTAAACGGAAGATGAAATGTGTGGTTAGATTGGGTGGTGAGGGATTCCAGCCTGGAAGGAGATAGAAGCCACATGATCTGGGAGATTGTATGGGGAGTTGTAACCCACCGAAGCCGAGGGATAGTCACAGGATTGGTAGTGCTGCCTGCAATCTGGGAACAAAAGACTGATATTCAGCCACAACACCACTGTATGTTTTGAAGTAAATATCATGACTGCAATTTGTTGCAGAGTTAAGTGGACCAATACAGAGGTGACATGTTTTCTATATTTTTCCAGTAGATTGTCAGTCAAAGAATATAGCACACTGCATCCACTGTCAAGTGTTTCCGGTGATTCCCTGCTATAAAAGAACACATGGAAAATAAGAGTATGTCAGAATCTAATTGTATTTGTCACAGGTTTTGTCACCTTGCTTACTTACAAGCCAATAACCAACAATGGAGTTTTAAGAAAAGTAAGTCTTAAGAAAGTATTTACTAAAATAAACTGAAGTAAAACAAAAAAAAAAAATAGAAAAATAACAAATAATTAATGAGCAACAATAAAATAACAGTAGCGAGGCTATATACTGGGGGTACCGGTAAAGAGTCAATGTGCGGGGACACAGGTTAGTTAAGGTAATTGAGGTAATATGTACAGTACAAGTAGGTAGAGGTAAAATGACTGCATAGATAATAAACAGAGAGTAGCAGCAGTGTAAAAATGGGGGTGGGGGTGTCAAAGCAAACAGCCCGGAAGCCATTTGATTAGCTGTTCAGGAGTCTTATGGGTAGAAGTTGTTAAGAAGCCATTTGATTAGCTGTTCAGGAGTCTTATGGGTAGAAGTTGTTAAGAAGCCATTTGATTAGCTGTTCAGGAGTCTTATGGGTAGAAGTTGTTAAGAAGCCATTTGATTAGCTGTTCAGGAGTCTTATGGGTAGAAGTTGTTAAGAAGCCTTTTGGATCGAGACTTGGCACTCCGGTACCGCTTGCCATGTTGTAGCAGAGAGAACAGTCTATGACTAGGGTGGCTGGTGTCTTAGGCAATTTCTAGAGCCTTCCTCTGACACCGCCTGTTATAGAGGTCCTGGATGGCAAGAAGCTTGGCACTGATGTACTGGGCCATACACACTACCCTCTGTAGTGCCTTGCGGTTGGAGGCCGAGAAGTTTCCATACCAGGCAGTGATGCTCTCGATGGTGCAGCTGTAGAACCTTTTGAGGATCTGAGGACCCATGACAAATATTTTTTTGTCTCCTGTGGGGGAATAGACATTGTCGTGCCCTCTTCACAACTGCCTTGGTGTGCTTGGACCATGATAGTTTGTTAGTGATGTGGACAACAAGGAACTTGAAGCTCTGAACCTGTTCCACTACAGCCCCTACTTTTCCTGTAGTTCACGGTCATCTCCTTTGTCTTGATCAGGTTAAGGGCGAGGTTGTTATCCTGGCACCACATCGCCGGTCTCGGACTCCCTCCCTATAGGCTGTCTCATTGTTGTCGGTGTTCAGGCCGACCACTGTTGTGATGTCTGCAAACTTAATGATGGTGTTGGAGTCTTGCTTGGCCATGCATTCATGGGTGAACAGGGAGTACAGGAGGGGACTGAGCATGTGCCCCTGAGGGGCCCCCGTGTTGAGGATCAGCGTGGCAGATGTGTTGTTACCTACACTTAACACCTGGGGGCGGCCCGTCAGGAAGTACAGGATCTTTTTGCAGAGGGAGGTGTTTAGTCCCAGGGTCCTCAGCTTATTGATGAGCTTTGTGTGCACTATGGTGTTGAACGCTGAGCTGTAGTCAATGAATAGCATTCTCACATAGGTGCTCCTTTTGTCCAGGTGGGAAAGGGCCGTGTGGAGTGCAATAAAGCTTGTGTCATCTGTGGATCTGTTGGCACAGTATGGAAATTGGAGTGGGTCTAGGGTTTCTGGGCTAATGGTGTAGTTGTGAGCCATGACTGGCCTTTCAAAGCACGTAATGGCTACAGACCTGAGTGCTACGGGGAGGTAGTAATTTAGGCAGATTACCTTGGTTGTTCTTGGAAACAGGGACTATGGTGGTCTGCTTGAAGCATGTTGGTATTACAGACTCGGTCAGGGAGAGGTGGAAAATGTCAGTGAAGACACTTGCCAGTTGGTCAGCGCATGCTTGGAGTACACGTCCTGGTAATCAGTCTGTTTAAAGGTCTTACTCACAACGGTGATCACACAGTCGTCCGGAACAGCTCGTGCTCTTATGCATGCTTCAGTGTTGCTTGCCTCGATGCGAGCATTGAGGTAATTTAGCTTGTCTGGTAGGCTCGTGTCACTTGGCAGCTTGTGGCTTTGCTTCCCTTTGCAGTCCGTAATAGTTTTCAAGCCCTGCCACATCCGACGAGTGTCGGAGCCAGTGTGGTAGGATTCAATCTTAATCCTGTATTGACGCTTTGCCTGTTTGATGGATCCTTATGGTTGGTGTTTGAATTAGATATCCAGTCCACTGCGTTTCCATTTTTGTCTCCATTTCTTTGAGAGGCCTCAGCAATTTTTCATATATCGGTTATGTTTGTGAGACTACATTTTTGCTATTACTGCCTGTTGAGGATCAGTGCATTAGAAATGGCATCATTTTCATATCGCCATTGTCTGACATAACTGTCCTTTGAGATGTTCCCTTTTATCATACCAGCACATGGCCAAGGGAAGTAAGGGTGCTGAGGGTGTTGCAGCACCCCCTGAAAAAAATCTGAATTTAAAATGTATTATATTTTTGGGATAAATATTTTTTTCTCACAAAATTAGTTCACCTGGCCTTTACTAGTATTAGTGGACCAATACTGACATCTGTAGCGGCGGCAAAAACATTTTTTCAACGTTTCAGCTTAAAGGTTGTTGAATTATTTTAAGAACAGTATCTTGATGGATTCAATAGTTGGAATTCTAAGAGTTGTTGCTCTGTCCCTTTTCTCTGTGATTTTCCTTCTAGTGAAATCCAGAAAGAACAGAACCCTGTGCTCAAACATTTGGTGCAAAGTTATGGGCGAAGACACAAAACATCCACATCAAATTAAACACTTTTCTTGATCAGATAACATGGAAAACAACCACTTTTGGTGCTGTATTAATTTACAAACCACTTAATGTAAATGCACATGACTGTATTGTACATAGGCTGATCATCTAGGTTTGTATCTGATCTGTATACTTTCCATCGCCATGGAAAAAAACGATGCACAGTACATTGAGACATCAAGTGGATTGTGATGATGTTGCTCAGTTGGTAGAGCATAGCGCTACAATTTTCTATTTATTTTTTTATTTCACCTTTTATTTAACCAGGTAGGCAAGTTGAGAACAAGTTCTCATTTACAATTGTGACCTGGCCAAGATAAAGCAAAGCAGTTCGGCACATACAACAACACAGAGTTACACATTGAGTAAAACAAACATAAAGTCAATAATACAGTAGACAAATAAGTCTATATACAATGTGAGATAAGGGAGGTAAAGGCAAAAAAGGCCATGGTGGCGAAGTAAATACAATATAGCAAGTAAAACACTGGAATGGTAGATTTGCAGTGGAAGAATGTGCAAAGTAGAGAGAAATAATGGGTTGCAAAGGAGCAAAATAAATAAATAAATACAGCAGGGGAAGAGGTAGTTGTTTGGGCTAAATTGTAGATGGGCCATGTACAGGTGCAGGAATCTGTGAGCTGCTCTGACAGCTGGTGCTTAAAGCTAGTGAGGGAGATAAGTGTTTCCAGTTTCAGAGATTTTTGTAGTTCGTTCCAGTCATTGGCAGCAGAGAACTGGAACTGGTTGGTTTTGGGGGTGACCAGAAAGGTATACCTGCTGGAGCGCGTGTTGCAGGTGGGTGCTGCTATGGTGATCAGCGAGCTGAAATAAGGGGGGACTTTACCTAGCAGGGTCTTGTAGATGACCTGGAGCCAGTGGGTTTGGCGACGAGTATGAAGTGAGGGCCAGCCAACGAGAGCATACAGGTCGCAGTGGTGGGTAGTATATGGGGCTTTGGTGACAAAACGGATGGCACTGTGATAGACTGCATCCAATTTATTGAGTAGGGTATTGGAGGCTATTTTGTAAATGACATCGCCGAAGTCGAGGATCGGTAGGATGGTCAGTTTTACGAGGGTATGTTTGGCAGCATGAGGGATGGATGCTTTGTTTGCGAAATACGAAGCCAATTCTAGATTTAACTTTGGATTGGAGATGTTTGATGTGAGTCTGGAAGGAGAGTTTACAGTCTAACCAGTCACCTAGGTATTTGTAGTTGTCCACATATTCTAAGTCAGAACCGTGCAGAGTAGTGATGCTGGACGGGTGGGCAGGTGCAGGCAGCGATCGGTTGAAGAGCATGCATTTAGTTTTACTTGTATTTAAGAGCAGCAGTTGGAGGCCACTGAAGGACGGTTGAGGGTTGTTAACACAGTGTCCAAAGAAGGGCCAGAAGTATACAGAATGGTGTCGTCTGCGTAGAGGTGGATCAGAGACTCACCAGCAGCAAGAGCGACATCATTGATGTATACAGAGAAGAGAGTCGGCCCAAGAATTTAACCCTGTGGCTCCCCCGTAGAGACTGCCAGAGGCCCGGACAACAGGCCCTCTGATTTGACACACTGAACTCTATCAGAGAAGTAGTTGGTGAACCAGGCAAGGCAATCATTTGAGAAACGAAGGCTATCGAATCTCCCGAAGAGGATGCGGTGATTGACAGAGTCGAAAGCCTTGGCCAAGCCTTTGCCTTGATGACAGCTTTGCACACTCTTGGCATTCTTTGACTACCTTGAGATGGAATGCTTGAAGGAGTTCCCACATTTGCTCAGCACTTGTTGGCAAATTTTCCTTCCTTCTGCGGTCCAACTCATTCCAAACCATCTCAATTGGGTTGAAGTCGGGTGATTGTGGAGGCCCGTAGCACTCAAGCTGGTTGAGAGAATGCCAAGAGTGTGCAAAGCTGTCATCAAGGCAAAGGGTGGCTATTTGAAGAATCTGAAATATACAATATATTTTGATTTGTTTAACACTTTTTTGGTTACTACATGATTCAATATGTGTTCTTTCATAGATTTGATGTCTTCACTATTATTTTACAATGTAGAAAATAGTAAAAAATGAATAAAAACCCTTGAATGAGTAGATGTGTCCAAACTTTTGACTGGTACCGTAGGTAATATATTTACCAGAGAGACTTTAACTGTACTTCTCTAACACTTAATTAAAATGTCCATTAAAATAATTGAAACAATGCCCATATTCCTGTTTTATTATTTCTGACACTATAACATTGGAGGGCTATGATTATATAAGAAAGTGTGATTAGAGTGCTGGCACAGTCTCTTAGGCTAATATTTCATTACAATAGCAGGAGGAGTTAAAATCTATAATTTACTTCATGTAGTTATAATTCAAGGCTGTTAAACGTATCTTTCCCTTAAGTGCCTATAAATCCTTTTAAATCGAGACTGTCCATAACCTTGTCTGGGAGATGTGGTTTTAAGCAAATGGGATTACTGTGCTAGTTTATATTTTATTTTGCTTTTGTTTTATTTTGGTGGAAATTGTAACGATATTTAAAGGTGAGGATTTTCATGGGTCAAAAATGTAGTGTTAATATAGAGGTCTTCTATATGTGAAAGGAGCCAATGCTGCTCTCTACTGGACACTTAGATCACAACAAATGAGGACACCGGTAATAAAATAAATAAATAATAATAATATATACACACTGAGTGTGCAAAACATCAAGAACACCTTCCTAATATTGAGTTGCACCCCGCCCCCCTCAGTGTATATACATACATACATACATACATACATACATACATACATACATACATACATACATACATATTTTTGGGGGGGGGACTCAGTCGGGGTCTCAACTTGCTGTTGAAAGTTAGAATAGTAGAAAACACAAAGTGCCATTCCAGAAACATGGTTGCAGCAGTTTTTCTCTTATGTCACTCACTGACAGTCCCTCAACTAGCCCATGACTCTTATGTCACTCACTGACAGTCCCTCAACTAGCCCATGACTCTTAGGTCACTCACTGACAGTCCCTCAGCTAGCCCATGACTCTTATGTCACTCACTGACAGTCCCTCAACTAGCCCATGACTCTTATGTCACTCACTGACAGTCCCTCAGCTAGCCCATGACTCTTATGTCACTCACTGACAGTCCCTCAGCTAGCCCATGACTCTTATGTCACTCACTGACAGTCCCTCAACTAGCCCATGACTCTTATGTCACTCACTGACAGTCCCTCAGCTAGCCCATGACTCTTATGTCACTCACTGACAGTCCCTCAGCTAGCCCATGACTCTTATGTCACTCACTGACAGTCCCTCAGCTAGCCCATGACTCTTATGTCACTCACTGACAGTCCCTCAGCTAGCCCATGACTCTTATGTCACTCACTGACAGTCCCTCAGCTAGCCCATGACTCTTATGTCACTCACTGACAGTCCCTCAACTAGCCCATGACTCTTATGTCACTCACTGACAGTCCCTCAGCTAGCCCATGACTCTTATGTCACTCACTGACAGTCCCTCAACTAGCCCATGACTCTTATGTCACTCACTGACAGTCCCTCAGCTAGCCCATGACTCTTATGTCACTCACTGACAGTCCCTCAACTAGCCCATGACTCTTATGTCACTCACTGACAGTCCCTCAGCTAGCCCATGACTCTTATGTCACTCACTGACAGTCCCTCAACTAGCCCATGACTCTTATGTCACTCACTGACAGTCCCTCAGCTAGCCCATGACTCTTATGTCACTCACTGACAGTCCCTCAGCTAGCCCATGACTCTTATGTCACTCACTGACAGTCCCTCAGCTAGCCCATGACTCTTATGTCACTCACTGACAGTCCCTCAACTAGCCCATGACTCTTATGTCACTCACTGACAGTCCCTCAACTAGCCCATGACTCTTATGTCACTCACTGACAGTCCCTCAACTAGCCCATGACTCTTATGTCACTCACTGACAGTCCCTCAACTAGCCCATGACTCTTATGTCACTCACTGACAGTCCCTCAGCTAGCCCATGACTCTTATGTCACTCACTGACAGTCCCTCAACTAGCCCATGACTCTTATGTCACTCACTGACAGTCCCTCAACTAGCCCATGACTCTTATGCCACTCACTGACAGTCCCTCAACTAGCCCATGTCAGCTAGATATTTTTAGACTGGTAAATTAGTCTAGTTAGTGTAGCCAGCTATCTAAACTTGTTGATTTCAAGGCGGAATTACCGACGGCACCACGAAGGGCACGTACCCAGGGGCCCTGTCCTCTAGGGGGCACCCATTGATTTTGTTAGTAACTCTCACTCACATATCATATTAACCTGACATAAATCGTGGCAAAATGTTTAGAATTGTAGAAACATTTCTGTAAAACTGCCAAACAAAATTGTTCTGTAAAAGCAAACTTATTTGTTTACCTTTTATTAATAAAATACTTTTCTGCTAACAGACCCATCAGTATGTATCCATTATAGTTTTTAATCCCCGTGCTCAGTTAAAGGGATAGTTCACCCAAATTACAAAATGACACATTTTGCAACAGCAAGCAATGTGATTCTAGCTGGGGTCCTTTTTGCTTGATTTTGTTGTTCTCCAAATAGCATTTTAGAGTTTTTCAATTGTATAACCGTCCGTCCGTCCATCCGGATCTCACTGAAAGCCCAGACCCTAGCTACGGCTCTGATAGGTGTAGCATTTAACAAATCTAATTTCATACAAACTAACTACTAATCAACATAGCAACTAGGCCTGCTGCTACCACTCTTGTGACTGACAAGTCTACTGTCCAGCATACTGCCATTGTCAGTATAGAGCTCAGAGCAGAATGTCCCCTGTTGTACAGCCACTGTGTTGACAGATGTCTTACTCTCTGGGTGACATATTCAATCTCTGTGGCAGAGGTGTCAGTGTGCTCTCACACAGTTTCACACTGTCTAGGACATGTCACATGAGCAGGACACAGGGGCTGGGTCAGGGGAAGGGGCAGGGCCAGGGGGGAGGAGGGGTGGCTGGGCAAGGCCAAGGGCTCTGTGCCCCCAGGGTTTAAGATCACACTGAAGATGGAAAGAGGTTGTCTGGTGCCTGATGCCTGGGGCCAGTGGCCTGGACTTGGGCTCTAGGGTCTGGACATGGAGGTCTCTCTCTGTGGAACCATGTCAGACAGGGCACAGTCACCTCTTTGGGGATCTCTGATGGTTAGGTTGGATCTGCCTGGGAGGCATGGGTTTCACAATGTCACGTCAGAGATGCTATTGATGTATGTATGTTTTAACAAAGGTTATTTTTAAAGTTGTATTGCATGTTGGGATTGTTCTATGGTTGCATGGCCCAGTTGGTTTCCTACAGAATTAGAGATAGTGGTAACTATTTTTAGACCGATATCGTCAGATACACAGAAGGTAACTCAAACAACCACAAGGCTTCCAGACTGCCCTACACTGTAAATCTGTTTGAGGACGCAGGTCTCAACCCTCAGACCAGATGCTTCAAAACCTGCTGGAAAAATATTAAAAATAGAGTGCCTTGCGAAAGTATTCGGCCCCCTTGAACTTTGCGACCTTTTGCCACATTTCAGGCTTCAAACATAAAGATATAAAACTGTATTTTTTTGTGAAGAATCAACAACAAGTGGGACACAATCATGAAGTGGAATGACATTTATTGGATATTTCAAACTTTTTTAGCAAATCAAAAACTGAAAAATTGGGCGTGCAAAATTATTCAGCCCCTTTACTTTCAGTGCAGCAAACTCTCTCCAGAAGTTCAGTGAGGATCTCTGAATGATCCAATGTTGACCTAAATGACTAATGATGATAAATACAATCCACCTGTGTGTAATCAAGTCTCCGTATAAATGCACCTGCACTGTGATAGTCTCAGAGGTCCGTCAAAAGCGCAGAGAGCATCATGAAGAACAAGGAACACACCAGGCAGGTCCGAGATACTGTTGTGAAGAGGTTTAAAGCCGGATTTGGATACAAAAAGATTTCCCAAGCTTTAAACATCCCAAGGAGCACTGTGCAAGCGATAATATTGAAATGGAAGGAGTATCAGACCACTGCAAATCTACCAAGACCTGTCCGTCCCTCTAAACTTTCAGCTCATACAAGGAGAAGACTGATCAGAGATGCAGCCAAGAGGCCCATGATCACTCTGGATGAACTGCAGAGATCTACAGCTGAGGTGGGAGACTCTGTCCATAGGACAACAATCAGTCGTATATTGCACAAATCTGGCCTTTATGGAAGAGTGGCAAGAAGAAAGCCATTTCTTAAAGATATCCATAAAAAGTGTTGTTTAAAGTTTGCCACAAGCCACCTGGGAGACACACCAAACATGTGGAAGAAGGTGCTCTGGTCAGATGAAACCAAAATTGAACTTTTTGGCAACAATGCAAAATGTTATGTTTGGCGTAAAAGCAACACAGCTGAACACACCATCCCCACTGTCAAACATGGTGGTGGCAGCATCATGGTTTGGGCCTGCTTTTCTTCAGCAGGGACAGGGAAGATGGTTAAAATTGATGGGAAGATGGATGGAGCCAAATACAGGACGATTCTGGAAGAAAACCTGATGGAGTCTGCAAAAGACCTGAGACTGGGACGGAGATTTGTCTTCCAACAAGACAATGATCCAAAACATAAAGCAAAATCTACAATGGAATGGTTCAAAAATAAACATATCCAGGTGTTAGAATGACCAAGTCAATGTCCAGACCTGAATCCAATCGAGAATCTGTGGAAAGAACTGAAAACTGCTGTTCACAAATGCTCTCCATCCAACCTCACTGAGCTCGAGCTGTTTTGCAAGGAGGAATGGGAAAAGAATTTCAGTCTCTCGATGTGCAAAACTGATAGAGACATATCCAAGCGACTTACAGCTGTAATCGCAGCAAAAGGTGGCGCTACAAAGTATTAACTTAAGGGGGGCGAATACTTTCGCAAGACACTGTAGCAATTCAACGGAGTCATTCAACATCTGACTGACATCTGGCTGCCTTTATCACTGTAATCCTGTACTATAAAACATCACGAATGTTGGTGGAAATCCAAAACACGCTGTCATTATATTCCTTACATGTGCTGTTACAAGCATTTCGCTACACCCGCAATAACATCTGCTAAACATGTGTATGTGACAAATAAAAATTGATTTGATGGTGTTTCCACTGCATGACCTATCAAAGGTGAGGGACCTAAAGCTCTACTAAATGACATGCCTGCATTATTCACTGTTGAGAAAAGGAAAATACTTTCAATATGCACATTATTAGATGTTGCTCAAATTAGATGTGCTCACTTGATGCACTCTCTCAAATGATCCACTGAAGTGTCCCCCAGCCAATTACAATTACATGATACAAGTGTTGGAGAAAGGCCTTGGGAAAAGTACAAGAGTGCATCAAGTGTGAATTGCAGCTCAACTTATGCTTTCTTTCTTTATTGTAAGCCTTACATGTTTTAAAGGCCCAGTGCAGTCAAAAATGTGATTTCCCCATGTTTTATATGTATTTCCACACCGAGGTTGGACTAATATTGTGAAAAGTATGATTATGCCCTTGAAAGACCACTTGAAATCTCAGCCGGTTTTGATGGGATACAGTTTTGGCCTGGTGACATCCCCGGGGGGTAAAGTAGTTCATAGACCAATAAGAAAGAGAGTTCCAAACCTCTCTGCCAGTTAGTTTTCAGTTGTCCCCTCCCAACTCAGACCACTCCCAGACAGTCTGAGCAAAATTCTTGCTTGAGAAATTCCTCTTTGCTAAGAAGCTATTTTAGTTTATTTTTTTACCATTTTAATTGAAAACAATCACAATAACATACTTACTTGTTACCCAGAAATGATTTGATATTGAGATTTTACAAAATTGGTGCGTTGGACCTTTTTAAGATGAGGATAGAGAAGCTGGTTCGATTTTGTAGGAGGAATTCAATTCACAATGGAAGCAACCTTGGCTGTAGACTCTGTAGACCATGGAGTGCTTTATCTCCTCACCCTTTCTCTGACGGTCTCAGAGGTTTTTTACCAGATGCTTAACACTGAATGACTCATCTCCCAATTTGTTTATACAGTACCAGTCAATACTTTGGACACAGCTACTTATTCCAGGGTTTTCCTTTATTTTTTACTATTTTCTACATTGTAGAATAATAGTGAAGATGTCAAAGCTATGAAATAACACATATGGAATCATGTAGTAACTAAAAAAGGGTTAAACAAATCAAAATATATTTTATATTTGAGATTCTTCAAAGTAGCCACCCCTTGCCTTGATGACAGCTTTGCACACTCTTGGCATTCTCTCAACCAACTTCAACTCCTATGTTGAACATAATAAACGGCTCTCTATCCACCGGATGTGTACCAAACTCACTAAAAGTGGCAGTAATAAAGCCTCTCTTGAAAAAGCCAAACCTTGACCCAGAAAATATAAAAAACTATCGGCCTATATCGAATCTTCCATTCTTCTAAAACATTTTAGAAAAGGCTGTTGCGCAGCAACTCACTGCCTTCCTGAAGACAAACAATGTATACGAAATGCTTCAGTCTGGTTTTAGACCCCATCATAGCACTGAGACTGCACTTGTGAAGGTGGTAAATTACCTTTTAATGGCATCAGACCGAGGCTCTGCATCTGTCCTCGTGCTCCTAGACCTTAGTGCTGCTTTTGATACCATCGATCACCACATTCTTTTGGAGACATTGGAAACCCAAATTGGTCTACACGGACAAGTTCTGGCCTGGTTTAGATCTTATCTGTCGGAAAGATATCAGTTTGTCTCTGTGAATGGTTTGTCCTCTGACAAATCAACTGTAAATTTCGGTGTTCCTTAACGTTCCGTTTTAGGACCACTATTGTTTTCACTATATATTTTACCTCTTGGGGATGTCATTCGAAAACATAATGTTAACTTTCACTGCTATGTGGATGACACACAGCTGTACATTTCAATGAAACATGGTGAAGCCCCAAAATTGCCCTCGCTAGAAGCATGTGTTTCAGACATAAGGAAGTGGATGTCTGCAAACTTTCTACTTTTAAACTCGGACAAAACAGAGATGCTTGTTCTAGGTCCCAAGAAATAAAGAGATCTTCTGTTGAATCTGACAATTAATCTTAACGGTTGTACAGTCGTCTCAAATAAAACTGTGAAGGACCTCGGCGTTACTCTGGACCCTGAGCTCTCTTTTAAAGAACATATCAAGACCATTTCAAGGACAGCTTTTTTCCATCTACGTAGCATTGCAAAAATCAGAAACTTTCTGTCCAAAATTAATGCAGAAAAATGAATCCATGCTTTTGTCACTTCTAGGTTAGACTACTGCAATGCTCTACTTTCTGGCTCCCCGGATAAAGCACTAAATAAACTTCAGTTAGTGCTAAATACGGCTGCTAGAATCCTGACTAGAACCCCAAAATTTGATCATATTACTCCAGTGCTAGCCTCCCTACACTGGCTTCCTGTCAAAGCAAGGGCTGATTTCAAGGTTTTACTGCTAACCTACAAAGCATTACATGGGCTTGCTCCTACCTATCTCTCTGATTTGGTCCTGCCGTACATACCTACACGTATGCTACTGTCGCAAGACGCAGGCCTCCTAATTGTCCCTAGAATTTCTAAGCAAACAGCTGGAGGCAGGGCTTTCTCCTATAGAGCTCCGTTTTTATGGAACGGTCTGCCATGTCAGAGACGCAAACTCGGTCTCAACCTTTAAGTCTTTACTGAAGACTCATCTCTTCAGTGGGTCATATGATTGAGTGTAGTCTGGCCCAGGAGTGGGAGGGTGAACGGAAAGGCTCTGGAGCAACGAACTGCCCTTGCTGTCTCTGCCTGGCCGGTTCCCCTCTTTCCACTGGGATTCTCTGCCTCTAACCCTATTACAGGGGCTGAGTCACTGGCTTACTGGGGCTCTCTCATACCGTCCTTGGGAGGAGTGCGTCACCTGAGTGGGTTGAGTCACTGATGTGATCATCCTGTCTGGGTTGGCGCCCCCCCCCCCCCCCCCCCTTGGGTTGTGCCGTGGCGGAGATATTTGTGGGCTATACTCAGCCTTGTCTCAGGATGGTAAGTTGGTGGTTGAAGATATCCCTCTAGTGGTGTGGGGGCTGTGCTTTAGCAAAGTGGGTGGGGTTACATCCTTCCTGTTTGGCCCTGTCCGGGGGTGTCCTCGGATGGGGCCACAGTGTCTCCTGACCCCTCCTGTCTCAGCCTCCAGTATTTATGCTGCAGTAGTTTATGTGTCGGGGGGCTAGGGTCAGTTTGTTATATCTGGAGTACTTCTCCTGTCCTATTCGGTGTCCTGTGTGAATTTAAGTGTGCTCTCTCTAATTCTCTCTTTCTCTCTTTCTATCTTTCTTTCTCTCTCTCGGAGGACCTGAGCCCTAGGACCATGCCTCAGGACTACCTGACATGATGACTCCTTGCTGTCCCCAGTCCACCTGGCCGTGCTGCTGCTCCAGTTTCAACTGTTCTGCCTTATTATTATTGGACCATGCTGGTCATTTATGAACATTTGGACATCTTGGCCATGTTCTGTTATAATCTCCACCCGGCACAGCCAGAAGAGGACTGGCCACCCTACATAGCCTGGTTCCTCTCTAGGTTTCTTCCTAGGTTTTGGCCTTTCTAGGGAGTTTTTCCTAGCCACCGTGCTTCTACACCTGCATTGCTTGCTGTTTGGGGTTTTAGGCTGGGTTTCTGTACAGCACTTTGAGATATCAGCTGATGTACGAAGGGCTATATAAATAAATTTGATTTGATGATTTGATTTGATTTGATGAGGTAGTCACCTGGAATGCATTTCAATTAGCAGGTGTACCTTGCTAAAATATTAATTTGTGACATTTCTTTCCTTCTTAATGTGTTTGAGCCAATCAGTTGTTTTGTGACATGGTAGGGGTGGTATACAGAAGATAGCTCTATTTGGTAAAAGACCAAGTCCATCTAATGGCAAGAACAGCTCAAATAAGCAAAGAGAAACGACAGTCCATCATTACTTTAAGACATGAAGGTCAGTCAATATGGAACATTTCAAGAACTTTGAAAGTTTTTTTAAATGCATTCACAAAAACCTTCAAGTGC
The DNA here is from genome assembly GCF_057628025.1 of Oncorhynchus mykiss. Taxonomy (NCBI): domain Eukaryota; kingdom Metazoa; phylum Chordata; class Actinopteri; order Salmoniformes; family Salmonidae; genus Oncorhynchus; species Oncorhynchus mykiss. Next base: position 65,370,168 of record NC_143023.1, on the reverse strand, counting down.
TATGATGAAACTGGCTCTCACGAGGACCGCCACAGGAAAGGAAGACCCATTGTCACCTCTGCCTCAGAGGATAAGTTCATTAGAGTTACCAGCCTCAGAAATTGCAGCACAAATAAATGCCTCACAGAGTTCATGTAACAGACATATCTCAACATCAACTGTTCAGAGGAGACTCCGTGAATCAGGCCTCCATGGTCGAATTGCTGCAAAGAAACAATACTAAAGGACCCCAATAAGAAGAAGAGACTTGCTTGGGCCAAGAAACACGAGCAATGGACATTAGACCGGTGGAAATCTTTCCTTTGGTCTGATGAGTCCAAATTTGAGATTTTTGGTTTCAACCACCATGTCTTTGTGAGATGCAGAGTAGGTGAACGGATGATCTCCGCATGACCCAACACACCTGTGTAAGGGCTATTTGACCAAGAAAGAGAGTGATGGAGTGCTGCGTCAGATGACCTGGCCTCCACAATCACCTGACCTCAACCCAATTGAGATGGTTTGGGATAAGTTGGACCGCAGAGCGAAGGAAAAAAGCAGCCAACAAGTGCTCAGCAAATGTGGGAACTCCTTCAAGACTGTTGGAAAAGCATTCCAGGTGAAGCTGGTTGAGAGAATGCCAAGAATGTGCAAAGCTGTCATCAAGGCAAAGGGAGGCTACTTTGAAGAATCTAAAATCTAAAATATATTTTGATTTGTTTAACAGTTTTTTTGGTTACTACATGATTCCATATGTGTTATATCATAGTTTTGATGTCTTCACTATTATTCTACAATGTAGAAAATAGTCCAAATTAAGAAAATCCCTTGAGTGAGTAGGTGTGTCGTGTGTGTTTTGTAAGGCTCTTAAGAGTCTTCATACAACACATTGTTTTCTATGTACAGTTGATATATTGGCTGCTTAGTGTATTCTATTCTAAATGACTGTGTAAGACATGCAATAACTTATCTGTAGGTCTTGTTTTGAATCCAAAACATTCTGACCACGTTGGTTATTTTTTTTAGACCACTTAGTTTTTGTCTTATGTAAGGATCCTCTGTAAGTATTTCATGTATTCTCAAGAATCTCGTTTAACAATGGCATGGTCTCTTTCTCTTTGAAACATTAAAGCTGTATCAAGGTTTATCTTATTTTCATACCAACATGGTGTCCCCTCACAAAAGGATGAGTGGATGTTAGACACTCTGTGTGGTCACATCTCCCTGTTTCGTTTAAATAAAAGCTTGGGTTAAATTAGTGTGTTGCCATAGGAATCCATATTTCCTTTGCGTTTTGATGAACCCTAATGCAACAGCCTGAAGCTCTGGAGTGCTTCCAAAGTGCAGGCGGAAAATATAATCTAGGACCAGAAGCAGCTCTCTTTTCCCCTCTACACACCACTCCATGTCTCCATTTAGTGGAAGGTAAGAAGACATCATTTTTGCTCAACCAACATCTCTGTTATGTAAAATAGCTAGCTGCCATAACCAGCAGCATAACAATATGATACACAAAGACTGGGCCATTTCATGTGAATGTATAATTTCTCCTCCTTGATAGAGATACCATATAACTGGGGTGAGAGTTTTTTTTTTTTTACGCTTCTGTTTTGCTGAGCAGAATTTTTTTTATTTGAATGCCCCACCCCTACCCGCAAGTTCATAAACAGTAGGTCTCCTGACAGCTCTAGGGCCAACAGAGAGTAACGGGTAAGCGGGGGGAGACAAGGCTTGGGGCATAAGTGACAAAAATAAACATATCTGCAACCATCCCTCCCTGACACCACTGTCATGTTTTTGTTTGTCTGTCAGCATGATCAAGACACCACAGATCTTTGTTTCATATACCTTTGAAGAAATTACATTTCTCACTGTCATTTTCAATATTCTTGTGTATTACTGTCTCTACCAAGATGGCCAAAAGATCCCTTTAGACATGATATTTCTTCAATATAGGATATGGAAAACAAATATTTTTTTGAACTTGTGATCAGGTTTTTTCTTCGTACATTCCCCCCAGTGTGCACACAAACAACAGTATTAAGGCCAAAGTGCTAAACAGCATATTTTTTTTACAAAAAGCATGGCCCTGATATGGCATTCACTTTCTCCATCTTTCTCTCTGGAATGTATGTAGTTGATATAGGGACATTGTTGTAGATGTTGTGAGTGAAAAGCAGCAGTAAATAGTATAATAGGATTGTGTGTGTGCAGATATTGAGTTTTTGTTCCGTGTTGTCCTACCTCAACAGACAACACAATTGGAAGAGATTTGAGTACACCCCTAGGTGTAGCTCAGTTAATGTTGATGGACAGCATTAATACAGGGAGCTGTGATGGCCGAACATTGCATATATAGTGATGTCAGCAGCCGGGACTGCCTAGAAGTCAGCACATTTAGGAAAATTAGGAATGTGAGGAGACTGTGTGTGTGTGTGTGTGTGTGTGTGTGTGTGTGTGTGCAAGCACGTGTGTGCGTGTTATAAACGTGTGGACCTGGGCTATAAACGTGCCTATGTCTGCAGCCTAGTGAGATGGAAAGGGAATTACGACCACATCAAACCAGTCTATCATCATTAATATCATCATTAATAACAGGGATGTGCTGACGTAAAGAACACTTACCAAGAGGGATCTGCTTTATTAACACGTTATTTTTCAACTTTATTTTTTTCATTTCCAATGAGGAAAAGGAGTAATGAAAGTTACAGTACAGCCATTCATCATAATATACCATATACGGTAATGTTATGTGGAGCAAAGAATAGAATCATCCTCACATCTTAATAGAGAGGCCTCATGCTGCTGACGGAGAGGGTGGAGCTGAAGAGAGACAGACTGTGCCCCGGGTAGGGAGGTGTGAGACGGAAAGATAAGAGACATGAAGACCTTAGATCACAGAAAGGAACCAGGAAGGATGATACAAAATCAAGTTATGATTGAGAGAAAAAAACAACCACGACAACCCTCTATCACAGACTACCTCCCTTTCAGTTATCAGTCTAACTACAAATGTCTACAGAACTTCACTTAAAAAGATAGGTATCATCAAACAACATCAGACATGATCAGCGAAATCTCTCTCGGCTGAGGCAGTGCTTACTTGACTGCTGTTATAAGGGGAATTCCCTTTCTGCCTCCTTCAGACTTTGATGGGTTATCAGACATGTCAGAGGCAGAATGCTCCTGGGGATGGTGTATTTGTCTTTGACTCTTCGCATGAATATATAAATATTGGAGCTCCTATCACATCCATTATACTGACAAGACATTTCCCCTCCATGGAGAACAACATGAAAAGGGCCTTACGTTCCATGGCAACACGTCAAACGGGAGGGAGGAGTATATGATTGCACATTGACTTGACTGCACATTGGAAAACCAAGGACTGAGAACGATTGCCTTGCGCTGGCAAACCTTCGATAGTCTCCCATGGTATCATTGGGTTGTCTTATTCATGGATACAGTGTAGCTAGCCACTTACAGTAAGCCAAGCAGGAGCAAAGCTGGAGCCTCAGGGCAGTCTGTATAGAGATCTGTCCAAGGACCACCTGAGGAGAAACAGAAGAGAGGGCCGGCTTTAAGCAGTGGATTTCGGCATTTGAAGTGCTCTGCTCTGCTTGGCTTACTGGCTCCCTAACTACTGTTACTAGTGTGATATGTCAAAACAACGTTATATCCCTGCCAGGATGATGGCTCAACTACCTACTTGCAGCTGCTTGATTGCAGAGGGGTTTCAGGTGAGGCCATTAGGAGCTGTCCAATGTTCTGAGCAAGTTGAGGGTGGCACTGCGGCAGTAGGGGTAGCTGTCCATGGTGCTGACGAGGTTGAGGGTGGTGCTGCAACAGTGATTTGTCAGGACTTGCTGCCCACACCGCTGAACAGGTTTAGTGTGTTTGAGCCGCACAGCCCTCGCGGACAGCAGCTGCAGAGCTGGGTAGCTATGTCACAATAAGCCACAATGAGACGATCACAGCCATGGACTCTGAATTGGGCTAGTCACAGAAAAGGTCAAAATTGTCATCAGAGTTTTAGTCATCAGAGCCTTTCAGAGGAGTGAATGGGTTCAGAGTGCCCAGTGACCCTGTGTGTCCAGAGACTGACACAGAGTCAATTACTAGAATGCACTACCTGCAGACACCCTCTCTCTCTCAGAAGTGGGTCATAGTGTGCCTGATCAAGTGCATGGTGTTATGACAGACACAGAGCTAGTGAGGGTGATAAAACATACCTTGATGGTACTTTCAACACCTGCCTCTCTCCCACTCTCACTGTCTCTCACACCTCTTCTCTCCAACAATATCTCAAGCCAAATGCTCTACACAATCATCTCCAGCTCTCAGCTAAATGTAAACTTTTTTTTTTAACCTTTTGTCCATCTGTTCAGTATAAACTAAAGGTATACATTGCTGTTAAACCAGCCTAATGCTTACCGTATGCTTCCTAGTCTAAACAGTTTGTGAATATTCACAGAGTATACAAAACATTAAGAACACCTGCTCGTTCCATGACCAGGTGAATCCAGGTGAAAGCTATGATCCCTTTATTGATGTCACTTGTTAAATCCACTTAAATCAGTGTAGATGAAGGGGAGGATTTAAGCCTTGACACAGTTGAGACTGTGTAGGTGTGCCACTCAGAGGGTGAATGGGCCTTTGAACAGGTAGAGGTGTCAGGGGCACACGTTTGTGTCAAGAACTGCAACGCTGCTGAGTTTTTCACGCTCAATTGTTTCCTGTGTGTATCAAGAATGGTCCACCACCCAAAGGACTTCCAGCTAACTTCACACAACTGTGGGAAGCATTGGAGTCAACATGGGCCGGCATCCCTGTGGAACGCTTTCGAAACCTTGTAGAGTCCACGCCAAGACGAATTGAGGCTGTTCTGAGGGAAAAAGGCAGTGCAACTCAATATTAGGAAGGTGTTTCCTAAAGTTTGATATAGTCAGTGTATATAAACACAGTTTGCCCTTCATGGATTTGAACAGATTTTATTTTCCACCAGAGGGAAAAGACCAATAGAAATGACCTGTAGCAGAAATGGTCAGCTCAAAGCACACATTGAATAATGGGATGTTATTGTGAAAATACTATACATATAACTTCTAGAGTGAGTGGCTTTCCTTTGTGCACATTAGCTGCTTCATAAACAACCTCAGTTTGTTACAGCTCTATTAGCAAGTGGCAGCAGTGTAATTGAGATGGAGTGAAAGGTCTTAGTACCGTAATGGTGTGTGGCAATGGACCTAACCGTGCTCTTTGCCTTGCTATGGGGAATTGAGAGTACATACAGTATTTCCTTCCTTTTGAGTCCCAAGGAGAAATCATAAAAGCAGTAGGTACAGAGCCTTCAGAAAGTATTCGCACCCCTTGACTCTGCCCACATTTTGTTGTGTTACAGCCTGAATTTAAAATTGATTAAATTTAGATTTGGTGTCACTGATCTATACACATTACACCATAATGTCAAAGTAGAATTTTGTTTGGGGATATTGACCAAATGTATGAAAAATGAAAAGATGAAATGTCTTGAGTCAATAAGTATTCAACCCCTTTGTCGTGACAAGCCTAAATAAGCTCAGAATAAAATGTGCATAACAAGTCTCATATTAAGTTGCATGGACTCATTCTATGTTCGATAATTAATTCAATAATTCAATTTTTGAATGATTTACCCCATGTCTCTACCCCACACATACAATTATCTGTAAGGTCCTTCAATTGAGTAGTGAATTTCTAGCACAGATTAAAGACCATGTACGTTTTCCAATGCTTCATAAATAAAATCACCTATTGGTACAGTAGATGGGTAAAACTAAAAAAAGCAGACACTGAATATCCCTTTGAGCATGGTGATATTATTTATTACACTTACGTTTTGGATGGTGTGTCAATGCGCACAATCACTACAAAGAAACAGGCATCCTTTCTAACTCAGTTGCCGGAAAGAAAGGAAACTGCTGAGGGATTTCACCATGAGGCCAATGTTGATTTTAAAACATTTAAAGAGTTTAATGGTTGTGATATGAGAACTGAGGATGGATCAACAACATTGTAGTTACTCCACAATATTAACCTAACTGACAGAGTGAAAAGAAGGAAGCCTGTACAGAATTTTTATTTATTTCAAAAACAAGGCACTAAAGTAATATTGGAAAAAATGTAGCAAAGCAATTAACTTTTTGTCCTGAACACAAAGTGTTATGTTTGGGGCAAATCCAAAACAGCACATTACTGAGTACCACTCTCCATATTTTCAAGATAAGCAGCGGCTGTATCATGCGATGGGAATGCTTGTCATCGTTAAGGAGTTTTTCAGGATAAAAAATAAACGGAACGGAGCTAAGCACAGGAAAAATCCTGGAAGAAAAACCTGGTTCAGTCTGCTTTCCACCAGACACTGGGAGATGAATCCACCTTTCAGCAGGACAATAACGTAAAACACAAATACAAATCTACACCTGGAGTTGGAGTACAATCTAGGTTGCTCTTAGACTTACCCATAAAGACTCACGGCTGTAATCACTACCAAAGCTGCTTCTACAAATTATTGACTCAGGGTGTGAATACTTATGTAAATGATTATTATTATTTTCAATACATTTGCTAAAATGTCTAAAAACATGTTTTTACTTTGTCATTACGGGGTATTGTGCATAGATGGGTAAGGGAAAAATCTATTTAATCCATTTTGAAGTCAGGCTGTAAAACAACAAAACGTGGAATAAGTTAAGGGGTATGAATTCTTTCTGAAGGCACTGTAGATATTTGCATATGATCTGATTAAATGTCTTGTTTTTCCTGATTATTTGTAGTAATGCAACTGCTTGTACAAGTGGAGGTCTTTTTCCATATATAGCTGTGGATTGCAGTTCTTACCTGTAGGCAATTGCAGAAAGCCTCTCATTTTGAGTAATTGAATCATTAAAGCTGACATCATTAAAGCCTGCAGAGCATAAATGAGATGCAATGTATGTGCCCATGATGTCACTGAACTGGGATGGAATTAAAACGCCTTTTTTCTTTCAGGGTATGGGAGTCATGTGAGGCCTATGGGTAGTTACACTTAAAAGCAAATATAGTTTTTCTGTGCAGTGCTGACTGATGTGGTCGGAGCTTCTCCATTTCATGGCACACTGCTTCCCAGTCCTGCACCATGACAGCTCTCTCTGCATCTTCATGTTTTGTTATCAGTGCAAAGTATAAAGTAATACAGACTTTCCCTGTAAGAAACACTATTTGGGATGAAAATAATCATTACTCCTATTGGCTGTCGGTGTGAAAGATACTCCAGTCTCAAATTTACATGTCTAGATAAATACAATGTTTAACAGGAATGCCACAATCACTCATGTGGCCACTATGCAGTGGAAATGTTTTTAACTATAAATAATGTGGGTTATTCATGAAAATGTACTGCTGTAGTAAATTAACCACTTGTTTTCTTTTTTACAAAACAGACAAAACAAAACATCTCTGAAGAGCCTTTGCCAGGTTGTCACTGTCAATAAGATTGTTTCCCAGAGGTTCCCGAAGGTTAAAAAATAAAACATATCTTTACCTCTGTATGCACCATCAAATTCAGAATACTTTTTTTTTTTTTAAAGGGGGGATTAACTCTTGATTTCGTGACGACGAGATCTTGCAAAAATGGACAGGGATGTTAATTCATGTGAGAAGTGATTGGCCACCCTTGAATTCACAAAAGTTGCATTAATGAGTGCCCACTCTGCTGGAGATCAACAATCATCTATTCAAGCACCCATACATATTTGGGGTTTTGAACAAGGCCAAAAAGGAATAAACAGGCTTGTGCAATTTCGACCCACTTTTGTAGTTGAACAGCTGGAGTAGTGCGTTTTCAGAGAAGGAATTGTTTGCACAGATTAAATTCCCACTAAAATAAAGATTTGTTGTATACAGTATATTCTCAGCATCTATGCATCTAAAGCTAGATTGAATGTTGTTGGAGACCATTTTATACTCCCTGTGCCTTGCCCAAATAACATCATGACAAAATGGAACCCACTACAATTCCAAAACACTGCACCGGTCTAGTAGCTCAGTTACAGCACACGTGGGGTAATGTTTTTGATTTCCTGGACAGTCTCCTCTCATGCATTTTGAAACCAAGTATTGATTTACTAACTTCTCTCATTAGTGACATGTGGACCACAATGAGCACACAGGTTAACGGTCACAGTGGTGGTAAAGGATACCTGATACACACTGCCTTGAAATATTCATGAGGATAGTATTATTTATGACATGAAAAGCCTGTTCAAAATGGAAGAACATCAATTGACATTGGCCTACACGTCCAGATGACCAGCCAGACATAAGTCAAACGTAATGGTGCTGTTTGGTTGTAGTTGTGCTGGTAGGACACAGCCAATCATTCCACTATCATGGGACATTATAGCCGTAGTGCCATTCACCTACATTAGGAAGAGACCTGAAGAGCACAACACATTTCTTTTTCATTTTACTAATCTTGAAAAAATTACAGTTTTGTCCTCATCCACAGAAACTAAACATAAAATGATTAGGAGCTTCAAATTCTCTATTTTTCTGTTTGATTGAACATCAAGCATTTCTTTAAAAAGGCAACATCTCACAGAGGCAACATGACAATACGATATGTGCTGGGCATATTACTGTAGATGCCGTGGTTTCTCATGTATTAGCATTGTACCAATACGAATTGTGTGTTCTGTATCAATCACTTTAAGGACAGAACAAATTGTGTTGGCTAATGTGAAATGCACCAAAAGGTTCGATATCTCAATATTTCACGGTACCCCACTGTCACTACTTAAAGGAAGCTTGGCTCTGCACTGATCTGGAATTCTAGCCTGATTCATCCAGACATGCTGGCATCATTAGAATCCTATGTCTAAAAGGAATCGGCCAAACACCTCGTCAGGAAAACCTCTCCCACTATATCTCTCAGGCCTCCCTTACCCACAATGGAACACTCACTCTCTCTCTGGTAAAATAGATCCTTCCCATCTGCACTGCTGTAGATCACTCGTTCTCTGATTCCCCTCACTCCGAGAGCAGACCACCCTGGCACTAACAGTACATGCTGGTCTCCTCTGCTAGGGATGAGCAGTGTCAGTGATAGGGTATACACCGCCACAAGCCTGACACAACAGCCACCAAGGTCAAAGCTAGGACATCCCCAGAGAGGTGGGCCAGATGGCCATACAATGTTGCCTTTCAATATACAACTGAGGCACACAATGATTCTATTCAGTGAATTGTCATACCCTCTTGCCACTGCTTTCAATGTAAGGTAAGATTGCAGACCTCTCTTTTTTCATAAAAATGTAAACACACAAAAACAAATCGGTTGCACCGAGTCCGGAACCAACAGGACCCTGAACAGCTACCACCCTCAAGCCATAAAACGGCTAAATAGTTAATCTGCGTAGCTATTGGCTAACTATTTCAGTCTCTGCATTGACCCTTTTTGCACTAACTCTTTAGACTCATCACATATGCTGCTGCTACTACTTATTATCTGTTCTGTTGCCTAGTCACTTTATACCTACCGATATGTCCGTACAGGGCCTTCAGAAAGTATTCACACCACTTTATACCTACCGATATGTCCGTACAGGGCCTTCAGAAAGTATTCACACCACTTTATACCTACCGATATGTCCGTACAGGGCCTTCAGAAAGTATTCACACCACTTTATACCTACCGATATGTCCGTACAGGGCCTTCAGAAAGTATTCACACAACTTTATACCTACCGATATGTCCGTACAGGGCCTTCAGAAAGTATTCACACCACTTTATACCTACCGATATGTCCGTACAGGGCCTTCAGAAAGTATTCACACCACTTTACACCTACCGATATGTCGATACAGGGCCTTCAGAAAGTATTCACACCACTTTACACCTACCGATATGTCCGTACAGGGCCTTCAGAAAGTATTCACACCACTTTACACCTACCGATATGTCCGTACAGGGCCTTCAGAAAGTATTCACACCACTTTAAACCTACCGATATGTCCGTACAGGGCCTTCAGAAAGTATTCACACCACTTTATACCTACCGATATGTCTGTACAGTGCCTTCAGAAAGTATTCACACCACTTTATACCTACCGATATGTCCGTACAGGGCCTTCAGAAAGTATTCACACCACTTTACACCTACCGATATGTCGATACAGGGCCTTCAGAAAGTATTCACACCACTTTACACCTACCGATATGTCCGTACAGGGCCTTCAGAAAGTATTCACACCACCTTATACCTACCGATATGTCTGTACAGTGCCTTCAGAAAGTATTCACACCACTTTATACCTACCGATATGTCCGTACAGGGCCTTCAGAAAGTATTCACACCACTTTACACCTACCGATATGTCCGTACAGGGCCTTCAGAAAGTATTCACACCACTTTATACCTACCGATATGTCCGTACAGGGCCTTCAGAAAGTATTCACACCACTTTATACCTACCGATATGTCCGTACAGGGCCTTCAGAAAGTATTCACACCACTTTATACCTACCGATATGTCCGTACAGGGCCTTCAGAAAGTATTCACACCACTTTATACCTACCGATATGTCCGTACAGGGCCTTCAGAAAGTATTCACACCACTTTACACCTACCGATATGTCGATACAGGGCCTTCAGAAAGTATTCACACCACTTTACACCTACCGATATGTCCGTACAGGGCCTTCAGAAAGTATTCACACCACTTTACACCTACCGATATGTCCGTACAGGGCCTTCAGAAAGTATTCACACCACTTTATACCTACCGATATGTCCGTACAGGGCCTTCAGAAAGTATTCACACCACTTTATACCTACCGATATGTCTGTACAGTGCCTTCAGAAAGTATTCACACCACTTTATACCTACCGATATGTCCGTACAGGGCCTTCAGAAAGTATTCACACCACTTTACACCTACCGATATGTCGATACAGGGCCTTCAGAAAGTATTCACACCACTTTACACCTACCGATATGTCCGTACAGGGCCTTCAGAAAGTATTCACACCACCTTATACCTACCGATATGTCTGTACAGTGCCTTCAGAAAGTATTCACACCACTTTATACCTACCGATATGTCCGTACAGGGCCTTCAGAAAGTATTCACACCACTTTACACCTACCGATATGTCCGTACAGGGCCTTCAGAAAGTATTCACACCACTTTATACCTACCGATATGTCCGTACAGGGCCTTCAGAAAGTATTCACACCACTTTATACCTACCGATATGTCCGTACAGGGCCTTCAGAAAGTATTCACACCACTTTACACCTACCGATATGTCGATACAGGGCCTTCAGAAAGTATTCACACCACTTTACACCTACCGATATGTCCGTACAGGGCCTTCAGAAAGTATTCACACCACTTTACACCTACCGATATGTCCGTACAGGGCCTTCAGAAAGTATTCACACCACTTTATACCTACCGATATGTCCGTACAGGGCCTTCAGAAAGTATTCACACCACTTTATACCTACCGATATGTCTGTACAGTGCCTTCAGAAAGTATTCACACCACTTTATACCTACCGATATGTCCGTACAGGGCCTTCAGAAAGTATTCACACCACTTTACACCTACCGATATGTCGATACAGGGCCTTCAGAAAGTATTCACACCACTTTACACCTACCGATATGTCCGTACAGGGCCTTCAGAAAGTATTCACACCACTTTATACCTACCGATATGTCTGTACAGTGCCTTCAGAAAGTATTCACACCACTTTATACCTACCGATATGTCCGTACAGGGCCTTCAGAAAGTATTCACACCACTTTACACCTACCGATATGTCGATACAGGGCCTTCAGAAAGTATTCACATCACTTTACACCTACCGATATGTCCGTACAGGGCCTTCAGCAAGTATTCACACCACTTTATACCTACCGATATGTCCGTACAGGGCCTTCAGAAAGTATTCACACCACTTTATACCTACCGATATGTCTGTACAGTGCCTTCAGAAAGTATTCACACCACTTTATACCTACCGATATGTCCGTACAGGGCCTTCAGAAAGTATTCACACCACTTTATACCTACCAATATGTCCGTACAGGGCCTTCAGAAAGTATTCACACCACTTTACACCTACCGATATGTCCGTACAGGGCCTTCAGAAAGTATTCACACCACTTTATACCTACCGATATGTCCGTACAGGGCCTTCAGAAAGTATTCACACCACTTTACACCTACCGATATGTCCATACAGGGCCTTCAGAAAGTATTCACACCACTTTATACCTACCGATATGTCCGTACAGGGCCTTCAGAAAGTATTCACACCACTTTATACCTACCGATATGTCCGTACAGGGCCTTCAGAAAGTATTCACACCACTTTATACCTACCGATATGTCCGTACAGGGCCTTCAGAAAGTATTCACACCACTTTACACCTACCGATATGTCCGTACAGGGCCTTCAGAAAGTATTCACGCCACTTTATACCTACCGATATGTCCATACAGGGCCTTCAGAAAGTATTCACACCACTTTACTTTTCCACATTTTGTTGTTTTACAGCCTGAATTTAAAATGGATTGATTTGAGGTTGATTGTCACTGGGTTTTTTTTGTGTAACCAGTTGTCATATCTGTTTTCCTTTATGACGTCATTTGTAATCAAGTTATGATTTAAATATGTGTATGTGTAATTCTGTGTGATTAGTCAGGTATTTAGTAAATAAATAATTAAACCCAATTTTGTATTGCTGATTCAACTTGTTAGCCAGGGTTCGTGCAGATAACCAAGCATTTACAACTTTCAGATGAGACTGAATTAAGATGACGATTAATATTGACTGCTATTGATGTAAAATATTACTAGGTCTTTAAGAGTTTATTCGGAAGATAACAGCTCTATAAATATTATTTTGTGGTGCCCGACTCTCTAGTTAATAACATTTACATGATTAGCTCAATCAGGTAACATTAATTACGGCAAAATTATTTTATAGAATAGCATGTCATATCACTTAATCCGGCACGACAATGGGGAAATTATTCATTACACTTTGGATGGTGTATCAATACAGTCACTACAAATACATGTTTTCACTTTGTCATTATGGGGTATTGTTTGTAGATGGGTGATTTGTATTTCCTCATTTCATCCATTTTGAACTCAGGCTTTAATACTTTCAGAATGCACTATATCTACCTCAATTACCTCGTACATTGACCTTGTACTGGTACCCTGTGCAGATAACCAAGTTACTGTATCATTCATTAGTCATTGTGTATTTATTCCTCATGTTATAAATGTTCTGTTATTTTCTCTCTGCATTGTTGGGAAGGGCCTGTAAGCCAGCATTCCACTGTTAGTCTCCATCTGCTGTTTACGTAGCATGTGACAAATACAATTTGATTTGATTTGAGGTTTTACTTTTACTTAGCGCTTCCTGCTGTAACTGACTCTACATTGTTGTTGCCTTCCATGATCTGTTAGGAAATAAAATGAAAGCAGATTTAGATGATGGCATTCATCCTAGGTAATTCATTTCAAGAGGCTCATGGCACAAACCAATTCTAAAGAAAATATGCATGTACGTAGCTATGTAATGTATTTGTCACAGCGTGTGGCAGAATATAATCATTTCTATCACACTTAGTCAGTTGCAACTTGACTGCAGCTCCTTGTCATAGCTGGTCAGAGATGTATAATTCACATAACACAATTACAACATAATACCAGCAATTACAGACACAAAAAATGTCAATCTCATTCCAAGTAAATGAAGTGGCAAAATAGAGCGGCTGAGGACACAATTTGACACATTTTTATTTTCTCACATTTTCCTCATTCCTTCCGGTCAGAGCAAAACAGAGAGAAGATGTGTGAGTGAGCTGAGGCCTCTGATATTGCCGCCAGACAAACTTGGTCAGGTTAATCATGGTCAGCGGATGGGGCAGATGAATCAAGCACAGAGTCAGAGACAGATGCTGGGAGCTGGGAGGAGAAAACAAATGCAGAGGAAGAGAAGAAAAAGACCCTAAGCAAAGCTTTGAGGCCCGCCAACGCTGATGGACGAGAGATGAGAAAATTGCTCCAGTGAGATAAAGAGGGGTGGCAGTAGCACGGCGGTGATGGTGGCAGTGTTAGCAGTGGGGTGCCGTGGGGAGGGGATCCAGGGCGGTAATTAAAGCTGTGTGCCGATAGGTGCCCTGCCAGGGCTGGGGTTAAACAGCGGCCATTATGGAGGAAGGATGAGGGCTGCAGCGGGAGGCAGCGTCTTAGCAGGGAGACTGTCTACTGCTGTGATGGATGGAGCACAGGGCATGCGTTATTAAACCCATTACAGGGACATCTCCTCACCTCTCCATATAAATCTCACCATAAATAATTGATCTTCCGCCATCTCTCTTCTCATGGTGTATGTGGAAGCGAGGAGTTTGTATATTTATTCTGCACTTACTGTATACAGTATATACAGTATATATTACTAAAGACTCACTAAACTTGATCTCCTTGAGTGTCATAGCTCAATGTATTCAGTATTTGAAGGCGTTGTTCTGCAATGACAGCCATTTCAATGTGGTTGAAAGCAAATGTATTCTAGAGCAATAGGCAATATTGCTATATTTTTTCCCCACATACCACCCCAATACGTGATCTCTGAGTTAGTGCCTGCGTTAGTCCACCTTGAGATGTTCAGAGCAGGAGGATATGACTCTAGCTACTATAATAGATTATTGTGTGGACATTGTGAGTGATTTTAAAAGATTTGGAACACCACAACAGATGTTGACCAAGCATAAATAGCAACATTTACTTGGCATTCTCCTGGGGATATACATCACAGGGCTCACAGGACTCCTGACCTGCTGACTCCTGGCTGTCTCCAGTCCTCCTGGTTGTGCTGCTGCTCATATTTCAACTGTTTTGCCTGCGGCTATGGAACCCTGACATGTTCACTGAACGTGCTACCTTGTCCCGGACCTGCTGTTTTCGAAAGCCCCCCCCCTCCCTCTACCGCACCTGCTGTCTCGACCTCTGAATGCTCGGCTATTAAAAGCAAACTGACATTCACTCTTGAGGTGCTGACCTGTTGCACCCTCTACAATTACTGTGATTATTATTTGACCCTGCTGGTCATCTATAAACACTTGAACAACGATCTGGCCTTAACGGCCATGTATTCTTATGATCTCCACCCGGCACAACCAGAAGAGGACTGGCCACCCCTCAGAGCCTGGTTCCTCTCTAGGTTTCTTCCTAGGTTCCTGCCTTTCTAGGGAGTGTTTCCTAGCCACCGTGCATCTGCATCTGCATTACTTGCTGTTTTGGATTTTAGGCTGGGTTTCTGTATAGCACTTTGTGACATCTGCTGATTTAAAAAGGGCTTTATAAATAAATTAGATTTGATCTTGAGCCTCCAGATTCTATGGTTAACTATGGTAGGCTTACTGAGCACACCATTACTTTTTGCTTCCAAAACCTTTGTAATTAACCCTAGAATCCTCGATAATTAAGCACAAAGTTAAATCATATAACATAAACATAACCTAGAGTGCATTATTCATAGGCAAACTTCAAACAGCAAGTTAATCACTTGACTCCAAGTAAAATATGTGTCCCTAAAAAGCATAAACAACAGCAGGAAAGAACAACAGGTCCCCCGTTTTACTGTGAATTTACGATTCCCTCCAACTGTAATTTAATTAAAGCCCCTGGAAGACATGACACAAGGCTTTGTTACTAGGCAACCTGTAGGGAAAAGTCCCAGTGTTATGGCGGAGGGGAGGTGTGTCCACAGTAACAGGCCAATTCTCTTCTCCAGGGGAGAGCAGATCAGCAGACTGCAGCCCAAATGACACCCTTTTCCATATATAGTGCACTACTTTTGACCAGCGGGCCCTGTAAGTAATGCACTAAATAGGGAATAAGTGCCATTAGGGACAGGCTATATATCCCTCCTCACAGGAAGCAGCTGGGGCACAGCTCCGTCATAGTGTTATACATAAACATCCCACTATTACACATAACAGCAGGGGGAGAATAGAGGTTTGAGGAGAAGATTTAGAGGCTGAGAGCCTCCACCCTTCACCCTGGTAGCTCTACATGGGTTTCTTCCCTAATGCCACCCTATTCTCTATATAGTGCACTACTTTTGACAAAAGTAGAGCACTATGTAGGGAATAGGTTGCCATTAGGGACACACACATGGTTAACGAGGGCTCCACACAGGGAGCAGGGCCACTAATCAATCTCTGTTCCCTCCGTGACGCTCCTGCTTCCTTATCAATCTTCCTGAGAATAGGTGAATATGATTAATTGACTGTGTGAGGGTGTGCTAAAGGCAGCCAGGCCGGCCTGTTAACCTCTTGCTGGCAGGAGCTCATTATGAGACAGCCATGCTAAAGAGGAGGAGAGATAAAGGAAGAAACTCATTTGCACTTGACTTCTCACCTGCCTGTTTAAATAATTAATCAATTTAAATGACAAAAATATTCTGGCTATGATATATATATACATTTTTTTCAAGTACAAATAAATTAGCCTGTTTTATACATTTTTGTCCTGGGTATGAAAATTATTTTTCAAATTAAATAACAACAGAGAAACATTTATTCCATTTACTATTTATTTTCAGCTTTATTGAATGGCATTAATTGGACAAACTGTTCAAAGCTAGAATACTGCCTCACTTATCTGTTGTTGACAGTGCTCGGGATCATAATTACAGTGGGTGACTGATGTGTGCTCTTTCTGTTCATGTTGCTGCTAATGTTGTTGCTCATGTTTCTGCTGATGTTGTTACTCATGCTTGTGTTCATTTTGCTGCTCGTGTTGCTGTTCATGTTGCTGCTCATGTTGCTGTTCATGTTGCTGTTCATGTTACTGTTCATGTTGCTGTTCACGTTGCTGTTTATGTTGCTGCTCATGTTGCTGCTCATGTTGTTGCTCATGCTTCTGCTGATGTTGTTACTCATGCTGCTGTTCATGTTGCTGGTCATGTTGCTGTTCCTATTCCTGTTCATGTTACTGTTCATGTTGCTGTTCATGTTGCTGCTTATGTTGCTGCTCATTTTGCTGCTCATATTGCTGCTAATGTTGCTGTTCATGTTGCTGCTCATGTTGCTGTTCATGTTGCTGTTCATGTTGCTGCTAATGTTGCTGTTCATGTTGCTGCTCATGTTGTTGCTCATGTTGCTACTCATGTTACTGCTCATGTTGCTGTTCATATTGCTGTTCATGTTGCTGTTCATGTTGCTGCTCATGTTGCTGTTCATGTTGCTGCTCATGTTGCTGCTCATGTTGCTGCTAATGTTGCTGCTCATGTTGCTGTTCATGTTGCTGCTAATGTTGTGGCTCATTTTGCTACTCATGTTGCTGCTCATGTTGCTGTTCCTGTTCATGTTGCTGTTCATGTTGCTGCTCATGTTGTTGCTCATGTTTCTGCTGATGTTGGTACTCATGCTTGTGTTCATTTTGCTGCTTGTGTTGCTGTTCATGTTGCTGCTCATGTTGCTGTTCATGTTGCTGTTCATGTTACTGTTCATGTTGCTGTTTATGTTGCTGCTCATGTTGCTGCTCATGTTGTTGCTCATGCTTCTGCTGATGTTGTTACTCATGCTGCTGTTCATGTTGCTGGTCATGTTGCTGTTCCTATTCCTGTTCATGTTACTGTTCATGCTGCTTATGTTGCTGCTCATTTTGCTGCTCATATTGCTGCTAATGTTGCTGTTCATGTTGCTGTTCATGTTGCTGCTAATGTTGCTGCTCATGTTGCTGTTCATATTGCTGTTCATGTTGCTGTTCATGTTGCTGCTCATGTTGCTGTTCATGTTGCTGCTCATGTTGCTGCTCATGTTGCTGCTAATGTTGCTGCTCATGTTGCTGTTCATGTTGCTGCTAATGTTGTGGCTCATTTTGCTACTCATGTTGCTGCTCATGTTGCTGTTCCTGTTCATGTTGCTGTTCATGTTGCTGCTCATGTTGTTGCTCATGTTTCTGCTGATGTTGTTACTCATGCTTGTGTTCATTTTGCTGCTCGTGTTGCTGTTCATGTTGCTGCTCATGTTTCTGTTCATGTTGCTGTTCATGTTACTGTTCATGTTGCTGTTCATGTTGCTGTTTATGTTGCTGCTCATGTTGCTGCTCATGTTGTTGCTCATGCTTCTGCTGATGTTGTTACTCATGCTGCTGTTCATGTTGCTGCTTATGTTGCTGCTCATTTTGCTGCTCATATTGCTGCTAATGTTGCTGTTCATGTTGCTGTTCATGTTGCTGCTAATGTTGCTGCTCATGTTGTTGCTCATGTTGCTACTCATGTTGCTGCTCATGTTGCTGCTCATGTTGCTGTTCATGTTGCTGCTCATGTTGCTGCTCATGTTGCTGCTCATGTTGCTGTTCATGTTGCTGCTAATGTTGTGGCTCATTTTGCTACTCATGTTGCTGCTCATGTTGCTGCTCATGTTGCTGTTCATGTTGCTGCTCATGTTGCTGTTCATTTTGCTGTTCATGTTGCTGCTCATGTTGCTGTTCATGTTGCTGCTCATGTTGTTGTTCATGTTGCTGCTCATGTCCATTGTGTAGCAGCCATGAACTCAATACATTGGCTAGTGCAAATCACCCTAGTGGTCCATAAGGGATCCCTTAGGTCTGCTGGGAAAGAGGGAAGGAGGGAGGGAGCTCTACAGGACAATTTATGGGCTGACAGAGGCCATTACAAACCACCCAATCCGTCCACCATAAATACCACCTAATTGTTTTTGTGGCAGGGAAATATGGACGTTTTGAAGGAACCCACAC